>NC_136270.1:76059421-76659421 GCF_964187855.1 Myxine glutinosa
TGGCGGTTGCGCTTGGTGCCGTGTGCGCCTGAGAGGAACATCAGGGCTCGGTGCAGCCAAGCAGCAAGGTCGAGGAAGGAGCACGGCCTGTTCGCTTTGCGTCGCCAGCTGGCGGGGAACGTGACTTCGTGCCCAGGCATGGTTTCCCATGCAGAGACTTGGGGACCTGTTCGAGGGCCGCTTGAGGAGACCAGAGCTGAGAACCAGTTAACATTATGCACATTTTTACTTTCATTAATTTCTCCCTGTGTCTGTATTTGAGTCCATATGGGGGCGCCTCAATTAGGAATTAGTTTTACAGCACATTATTTGTTGTCCTGGCATTTCTTTTATTATACCATTATTTGTTACATTTTCTATTCCGATGTCTTGTACGTTTATTTGTTTGTGGTTTGGAAAATCATTGTCGCGTCCGGCCGTACAGGTAAGGACTTCGCTGCCCTCCACTTCCCCTGCATGTGTCACTACTGCCTAAGTTGAGTATACGCCTCGAAGTTAGAGCTCGGTTGACCATCCGTCACCCTACAGTGTTCACTGCAGGGTAGACACATGACAATTGCTGTCAGGAGCATAGGATTCAAACCCCGCGGACACTCCATGTCTGAGGGTTGCGAGTTTGACACCCACATGGGGCAAATTGAGCTCAGCTTTTGGAATACAATTTTATAACGGTTGTCTTTCTATCATTGAGAGGGAGGTGATCGTAGTGACCGGGGTGTCCAAATTTTATGGTAGATTGGGGTGCGGAAGCGCAACATCGCGCTCTCGAAAATTTTAAATACTGTTTTTTTGTCTGAGGTAAATTAGGCGCGTGCGGGAACTGCCGATCAGCACATAATGGTGAGCGCGAATGAAATGACCGAGCAGATGGAGGGTCCCAAATAGCAAGGAAGCGGGCTGGGGGTAGAGTTTGATGAAGGTAGTGTTGGAAATTCCCCCATCCCGAGTGTGAGTCCATCCTTATTCCCAATGAGGGAGCCTGGGATGCCGGGAGCAGATCCGATGGGTTTCCAGGCCATGTTTGCAAAATTAATGAGGGGAAGGGATGAACAAAGGAATCTTCTTCTTTCGTGTATCATCACATGGCCAGCTCAGTGTCGTGCAGCCAAGCCCTCGTCTCTGGTCCTACGTCGAAGAGGCCAGCTTCTGAAGGTGGTCTGTATAGGGGGCAGGTGGTAATTATGTGTTCGGCAGTCTGCTCAGGCTCGCCGCACTCGCACGCGGCACTGTCTGCCAGGCCCCACATCTTCAGCGATGATTTGAAGCGGCCGACCCCCGTACGTAGACGGTTCAGCAAGGTCCATTGCAGGCGTGGTAGGTCTTCTCCTACGACGCCACCTCCTGAGTCCCAGATGTAGCGGTGGATACGGGTGGGTCCGGCCGTTTCCCACACCTGCTTCCAAGATGCCGCCAGCCATGCGCTTCTAGACAGGTCCTCAGGGATAGAACTGAGCATCTCTTGTGCCGCCTTGTTGTAGGGATGGCGGGACTTGAGTCTGCTTGGAGGTGCCACTATCGTTGTCGTGTTGTGCAGGATGTGCCAGTCGTGTTTCTGGGCATTCCTTGCCAGGGCGAGGGTAGCAGCCTCCCGTCAGAGGCCGGCCGGGGCGATTCCCGCTAGGACTGGCAGGTGGAATGCCGGGGTGGGCTTCAAGCAAGCAGCTACAATGCGGAGGGCGTTGTTAATGGCAACATCAACCTTTCTCACATGTGGGCTTCTGCTCCAGGCTAGGGCGCAGTATTTGGATGCAGAGAAGACCAGGGCTTGCGTGGATATTCGTAGGGTCTTGGCGGAGGCTTCCCAGGTCATACCAGCGAGACGTCGGATAAGCGAGACCCTTGATGTCACCTTGGCCTTAACTTCTTCTCGGTGATGCTTGAAGGACAGTATCCGATCTAGGCGTACACCGAGGTACTTTGGGGCTTGCTGGAGCTCCAGGCGTTTGTTGTCAACGAACACGTCCAGTTCCCTTTTTGCTTCTCTGTTGTTAAGATGGTATGCCGCTGACACTGTCTTACCAATGCTGAGCTGCAAACGCCACCTCCGGAGGTAGGCTACCAAGGTGCCCATGTCTTGGGTTATACCGTTTTCCATCGCCTTCCATGTTGGTCGTCGCAGCATGATGGCCAGGTCGTCCGCGTAACCGTACTTTCTGGATGTTGTATCCGGCAGGTCGTAGATGTAGATGTTAAACAGCATCGGCGAGAGAACAGAACCCTGCGGGACACCATTCCTCAGTCTTCTGAGCCTGCTGCGCTGGCCGTCGCTGGTCTGTAGGAAGAAGCTGCGGTTTGACAGCATCTCCATGATGAAGTTCACCATATGCCGGTCCCGGATTGTCCTCAGCAACTTCAAGTGAAGTCCACGGTACCAAACCGAACCAAAATTTTCACCATGGACCTTCGTCGAACAAAGGAATGAAATAAGGGGAATGAAAGAACAATTGGGGGCTAAATTGAAGGTCTGTAGTGAAGGAATGAAAGGTTTGAATGAAGAAATAAAAGCCGAGAAGAAAGAAAGGAGGGCCAGAATGCACAAAATAATGAATTTGGGGCACAGGAGAAGGAATGGGCATTATAATTTGATTATAATGGGCGTTGCAATATTCTAATGGGAATGGGAATTAGAACATTGGGAAATTGAAGCGCTTGAAACCCAAGCTGATACCATTGTGGCACAGGACAGGGAATGTTCGAAAGTAAATAGGGAATGTTCGGAAGTAAATGGGAAATATTTATTATATGAGGACCTGGAAGGCTGTAGGATCTGCCTGGATGCCAGAATGCACCAGCAGGGAGAGGAATTAGAATTTGTGCAGCACCGGGGCGGTGGTTTGGAGCAACAGGTGGAGGAAACAATGGAGGCCCGTGTAACGGAACCAGACAGGGTGGTTATAGATAAAGACCTGTTGGGGCCACAATTGATTGGGGATGAGAATAATGATGTGACACAGCAGCGACCGAGCACTTTGGACAATATCGTCGAGGAGGAGATTGCTCGGATCCAACATAGTCTGGGAAATGAGGTGAGCCGGTCCATCAAATATCCCCAGGAAGAGAATAAAGTGACCGAGGGGACCCTCACCACGAAAAACAATTGGGCAGCAGAGGCTCCGACATTGGATACCCAGCAAGGGGAGTGTTTTGGCTCTGAGCTGGACTTGGACATGGAGTAGTCGGGAACTAGAGCTTCGGAAAAAGCGATCCCAATAGGGAATTTGGAGCAGCTGCAGGGAGGGTCAGAAAAACCAGAAGAAGGGGGTTGTAACCTGCAGCTGCGGTTTGGCATGGGAGATATAAATTTTTAAAAGAAAAAGGAAATTTATATTTAAATGGGAAATTGATTTGGCGCAGCCTTGGAGGGATTTGGTACCCGGGCTGCGGGATTCGGACCAGGAGAGGTCCTTGGGGTCGTCCTCGTGCAAAAGCTGCACGGAGCGAGCTTGCGGGCTTATCAGGGAGGCTTGGCGTGACACACGTGTCTCAGCATACCTCAGATCAAGTTTGAAAACCAGCATCAACCGTGCATAAATTTGCATATTCGATCATTTTTGACAAAGTTATGGCACTTTGTTTATTCTAGAGCTCTCCTCAAGCCGCAACGTGCGCCCTCAGCCTCGTCTCGTGAACGTCAAAAGCGCGACACAGCGCGCTTTTTCAGGAGGGGCGGAGCCAAGGTGAGCAACATATATATACACATCGATCATTGATCGTGAACCGAAAAATATAATAGCCGGCGAAGCGCGTACGTATTATGTTATGAATAAACGTGTACGTATTATGTTGAAAATCAGATTATGCTGGATCCCTTGGCTTGAGAATTCCGAAGCTGTGACGCACCAAATCGCTCAATGGAGGCCGCCATCTTGCGGATGAGGAAGTGTGCATAACAAATTGAAAAAAGTTCAATAGGAGTTTGTTTCACCCATCTTTGTTTGATTCACAATCTTATGCACCTCTAATTTGTAATAAAAATACTTTAAGACCAACCTCACCCCACACGGGCCTGGTTATCTTCAACGAAAAGCATCACCAAACACCGGAACCAATGAGATGTGAGCATTTGAAAAAATATTTCAGAAACCAAATCACTCAATGAAGGACGCCATCTTACGGATGCGGAAGTATGCATTAAAAAATTTCGAAAAAGTTCAATAGGAGTTTGTTTCACCCGTCTTTGTTTGATTCTCAATCTTATGCACCTCTAATTTGTAATTAAAATACTTTAAGACGAACCTCGTTATCTTCAACGAAAATCGTCACCAAACACCGGAACCAATGAGATTCGAGCATTTGAAAAAATATTTTTTAAAAGCTTTTTACACGTTTTGGAGGGTGAAAACGGCGTCAAATCTATCTATAATTCCACTAACCTCTGTATGTCTGTGTGTCTGTGTGTTTGTCTGTGACCGCTGTTTCTCGACAACCACGGGTCCGATATACTTTAAACTTGCCAGGTATATTGCTGGGGACCCGAGGATGTGCCTTTTCAAGGTTTCATATTAATCGGACAAGTAGTTACCGAGCTATGGCGATTTCTTTACCAAACTCCGCAAGCCGTTCGCTTTGGACCAAACCATTTCATGTAAATAGAGGGGGGGGATTGTCACCGTACTCGCAAGCCGTTCGCTTTGGACCAAACCATTTCATGTAAATAGAGGGGGGGGGATATAATTTTAGATATATGTATAGTACGGGCATGCCCTAGTATTCTAAAATTGACGAAGAATTATTTTTTAGAAATCTCGCGGCCGTAGGGGATAGTTTTTCATGGCCGGAAATATCCGAAGTTGAGACGGAATTCACCGAATTAATCAAGAAGTAAATTATAACCAATTTTAATCTCATCCAGAATGCAAACTTTTAGGTCTGAATTTGCGAAATTTTGTGAGCTGACCAATCAGCGATCAGTTTAGGTCAGCCAATCAGCGCCATCGACAAGGTTTGATTAACGACAGTCACACATTGCCGTTGAAACGGCGCTATCGTCTGACCTGTCGGCACTGATCTTACTGCAAGCTAACTTCTTCTGGTGGGGGAAGCCGCAGTGCCCAGAGAGAACCAGTCCTGACAGCGACTGAAGTTATAAGACTACACACATACTGTGAAAACGTATGTTAAGCCCAGTTAAAATATCTTAAAATAGGCCTTAAGTTAGCACATCGTATAGTTACTTCCTTAAGCTTCTTGTGACATTTATTGTTTGTAGGTATTGGGGAGGACTGTCTGCTCTTCTCTTTTACCAAGTCTTACCAGGTACGGTACCTACTACACCTACCTACTACCAACTACCTTACCTACTAATGCCGTAGTGATGGGTAAAATAGTGGCAAGAGGCTTTGGCTTCGCCGGCTCATTGCGGCTTTGCATTCGGGTACTAGTAGCCGGCGAAGCCGTTGTTGTCAATGAACGCGTATGTATTATGTTGAAAAGCCAGATTTTGCTGGATCCCTTGAGAATTTCGAAGCTTTGACGCACCAAATCGCTCAATGGAGGCCGCCATCTTTCGGATGCGGAAGTATGCATAAGAAATTGAAAAAAGTTCAATAGGAGTTTGTTTCCCCCGTCTTTTTTTGATTCACAATCTCATGCACCTCTAATTTGTAATTAAAATACTTTAAGACCAACCTCGGCCCACACAGGCCTGGTTATCTTCAACGAAAATCGTCACCAAACACCGGAACCAATGAGATTCGAGCATTTGAATAAATATTTCAAGAACCAAATCACTCAATGGAGGCCGCCAACTTCCGGATGCGGAAGTATGCATAAAAAAATTGCGAAAAAGTTCAATAGGAGTTTGTTTCACCCGTATTTTTTTGATTCACAATCTTATGCACCTCTAATTTGTAATTAAAATACTTTAAGACCAACCTCGTTCCCTGGGCCCACACGGGCCCTGGTTATCTTCAACGAAAATCGTCACCAATTACCGGAACCAATGAGATTCAAGCATTTGAAAAAATATTTCAAAAAAGCTTATTACCACATTTCGGGCGCTGAAAACTGCGTCAAATATTCTAAAATTGACGAAGAATTATTTTTTAGAAATTATTTTTTCACGGCCGGAAATATCCGAAGTTGAGACGGAATTCACCGAATTAATCAAGAAGGAAATTTTATAAATTTTAATCTCATCCAGAATGCAAATGGTGTCATTTTGAACTAGGTACGGTACTTACTACACCTACCTACTACCAACTACCTACTACCAACTACCTAACCTACTGATGCCATAGTGATGGGTAAAATAGTGGCAAGAGGCTTTGGCTTCGCCGGCTCATTGCGGCTTTGCAGTCGGGTACTAGTAAATTATAGTCAGGTTCACTATGTTTTTTCGTTCAAAATTTTGGTAGATTAGCAAAACTATACATTTTTGGAATATTCAGAGCATGAGGAATCCAAAAATTAATGTTTACATTTGCGTAGACACCTTTGCGAAAATGACACTCAGGACAGTGATGAAGATCGGTAAAAGCATATTCCTGAACTGTATAGACCTCGTAGATCCTGTGTATAGGACTTATAGTTCAATGTGATACTACCTATAACTTCCTATAACAACCTATAACTTCAAAGGACTTGCAATATCATGTATTATGTAATACAGTTATATCACAAATATAAAGACAATGGTTTTCAATTACCTTTGTTTGTTGCTTTTCTATAATCCTGAGCACTATTTTGAGGCCTTTATTGGATTCCTTGACCCAGAAAACATAGGATTAGCATATTTAATTAAGTCTCTAGGTTGACTAGAAGCCGAGATCGCGCAAAATATGTATTTTATGGTGGCCAATTTCAAAATCCAAAATGGCGGCCATGCAGGTGTCTGTGCAATGCCAACATTGATTTTCAGATTCTCCATGCTCTGAAGATTCCAAAAATGTACAGGTTTGCTAATCCCAAAATTTTGAAAGAAATTATATTTGTTAACATAGTGAACCTGACTATCTTCATCACTGTCCTGAGTGTCATTTTCGCAAAGGTGTCTACGCAAATGTAAACATTAATTTTTGGATTCCTCATGCTCTGAATATTCCAAAAATGTATAGTTTTGCTAATCTACCAAAATTTTGAACGAAGTTATATTTGTTAACATAGTGAATCTGACTATTACTGATGGTTTCAGAGTTATGACGTCTTTAAGCATGAACCTTTAAAACCGAGCTCCTCCCTCATTTTTGATCCAATCGAGGGGAAACTTCACAGATCTGTTCAGCATGTCAGTCTACGAAAATGTCCTTTTGGAATTTGCGATAGGACACGTGGTTTGGCAGATATCGTTAATTAAACGAAAAAAATAAAAATGGATATCTCTTGAATCGCTCGTACCTCAGATCGTGAGTTGGTAATAATTTATATAATTCACACAGTGCAATACGTGCAGGCCGCTCCACGGAGCGACCTTGCGGGCTTATCAACGAGGCGAGGCGTGACACACGTGTCACAGTATACCTCAGATCAAGTTTGAAAACCAGCATCAACCGTGCATAAATTTGCATATTCGATCATTTTTGACAAAGTTATGGGACTTTGAACTTTGGCAGGGGAAATGTATTGCAGCGCAATACTCTGAATGCTTGTTTTCATTATATTTTAATTTTTAATGGTTTAATGTTATTAGATTTAATGTTAACTAGGGCATGCCCGTACTATATCTATATCTAAAATTATATCCCCCCCCCCCCCTCTATTTACATGAAATGGTTTGGTCCAAAGCGAACGGCTTGCGAGTACGGTGACAATCCCCCCCCTCTATTTACATGAAATGGTTTGGTTCATTCGCAAAGCCAAAGCGAACGGCAGTTACGAATCGCAGTTACGATGAATCGCAAAGTAGTTTTAATTAGTTTTAAAACATAGTTTAACGCCAACATAGTTTGCCAACGTGAAATAAATGAATACGCTCTCAAATGTGCCGTCCGAGGCAGAGTCTGTTCGCCACGTTCGGCACACGTGATAACTCGCTGCTCTCTGATTGGTTGAATCGTTTTTTGGACATAGCTCGGTAACTACTTGTCCGATTAATATGAAACCTTGAAAAGGCACATCCTCGGGTCCCCAGAAATATACCTGGCAAGTTTCAAGTATATCGGACCGGTAGGTGTCGAGAAACAGCGGTCGCATACACACACACACACACACACACAGACAGAGATTAGTGGAATTATAGATAGATAATGTTATTAGGTTTAATGTTAATTCTATTTAGTATTACTTTTTTATTTTTAGTATTTTAGTTTATCATTATTTCATATTTCTCCCCCAGGGTCGTCAAGCCTTTCTTGAGATGAATCAGTCACTGAAGCATGTGTTCTTCCTCCAAGTGATTTTCAATGAGCCAGCGCAGGTTCGGCCCTGGACTTTCAGTGTCTTCTTCTTCACTTACATTGTAACGGTCACTGTCAACCTGATGTTGATTCTGCTCATTATCCTCACAAATCAGTTACACAAACCTGTCTATATCTTCCTTACTTATTTGTTATTCATGGATATCATATGCTCAACAAATGTGCTGCCTCGGCTCATGTACAGTATCATCGTAAATAGCGAAACTTGGATCGGTCATTGTTTCATTCAAGCTTTTTTCATTTCATTTTATGCTGGGATGGAAACTTACATACTTGGAATCATGGCTATCGATCGTTACCTGGCCGTCTGCCATCCGCTCCGGTATGGTGTTCTGATGACGAACAGCAAAGCTCACATAGTGATGTGGGCCACACTGTGCTGGTGTTTCATCACGAGAAGTGTTCAACCCTTGTTACTGTTGCGATTGACGTTCTGCAAGGATGAACTTCCTAATGTAGGATGTGTTTTCATTGCTATTGCTAAACTGTCATGTGATGATATCACAGTTAATAGTATGTATGGAATTGCATTGTCTTCTATTATGCTCTGCTATATCATCACTGTTGTCATCATCACGTATGGTTTCATTTTGTACACATGTTTATGTTCTTCCAAGGACCCCGATGGAAGGAGTAAGGCTCTGCACACATGTCTCACTCATTGGCTGGTACTTTGTTTCTTCCTTTTCTCCGTTCTTTTCAATATTTTTTCTCAGCGTCTGTCAGCTGGAAAGTCTTTCTCTCACGTTTTCAAACACCTGAGTGATTCATTCTTCTATTTGCTGCAGCCTCTTGCAATTCCAATTGTTTATGGTTTACGTACAGCTGAGATCCGACAGGGTGTGATCATGCTCCCTCGAATGTTTCTGAAAATAAAAAAGTGATCTGACTTTGAACATCATGTGACATTCCATTATTTATCGTGCCTGTAACATATTGTGCTTTACGGTAATGGAATGGAGCAGATGGTGCTTTACGGTAATCGGGCAGACGTCGCTGATCGGGAGCAAGGTTGGGCTTCCGGGAAGGGGCGGGGAGAGCAGGAGCTCGGGCGTGATGGCGGCTGGCTTGCAGCTCGAGCATTGAACGGTGATTCAACATTTTGCCTTTACTGGATTGGCCTTTGCCTGATACACATCAGTCGGCGACGAGGATAAATCGGCAATACATGAACTTTCTGTGAATTATTTTGGGGTGAATCATTGCACAATTCGGCAAGATTATTGAATTCAACGCAGATGCTGATGACTGGGCCCAATATACGGAGCGGCTCGGCCAGTACTTCATCGCTAATGATATTGAAGATGCTGGCAAACGGCAGGCTGTTTTACTCAGTGTTTGTTGATCTCAAACGTATGGCCTTATGCGTAGTCTTGTGTCGCCTGCCAAACCGTCTGACTAAACCTTCGAAGAACTGTGTGAGCCAATTCAAGAACACCTTCATCCCAAACCGTCTCCGATTGTACAAAGATTAAAATTAAATTCGTGTTTCAGAAACCAGGACAATCAATCACAGCATTTGTTGCCGAATCTGAGGCTCGTGTCAGAGTTCTGTGAGTTTAGGGCGACACTGAAGGAAATGCTCAGGGGTAGACTGGTGTGCGGGGTCCAAGATGAGCACATTCAACATAGGTTGCTGTCAGAAATGGAGTTAGATTTCAAGAAAGCAATGGAACTAGCTCAAGGCATGGAGGTTGCTGCTAAAAATGCAACAGATATTCAGGCAATGAATGCCTCTGTTTTTCCCCAAGGGTGAGCAGGAAAAGTACAAAAAGTTCAGGCCAAAACCACCAGTACAAGCAGTTCCGGGGTACAACCAGCATGGGCAACTGGGGGTAACGGAGTCACCCAACATGAGAGCAGGGGCCAAAGTTCAAAGGCAAATTTCACCTGATATTCCTGAAGTTCCAGTACATTTCATTCGCCCGATGAATGTTGGTTTAAGGATGCTGAGTGCAATTACTGTCTCCATGTGGGGCATATTGCCTGGGCTTGTAGAAAGAAGAGGTCCCGGAATCCAATTGAGAGACAGGAAGGGCAACATGCAACAAATATGGTGCAACATGATTCTGAATTTGAGGATGGGGAGGTTTCAGACGATGTTTATTGCACGTGTAATGTCCGTTCTGGGAATAGGGGAATTCACCCCCTGGAAGCAGATTTTGTCATCGATGGGAATATTGTTAAAATGCAAATTGATACCAGAGCCTCCATTTCAGTGATGAGTGCCAAGTCTTCCAAAGACCTTTGATCTAAAGCTCCAGTGGTGCGCAAATCTGGGGCTGTTCTACACACATACACCGGGGAGCTGATCAAAGTGGTTGGATATATTGATGTGGATGTCCACTACGGTGGCCAGAGATCTACCATACCTCTCATGATCGTGGATGGTATCGGTCCAAGTCTCGTGGTCCAATACTCGTGGGGGCGGGACTGGCTGAGAGTATTCAAACTTAATTGGGCTGAGATTTGTCACATTGGGATATCAGCATCCCACAAGCCCTTGGTGGATCAATAACCAGAGGTTTTTCAGAGCGTACGAGGCAGAGTGAAGAGCATGACTGCCAAAATTCATATGGATCCATTATCAGCCTAAATCCATTAGCTCAGCCTAAATTTTTCAAACCGCAGCTGGTGCCCTATGCCATGAAGGGGAAGGTATACCGTGAGCTGGAGCGCCCTCAGAAAGAAGGGATTTTAGAACCAGTAGAGTTCTCAGACTGGGCAGCTCCAATTGTGCCAGTCCTAAAAGGTGATGGCCAAGTCCACATATGTGGTGATTATAAGCTTACTGTAAATCAAGCAGCAAGACAAGACAGTTATCTGATTCCGCGGATTGAGGATTTGTATGCCACCTTAAATGGAGGACAGACTCACAAAACTTGATCTCAGCAATGCTTACTTGAAATTACCTTTGGATGAGGCCTCCAAGGATTGCAAACCATAAATACTCACCGCGGCCTTTTCAGATATAGCTGCCTCCCGCTGAGGATCTCCTCGTCACCTTCCATCATCCAGCACAGTACGGACATGGACACTTCACAGTTAGGAACTCCCCCCCCCCCCCCCTCCCCATGTCAGGCAAATGCAAAGTTGCCGGCGCCATCACCAATGCATCCTTGGGAACGGCTCCAGAAACCTTGGGAGCATATACACATTGACTTTACTCGGCCATTTTTTGAGCAAAATGTTCCTGGTCATCACTGATGCCTATTCTAAGTTGATGGACATTCACCCCATGACAATAATTTCATCCGAGGCAACCATCAGCAAACTATGGACCTCATTTGCTAACTATGGATTACTCTCGACTCTTGAGTCAGATTATGGTCCATCATTCACTCGTAGTGAATTTGGTAGGTTTGTGGATGCCAATGGAATCATCCATCTTACCTCAACACCATACCATCCCGGGTCAAATGGTTTGGCTGAACATTCTGTGCAAACAGTCAAGGTATGTAAAAGCTCAATCGGGGTAGCATTGAGTCGAGAGTGGCCCGATTCCTTTTCAAATAACGCGTAACACCCATTCGACCAATGGGAGGTCACCCTCGGAGCTTTTGATGGGAAGGAAGTTGAGGACCGACCTGGACCTGTTACAGCCGGATGAGTATGCAAAGGTCTGCAAAGTCCAAGTGAAGCGGAAGTCCTGTCATGACAGGCACTCTAAGGAGAGGTTTTTTAAATGTGGGAGATCGCGTGTATGTGCTCAATTTGAATTTCAATTTCAGTCGGGGTAATCGCTGGTTGGGGGAGGAGGGGGGCGGGGTCCGTTCTGGAGAAATTTGGTTCGTCTCTTATCATGAAACTCATGGATGGCTGGAATGTCAGGAGACATGTGGATCATGTGTGACTGGCACCCTCTCCTTTAACTAGTGACATACCGGGTCCATTGGAACCGTCCGTCGGGACGACCACCTGGATAGAGTGGCAGATATCATTCCAGATGGCCATGCTCCAGGAGGCCCTCGCAAGCAAGGTTGCTTTCCAGGGAATTCCTGCTGTTGAGAAAAGTGAACTATCACCTCCTGTGGCATCAACAGAAGAGGGAGTGCCTCATCGCTCTTCTTGCCTCCAGAAGACCCCCTAACCGACTGCATTTGTGATTTGTAATGAACTTTCTTCGAAGATTTGGTTTTATTGTTGTGCGTGATTTTTGGGTATTTTTGGTGTCAAAGGCAAACTGCAATGGTTTGACTGCAAGCTGCTCGGGTCATTGGTATTGCTTGTGTTTTTGTGGTTTCAAAAAGGGAAAGGGGAAATCACTTGGTGTTTAGTGGATGGTTGACATCAATAGCTGATCATTATCAATCTTTTAAGATTTTGGATATTGGGGGTGGGATTTATCATCTCCATGTTTCTTCGCAAATTGTTGGTGTGGTGCACAGGGGCATTTTCTGTTATGAGTGCAATTGGAAGTACTGTAGATATGTTTGTGTAAGCTGAAGAAGGAAGGAATGCAACATATTGTGCTTTGCGGTAACGGAATGGAGAATATTGTGCTTTACGGTAATTGGGCAGACGTCCCTGATCGGGAGCAATGTTGGGTTTTCGGGAAGGGGCAGGGTGAGCGGGAGATCGGGTACGATGGTGGCTGGCTTGTCGCTCGAGCATTGAATGGTGATTAAACATTTTGCCTTTACTGTATTGGCCTTCGCGTGAAACACTTCATTGCCCTCTTCCTTCCTGCCCAGTTGTGTGTAATTTGTCATGTGTTTTCTTCCATTATGTTGCTTCATTGCTGTTTGTGGTGGAGCTTTGACTTTGCTGCATTCATACTTGGATCCATTTTATCTCCTTCATGCCCACATTTCGTCATTGTCACGGGTACAATTCCAATTCCATCATAACTACTCCCTGACTCTCCTCCTTTTTCAGCCGTCCACACTCTGCACATTTTACTTTCGTCCCATTTTGTTTTTCACGTCTCTGCTAACTCTTCCCCCTTTGTTCAGATGCCTAACCCTCCACTCTGCACCATTCTTGCATTTGACCTCCTTTGGAAACTTCGACCTCACCCCTCCTTCATGCTTCCATCTCCACCCTCCTTGCCTTCGATATCACTGACACTAACTGGAGGATAATTCCACATCAGCACACTTTCCCTCTGTCTTCATTCATTCCAAATCTGCCAAAGCAAGAAAAGGGAGGAGGAGAAAGTCACACCATAATTCAATCAGTCCTCAAACTACAACAACAAACACAACATGCATTTTAATGGCCATTTTCCCTGGCTAGAGCGGGGGTTAGCCGTGCGGTCCCCATGACAATCTTCTCCATTTTGCTCTATTTTCTGCATCTCTCCTTGTTAACCCCCTTGCCCGCATTTCTTCTTCCACCATCTTTAGCCAAGTCTTTCTCGGTCTTCCACGTCCTCTACTTCCTTCTACATTCATTTCCATCACTCTTCTCAACCAGTCACTTTCATCCTTCCTCAACACATGACCAATCCATCTCAACCTGTTCCTCTTTACAGCATCAATCACAGGCAATATTCCCATCATCTTTCGCAATTCATCATTTGTCTTCCTCCAACTACAATGAATAAATTTAACATATAGTTTCAATGTCCCCTCTGCTGCTATCACTCACTCATCAGTCCATCACTGCCACTGCGCTACGTCATCTTAGATGGCTCCATAGCCATGAGCCAGTTGTTAGCCTGGTTAGCCTGCTTAGCCAGCCTGGTTCTTCTTCTGCTGCAGTGGGCTCCTCTTGCTCCGAGGTGGGCTCCGGGTCCGATAGCAATGCCCATTGTGGTCCCTGAGCACCTTTCCTCCAAGGCTCATGTGACCGGCACAGCAACAGGGAGTTGCCCCGTTCTTTACTCCTCAGCCTCTGCCAAACCTAGGGTGGCAACAAATGCTGGTATCGACCCCACCTTTCCTTCTCAGCTCTCGGAGCTAAGCCTGCGTGAGCCGCCTCCCTCGCTGTAGATGTCTACCTCGCCTACAATCTAACTCATCAGTCATTACTATTCTAGCTCGTAACGTTTCTCCTCTTTCTCATATGGTGACTTAAAATTATCTTTTAAATTATCTTAAAATTTCTTTTTTTGTTTTTTTTTGGATGCTAAGTTTAGGCTCGTGTAAGAGCTAACACATATAACATATAATAGAGGCAGCGGGAGACAAGAGGGGAAGAGAGAGGGAAGCACAACAACAGTAGAGAATAGTGACATCTGGAGATCTGTGGAAGGGAGAAGGCTGGGGCGGGGTAATCAGGATAAACAATTTGGACACAACAAGGACTGTTCGGGAAAAAACGGAATTTGAAGGAGGTGGAAATGGGTGGTTTAATGGGGGTAGAAAAGATGAAGGTTTTGGATAGGGAAAGATAAGAGATGGTGGTGGACAGCCATTTTGAAGACCTGGAGGGAGGAGTGCGATTGAAGAGAGGGTGGTCGTTTGTTGCAGAGGCGGGAAAAAAAAGGAATGACCGAGTGAATGTGAGCATAGTCTTGATTTTCACAGTTTCACCAGAAGAGCTTGCACCAGAGCTTAAGAAACTCATTTTGCAAAAAATGTCAGTTTTCCATGAATTGTTCAACACTTTCTAAAATCCAAATTCATCCTTCCCCTCCTAAATTCCCTCCTCACCCATCCCTTTCAAATCTCCCCCCTCTCCCCTGACTTTGCTGCATTCATAAACTCGCTCCGCACCCCTTCCCTCCAAAACTCCCCGCTCACCCGTCCCCTCCAAAACTCCCTCCTCATCCCTCCATTTCAAAACTCCCCACCCTCCTTTTTTCTCCATTTCCCCCCTCTCACCCCTCCTCCTCAAAGCGTCCTCCCCGCTTCTTCCCCCTTCCAACTATCACATCCATCTCCCCCAACCTTCTGCCTCACTATGCCCTTCCTCCTCAAACAACACCTCACTGTACCTCATCCAATCACCATCAAACCTTTTGTCCTCCTCAACCTTCCCTTTCTCCTTGCTCTTCTGAAATCTCTGACACACTATCAACAGCTCTCCCTACCTCCTCCTCCTCTTCCTCATCTTACCCTACCCCTCTCCTGTCCTGCATCCGATGCTCCGCCCTCCTCTTCCTTAATGGTATTGACCTCAAACATCTGGGGCCTTCGCTCAAACCTGATTGATCTCTCCATACAGGTTGCTTCTGACAAACCAGACTTAATCTGCTTAACAGAAACTTTCCTCCTTCATGATGTCTCTGATTCCTTAATATCTCTCCCTGGTTACTCCCTCCTCCGGTAGTAACCTCCGGTAGTAAAGTCCTCGCAGTGTCCATGTGTTTTATACCTCTCCCACCCCACCCCCCTTCCCATTCCTCTTCCCCCCAAGCCCTCCCCCTCACAGATCTCCTGATGTCCATGCTCTCAAATGTTTTACTTGTGTGCTTCCCCCTCTCTCCCCATCTTGTATCCCGCTCCCTTTATAATATGTTTCATGTGTCCTTTTATTTTTTGTGATTAATGTTAGCTCTTACACGAGCCTCGATCTTGTATTTTAAAAAAAAGAGGCCAAAGATGTGCTCAAGTGCTTCACTAGATGCGACACACGTTCACAATTAGGAGATGGCTTTTCCTCCACAACAAACCTCCACAATTAGGATATTAGTGATAACGGTTATACTCGGAGAATTTAAACCACTCGAGGATTAATCTGTCATCTGATCCAGTATGTTCCAGGGCTCTGAGGTGGGGAGTTTATGTTTTTATTTCCTGAGAGGCCTTTAAATTTTATATAAATACCAGTTATTGATAAGCCAAACAGCATGTGAAGTCGACATTAACAGTGAGTACAATGAAATTGTTGTTGATGTTGAATAATACAAAAGTAAAGTTTGGTCTTGAAATAAATATATTTAATGTAATAAGAATCCAAATGCCGTTTCGTAAATAATTATTTTGTTTCGGTGGTGGAGTGGGTTAGTGTGTAATTAATAATCTCAAATTGTATTCGCTTATTACTTTTACGAAATCCTAAACGACTACTTTGAATACCATTGAGCCTTTTCCGCAGTATTCTTGCTTTGACAAAGGTGAAATTGAAATGCAATGGTTACTTTAATGCTTCCAACGTCAGTAAGCACATGGTTGCTAACTTTTAGATGTGTAATTAGTCACAGTTTGTTGACTTAAATAACCTTTATTTGATTCATTTGTTGACGAGGAACCAACCACACTTGGCTCGACAATTAAATTATGGTGTTCCTCCTGATACTCGACAAATACATTATAGTGTTCCTCCTGATACTCGACATATAAATTATAGTGTTCCTCCTTATACTCGACAAATAAATTATAGTGTTCCTCCTGATACTCGACAAATAAATTATAGTGTTCCTTCTGATATTCGACAAATAAATTATCGTGTTCCTCCTTACACTCGACAAAAAAATTAGTGTTCCTCGTTATACTCGATAAATAAATTATAGTGTTCCTCGTTATACTTGACAAATAAATTATAGTGTTCCTCGTTATACTCGACAAATAAATTATAGTGCTCCTCGTTATACTCAACAAATAAATTATAGTGTTCCTCGTTATACTCGACAAAGAAATTATAGTGTTCCTCTTTATATTCGACAAATAAATTATAGTGTTCCTCGTTATACTCGACAAATAAATTACAGTGTTCCTCCTGATGCTTGCCAAATAAATTATAAGTGTTCCTCCTTATACTCGACAAATAAATTATAGTGTTCCTCGTTATACTAGACAAATAAATTATAGTGTTCCCCCTTGTACTCGACAAATAAATTATAGTGTTCCTCCTGATACTTGACAAATAAATTATAGTGTTTAAATAGAACTGTGTTTAGACTGAACTGTGTGTTTAGAACTGTGTGTGTTTAGAACTGTGTTTAAATAGAACTGTGCAAATAGAAAACTGAACTGTGTTTAAATAGTGTTTAAATAGATAGTTTAAATCGAACAAATTATAGTGTTCCTCCTTATACTCGACAAATAAATTAAAGTGTTCCTCGTTATACTCGACAAATAAATTATAGTGTTCCTCCTTATACTCGACAAATAAATTATAGTGTCCTCCTTATACTCGACAAATAAATTAAAGTGTTCCCCGTTATACTCGACAAATAAATTATATAGTTCCTCGTTATACTCGACAAATAAATTATAGTGTTCCTCGTTGTACTCAACAAATAAATTATCGTGTTCCTCCTTATACTCGACAAATAAATTATAGTGTTCCTCGTTATACTCGACAAATAAATTAGTGTTCCTCGTTATACTCGACAAATAAATTATAGTGATCCTCCTTATACTCGACAAATAAATTATAGTGTTCCTCCTATACTCAACAAATAAATTATAGCGTTCCTCCTTATACTCGACAAATAAATTACAGTGTTCACGTTATACTCGACAAATAAATGATAGTGTTCCTCGTTGTACTCGACAAATAAATTATGGTGTTCCTCGTTATACTCGACAAATAAATGATAGTGTTCCTCGTTATACTCGACAAATAAATGATAGTGTTCCTCGTTGTACTCGACAAATAAATTATGGTGTTCCTCGTTATACTCGACAAATAAATGATAGTGTTCCTCGTTATACTCGACAAATAAATGATAGTGTTCCTCATTGTACTCGACAAATAAATTTTAGTATTCCTCCTTATACTCGACAAATAAATTGTAGTGTTCCTCGTTAGACTCTACAAATAAATTATAATGTTCCTCGTTATACTCGACAAATAAATTATAGTGTTCCTCGTTGTACTCAACAAATAAATTATCGTGTTCCTCCTTATACTCGACAAATAAATTATAGTGTTCCTCGTTATACTCGACAAATAAATTAGTGTTCCTCGTTATACTCGACAAATAAATTATAGTGATCCTCCTTATACTCGACAAATAAATTATAGTGTTCCTCCTATACTCAACAAATAAATCATAGTGTTCCTCCTTATACTCGACAAATAAATTACAGTGTTCACGTTATACTCGACAAATAAATGATAGTGTTCCTCGTTGTACTCGACAAATAAATTATGGTGTTCCTCGTTATACTCGACAAATAAATGATAGTGTTCCTCGTTATACTCGACAAATAAATGATAGTGTTCCTCATTGTACTCGACAAATAAATTTTAGTATTCCTCCTTATACTCGACAAATAAATTGTAGTGTTCCTCGTTAGACTCGACAAATAAATTATAGTGTTCCTCGTTATACTCGACAAATAAATGATAGTGTTCCACGTTGTACTCGACAAATAAGTTATAGTATTCCTCCTTATACTTGACAAATAAATTATCGTGTTCCTCCTGATACTTGACAAATAAATGATAGTGTTCCTCCTGATACTTGACAAATAAATTATAGTGTTCCTCGTTATACTCGACAAATAAATTATAGTGTTCCTCATTATACTCGACAAATAAATTATAGTGTTCCTCCTGATACTCGACAAATAAATTATAGTATTCCTCCTTATACTCGACAAATAAATTATAGTGTTCCTAATTATGCTCGACGAATAAATGATAGTGTTCCTCGTTGTACTCGACAAATAAATTATAGTGTTCCTCCTTGTACTCGACAAATATATTCGAGTGTTTCTCCTTATACTCGACAAATAAATTGTATTGTTCCTCCTTACACTCGACAAAAAAATTATAGTGTTCCTCCTTATACTCGACAAATAAATTATCGTGTTCCTCCTGATACTTGACAAATAAATTATAGTGTTCCTCGTTATACTCGACAAATAAATTATAGTGTTCCTCATCATACTCGACAAAGAAATTATAGTGTTCCTCCTGATACTCGACAAATAAATTATCGTGTTCCTCGTTATACTCGACAAATATATGATAGTGTTCCTCCTTATACTCGACAAATAAATTATAGTGTTCCTCCTTATACTCGACAAATAAATTATAGTGTTCCTCCTTGTACTCGACAAATAAATTCTAGTGTTCCTCGTTTTACTCGAAAAATAAATTCTCGTGGTCCTCCTTATACTCAACAAATAAATTATAGTGTTCCTCCTTATACTCGACAAATAAATTATAGTGTTCATCCTTATACTCGACAAATAAATTATAGTGTTCCTCCTTATACTCGACAAATAAATTATAATGTTCCTCCTTATACTCGACAAATAAATTATAGTGTTCCTCGTTATACTCGACAAATAAATTATAGTGTTCCTCCTTATACTCGACAAATAAATTATAGTGTTCCTCCTTATACTTGACAAATAAATTATAGTGTTCCTCCTTATACTCGACAAATAAATTATAGTGTTCCTCCTTATACTCGACAAACAAATTATAGTGTTCCTCCTGATACTCAACAAATAAATTATCGTGTTCCTCGTTATACTCGACAAATAAATTATTGTGTTCCTCCTTGTACTCGACAAATAAATTGTAGTGTTCCTCCTTATACTCGACAAATAAATTATAGTGTTCCTCCTTATACTCGACAAATAAATTTTAGTGTTCCTCCTTGTACTCAACAAATAAATTATAGTGTTCCTCCTTATACTCGACAAATAAATTATAGTGTTCCTCGTTATTCTCGACAAATAAATTATAGTGTTCCTCCTTGTACTTTATGTCAAATTTAACGTCAGATTAACTTACTTTCTTGATTCGGTTACATGGATCTTAAATATCAGCTTCAAAATTGTCTTTATAACGATTTATTCAGTTCACATAGATATTTATGTTTTTAATGTTAAGAAGAAAGAAAAAAGCAATGGAAGAATAATAGGCATTTCAGCAAACAAATCCAACCAAGATAATTCATAGAACACGATACGCCGCGTCGCGTTCACGTATATACTTCAATGTTCACAAAACAATGATGTTAAACATCATTGAAGAAATCCGGAGGTTTATCATGACTGAAGCAGTGTTACACACCAAGTTCCCTTTTTGAGTTGAGTCGTCAAGCAGGTGTGCTCCAGAAATTGATACGATTTTGACCTTTCGTTGCAAAACATAAAAGTTAAAGTTTGCAATTTTCATTTGATGATATTGTACTCTCAGTGAATTCTCCATTATTTCTCCACCAAAGATTATCTGTAGTCAGCTTTCATTAAATCAAAGCAGAATCTGGTTTTACCCCCACGAGAGGCTTTTAATGTCAGAGTGGAACTGCATGTTGTTTTATGATGGGAATTGTGAGTGAGATGTGAATGCTCTTTTTATTCAATCCAAACACTTTACCAACACCATCAACATTTGCAATGGTGTAAAGACAAAGGTCAATCTAACAAACAAATCATGAAATGAAAATTTAAGGTTGGTTAACTGAGACATTTTTGGACAATATTTTCAACTCTGCTGGTAATGTTAACTTGCTTTGGCAGTGAAGGTTTATATAGGAGGGTAATAGGTAATAATACAATGTGGATTGTCTCTCTCTCTGATGTTACATACTCTTCTAAGAGCGTCGGTCCCTCCAAAGTAGCTTCTTGAGAAAGGGTTTTGCTGTGTGGTTTGCCATTGCCTTCCCAGCACTAACTAGTGCAGGATTTTTGAAATTGGACATTGTGCTGGCAATTGCTCACCTACTCTTCGCGAAGGACACCATAAGGTCATTAATACCCACCAATTAATGCCAGTAGATGGGACGCCCATTTAACATCCACCTGTGGATGACACACCATTGATTAATCACCCTGCCTTTGAAACAACGAGATGACCGATTTTAGCGGGTCGGGATTCAAACCCAGACTGGAGGTGAGTGTGTGTCCCTCGAGGCCATCCTGCCAGCTCAATGACGAATATGCCGTTTCTCTTATTATTGGTTTATTCATATTGTTGTCATCATTATTATTATTTTCAAATTGGTGGCAGAATGTGTGAAATGGGTCTTTCTTCAAGAGTGACTGTATGGCATTCAGATGTTGTGGGGAAAGGGGAGGCATGGGTTACGTGGGTGCGAGTGAAGGGGTCAAACAGGGTGTTTGTGCTTACATATAATTTTTTATACAAAATGTCAAAGGTCAACTCAAGGGCAAACATCTAAAATCATCAATTTTCATCTGAAAAATGATCGGTTTTCATCTGATTGACTTGAATATTAAATAGTAATTGCATAGTGCATCACTTAATTGGGAAAGCAAGTATTTTTGAGGTCTAAAGGTCAAAGATTAACTCAAGGTCGAACTTCTAAAATCATAAATTTTCATCTGAAAAATATTTTTCATTTCATTGACCTGAGCTTTCATTAAGATCATCAATTTAAATCTTAATGAAATGGACATTTTGATGCATCCATGTCAGGATTTTGAGGGGGAAGGAGGTGGATTTTGCAAGTAATGCACTCTGCACGACGCCCTTTCTTGTTACTTGCGATAATCAAAGATTTTTCAAGTACATTGAATGGTCTTGTGCGTTATTCTGTTTGTCTGTATTTCAATCACCTTCAGGTCACAATTTTAAATTGATCTATATGACACTTCACCAAATTGTAGAGATGGTCATAAGGAAGAAGCCTATTTATTAAGAGGTCAAAAGGTCAACATAGGCCAAAGGTCAATAACTTTGTCAAATTTCTAAAATCCTCAATTTTTATCCAATTGACTTGACATTTGAAGAGGATTTACATACCAGGTCACTGATTTCAATCACCAATTATATTTTAGGTCAACATAGACCAAATATGAACAAATTATTTTGTGGAACTCGCAAGTATCGTGCTATGCACGATATATTTCTTGTTTGTTTGTCTGTTTGTGAACAAGATATCTCAAAAAATTGTGGATGGATCTGGATGAAATTTCGTGGAGATGTTGGGTATGTGACAAAATGAAATGATCGAATTTTGGTTCAGGTCCGAATCCAGATACGGCCTATCAGTCGGATAGAAAACCTAAACTGTTGCGTCTGGTGAAGGTATACACTCTACCAAGTGACGTTCTAGTTTCCAAATGTTTCTATATCATCACAATTACTTTAGTCAAATGCAGTAATTTTTATTTTTTTTCTCCCCCAGAGTTAACAAGGCTTTTCTCAGAGATGAATCAGTCACTGAAGCACGTGTTCTTCCTCCAAGCGATATTTAATGAGCCAGCGCAAGTTCGGCCCTGGACTTTCAGTGTCTTCTTCTTCACCTACGTTGTAACGGTCACTCTGAACCTGGTGTTGATCCCGCTCATTATCTTGAGAAAGCAGTTACACAAACCTGTCTACATCTTCCTTGCTTATTTGTTATTCATGGACATCATATGTTCAACAACTGTGCTGCCTCGGCTCATGTTCAGTATCATCGTAAATAACGAAACTCGGATAAGTCTTTGTTTCATTCAAGCTTTTTTCATTGGATTTTATTCTGGGATGGAGCCTTACATACTTGGAATCATGGCTATCGATCGTTACCTGGCCGTCTGCCATCCGCTCCGGTACAGTGTCCTGATCACGAATAGCAGAGCTCACATAGTCATGTGGGCCACACTGTGCTGGTGTTTCCTTACTATCGGGGTTCAATACCTGTTATTGTTGCGATTGACCTTCTGCAAGGATGTACTTCCTAATGTCACATGTGTTTTCATTGCTATAGCTAATCTTTCATGTGACGATATCACAGTTAATAGTATGTATGCAATTGCATTGTCTTCTATTATGCTCTGCTATATCATCACTGTTGTCATCGTCACATATGGTTTCATTCTGTACACATGTCTATGTTCTGCCCAGAACTCAAAAGGAAGTAGTAAGGCTCTACACACTTGTCTCACCCATTGGCTGGTACTTTCCCTCTTCCTTTTCTCCTTTCTTTTTACTGTTATCTCTCAGCGTCTGTCAGCTGGGAAGTCTTTCTCTCACTTTTTTACACACCTTTGTACTTCATTGTTCTATTTGCTGCAGCCTATTGCAATTCCGATCGTTTACGGATTACGTACAGCTGAGATCCGTCAGGGTATGATGATGCTCCCTCGGATGTTTGTGAAAATAAAACGATTTTGTATCCTGTGAAAGTTATCTGACTTTGAACATCATGTGACCCTCCGATCTCTATCTTGCCCTGTTTCTTCCTGCCAAGTTGTATGTAATTAGTCACATGTGTGTTCTTCCATGATGTCTCTTCATTGCTGTTTGTGGTGGGGCTTTGACCATGCTGCACCCATGCTTGGATGTATTTTGCCTCTCCTGCATGCTTCCATCTAAACCCTCCCTGCCTGCTATATCAACGACACTTACTGGAGACTAAGTCCACATCAGCACATTTTCCCTCAGTCTACGTTCATTCCAAATGTGACAGAACAAGAAATGATAGGAGAAAGGCACACCATAATCCAATTAGTCCTCATACTACAATCAAGTAAAACATGAATATTTCCTCCCACTCTGAAATTTCTCAATCTTTCCTAAAATTTTCAAAAATGCCAATGATCTCATTCAATGTTGAAATGAAGTATCCCCGCTACCCCTATGTCATATCAGAGGGTTCCATAGCCCTGAGCGTGGCTTATCTCATGCTGCATCTGGCGCCTCTTGCTCCTAGGTGGTCCAATAGTAACACCTGTAGTGGTCCGTGAGCAACTTTTCTCCAAGGCTCATGGTACCGGAATAGTCACCTGCAGCCGTCAAGGAGCCCGTTCCTCCTTGACCTTCCCGAGTTTGGAGTGGCAACAGATGCTCGTATCGGCCCCACCTTTCTTTTTCAGCTCTCGGAGCCAAGCATGGGTTGAGCAACCTCCGTCGCTGCAGATTTCTACCCCATCTACAATCTAACTCATCAGTCATTACTATTTTGGCTGGAAGCGTTTCTCCTCTTATCTTCGGCATGCATAGCCTATAAACACAGACCTCGCATCACTGCACTCATTCCACTCACATGGACGCACACACCCCACTGGAAGGAACCTCTACACAGGAGCAGGAACACTTTACCTGGCTACTCTCATCCTCTGCACTCTCTGTGTGTGTGGCGACATATCTGGTGAAGACCACCTGCTCCTCCCAACAGTTCAAGCTCGTGGGCCTGCAGGCACTCCACCACACTACCCTCTGCACATACCTGGCTCACACTCCCTCCACTGGTCTCCTTGTGGCTGTACTACTACAATTCCCGCAGGGTCTGCACTCTTGCTCACCATAGAATCTCTGCTCCCACTTGCCACAGGTTCTGACCCTGGACTCATCATGGGTATTTCAAACTATCTTCTGCCACAGGGTTAAAAACACTTTACCATGGGGCTCAACATATTTACTTATCACAGAGGTCTCACTCGTCTATCACCCTGGTCAGGGGTGGTCTTCGTGATTCTGGGACCCTGGGAAAAAGTCAAGGATATGGGCTCGGAAGTAAATGGGAAATATTTATTATATGAGGACCTGGAAGGCTGTAGGATCTGCCTGGATGCCAGAATGCACCAGCAGGGAGAGGAATTAGAATTTGTGCAGCACCGGGGCGGTGGTTTGGAGCAACAGGTGGAGGAAACAATGGAGGCCCGTGTAACGGAACCAGACAGGGTGGTTATAGATAAAGACCTGTTGGGGCCACAATTGATTGGGGATGAGATTAATGATGTGACACAGCAGCGACCGAGCACTTTGGACAATATCGTCGAGGAGGAGATTGCTCGGATCCAACAGAGTCTGGGATATGAGGTGAGCCGGTCCATCAAATATCCCCAGGAAGAGAATAAAGTGACCGAGGGGACCCTCACCACCAAAAACAATTGGGCAGCAGAGGCTCCGACATTGGATACCCAGCAAGGGGAGTGTTTTGGCTCTGAGCTGGACTTGGACATGGAGTAGTCGGGAACTAGAGCTTCGGAAAAAGCGATCCCAATAGGGAATTTGGAGCAGCTGCAGGGAGGGTCAGAAAAACCAGAAGAAGGGGGTTGTAACCTGCAGCTGCGGTTTGGCATGGGAGATATACATTTTTAAAAGAAAAAGGAAATTTATATTTAAATGGGAAATTGATTTGGCGCAGCCTTGGAGGGATTTGGTCCCCGGGCTGCGGGATTCGGACCAGGAGAGGTCCTTGGGGTCGTCCTCGTGCAAAAGCTGCACGGAGCGAGCTTGCGGGCTTATCAGGGAGGCTTGGCGTGACACACGTGTCTCAGCATACCTCAGATCAAGTTTGAAAACCAGCATCAACCGTGCATAAATTTGCATATTCGATCATTTTTGACAAAGTTATGGCACTTTGTTTATTCTAGAGCTCTCCTCAAGCCGCAACGCGCGCCCTCAGCCTCGTCTCGCGAACGTAAAAAGCGTTACACAGCACGCTTTTTCAGGAGGGGCGGAGCCAAGGTGAGCAACATATATATACACATCGATCATTGATCGTGAACCGAAAAATATAATAGCCGGCGAAGCGCGTACGTATTATGTTATGAATAAACGTGTACGTATTATGTTGAAAACCAGATTATGGTGGATCCCTTGGCTTGAGAATTCCGAAGCTGTGACGCACCAAATCGCTCAATGGAGGCCGCCATCTTGCGGATGAGGAAGTGTGCATAACAAATTGAAAAAAGTTCAATAGGAGTTTGTTTCACCCATCTTTGTTTGATTCACAATCTTATGCACCTCTAATTTGTAATAAAAAATACTTTAAGACCAACCTCACCCCGCACGGGCCTGGTTATTTTCAACGAAAAGCGTCACCAAACACCGGAACCAATGAGATGCGAGCATTTGAAAAAATATTTCAGAAACCAAATCACTCAATGAAGGACGCCATCTTACGGATGCGGAAGTATGCATTAAAAAATTTCGAAAAAGTTCAATAGGAGTTTGTTTCACCCGTCTTTGTTTGATTCTCAATCTTATGCACCTCTAATTTGTAATTAAAATACTTTAAGACAAACCTCGTTATCTTCAACGAAAATCGTCACCAAACACCGGAACCAATGAGATTCGAGCATTTGAAAAAATATTTTTTAAAAGCTTTTTACACGTTTTGGAGGGTGAAAACGGCGTCAAATATTCTAAAATTGATGAAGAATTATTTTTTAGAAATCTCGCGGCCGTAGGGGATAGTTTTTCATGGCCGGAAATATCCGAAGTTGAGACGGAATTCACCGAATTAATCAAGAAGTAAATTATAACCAATTTTAATCTCATCCAGAATGCAAAATTTTAGGTCTGAATTTGCGAAATTTTGTGAGCTGACCAATCAGCGATCAGTTTAGGTCAGCCAATCAGCGCCATCGACAAGGTTTGATTAACGACAGTCACACATTGCCGTTGAAACGGCGCTATCGTCTGACCTGTCGGCACTGATCTTACTGCAAGCTAACTTCTTCTGGTGGGGGAAGCCGCAGTGCCCAGAGAGAACCAGTCCTGACAGCGACTGAAGTTATAAGACTACACACATACTGTGAAAACGTATGTTAAGCCCAGTTAAAATATCTTAAAAATAGGCCTTAAGTTAGCACATCGTATAGTTACTTCCTTAAGCTTCTTGTGACATTTATTGTATGTAGGTATTGGGGAGGTCTGTCTGCTCTTCTCTTTTACCAAGTCTTACCAGGTACGGTACCTACTACACCTACCTACTACCAACTACCTTACCTACTGATGCCGTAGTGATGGGTAAAATAGGGGCAAGAGGCTTTGGCTTCGCCGGCTCATTGCGGCTTTGCAGTCGGGTACTAGTAGCCGGCGAAGCCGTTGTTGTCAATGAACGCGTATGTATTATGTTGAAAAGCCAGATTTTGCTGGATCCCTTGAGAATTTCGAAGCTTTGACGCACCAAATCGCTCAATGGAGGCCGCCATCTTGCGGATGCGGAAGTATGCATAAGAAATTGAAAAAAGTTCAATAGGAGTTTGTTTCCCCCGTCTTTTTTTGATTCACAATCTCATGCACCTCTAATTTGTAATTAAAATACTTTAAGACCAACCTCGGCCCACACAGGCCTGGTTATCTTCAACGAAAATCGTCACCAAACACCGGAACCAATGAGATTCGAGCATTTGAATAAATATTTCAAAAACCAAATCACTCAATGGAGGCCGCCAACTTCCGGATGCGGAAGTATGCATAAAAAAATTGCGAAAATGTTCAATAGGAGTTTGTTTCACCCGTCTTTTTTTGATTCACAATCTTATGCACCTCTAATTTGTAATTAAAATACTTTAAGACCAACCTCGTTCCCTGGGCCCACACGGGCCCTGGTTATCTTCAACGAAAATCGTCACCAATTACCGGAACCAATGAGATTCAAGCATTTGAAAAATTATTTCAAAAAAGCTTATACCACATTTCGGGCGCTGAAAACTGCGTCAAATATTCTAAAATTGACGAAGAATTATTTTTTAGAAATTATTTTTTCATGGCCAGAAATATCCGAAGTTGAGACGGAATTCACCGAATTAATCAAGAAGGAAATTTTATAAATTTTAATCTCATCCAGAATGCAAATGGTGTCATTTTGAACTAGGTACGGTACTTACTACACCTACCTACTACCAACTACCTACTACCAACTACCTAACCTACTGATGCCATAGTGATGGGTAAAATAGTGGCAAGAGGCTTTGGCTTCGCCGGCTCATTGCGGCTTTGCAGTCGGGTACGAGTAAATTATAGTCAGGTTCACTATGTTTTTTCGTTCAAAATTTTGGTAGATTATCAAAACTATACATTTTTGGAATATTCAGAGCATGAGGAATCCAAAAATTAATGTTTACATTTGCGTAGACACCTTTGCGAAAATGACACTCAGGACAGTGATGAAGATCGGTAAAAGCATATTCCTGAACGGCATAGACCTCGTAGATCCTGTGTATAGGCCTTATAGTTCAATCTGATACTACCTATAACTTCCTATAACAACCTATAACTTCAAAGGACTTGCAATATCATGTATTATGTAATACAGTTATATCACAAATATAAAGACAATGGTTTTCAATTACCTTTGTTTGTTGCTTTTCTATAATCCTGAGCACTATTTTGAAGCCTTTATTGGATTCCTTGACCCAGAAAACATAGGATTAGCATATTTAATTAAGTCTCTAGGTTGACTAGAAGCCGAGATCGCGCAAAATATGTATTTTATGGTGGCCATTTTCAAAATCCAAAATGGCGGCCATGCAGGTGTCTGTGCAAATGCCAACATTGATTTTCAGATTCTCCATGCTCTGAAGATTCCAAAAATGTACAGGTTTGCTAATCCCAAAATTTTGAAAGAAATTATATTTGTTAACATAGTGAACCTGACTATCTTCATCACTGTCCTGAGTGTCATTTTCGCAAAGGTGTCTACGCAAATGTAAACATTAATTTTTGGATTCCTCATGCGCTGAATATTCCAAAATGTATAGTTTTGCTAATCTACCAAAATTTTGAACGAAGTTATATTTGTTAACATAGTGAACCTGACTATTACTGATGGTTTCAGAGTTATGACGTCTTTAAGCATGAACCTTTAAAACCGAGCTCCTCCCTCATTTTTGATCCAATCGAGGGGAAACTTCACAGATCTGTTCAGCATGTCAGTCTACGAAAATGTCCTTTTGGAATTTTTGATAGGACACGTGGTTTGGCAGATATCGTTAATTAAACGAAAAAAATAAAAAATAAAAATGGATATCTCTTGAATCGCCTGTACCTCAGACCGTGAGTTGGTAATAATTTATATAATTCACACAGTGCAATACGTGCAGGCCGCTCCACGGAGCGACCTTGCGGGCTTATCAACGAGGCGAGGCGTGACACACGTGTCACAGCATACCTCAGATCAAGTTTGAAAACCAGCATCAACCGTGCATAAATTTGCATATTCGATCATTTTTGACAAAGTTATGGCACTTTGAACTTTGGCAGGGGAAATGTATTGCAGCGCAATACTCTGAATGCTTGTTTTCATTATATTTTAATTTTTTTTCTTTTTAATGGTTTAATGTTATTAGATTTAATGTTAATAATGTTATTAGGTTTAATGTTAATTCTATTTAGTATTACTTTTTTATTTTTAGTATTTTAGTTTATCATTATTTCATATTTCTCCCCCAGGGTCGTCAAGCCTTTCTTGAGATGAATCAGTCACTGAAGCACGTGTTCTTCCTCCAAGTGATTTTCAAGGAGCCAGCGCAGGTTCGGCCCTGGACTTTCAGTGTCTTCTTCTTCACTTACATTGTAACGGTCACTGTCAACCTGATGTTGATTCTGCTCATTATCCTCAGAAATCAGTTACACAAACCTGTCTATATCTTCCTTGCTTATTTGTTATTCATGGATATCATATGCTCAACAAATGTGCTGCCTCGGCTCATGTACAGTATCATTGTAAATAACGAAACTTGGATCGGTCATTGTTTCATTCAAGCTTTTTTCATTTCATTTTATGCTGGGATGGAAACTTACATACTTGGATCATGGCTATCGATCGTTACCTGGCTGTCTGCCATCCGCTCCGGTATGGTGTTCTGATCACGAACAGCAAAGCTCACATAGTGATGTGGGCCACACTGTGCTGGTGTTTCATCACGAGAAGTGTTCAACCCTTGTTATTGTTGCGATTGACGTTCTGCAAGGATGAACTTCCTAATGTAGGATGTGTTTTCATTGCTATTGCTAAACTGTCATGTGATGATATCACAGTTAATAGTATGTATGGAATTGCATTGTCTTCTATTATGCTCTGCTATATCATCACTGTTGTCATCATCACGTATGGTTTCATTTTGTACACATGTTTATGTTCTTCCAAGGACCCCGATGGAAGGAGTAAGGCTCTGCACACATGTCTCACTCATTGGCTGGTACTTTGTTTCTTCCTTTTCTCCGTTCTTTTCAATATTTTTTCTCAGCGTCTGTCAGCTGGAAAGTCTTTCTCTCACGTTTTCAAACACCTGAGTGATTCATTCTTCTATTTGCTGCAGCCTCTTGCAATTCCAATTGTTTATGGTTTACGTACAGCTGAGATCCGACAGGGTGTGATCATGCTCCCTCGAATGTTTCTGAAAATAAAAAAGTGATCTGACTTTGAACATCATGTGACATTCCATTATTTATCGTGCCTGTAACATATTGTGCTTTACGGTAATGGAATGGAGCAGATGGTGCTTTACGGTAATCGGGCAGACGTCCCTGATCGGGAGCAAGGTTGGGCTTCCGGGAAGGGGCGGGGAGAGCAGGAGCTCGGGCGTGATGGCGGCTGGCTTGCAGCTCGAGCATTGAACGGTGATTCAACATTTTGCCTTTACTGGATTGGCCTTTGCCTGATACACATCAGTCGGCGACGAGGATAAATCGGCAATACATGAACTTTCTGTGAATTATTTTGGGGTGAATCATTGCGCAATTCGGCAAGATTATTGAATTCAACGCAGATGCTGATGACTGGGCCCAATATACGGAGCGGCCAGGCCAGTACTTCATCGCTAATGATATTGAAGATGCTGGCAAACGGCAGGCTGTTTTACTCAGTGTTTGTTGATCTCAAACGTATGGCCTTATGCGTAGTCTTGTGTCGCCTGCCAAACCGTCTGACTAAACCTTCGAAGAACTGTGTGAGCCAATTCAAGAACACCTTCATCCCAAACCGTCTCCGATTGTACAAAGATTAAAATTAAATTCGTGTTTCAGAAACCAGGACAATCAATCCCAGCATTTGTTGCTGAATCTGAGGCTCGTGTCAGAGTTCTGTGAGTTTAGGGCGACACTGAAGGAAATGCTCAGGGGTAGACTGGTGTGCGGGGTCCAAGATGAGCACATTCAACATAGGTTGCTGTCAGAAATGGAGTTAGATTTCAAGAAAGCAATGAAACTAGCTCAAGGCATGGAGGTTGCTGCTAAAAATGCAACAGATATTCAGGCAATGAATGCCTCTGTTTTTCCCCAAGGGTGAGCAGGAAAAGTACAAAAAGTTCAGGCCAAAACCACCAGTACAAGCAGTTCCGGGGTACAACCAGCATGGGCAACTGGGGGTAACGGGGTCACCCAACATGAGAGCAGGGGCCAAAGTTCAAAGGCAAATTTCACCTGATATTCCTGAAGTTCCAGTACATTTCATTCGCCCGATGAATGTTGGTTTAAGGATGCTGAGTGCAATTACTGTCTCCATGTGGGGCATATTGCCAGGGCTTGTAGAAAGAAGAGGTCCCGGAATCCAATTGAGAGACAGGAAGGGCAACATGCAACAAATATGGTGCAACATGATTCTGAATTTGAGGATGGGGAGGTTTCAGACGATGTTTATTGCACGTGTAATGTCAGTTCTGGGAATAGGGGAATTCACCCCCTGGAAGCAGATTTTGTCATCGATGGGAATATTGTTAAAATGCAAATTGATACCAGAGCCTCCATTTCAGTGATGAGTGCCAAGTCTTCCAAAGACCTTTGATCTAAAGCTCCAGTGGTGCGCAAATCTGGGGCTGTTCTACACACATACACCGGGGAGCTGAACAAAGTGGTTGGATATATTGATGTGGATGTCCACTACGGTGGCCAGAGATCTACCATACCTCTCATGATCGTGGATGGTATCGGTCCAAGTCTCGTGGTCCAATACTCGTGGGGGCGGGACTGGCTGAGAGTATTCAAACTTAATTGGGCTGAGATTTGTCACATTGGGATATCAGCATCCCACAAGCCCTTGGTGGATCAATAACCAGAGGTTTTTCAGAGCGTACGAGGCAGAGTGAAGAGCATGACTGCCAAAATTCATATGGATCCATTATCAGCCTAAATCCATTAGCTCAGCCTAAATTTTTCAAACCGCAGCTGGTGCCCTATGCCATGAAGGGGAAGGTATACCGTGAGCTGGAGCGCCCTCAGAAAGAAGGGATTTTAGAACCAGTAGAGTTCTCAGACTGGGCAGCTCCAATTGTGCCAGTCCTAAAAGGTGATGGCCAAGTCCACATATGTGGTGATTATAAGCTTACTGTAAATCAAGCAGCAAGACAAGACAGTTATCTGATTCCGCGGATTGAGGATTTGTATGCCACCTTAAATGGATGGAGGACAGACTCACAAAACTTGATCTCAGCAATGCTTACTTGAAATTACCTTTGGATGAGGGTTCCAAGGATTGCAAACCATAAATACTCACCGCGGCCTTTTCAGATATAGCTGCCTCCCGCTGAGGATCTCCTCGTCACCTTCCATCATCCAGCGCAGTACGGACATGGACACTTCACAGTTAGGAACTGCCCCCCCCCCCCCCTCCCCATGTCAGGCAAATGCAAAGTTGCCGGCGCCATCACCAATGCATCCTTGGGAACGGCTCCAGAAACCTTGGGAGCATATACACATTGACTTTACTCGGCCATTTTTGAGCAAAATGTTCCTGGTCATCACTGATGCCTATTCTAAGTTGATGGACGTTCACCCCATGACAATAATTTCATCCGAGGCAACCATCAGCAAACTCTGGACCTCATTTGCTAACTATGGATTACTCTAGACTCTTGAGTCAGATTATGGTCCATCATTCACTCGTAGTGAATTTGGTAGGTTTGTGGATGCCAATGGAATCATCCATCTTACCTCAACACCATACCATCCCGGGTCAAATGGTTTGGCTGAACATTCTGTGCAAACAGTCAAGGTATGTAAAAGCTCAATCGGGGTAGCATTGAGTCGAGAGTGGCCCGATTCCTTTTCAAATAACGCGTAACACCCATTCGACCACTGGGAGGTCACCCTCGGAGCTTTTGATGGGAAGGAAGTTGAGGACCGACCTGGACCTGTTACAGCCGGATGAGTATGCAAAGGTCTGCAAAGTCCAAGTGAAGCGGAAGTCCTGTCATGACAGGCACTCTAAGGAGAGGTTTTTTAAATGTGGGAGATCGCGTGTATGTGCTCAATTTGAATTTCAATTTCAGTCGGGGTAATCGCTGGTTGGGGGAGGAGGGGGGCGGGGTCCGTTCTGGAGAAATTTGGTTCGTCTCTTATCATGAAACTCATGGATGGCTGGAATGTCAGGAGACATGTGGATCATGTGTGACTGGCACCCTCTCCTTTAACTAGTGACATACCGGGTCCATTGGAACCGTCCGTCGGGACGACCACCTGGATAGAGTGGCAGATATCATTCCAGATGGCCATGCTCCAGGAGGCCCTCGCAAGCAAGGTTGCTTTCCAGGGAATTCCTGCTGTTGAGAAAAGTGAACTATCACCTCCTGTGGCATCAACAGAAGAGGGAGTGCCTCATCGCTCTTCTTGCCTCCAGAAGACCCCCTAACCGACTGCATTTGTGATTTGTAATGAACTTTCTTCGAAGATTTGGTTTTATTGTTAGGGTGCGTGATTTTTGGGTATTTTTGGTGTCAAAGGCAAACTGCAATGGCTTGACTGCAAGCTGCTCGGGTCATTGGTATTGCTTGTGTTTTTGTGGTTTCAAAAAGGGAAAGGGGAAATCACTTGGTGTTTAGTGGATGGTTGACATGAATAGCTGATCATTATCAATCTTTTAAGATTTTGGATATTGGGGGTGGGATTTATCATCTCCATGTTTCTTCGCAAATTGTTGGTGTGGTGCACAGGGGCATTTTCTGTTATGAGTGCAATTGGAAGTACTGTAGATATGTTTGTGTAAGCTGAAGAAGGAAGGAATGCAACATATTGTGCTTTACGGTAACGGAATGGAGAATATTGTGCTTTACGGTAATTTGGCAGACGTCCCTGATCGGGAGCAAGGTTGGGTTTTCGGGAAGGGGCAGGGTGAGCGGGAGATCGGGTACGATGGTGGCTGGCTTGTCGCTCGAGCATTGAATGGTGATTAAACATTTTGCCTTTACTGTATTGGCCTTCGCGTGAAACACTTCATTGCCCTCTTCCTTCCTGCCCAGTTGTGTGTAATTTGTCATGTGTTTTCTTCCATTATGTTGCTTCATTGCTGTTTGTGGTGGAGCTTTGACTTTGCTGCATTCATACTTGGATCCATTTTATCTCCTTCATGCCCACATTTCGTCATTGTCACGGGTACAATTCCAATTCCATCATAACTACTCCCTGACTCTCCTCCTTTTTCAGCCGTCCACACTCTGCACATTTTACTTTCGTCCCATTTTGTTTTTCACGTCTCTGCTAACTCTTCCCCCTTTGTTCAGATGCCTAACCCTCCACTCTGCACCATTCTTGCATTTGACCTCCTTTGGAAACTTCGACCTCACCCCTCCTTCATGCTTCCATCTCCACCCTCCTTGCCTTCGATATCACTGACACTAACTGGAGGATAATTCCACATCAGCACACTTTCCCTCTGTCTTCATTCATTCCAAATCTGCCAAAGCAAGAAAAGGGAGGAGGAGAAAGTCACACCATAATTCAATCAGTCCTCAAACTACAACAACAAACACAACATGCATTTTAATGGCCATTTTCCCTGGCTAGAGCGGGGGTTAGCCGTGCGGTCCCCATGACAATCTTCTCCATTTTGCTCTATTTTCTGCATCTCTCCTTGTTAACCCCCTTGCCCGCATTTCTTCTTCCACCATCTTTAGCCAAGTCTTTCTTGGTCTTCCCCGTCCTCTACTTCCTTCTACATTCATTTCCATCACTCTTCTCAACCAGTCACTTTCATCCTTCCTCAACACATGACCAATCCATCTCAACCTGTTCCTCTTTACAGCATCAATCACAGGCGCTATTCCCATCATCTTTCGCAATTCATCATTTGTCTTCCTCAAACTACAATGAATAAATTTAACATATAGTTTCAATGTCCCCTCTGCTGCTATCACTCACTCATCAGTCCATCACTGCCACTGCGCTATGTCATCTTAGATGGCTCCATAGCCATGAGCCAGTTGTTAGCCTGGTTAGCCTGCTTAGCCAGCCTGGTTCTTCTCCTGCTGCAGTGGGCTCCTCTTGCTCCGAGGTGGGCTCCGGGTCCGATAGCAATGCCCATTGTGGTCCCTGAGCACCTTTCCTCCAAGGCTCATGTGACCGGCACAGCAACAGGGAGTTGCCCCGTTCTTTACTCCTCAGCCTCTGCCAAACCTAGGGTGGCAACAAATGCTGGTATCGACCCCACCTTTCCTTCTCAGCTCTCGGAGCTAAGCCTGCGTGAGCCGCCTCCCTCGCTGTAGATGTCTACCTCGCCTACAATCTAACTCATCAGTCATTACTATTCTAGCTCGTAACGTTTCTCCTCTTTCTCATATGGTGACTTAAAATTATCTTTTAAATTATCTTAAAATTTCTTTTTTTGTTTTTTTTGGATGCTAAGTTTAGGCTCGTGTAAGAGCTAACACATATAACATATAATAGAGGCAGCGGGAGACAAGAGGGGAAGAGAGAAGGAAGCACAACAACAGTAGAGAATAGTGACATCTGGAGATCTGTGGAAGGGAGAAGGCTGGGGCGGGGTAATCAGGATAAACAATTTGGACACAACAAGGACTGTTCGGGAAAAAAAGGAATTTGAAGGAGGTGGAAATGGGTGGTTTAATGGGGGTAGAAAAGATGAAGGTTTTGGATAGGGAAAGATAAGAGATGGTGGTGGACAGCCATTTTGAAGACCTGGAGGGAGGAGTGCGATTGAAGAGAGGGTGGTCGTTTGTTGCAGAGGCGGGAAAAAAAGGGAATGACCGAGTGAATGTGAGCATAGTCTTGATTTTCACAGTTTCACCAGAAGAGCTTGCACCAGAGCTTAAGAAACTCATTTTGCAAAAAATGTCAGTTTTCCATGAATTGTTCAACACTTTCTAAAATCCAAATTCATCCTTCCCCTCCTAAATTCCCTCCTCACCCATCCCTTTCAAATCTCCCCCCTCTCCCCTGACTTTGCTGCATTCATAAACTCGCTCCGCACCCCTTCCCTCCAAAACTCCCCGCTCACCCGTCCCCTCCAAAACTCCCTCCTCATCCCTCCATTTCAAAACTCCCCACCCTCCTTTTTTCTCCATTTCCCCCCTCTCACCCCTCCTCCTCAAAGCGTCCTCCCCGCTTCTTCCCCCTTCCAACTATCACATCCATCTCCCCCAACCTTCTGCCTCACTATGCCCTTCCTCCTCAAACAACACCTCACTGTACCTCATCCAATCACCATCAAACCTTTTGTCCTCCTCAACCTTCCCTTTCTCCTTGCTCTTCTGAAATCTCTGACACACTATCAACAGCTCTCCCTACCTCCTCCTCCTCTTCCTCATCTTACCCTACCCCTCTCCTGTCCTGCATCCGATGCTCCGCCCTCCTCTTCCTTAATGGTATTGACCTCAAACATCTGGGGCCTTCGCTCAAACCTGATTGATCTCTCCATACAGGTTGCTTCTGACAAACCAGACTTAATCTGCTTAACAGAAACTTTCCTCCTTCATGATGTCTCTGATTCCTTAATATCTCTCCCTGGTTACTCCCTCCTCCGGTAGTAACCTCCGGTAGTAAAGTCCTCGCAGTGTCCATGTGTTTTATACCTCTCCCACCCCACCCCCCTTCCCATTCCTCTTCCCCCCAAGCCCTCCCCCTCACAGATCTCCTGATGTCCATGCTCTCAAATGTTTTACTTGTGTGCTTCCCCCTCTCTCCCCATCTTGTATCCCGCTCCCTTTATAATATGTTTCATGTGTCCTTTTATTTTTTGTGATTAATGTTAGCTCTTACACGAGCCTCGATCTTGTATTTTAAAAAAAAGAGGCCAAAGATGTGCTCAAGTGCTTCACTAGATGCGACACACGTTCACAATTAGGAGATGGCTTTTCCTCCACAACAAACCTCCACAATTAGGATATTAGTGATAACGGTTATACTCGGAGAATTTAAACCACTCGAGGATTAATCTGTCATCTGATCCAGTATGTTCCAGGGCTCTGAGGTGGGGAGTTTATGTTTTTATTTCCTGAGAGGCCTTTAAATTTTATATAAATACCAGTTATTGATAAGCCAAACAGCATGTGAAGTCGACATTAACAGTGAGTACAATGAAATTGTTGTTGATGTTGAATAATACAAAAGTAAAGTTTGGTCTTGAAATAAATATATTTAATGTAATAAGAATCCAAATGCCGTTTCGTAAATAATTATTTTGTTTCGGTGGTGGAGTGGGTTAGTGTGTAATTAATAATCTCAAATTGTATTCGCTTATTACTTTTACGAAATCCTAAACGACTACTTTGAATACCATTGAGCCTTTTCCGCAGTATTCTTGCTTTGACAAAGGTGAAATTGAAATGCAATGGTTACTTTAATGCTTCCAACGTCAGTAAGCACATGGTTGCTAACTTTTAGATGTGTAATTAGTCACAGTTTGTTGACTTAAATAACCTTTATTTGATTCATTTGTTGACGAGGAACCAACCACACTTGGCTCGACAATTAAATTATGGTGTTCCTCCTGATACTCGACAAATACATTATAGTGTTCCTCCTGATACTTGACATATAAATTATAGTGTTCCTCCTTATACTCGACAAATAAATTATAGTGTTCCTCCTGATACTCGACAAATAAATTATAGTGTTCCTTCTGATATTCGACAAATAAATTATCGTGTTCCTCCTTACACTCGACAAAAAAATTAGTGTTCCTCGTTATACTCGATAAATAAATTATAGTGTTCCTCGTTATACTTGACAAATAAATTATAGTGTTCCTCATTATACTCGACAAATAAATTATAGTGCTCCTCGTTATACTCAACAAATAAATTATAGTGTTCCTCGTTATACTCGACAAATAAATTATAGTGTTCCTCTTTATATTCGACAAATAAATTATAGTGTTCCTCGTTATACTCGACAAATAAATTACAGTGTTCCTCCTGATGCTTGCCAAATAAATTATAAGTGTTCCTCCTTATACTCGACAAATAAATTATAGTGTTCCTCGTTATACTAGACAAATAAATTATAGTGTTCCCCCTTGTACTCGACAAATAAATTATAGTGTTCCTCCTGATACTTGACAAATAAATTATAGTGTTTAAATAGAACTGTGTTTAGACTGAACTGTGTGTTTAGAACTGTGTGTGTTTAGAACTGTGTTTAAATAGAACTGTGTAAATAGAAAACTGAACTGTGTTTAAATAGTGTTTAAATAGATAGTTTAAATCGAACAAATTATTGTGTTCCTCCTTATACTCGACAAATAAATTAAAGTGTTCCTCGTTATACTCGACAAATAAATTATAGTGTTCCTCCTTATACTCGACAAATAAATTATAGTGTCCTCCTTATACTCGACAAATAAATTAAAGTGTTCCCCGTTATACTCGACAAATAAATTATATAGTTCCTCGTTATACTCGACAAATAAATTATAGTGTTCCTCGTTGTACTCAACAAATAAATTATTGTGTTCCTCCTTATACTCGACAAATAAATTATAGTGTTCCTCGTTATACTCGACAAATAAATTAGTGTTCCTCGTTATACTCGACAAATAAATTAAAGTGATCCTCCTTATACTCGACAAATAAATTATAGTGTTCCTCCTATACTCAACAAATAAATTATAGTGTTCCTCCTTATACTCGACAAATAAATTACAGTGTTCACGTTATACTCGACAAATAAATGATAGTGTTCCTCGTTGTACTCGACAAATAAATTATGGTGTTCCTCGTTATACTCGACAAATAAATGATAGTGTTCCTCGTTATACTCGACAAATAAATGATAGTGTTCCTCATTGTACTCGACAAATAAATTTTAGTATTCCTCCTTATACTCGACAAATAAATTGTAGTGTTCCTCGTTAGACTCGACAAATAAATTATAGTGTTCCTCGTTATACTCGACAAATAAATGATAGTGTTCCACGTTGTACTCGACAAATAAGTTATAGTATTCCTCCTTATACTTGACAAATAAATTATCGTGTTCCTCCTGATACTTGACAAATAAATGATAGTGTTCCTCCTGATACTTGACAAATAAATTATAGTGTTCCTCGTTATACTCGACAAATAAATTATAGTGTTCCTCATTATACTCGACAAATAAATTATAGTGTTCCTCCTGATACTCGACAAATAAATTATAGTATTCCTCCTTATACTCGACAAATAAATTATAGTGTTCCTAATTATGCTCGACAAATAAATGATAGTGTTCCTCGTTGTACTCGACAAATAAATTATAGTGTTCCTCCTTGTACTCGACAAATATATTCGAGTGTTTCTCCTTATACTCGACAAATAAATTGTATTGTTCCTCCTTACACTCGACAAAAAAATTATAGTGTTCCTCCTTATACTCGACAAATAAATTATCGTGTTCCTCCTGATACTTGACAAATAAATTATAGTGTTCCTCGTTATACTCGACAAATAAATTATAGTGTTCCTCATCATACTCGACAAAGAAATTATAGTGTTCCTCCTGATACTCGACAAATAAATTATCGTGTTCCTCGTTATACTCGACAAATATATTATAGTGTTCCTCCTTATACTCGACAAATAAATTATAGTGTTCCTCCTTATACTCGACAAATAAATTATAGTGTTCCTCCTTGTACTCGACAAATAAATTCTAGTGTTCCTCGTTTTACTCGAAAAATAAATTCTCGTGGTCCTCCTTATACTCAACAAATAAATTATAGTGTTCCTCCTTATACTCGACAAATAAATTATAGTGTTCATCCTTATACTCGACAAATAAATTATAGTGTTCCTCCTTATACTCGACAAATAAATTATAATGTTCCTCCTTATACTCGACAAATAAATTATAGTGTTCCTCGTTATACTCGACAAATAAATTATAGTGTTCCTCCTTATACTCGACAAATAAATTATAGTGTTCCTCCTTATACTTGACAAATAAATTATAGTGTTCCTCCTTATACTCGACAAATAAATTATAGTGTTCCTCCTTATACTCGACAAACAAATTATAGTGTTCCTCCTGATACTCAACAAATAAATTATCGTGTTCCTCGTTATACTCGACAAATAAATTATTGTGTTCCTCCTTGTACTCGACAAATAAATTGTAGTGTTCCTCCTTATACTCGACAAATAAATTATAGTGTTCCTCCTTGTACTCGACAAATAAATTTTAGTGTTCCTCCTTGTACTCAACAAATAAATTATAGTGTTCCTCCTTATACTCGACAAATAAATTATAGTGTTCCTCGTTATTCTCGACAAATAAATTATAGTGTTCCTCCTTGTACTTTATGTCAAATTTAACGTCAGATTAACTTACTTTCTTGATTCGGTTACATGGATCTTAAATATCAGCTTCAAAATTGTCTTTCTAACGATTTATTCAGTTCACATAGATATTTATGTTTTTAATGTTAAGAAGAAAGAAAAAAGCAATGGAAGAATAATAGGCATTTCAGCAAACAAATCCAACCAAGATAATTCATAGAACACGATACGCCGCGTCGCGTTCACGTATATACTTCAATGTTCACAAAACAATGATGTTAAACATCATTGAAGAAATCCGGAGGTTTATCATGACTGAAGCAGTGTTACACACCAAGTTCCCTTTTTGAGTTGAGTCGTCAAGCAGGTGTGCTCCAGAAATTGATAAGATTTTGACCTTTCGTTGCAAAACATAAAAGTTAAAGTTTGCAATTTTCATTTGATGATATTGTACTCTCAGTGAATTCTCCATTATTTCTCCACCAAAGATTAATTATCTGTAGTCAGCTTTCATTAAATCAAAGCAGAATCTGGTTTTACCCCCACGAGAGGCTTTTAATGTCAGAGTGAAACTGCATGTTGTTTTATGATGGGAATTGTGAGTGAGATGTGAATGCTCTTTTTATTCAATCCAAACACTTTACCAACACCATCAACATTTGCAATGGTGTAAAGACAAAGGTCAATCTAACAAACAAATCATGAAATGAAAATTTAAGGTTGGTTAACTGAGACATTTTTGGACAATATTTTCAACTCTGCTGGTAATGTTAACTTGCTTTGGCAGTGAAGGTTTATATAGGAGGGTAATAGGTAATAATACAATGTGGATTGTCTCTCTCTCTGATGTTACATACTCTTCTAAGAGCGTCGGTCCCTCCAAAGTAGCTTCTTGAGAAAGGGTTTTGCTGTGTGGTTTGCCATTGCCTTCCCAGCACTAACTAGTGCAGGATTTTTGAAATTGGACATTGTGCTGGCAATTGCTCACCTACTCTTCGCGAAGGACACCATAAGGTCATTAATACCCACCAATTAATGCCAGTAGACGGGACGCCCATTTAACATCCACCTGTGGATGACACACCATTGATTAATCACCCTGCCTTTGAAACACCGAGATGACCGATTTTAGCGGGTCGGGATTCAAACCCAGACTGGAGGTGAGTGTGTGTCCCTCGAGGCCATCCTGCCAGCTCAATGACGAATATGCCGTTTCTCTTATTATTGGTTTATTCATATTGTTGTCATCATTATTATTATTTTCAAATTGGTGGCAGAATGTGTGAAATGGGTCTTTCTTCAAGAGTGACTGTATGGCATTCAGATGTTGTGGGGAAAGGGGAGGCATGGGTTACGTGGGTGCTAGTGAAGGGGTCAAACAGGCTGTTTGTGCTTACATAGAATTTTTTATACAAAATGTCAAAGGTCAACTCAAGGGCAAACATCTAAAATCATCAATTTTCATCTGAAAAATGATCGGTTTTCATCTGATTGACTTGAATATTAAATAGTAATTGCATAGTGCATCACTTAATTGGGAAAGCAAGTATTTTTGAGGTCTAAAGGTCAAAGATTAACTCAAGGTCGAACTTCTAAAATCATAAATTTTCATCTGAAAAATATTTTTCATTTCATTGACCTGAGCTTTCATTAAGATCATCAATTTAAATCTTAATGAAATGGACATTTTGATGCATCCATGTCAGGATTTTGAGGGGGAAGGAGGTGGATTTTGCAAGTAATGCACTCTGCACTACGCCCTTTCTTGTTACTTGCGATAATCAAAGATTTTTCAAGTACATTGAATGGTCTTGTGCGTTATTCTGTTTGTCTGTATTTCAATCACCTACAGGTCACAATTTTAAATTGATCTATATGACACTTCACCAAATTGTAGAGATGGTCATAAGGAAGAAGCCTATTTATTAAGAGGTCAAAAGGTCAACATAGGCCAAAGGTCAATAACTTTGTCAAATTTCTAAAATCCTCAATTTTTATCCAATTGACTTGACATTTGAAGAGGATTTACATATCAGGTCACTGATTTCAATCACCAATTATATTTTAGGTCAACATAGACCAAATATGAACAAATTATTTTGTGGAACTCGCAAGTATCGTGCTATGCACGATATATTTCTTGTTTGTTTGTCTGTTTGTGAACAAGATATCTCAAAAAATTGTGGATGGATCTGGATGAAATTTCGTGGAGATGTTGGGTATGTGACAAAATGAAATGATCGAATTTTGGTTCAGGTCCGAATCCAGATACGGCCTATCAGTCGGATACAAAACCTAAACTGTTGCGTCTGGTGAAGGTATACACTCTACCAAGTGACGTTCTAGTTTCCAAATGTTTCTATATCATCACAATTACTTTAGTCAAATGCAGTAATTTTTATTTTTTTTCTCCCCCAGAGTTAACAAGCCTTTTCTCAGAGATGAATCAGTCACTGAAGCACGTGTTCTTCCTCCAAGCGATATTTAATGAGCCAGCGCAAGTTCGGCCCTGGACTTTCAGTGTCTTCTTCTTCACCTACGTTGTAACGGTCACTCTGAACCTGGTGTTGATCCTGCTCATTATCTTGAGAAAGCAGTTACACAAACCTGTCTACATCTTCCTTGCTTATTTGTTATTCATGGACATCATATGTTCAACAACTGTGCTGCCTCGGCTCATGTTCAGTATCATCGTAAATAACGAAACTCGGATAAGTCTTTGTTTCATTCAAGCTTTTTTCATTGGATTTTATTCTGGGATGGAGCCCTACATACTTGGAATCATGGCGATCGATCGTTACCTGGCCGTCTGCCATCCGCTCCGGTACAGTGTCCTGATCACGAATAGCAGAGCTCACATAGTCATGTGGGCCACACTGTGCTGGTGTTTCCTTACTATCGGGGTTCAATACCTGTTATTGTTGCGATTGACCTTCTGCAAGGATGTACTTCCTAATGTCACATGTGTTTTCATTGCTATAGCTAATCTTTCATGTGACGATATCACAGTTAATAGTATGTATGCAATTGCATTGTCTTCTATTATGCTCTGCTCTATCATCACTGTTGTCATCGTCACATATGGTTTAATTCTGTACACATGTCTATGTTCTGCCCAGAACTCAAAAGGAAGTAGTAAGGCTCTACACACTTGTCTCACCCATTGGCTGGTACTTTCTCTCTTCCTTTTCTCCTTTCTTTTTACTGTTATCTCTCAGCGTCTGTCAGCTGGGAAGTCTTTCTCTCACTTTTTTACACACCTTTGTACTTCATTGTTCTATTTGCTGCAGCCTATTGCAATTCCGATCGTTTACGGATTACGTACAGCTGAGATCCGTCAGGGTATGATGATGCTCCCTCGGATGTTTGTGATAATAAAACGATTTTGTATCCTGTGAAAGTTATCTGACTTTGAACATCATGTGACCCTCCGATCTCTATCTTGCCCTGTTTCTTCCTGCCAAGTTGTATGTAATTAGTCACATGTGTGTTCTTCCATGATGTCTCTTCATTGCTGTTTGTGGTGGGGCTTTGACCATGCTGCACCCATGCTTGGATGTATTTTGCCTCTCCTGCATGCTTCCATCTAAACCCTCCCTGCCTGCTATATCAACGACACTTACTGGAGACTAAGTCCACATCAGCACATTTTCCCTCAGTCTACGTTCATTCCAAATGTGACAGAACAAGAAATGATAGGAGAAAGGCACACCATAATCCAATTAGTCCTCATACTACAATCAAGTAAAACATGAATATTTCCTCCCACTCTGAAATTTCTCAATCTTTCCTAAAATTTTCAAAAATGCCAATGATCTCATTCAATGTTGAAATGAAGTATCCCCGCTACCCCTATGTCATATCAGAGGGTTCCATAGCCCTGAGCGTGGCTTATCTCATGCTGCATCTGGCGCCTCTTGCTCCTAGGTGGTCCAATAGTAACACCTGTAGTGGTCCGTGAGCAACTTTTCTCCAAGGCTCATGGTACCGGAATAGTCACCTGCAGCCGTCGAGGAGCCCGTTCCTCCTTGACCTTCCCGAGTTTGGAGTGGCAACAGATGCTCGTATCGGCCCCACCTTTCTTTTTCAGCTCTCGGAGCCAAGCATGGGTTGAGCAACCTCCGTCGCTGCAGATTTCTACCCCATCTACAATCTAACTCATCAGTCATTACTATTTTGGCTGGAAGCGTTTCTCCTCTTATCTTCGGCATGCATAGCCTATAAACACAGACCTCGCATCACTGCACTCATTCCACTCACATGGACGCACACACCCCACTGGAAGGAACCTCTACACAGGAGCAGGAACACTTTACCTGGCTACTCTCATCCTCTGCACTCTCTGTGTGTGTGGCGACATATCTGGTGAAGACCACCTGCTCCTCCCAACAGTTCAAGCTCGTGGGCCTGCAGGCACTCCACCACACTACCCTCTGCACATACCTGGCTCACACTCCCTCCACTGGTCTCCTTGTGGCTGTACTACTACAATTCCCGCAGGGTCTGCACTCTTGCTCACCATAGAATCTCTGCTCCCACTTGCCACAGGTTCTGACCCTGGACTCATCATGGGTATTTCACACTATCTTCTGCCACAGGGTTAAAAACACTTTACCATGGGGCTCAACATATTTACTTATCACAGAGGTCTCACTAGTCTATCACCCTGGTCAGGGGTGGTCTTCGTGATTCTGGGACCCTGGGAAAAAGTCAAGGATATGGGCTCGGAAGTAAATGGGAAATATTTATTATATGAGGACCTGGAAGGCTGTAGGATCTGCCTGGATGCCAGAATGCACCAGCAGGGAGAGGAATTAGAATTTGTGCAGCACCGGGGCGGTGGTTTGGAGCAACAGGTGGAGGAAACAATGGAGGCCCGTGTAACGGAACCAGACAGGGTGGTTATAGATAAAGACCTGTTGGGGCCACAATTGATTGGGGATGAGATTAATGATGTGACACAGCAGCGACCGAGCACTTTGGACAATATCGTCGAGGAGGAGATTGCTCGGATCCAACAGAGTCTGGGATATGAGGTGAGCCGGTCCATCAAATATCCCCAGGAAGAGAATAAAGTGACCGAGGGGACCCTCACCACGAAAAACAATTGGGCAGCAGAGGCTCCGACATTGGATACCCAGCAAGGGGAGTGTTTTGGCTCTGAGCTGGACTTGGACATGGAGTAGTCGGGAACTAGAGCTTCGGAAAAAGCGATCCCAATAGGGAATTTGGAGCAGCTGCAGGGAGGGTCAGAAAAACCAGAAGAAGGGGGTTGTAACCTGCAACTGCGGTTTGGCATGGGAGATATACATTTTTAAAAGAAAAAGGAAATTTATATTTAAATGGGAAATTGATTTGGCGCAGCCTTGGAGGGATTTGGTCCCCGGGCTGCGGGATTCGGACCAGGAGAGGTCCTTGGGGTCGTCCTCGTGCAAAAGCTGCACGGAGCGAGCTTGCGGGCTTATCAGGGAGGCTTGGCGTGACACACGTGTCTCAGCATACCTCAGATCAAGTTTGAAAACCAGCATCAACCGTGCATAAATTTGCATATTCGATCATTTTTGACAAAGTTATGGCACTTTGTTTATTCTAGAGCTCTCCTCAAGCCGCAACGCGCGCCCTCAGCCTCGTCTCGCGAACGTAAAAAGCGTTACACAGCACGCTTTTTCAGGAGGGGCGGAGCCAAGGTGAGCAACATATATATACACATCGATCATTGATCGTGAACCGAAAAATATAATAGCCGGCGAAGCGCGTACGTATTATGTTATGAATAAACGTGTACGTATTATGTTGAAAACCAGATTATGGTGGATCCCTTGGCTTGAGAATTCCGAAGCTGTGACGCACCAAATCGCTCAATGGAGGCCGCCATCTTGCGGATGAGGAAGTGTGCATAACAAATTGAAAAAAGTTCAATAGGAGTTTGTTTCACCCATCTTTGTTTGATTCACAATCTTATGCACCTCTAATTTGTAATAAAAATACTTTAAGACCAACCTCACCCCGCACGGGCCTGGTTATTTTCAACGAAAAGCGTCACCAAACACCGGAACCAATGAGATGCGAGCATTTGAAAAAATATTTCAGAAACCAAATCACTCAATGAAGGACGCCATCTTACGGATGCGGAAGTATGCATTAAAAAATTTCGAAAAAGTTCAATAGGAGTTTGTTTCACCCGTCTTTGTTTGATTCTCAATCTTATGCACCTCTAATTTGTAATTAAAATACTTTAAGACAAACCTCGTTATCTTCAACGAAAATCGTCACCAAACACCGGAACCAATGAGATTCGAGCATTTGAAAAAATATTTTTAAAAAGCTTTTTACACGTTTTGGAGGGTGAAAACGGCGTCAAATATTCTAAAATTGATGAAGAATTATTTTTTAGAAATCTCGCGGCCGTAGGGGATAGTTTTTCATGGCCGGAAATATCCGAAGTTGAGACGGAATTCACCGAATTAATCAAGAAGTAAATTATAACCAATTTTAATCTCATCCAGAATGCAAAATTTTAGGTCTGAATTTGCGAAATTTTGTGAGCTGACCAATCAGCGATCAGTTTAGGTCAGCCAATCAGCGCCATCGACAAGGTTTGATTAACGACAGTCACACATTGCCGTTGAAACGGCGCTATCGTCTGACCTGTCGGCACTGATCTTACTGCAAGCTAACTTCTTCTGGTGGGGGAAGCCGCAGTGCCCAGAGAGAACCAGTCCTGACAGCGACTGAAGTTATAAGACTACACACATACTGTGAAAACGTATGTTAAGCCCAGTTAAAATATCTTAAAATAGGCCTTAAGTTAGCACATCGTATAGTTACTTCCTTAAGCTTCTTGTGACATTTATTGTATGTAGGTATTGGGGAGGTCTGTCTGCTCTTCTCTTTTACCAAGTCTTACCAGGTACGGTACCTACTACACCTACCTACTACCAACTACCTTACCTACTGATGCCGTAGTGATGGGTAAAATAGGGGCAAGAGGCTTTGGCTTCGCCGGCTCATTGCGGCTTTGCAGTCGGGTACTAGTAGCCGGCGAAGCCGTTGTTGTCAATGAACGCGTATGTATTATGTTGAAAAGCCAGATTTTGCTGGATCCCTTGAGAATTTCGAAGCTTTGACGCACCAAATCGCTCAATGGAGGCCGCCATCTTGCGGATGCGGAAGTATGCATAAGAAATTGAAAAAAGTTCAATAGGAGTTTGTTTCCCCCGTCTTTTTTTGATTCACAATCTCATGCACCTCTAATTTGTAATTAAAATACTTTAAGACCAACCTCGGCCCACACAGGCCTGGTTATCTTCAACGAAAATCGTCACCAAACACCGGAACCAATGAGATTCGAGCATTTGAATAAATATTTCAAAAACCAAATCACTCAATGGAGGCCGCCAACTTCCGGATGCGGAAGTATGCATAAAAAAATTGCGAAAATGTTCAATAGGAGTTTGTTTCACCCGTCTTTTTTTGATTCACAATCTTATGCACCTCTAATTTGTAATTAAAATACTTTAAGACCAACCTCGTTCCCTGGGCCCACACGGGCCCTGGTTATCTTCAACGAAAATCGTCACCAATTACCGGAACCAATGAGATTCAAGCATTTGAAAAATTATTTCAAAAAAGCTTATTACCACATTTCGGGCGCTGAAAACTGCGTCAAATATTCTAAAATTGACGAAGAATTATTTTTTAGAAATTATTTTTTCATGGCCAGAAATATCCGAAGTTGAGACGGAATTCACCGAATTAATCAAGAAGGAAATTTTATAAATTTTAATCTCATCCAGAATGCAAATGGTGTCATTTTGAACTAGGTACGGTACTTACTACACCTACCTACTACCAACTACCTACTACCAACTACCTAACCTACTGATGCCATAGTGATGGGTAAAATAGTGGCAAGAGGCTTTGGCTTCGCCGGCTCATTGCGGCTTTGCAGTCGGGTACGAGTAAATTATAGTCAGGTTCACTATGTTTTTTCGTTCAAAATTTTGGTAGATTATCAAAACTATACATTTTTGGAATATTCAGAGCATGAGGAATCCAAAAATTAATGTTTACATTTGCGTAGACACCTTTGCGAAAATGACACTCAGGACAGTGATGAAGATCGGTAAAAGCATATTCCTGAACGGCATAGACCTCGTAGATCCTGTGTATAGGCCTTATAGTTCAATCTGATACTACCTATAACTTCCTATAACAACCTATAACTTCAAAGGACTTGCAATATCATGTATTATGTAATACAGTTATATCACAAATATAAAGACAATGGTTTTCAATTACCTTTGTTTGTTGCTTTTCTATAATCCTGAGCACTATTTTGGAGCCTTTATTGGATTCCTTGACCCAGAAAACATAGGATTAGCATATTTAATTAAGTCTCTAGGTTGACTAGAAGCCGAGATCGCGCAAAATATGTATTTTATGGCGGCCATTTTCAAAATCCAAAATGGCGGCCATGCAGGTGTCTGTGCAAATGCCAACATTGATTTTCAGATTCTCCATGCTCTGAAGATTCCAAAAATGTACAGGTTTGCTAATCCCAAAATTTTGAAAGAAATTATATTTGTTAACATAGTGAACCTGACTATCTTCATCACTGTCCTGAGTGTCATTTTCGCAAAGGTGTCTACGCAAATGTAAACATTAATTTTTGGATTCCTCATGCTCTGAATATTCCAAAATGTATAGTTTTGCTAATCTACCAAAATTTTGAACGAAGTTATATTTGTTAACATAGTGAACCTGACTATTACTGATGGTTTCAGAGTTATGACGTCTTTAAGCATGAACCTTTAAAACCGAGCTCCTCCCTCATTTTTGATCCAATCGAGGGGAAACTTCACAGATCTGTTCAGCATGTCAGTCTACGAAAATGTCCTTTTGGAATTTGCGATAGGACACGTGGTTTGGCAGATATCGTTAATTAAACGAAAAAAATAAAAATAAAAATGGATATCTCTTGAATCGCCTGTACCTCAGACCGTGAGTTGGTAATAATTTATATAATTCACACAGTGCAATACGTGCAGGCCGCTCCACGGAGCGACCTTGCGGGCTTATCAACGAGGCGAGGCGTGACACACGTGTCACAGTATACCTCAGATCAAGTTTGAAAACCAGCATCAACCGTGCATAAATTTGCATATTCGATCATTTTTGACAAAGTTATGGCACTTTGAACTTTGGCAGGGGAAATGTATTGCAGCGCAATACTCTGAATGCTTGTTTTCATTATATTTTAATTTTTCTTATTTTTAATGGTTTAATGTTATTAGATTTAATGTTAATTATGTTATTAGGTTGAATGTTAATTCTATTTAGTATTACTTTTTTATTTTTAGTATTTTAGTTTATCATTATTTCATATTTCTCCCCCAGGGTCGTCAAGCCTTTCTTGAGATGAATCAGTCACTGAAGCATGTGTTCTTCCTCCAAGTGATTTTCAATGAGCCAGCGCAGATTCGGCCCTGGACTTTCAGTGTCTTCTTCTTCATCTACATTGTAACGGTCACTGTCAACCTGATGTTGATTCTGCTCATTATCCTCAGAAATCAGTTACACAAACCTGTCTATATCTTTCTTGCTTATTTGTTATTCATGGATATCATATGCTCAACAAATGTGCTGCCTCGGCTCATGTACAGTATCATTGTAAATAACGAAACTTGGATCGGTCATTGTTTCATTCAAGCTTTTTTCATTTCATTTTATGCTGGGATGGAAACTTACATACTTGGATCATGGCTATCGATCGTTACCTGGCCGTCTGCCATCCGCTCCGGTATGGTGTTCTGATCACGAACAGCAAAGCTCACATAGTGATGTGGGCCACACTGTGCTGGTGTTTCATCACGAGAAGTGTTCAACCCTTGTTATTGTTGCGATTGACGTTCTGCAAGGATGAACTTCCTAATGTAGGATGTGTTTTCATTGCTATAGCTAAACTGTCATGTGATGATATCACAGTTAATAGTATGTATGGAATTGCATTGTCTTCTATTATGCTCTGCTATATCATCACTGTTGTCATCATCACGTATGGTTTCATTTTGTACACATGTTTATGTTCTTCCAAGGACCCCGATGGAAGGAGTAAGGCTCTGCACACATGTATCACTCATTGGCTGGTACTTTGTTTCTTCCTTTTCTCCGTCTTTTCAATATTTTTTCTCAGCGTCTGTCAGCTGGAAAGTCTTTCTCTCACGTTTTCAAACACCTGAGTGATTCATTCTTCTATTTGCTGCAGCCTCTTGCAATTCCAATTGTTTATGGTTTACGTACAGCTGAGATCCGACAGGGTGTGATCATGCTCCCTCGAATGTTTCTGAAAATAAAAAAGTGATCTGACTTTGAACATCATGTGACATTCCATTATTTATCGTGCCTGTAACATATTGTGTTTTACGGTAATGGAATGGAGCAGATGGTGCTTTACGGTAATCGGGCAGACGTCGCTGATCGGGAGCAAGGTTGGGCTTCCGGGAAGGGGCGGGGAGAGCAGGAGCTCGGGCGTGATGGCGGCTGGCTTGCAGCTCGAGCATTGAACGGTGATTCAACATTTTGCCTTTACTGGATTGGCCTTTGCCTGATACACATCAGTCGGCGACGAGGATAAATCGGCAATACATGAACTTTCTGTGAATTATTTTGGGGTGAATCATTGCGCAATTCGGCAAGATTATTGAATTCAACGCAGATGCTGATGACTGGGCCCAATATACGGAGCGGCTCGGCCAGTACTTCATCGCTAATGATATTGAAGATGCTGGCAAACGGCAGGCTGTTTTACTCAGTGTTTGTTGATCTCAAACGTATGGCCTTATGCGTAGTCTTATGTCGCCTGCCAAACCGTCTGACTAAACCTTCGAAGAACTGTGTGAGCCAATTCAAGAACACCTTCATCCCAAACCGTCTCCGATTGTACAAAGATTAAAATTAAATTCGTGTTTCAGAAACCAGGACAATCAATCACAGCATTTGTTGCCGAATCTGAGGCTCGTGTCAGAGTTCTGTGAGTTTAGGGCGACACTGAAGGAAATGCTCAGGGGTAGACTGGTGTGCGGGGTCCAAGATGAGCACATTCAACATAGGTTGCTGTCAGAAATGGAGTTAGATTTCAAGAAAGCAATGGAACTAGCTCAAGGCATGGAGGTTGCTGCTAAAAATGCAACAGATATTCAGGCAATGAATGCCTCTGTTTTTCCCCAAGGGTGAGCAGGAAAAGTACAAAAAGTTCAGGCCAAAACCACCAGTACAAGCAGTTCCGGGGTACAACCAGCATGGGCAACTGGGGGTAACGGGGTCACCCAAAATGAGAGCAGGGGCCAAAGTTCAAAGGCAAATTTCACCTGATATTCCTGAAGTTCCAGTACATTTCATTCGCCAGATGAATGTTGGTTTAAGGATGCTGAGTGCAATTACTGTCTCCATGTGGGGCATATTGCCTGGGCTTGTAGAAAGAAGAGGTCCCGGAATCCAATTGAGAGACAGGAAGGGCAACATGCAACAAATATGGTGCAACATGATTCTGAATTTGAGGATGGGGAGGTTTCAGACGATGTTTATTGCACGTGTAATGTCAGTTCTGGGAATAGGGGAATTCACCCCCTGGAAGCAGATTTTGTCATCGATGGGAATATTGTTAAAATGCAAATTGATACCAGAGCCTCCATTTCAGTGATGAGTGCCAAGTCTTCCAAAGACCTTTGATCTAAAGCTCCAGTGGTGCGCAAATCTGGGGCTGTTCTACACACATACACCGGGGAGCTGATCAAAGTGGTTGGATATATTGATGTTGATGTCCACTACGGTGGCCAGAGATCTACCATACCTCTCATGATCGTGGATGGTATCGGTCCAAGTCTCGTGGTCCAATACTCGTGGGGGCGGGACTGGCTGAGAGTATTCAAACTTAATTGGGCTGAGATTTGTCACATTGGGATATCAGCATCCCACAAGCCCTTGGTGGATCAATAACCAGAGGTTTTTCAGAGCGTACGAGGCAGAGTGAAGAGCATGACTGCCAAAATTCATATGGATCCATTATCAGCCTAAATCCATTAGCTCAGCCTAAATTTTTCAAACCGCAGCTGGTGCCCTATGCCATGAAGGGGAAGGTATACCGTGAGCTGGAGCGCCCTCAGAAAGAAGGGATTTTAGAACCAGTAGAGTTCTCAGACTGGGCAGCTCCAATTGTGCCAGTCCTAAAAGGTGATGGCCAAGTCCACATATGTGGTGATTATAAGCTTACTGTAAATCAAGCAGCAAGACAAGACAGTTATCTGATTCCGCGGCTTGAGGATTTGTATGCCACCTTAAATGGAGGACAGACTCACAAAACTTGATCTCAGCAATGCTTACTTGAAATTACCTTTGGATGAGGCCTCCAAGGATTGCAAACCATAAATACTCACCGCGGCCTTTTCAGATATAGCTGCCTCCCGCTGAGGATCTCCTCGTCACCTTCCATCATCCAGCGCAGTACGGACATGGACACTTCACAGTTAGGAACTGCCCCCCCCCCCCCCCCCCCATGTCAGGCAAATGCAAAGTTGCCGGCGCCATCACCAATGCATCCTTGGGAACGGCTCCAGAAACCTTGGGAGCATATACACATTGACTTTACTCGGCCATTTTTGAGCAAAATGTTCCTGGTCATCACTGATGCCTATTCTAAGTTGATGGACGTTCACCCCATGACAATAATTTCATCCGAGGCAACCATCAGCAAACTATGGACCTCATTTGCTAACTATGGATTACTCTAGACTCTTGAGTCAGATTATGGTCCATCATTCACTCGTAGTGAATTTGGTAGGTTTATGGATGCCAATGGAATCATCCATCTTACCTCAACACCATACCATCCCGGGTCAAATGGTTTGGCTGAACATTCTGTGCAAACAGTCAAGGTATGTAAAAGCTCAATCGGGGTAGCATTGAGTCGAGAGTGGCCCGATTCCTTTTCAAATAACGCGTAACACCCATTCGACCACTGGGAGGTCACCCTCGAAGCTTTTGATGGGAAGGAAGTTGAGGACCGACCTGGACCTGTTACAGCCGGATGAGTATGCAAAGGTCTGCAAAGTCCAAGTGAAGCGGAAGTCCTGTCATGACAGGCAATCTAAGGAGAGGTTTTTTAAATGTGGGAGATCGCGTGTATGTGCTCAATTTGAATTTCAATTTCAGTCGGGGTAATCGCTGGTTGGGGGAGGAGGGGGGCGGGGTCCGTTCTGGAGAAATTTGGTTCGTCTCTTATCATGAAACTCATGGATGGCTGGAATGTCAGGAGACATGTGGATCATGTGTGACTGGCACCCTCTCCTTTAACTAGTGACATACCGGGTCCATTGGAACCGTCCGTCGGGACGACCACCTGGATAGAGTGGCAGATATCATTCCAGATGGCCATGCTCCAGGAGGCCCTCGCAAGCAAGGTTGCTTTCCAGGGAATTCCTGCTGTTGAGAAAAGTGAACTATCACCTCCTGTGGCATCAACAGAAGAGGGAGTGCCTCATCGCTCTTCTTGCCTCCAGAAGACCCCCTAACCGACTGCATTTGTGATTTGTAATGAACTTTCTTCGAAGATTTGGTTTTATTGTTAGGGTGCGTGATTTTTGGGTATTTTTGGTGTCAAAGGCAAACTGCAATGGTTTGACTGCAAGCTGCTCGGGTCATTGGTATTGCTTGTGTTTTTGTGGTTTCAAAAAGGGAAAGGGGAAATCACTTGGTGTTTAGTGGATGGTTGACATGAATAGCTGATCATTATCAATCTTTTAAGATTTTGGATATCGGGGGTGGGATTTATCATCTCCATGTTTCTTCGCAAATTGTTGGTGTGGTGCACAGGGGCATTTTCTGTTATGAGTGCAATTGGAAGTACTGTAGATATGTTTGTGTAAGCTGAAGAAGGAAGGAATGCAACATATTGTGCTTTACGGTAACGGAATGGAGAATATTGTGCTTTACGGTAATTGGGCAGACGTCCCTGATCGGGAGCAAGGTTGGGTTTTCGGGAAAGGGCAGGGTGAGCGGGAGATCGGGTACGATGGTGGCTGGCTTGTCGCTCGAGCATTGAATGGTGATTAAACATTTTGCCTTTACTGTATTGGCCTTCGCGTGAAACAGTTCATTGCCCTCTTCCTTCCTGCCCAGTTGTGTGTAATTTGTCATGTGTTTTCTTCCATTATGTTGCTTCATTGCTGTTTGTGGTGGAGCTTTGACTTTGCTGCATTCATACTTGGATCCATTTTATCTCCTTCATGCCCCCATTTCGTCATTGTCACGGGTACAATTCAAATTCCATCATAACTACTCCCTGACTCTCCTCCTTTTTCAGCAGTCCACACTCTGCACATTTTATTTTCGTCCCATTTTGTTTTTCACGTCTCTGCTAACTCTTCCCCCTTTGTTCAGATGCCTAACCCTCCACTCTGCACCATTCTTGCATTTGACCTCCTTTGCAAACTTCGACCTCACCCCTCCTTCATGCTTCCATCTCCACCCTCCTTGCCTTCGATATCATTGACACTAACTGGAGGATAATTCCACATCAGCACACTTTCCCTCTGTCTTCATTCATTCCAAATCTGCCAAAGCAAGAAAAGGGAGGAGGAGAAAGTCACACCATAATTCAATCAGTCCTCAAGCGACAACAACAAACACAACATGCATTTTAAAGGCCATTTTCCCTGGCTAGAGTGGGGGTTAGCCGTGCGGTCCCCATGACAATCTTCTCCATTTTGCCCTATTTTCTGCATCTCTCCTTGTTAACCCCCTTGCCCGCATTTCTTCTTCCACCATCTTTAGCCAAGTCTTTCTTGGTCTTCCCCGTCCTCTACTTCCTTCTACATTCATTTCCATCACTCTTCTCAACCAGTCACTTTCATCCTTCCTCAACACATGACCAATCCATCTCAACCTGTTCCTCTTTACAGCATCAATCACAGGCTCTATTCCCATCATCTTTCGCAATTCATCATTTGTCTTCCTCAAACTACAATGAATAAATTTAACATATAGTTTCAATGTCCCCTCTGCTGCTATCACTCACTCATCAGTCCATCACTGCCACTGCGCTATGTCATCTTAGATGGCTCCATAGCCATGAGCCAGTTGTTAGCCTGGTTAGCCTGCTAAGCCAGCCTGGTTCTTCTCCTGCTGCAGTGGGCTCCTCTTGCTCCGAGGTGGGCTCCGGGTCCGATAGCAATGCCCATTGTGGTCCCTGAGCACCTTTCCTCCAAGGCTCATGTGACCGGCACAGCAACAGGGAGTTGCCCCGTTCTTTACTCCTCAGCCTCTGCCAAACCTAGGGTGGCAACAAATGCTGGTATCAACCCCACCTTTCCTTCTCAGCTCTCGGAGCTAAGCCTGCGTGAGCCGCCTCCCTCGCTGTAGATGTCTACCTCGCCTACAATCTAACTCATCAGTCATTACTATTCTAGCTGGTAACGTTTCTCCTCTTTCTCATATGGTGACTTAAAATTATCTTTTAAATTATCTTAAAATTTCTTTTTTTGTTTTTTTTTGGATGCTAAGTTTAGGCTCGTGTAAGAGCTAACACATATAACATATAATAGAGGCAGCGGGAGACAAGAGGGGAAGAGAGAGGGAAGCACAACAACAGTAGAGAATAGTGACATCTGGAGATCTGTGGAAGGGAGAAGGCTGGGGCGTGGTAATCAGGATAAACAATTTGGACACAACAAGGACTGTTAGGGAAAAAACGGAATTTGAAGGAGGTGGAAATGGGTGGTTTAATGGGGGTAGAAAAGATGAAGGTTTTGGATAGGGAAAGATAAGAGATGGTAGTGGACAGCCATTTTGAAGACCTGGAGGGAGGAGTGCGATTGAAGAGAGGGTGGTCGTTTGTTGCAGAGGCGGGGAAAAAAGGAATGACCGAGTGAATGTGAGCATAGTCTTGATTTTCACAGTTTCACCAGAAGAGCTTGCACCAGAGCTTAAGAAACTCATTTAGCAAAAAATGTCAGTTTTCCATGAATTGTTCAACACTTTCTAAAATCCAAATTCATCCTTCCCCTCCTAAATTCCCTCCTCACCCATCCCTTTCAAATCTCCCCCCTCACCCCTCCCTCCTAAACTCGCTCTGCACCCCTTCCCTCCAAAACTCCCCGCTCACCCCACCCTCCTTTTTTCTCCATTTCCCCCCTCTCACCCCTCCTCCTCAAAGCGTCCTCCCCGCTTCTTCCCCCTTCCAACTATCACATCCATCTCCCCCAACCTTCTGCCTCACTATGCCCTTCCTCCTCAAACAACACCTCACTGTACCTCATCCAATCACCATCAAACCTTTTGTCCTCCTCAACCTTCCCTTTCTCCTTGCTCTTCTGAAATCTCTGACACACTATCAACAGCTCTCCCTACCTCCTCCTCCTCTTCCTCATCTTACCCTACCCCTCTCCTGTCCTGCATCCGATGCTCCGCCCTCCTCTTCCTTAATGGTATTGACCTCAAACATCCGGGGCCTTTGCTCAAACCTGATTGATCTCTCCATACAGGTTGCTTCTGACAAACCAGACTTAATCTGCTTAACAGAAACTTTCCTCCTTCATGATGTCTCTGATTCCTTAATATCTCTCCCTGGTTACTCCCTCCTCCGGTAGTAACCTCCGGTAGTAAAGTCCTCGCAGTGTCCATGTGTTTTATACCTCTCCCACCCCACCCCCCTTCCCATTCCTCTTCCCCCCAAGCCCTCCCCCTCACAGATCTCCCGATGTCCATGCTCTCAAATGTTTTACTTGTGTGCTTCCCCCTCTCTCCCCATCCTCGTTATACTCGACAAATAAATGATAGTGTTCCTCATTGTACTCGACAAATAAATTTTAGTATTCCTCCTTATACTCGACAAATAAATTGTAGTGTTCCTCGTTAGACTCGACAAATAAATTATAGTGTTCCTCGTTATACTCGACAAATAAATGATAGTGTTCCACGTTGTACTCGACAAATAAGTTATAGTATTCCTCCTTATACTTGACAAATAAATTATCGTGTTCCTCCTGATACTTGACAAATAAATGATAGTGTTCCTCATTATACTCGACAAATAAATGATCGTGTTCCTCGTTGTACTCGACAAATAAATTATAGTATTCCTCCTTATACTCGACAAATAAATTATAGTGTTCCTCGTTATACTCGACAAATAAATTATCGTGTTCCTCCTGATACTTGACAAATAAGTTATAGTGTTCCTCGTTATACTCGACAAATAAATTATAGTGGTCCTCATCATACTCGACAAAGAAATTATAGTGTTCCTCCTGATACTCGACAAATAAATTATCGTGTTCCTCGTTATACTCGACAAATATATTATAGTGTTCCTCCTTATACTCGACAAATAAATTATAGTGTTCCTCCTTATACTCGACAAATAAATTATAGTGTTCCTCCTTATACTCGTCAAATAAATTCTAGTGTTCCTCGTTTTACTCGAAAAATAAATTATCGTGTTCCTCCTTGTACTCAACAAATAAATTATAGTGTTCCTCCTTATACTCGACAAATAAATTATAGTGTTCCTCGTTATACTCGACAAATAAATTATAGTGTTCCTCGTTATACTCAACAAATAAATTATAGTGTTCCTCCTTATACTCGACAAATAAATTATAGTGTTCCTCGTTATACTCGACAAATAAATTAGTGTTCCTCGTTTTACTCGACAAATAAATTATAGTGATCCTCCTTATACTCGACAAATAAATTATAGTGTTCCTCCTATACTCAACAAATAAATTATAGTGTTCCTCCTTATACTCGACAAATAAATTACAGTGTTCACGTTATACTCGACAAATAAATGATAGTGTTCCTCGTTGTACTCGACAAATAAATTATGGTGTTCCTCGTTATACTCGACAAATAAATGATAGTGTTCCTCGTTATACTCGACAAATAAATGATAGTGTTCCTCATTGTACTCGACAAATAAATTTTAGTATTCCTCCTTTTACTCGACAAATAAATTGTAGTGTTCCTCGTTAGACTCGACAAATAAATTATAGTGTTCCTCGTTATACTCGACAAATAAATGATAGTGTTCCACGTTGTACTCGACAAATAAGTTATAGTATTCCTCCTTATACTTGACAAATAAATTATCGTGTTCCTCCTGATACTTGACAAATAAATGATAGTGTTCCTCATTATACTCGACAAATAAATGATCGTGTTCCTCGTTGTACTCGACAAATAAATTATAGTATTCCTCCTTATACTCGACAAATAAATTATAGTGTTCCTCGTTATACTCGACAAATAAATTATAGTGTTCCTCCTGATACTTGACAAATAAATTATAGTGTTCCTCGTTATACTCGACAAATAAATTATAGTGTTCCTCATTATACTCGACAAATAAATTATAGTGTTCCTCCTGATACTCGACAAATAAATTATAGTATTCCTCCTTATACTCGACAAATAAATTATAGTGTTCCTCATTATGCTCGACAAATAAATGATAGTGTTCCTCGTTGTACTCAACAAATAAATTATAGTGTTCCTCCTTGTACTCGACAAATATATTCGAGTGTTTCTCCTTATACTCGACAAATAAATTGTATTGTTCCTCCTTACACTCGACAAAAAAATTAGTGTTCCTCCTTATACTCGACAAATAAATTATCGTGTTCCTCCTGATACTTGACAAATAAATTATAGTGTTCCTCGTTATACTCGACAAATAAATTATACTGTTCCTCATCATACTCGACAAAGAAATTATAGTGTTCCTCCTGATACTCGACAAATAAATTATCGTGTTCCTCGTTATACTCGACAAATATATTATAGTGTTCCTCCTTATACTCGACAAATAAATTATAGTGTTCCTCCTTATACTCGACAAATAAATTATAGTGTTCCTCCTTATACTCGTCAAATAAATTCTAGTGTTCCTCGTTTTACTCGAAAAATAAATTATCGTGTTCCTCCTTTTACTCAACAAATAAATTATAGTGTTCCTCCTTATACTCGACAAATAAATTATAGTGTTCATCCTTATACTCGACAAATAAATTATAGTGTTCCTCCTTATACTCGACAAATAAATTATAGTGTTCCTCCTTATACTCGACAAATAAATTATAGTGTTCCTCGTTATACTCGACAAATAAATTATAGTGTTCCTCCTTGTACTCAACAAATAAATTATAGTGTTCCTCCTTATACTCGACAAATAAATTATAGTGTCCCTCGTTATTCTCGACAAATAAATTATAGTGTTCCTCCTTGTACTTTATGTCAAATTTAACGTCAGATTAACTTACTTTCTTGATTCGGTTACATGGATCTTAAATATCAGCTTCAAAATTGTCTTTGTAAGGATTTATTCAGTTCACATAGAATATTTATGTTTTTAATGTTAAGAAGAAAGAAAAAAGCAATGGAAGAATAATAGGCATTTCAGCAAACAAATCCAAACAAGATAATTCATAGAACACGATTCGCCGCGTCGCGTTCACGTATATACTTCAATGTTCACAAAACAATGATGTTAAACATCATTGAAGAAATCCGGAGGTTTATCATGACTGAAGCAGTGTTACACACCAAGTTCCCTTTTTGAGTTGAGTCGTCAAGCAGGTGTGCTCCAGAAATTGATAAGATTTTGACCTTTCGTTGCAAAACATAAAAGTTAAAGTTTGCAATTTTCATTTGATGATATTGTACTCTCAGTGAATTCTCCATTATTTCTCCACCAAAGATTATCTGTAGTCAGCTTTCATTAAATCAAAGCAGAATCTGGTATTACCCCCACGAGAGGCTTTTAATGTCAGAGTGGAACTGCATGTTGTTTTATGATGGGAATTGTGAGTGAGATGTGAATGCTCTTGTTATTCAATCCAAACACTTTACCAACACCATCAACATTTGCAATGATGTAAAGACAAAGGTCAATCTAACAAACAAATCATGAAATGAAAATTTAAGGTTGGTTAACTGAGACATTTTTGGACAATATTTTCAACTCTGCTGGTAAAGTTAACTTGCTTTGGCAGTGAAGGTTTATATAGGAGGGTAATAGGTAATAATACAATGTGGAATGTCTCTCTCTGATGTTACATACTCTTCTAAGAGCGTCGGTCCCTCCAAAGTAGCTTCTTGAGAAAGGGTTTTGCTGTGTGGTTTGCCATTGCCTTCCCAGCACTAACTAGTGCAGGATTTTTGAAATTGGACATTGTGCTGGCAATTGCTCACCTACTCTTCGCGAAGGACACCATAAGGTCATTAATACCCACCAATTAATGCCAGTAGATGGGACGCCCATTTAACATCCACCTGTGGATGACACACCATTGATTAATCACCCTGCCTTTGAAACAACGAGATGACCGATTTTAGCGGGTCGGGATTCAAACCCAGACTGGAGGTGAGTGTGTGTCCCTCGAGGCCATCCTGCCAGCTCAATGACGAATATGCCGTTTCTCTAATTATTGGTTTATTCATATTGTTGTCATCATTATTATTATTTTCAAATTGGTGGCAGAATGTGTGAAATGGGTCTTTCTTCAAGAGTGACTGTATGGCATTCAGATGTTGTGGGGAAAGGGGAGGCATGGGTTACGTGGGTGCGAGTGAAGGGGTCAAACAGGCTGTTTGTGCTTACATAGAATTTTTTATACAAAATGTCAAAGGTCAACTCAAGGGCAAACATCGAAAATCATCAATTTTCATCTGAAAAATAATCAGTTTTCATCTGATTTACTTGAATATTAAATAGCAATTGCATAGTGCATCACTTAATTGGGAAAGCAAGTATTTTTGAGGTCTAAAGGTCAAAGATTAACTCAAGGTCGAACTTCTAAAATCATAAATTTTCATCTGAAAAATATTTTTCATTTCATTGACCTGAGCTTTCATTAAGATCATCAATTTAAATCTTAATGAAACGGACATTTTGATGCATCCATGTCAGGATTTTGAGGGGGAAGGAGGTGGATTTTGCAAGTAATGCACTCTGCACGACGCCCTTTCTTGGTACTTGCGATAATCAAAGATTTTTCAAGTACATTGAATGGTCTTGTGCGTTATTCTGTTTGTCTGTATTTCAATCACCTACAGGTCACAATTTTAAATTGATCTATATGACACGTCACCAAATTGTAGAGATGGTCATAAGGAAGAAGCCTATTTATTAAGAGGTCAAAAGGTCAACATAGGCCAAAGGTCAATAACTTTGTCAAATTTCTAAAATCCTCAATTTTTATCCAATTGACTTGACATTTGAAGAGGATTTACATATCAGGTCACTGATTTCAATCACCAATTATATTTTAGGTCAACATAGACCAAATATGAACAAATTATTTTGTGGAACTCGCAAGTATCGTGCTATGCACGATATATTTCTTTTTGTTTGTGTTTGTGAACAAGATATCTCAAAAGATTGTGGATGGATCTGGATAAAATTTCGTGGAGATGTTGGGTATGTGACAAAATGAAATGATCGAATTTTGGTTCAGGTCCGAATCCAGATACGGCCTATCAGTCGGATACAAAACCTAAACTGTTGCGTCTGGTGAAGGTATACACTCGACCAAGTGACGTTCTAGTTTCCAAATGTTTCTATATCATCACAATTACTTTAGTCAAATGTCGTAATTTTTATTTTTTTTCTCCCCCAGAGTTAACAAGCCTTTTCTCAGAGATGAATCAGTCACTGAAGCACGTGTTCTTCCTCCAAGCGATTTTTAATGAGCCAGCGCAAGTTCGGCCCTGGATTTTCAGTGTCTTCTTCTTCACCTACGTTGTAACGGTCACTCTCAACCTGGTGTTGATCCTGCTCATTATCTTGAGAAAGCAGTTACACAAACCTGTCTACATCTTCCTTGCTTATTTGCTATTCATGGACATCATATGTTCAACAACTGTGCTGCCTCGGCTCATGTTCAGTATCATCGTAAATAACGAAACTTGGATAAGTCTTTGTTTCATTCAGGCTTTTTTCATTGCATTTTATTCTGGGATGGAGCCTTCCATACTTGGAATCATGGCTATCGATCGTTACCTGGCTGTCTGCCATCCGCTCCGGTACGGTGTCCTGATCACGAATAGCAGAGCTCACATAGTCATGTGGGCCACACTGTGCTGGTGTTTCCTCATCATCGGGGTTCAATACCTGTTATTGTTGCGATTGACGTTCTGCAAGGATGTACTTCCTAATGTAGGATGTGTTTTCATTGCTATAGCTAATCTTTCATGTGACGATATCACAGTTAATAGTATGTATGGAATTGCATTGTCTTCTATTATGCTCTGCTCTATCATCACTGTTGTCATCGTCACATATGGTTTCATTCTGTACACATGTCTATGTTCTGCCCAGAACTCAAAAGGAAGGAATAAGGCTCTACACACTTGTCTCACCCATTGGCTGGTACTTTCTCTCTTCCTTTTCTCCTTTCTTTTTACTGTTATCTCTCAGCGTCTGTCAGCTGGGAAGTCTTTCTCTCACTTTTTTACACACCTTTGTACTTCATTGTTCTATTTGCTGCAGCCTATTGCAATTCCGATTGTTTACGGATTACGTACAGCTGAGATCCGTCAGGGTATGATTATGCTCCCTCGGATGTTTGTGAAAATAAAATGATTTTGTATCCTGTGAAAGTTATCTGACTTTGAACATCATGTGACCCTCCGATCTCTATCTTGCCCTGTTTCTTCCTGCCAAGTTGTATGTAATTAGTCACATGTGTGTTCTTCCATGATGTTTCTTCATTGCTGTTTGTGGTGGGGCTTTGACCATGCTGCACCCATGCTTGGATGTATTTTGCCTCTCCTGCATGCTTCCATCTAAACCCTCCCTGCCTGCTATATCAACGACACTTACTGGAGACTAAGTCCACATCAGCACATTTACCCTCTCAGTCTACGTTCATTCCAAATGTGACAGAACAAGAAATGATAGGAGAAAAGCACACCATAATCCAATTAGTCCTCATACTACAATCAAGTAAAACATGATTATTTCCTCCCACTCTGAAATTTCTCAATCTTTCCTAAAATTTTCAAAAATGCCAATGATCTCATTCAATGTTGAAATGAAGTATCCCCGCTACCTCTCTGTCATCTCAGAGGGTTCCATAGCCCTGAGCGTGGCTTATCTCATGCTGCATCTGGCGCCTCTTGCTCCTACGTGGTCCAATAGTAACACCTGTAGTGGTCCGTGAGCAACTTTTCTCCAAGGCGCATGGTACCGGAATAGTCACCTGCAGCCGTCAAGGAGCCCGTTCCTCCTTGCCCTTCCCGAGTTTGGAGTAGCAACAGATGCTCGTATCGGCCCCACCTTTCTTTTTCAGCTCTCGGAGCCAAGCATGGGTTGAGCAACCTCCGTTGCTGCAGATTTCTACCCCATCTACAATCTAACTCATCAGTCATTACTATTTTGGCTGGAAGCGTTTCTCCTCTTATCTTCGGCATGCATAGCCTATAAACACAGATCTCGCATCACTGCACTCATTCCACTCACATGGACGCACACACCCCACTGGAAGGAACCTCTACACAGGAGCAGGAACACTTTACCTGGCTACTCTCATCCTCTGCACTCTCTGTGTGTGTGGCGCCATATCTGGTGAAGACCACCTGCTCCTCCCAACAGTTCAAGCTCGTGGGCCTGCAGGCACTCCACCACACTACCCTCTGCACATACCTGGCTCACACTCTCCTCCTCCAACTCTGTGACTCCCTCCACTGGTCTCCTTGTGGCTGTACTACTACAATTCCCGCAGGGTCTGCACTCTTGCTCACCATAGAATCTCTGCTCCCACTTGCCACAGGTTCTGACCCTGGACTCATCATGGGTATTTCACACTATCTTCTGCCACAGGGTTAAAAACACTTTACCATGGGGCTCAACATATTTACTTATCACAGAGGTCTCACTAGTCTATCACCCTGGTCAGGGGTGGTCTTCGTGATTCTGGGACCCTGGGAAAAAGTCAAGGATATGGGCCCTCTCCCCACCCCCACACCTCTTTTATTTTCAATCAACCCACTCTGAACAAGAATAAAGCAGCCAAATTTCCCAAAGCATGTCCCGTCAATGAGGCACCTTCGTTTTTGATCTGACCTGACTCTATTCTTTAATACTCACCAACAAAATACAAACTAGATGGTATTCATAGAAAACTTACCCTGCGCAGTCAACTTGGTGAGAGCCAACTCTTCTGTTTTTGAAGGTTTTCTTTTCTTTGATCCAATATGGCTGCCAGACCATGTGAGCGATTACATCATAAATTTACAATTCTCTAATATAATTGTTGCATAGATCACGCTCAATAAATTTCAAATTGATCAGACTAGGAGTTGTCCCTGTCATGTTATGACGTCATAATTACGACACCAATAATGTCATCATTTAAAAAACCTATTGCGCATGCAGAGTTCTTTGCAGTGAGCCACGTTTCAATTTTTTCAATGGAGCGGTTTTGGAGATATAGAGGTGGAACGTTTTTCAGTTTTTTCAAGATGCCCCATGTACCACGTGACCTATTACATCATAATTATCATTAAATATTGTACAGGAGGAGACGCTCCTACGGTGAAAATGTCGTGTCCATCAGACCAACAGTTGCAGAGAAAAATAAATTCATACTGATCGGATGAAACGTCATATGTGAAGAATTATGACGTCTTAACTCAGGCACTCATTATATCATCATTAACATATCTTATTCCCCATGGGGAGTACTTGACAATGAGCCATGTTTCAAATTTTTTCATTGAGTGGTTTCAGATATAGAGTTGCAAAGTTTTTCCAAGATGGCACCTGTACCTTGTGACCTATGACATCATAATTATAATTCAAAGATTCTACAGGAGGAGGCGCTCCTATGGTGAAATTTTTATGTCAATCGGACGACGAATTGCAGAGAAAAAAAATTCATGCTAATATAATCAAGCATTGTACTTGAAGAATTTTGATGTTACAATGAAGGTATCGATGATATCATCATTAACATATCTTATTCCACATGGGGAGTTATTTACAATGAGGCATGTTTAAATTTTTTCCATGGAGCGTTTTCAGAGATTTGGAGGGGCAACGTTTTTGGATTTTTCCAAGATGGCACCTGTACCTTGTGACCCATGAAGTCATAATTATTACAATATTCTACAGGAGGAGGCGTTTCTATGGTACAAATTTCGTGTCCATCAGACTTACAGTTGCAAAGGAATTTTTTTTTCATACTGATCAGATCAAGCGTTGTACTTGTCGAATTATGACGTCATAATGAAGGAACCAATGACATCATCATCAACATATCTTATTGCCCATTGGGAGTACTTGACAATGAGCCTTGTTTCAACTTTTTCCATTGAGCGGTTTGGGAGATATAGAGGTGTAAAGTTTTTTCAAGATGGCGTCTGTGCCACGTGACCTATGACGTCATAATTATGAGTATAAAAATTATACATGCGGATGCGCTCCTATGATAAAATTTCGTGTCAATCGCAGACAGTTGCCGAGTTGCAATGGTTGCCGAGAAAAGGAATTAAAAAAAACCCAGACACGAACGCCACATGTACACACGTACGCACGCATGCACCCGAATGCCTAACGCTGTTTTTCGCTTCGCGAATGCAGGTTAAAAGTAGCAGGGTGGGTCCTGAAGCTCAACTGGATCAGGAGCAAGTCAGGCAAACCACCCCACAAAACTCACACACTGATATTGTTAATGCCCTGAACAAACATTGGTACATCATGGGCGATGAAGGTTGTGATCAAGTTTCATTGAATCATGTGTGTAGTTTCAGAGAAGAGAGCACATACTTATTTTGGGGGTCAAACACCCACTACACCCCGTAATTCCCCTTAATCAGCGCAGATTTTGATGCAGTAAATACACCTTCGTCAGGCATCAGATATGAAGCTTGCGGCCAAGTTTCATCGAAATCGTCTGTGTAGTTTCGGAGCAGAGGGCAAATACCTATTTTGGGGGGGGTCAACCCCACCGTAAATCACCTTAATGAACGCAGATTTTGATGCATCACCACACCTTATTTGGACATCAGATATGAAGCTTGTGGCCAAGTTTCATCAAAATCGTGTGTGCAGTTTAGGAGGTGCTTTAAACACCTCTGAGTTATTTAAAATTTAAAATTAAAATTAAATTATTAAATTATTATTATTAAAATTAAAATAATAATAAGTCCATTATTATTCTGCACACGTCACATGGCACACGTACAGCACATGGCACACGGCACACGTATGCACCTGAATGCTTATCCCGGATTTTTGCTTCGCGAGCGCAGAGTAATAAAGGGAGCGGAAGACAAGATGGGGAGAGAAGGGGAAGCACACAAACATAACATTTGAGAGCAGGGAGATGTGTGGGAGGGAGAGGGCTTGGGGGGAGGAGGCGTGCGAAAGGGGTGGGGGGGAGTATAAAACACAAGGACACCAAGGACTTCCAGGACAGAAGTTGGTATTTCAAAAAAGTGGATTTGGGGTGAAATTAGCGGGGGTAGAAAAGATCAAGGTTTTGGATGGGGGAAGATAAGAGATGGTGGTGAACAGCTGTTTTAAAGACATGGAGGGAGGAGTGGGATTGAAGAGAGTGAGGGAGTTTGTTCCAGAGGCGGGAGAAAAGAGGATTGAAAGAGTGAAGGTGAATAGAGAGTCTTGATTTTGGCAGTTTCACCAGAAGAGGGTTGCTGGCAGATCTTGTGCGACCTGCAGGAGAATTTGGGGGGCAGAACACAGACAGGGCTGGAGCAGCTAGGCCAGAGAGGAGATTCCAATGATTCTGAAAGCTTTGGTTTCAACAGCGTGACGCCGAGCTAGGTGTGAGGCAGGAGCAGCGGCCCAGAGGGGAGAGAAGTATTCCATTGAGCTGTCGATGAAAACCTTGTATGTGGTGAGGAGCTCAGGTGTGCCAAGGAAGGACTTCGCACGGCGGACGATGCCCAGTCGGCGACTGGTTTTGGAGGCCATCTTGGAAATGTGGTTTTCCAAGGAAAGATCATGGCAGATTGTGAGACCCAAGAGCTTGAGTGACAGAACTTCTTTGAGAGGAGTGTTGAGAAAGCAGATGGGAGGGTTGTCCAGATGGTCTTTTTGGAGAGACATCGTGAGAGTGCGAGATTTGTCAGGATTGAAAGACATGTTCCAATTGTTTGACCAGTCTGTGATTTTGTCAAGATCTACAGAGAGTGAGGAGGCTGCAGACTGCCGATCTGATGGATGAGGTATGGAGCGGCAGAGATTGGAGTCATCAGCAAAGAGATAGAGAGGATTTTTCAGAGAGTCGGAGATATCATTGATGAAGAGCAGAAAAAGCACAGGGCCCAGAACACTGCCTTGAGGAACTCCAGCCTGAACAGGAACGGGAGATGAGAGAAATCCATTCAGGGCCACATGTTGACTATGACCAGAGAGGAAGTCCGCAAGCCATGTGTGGAGATTTCCATGGATACCATAGGAGGAGAGTTTGGTGAGCAGAGCAGGGTGCCAGACCATATCGAAGGCACATGATATGTCAAGGGAGACAGCTCTAATTTCCTCTTTGGCATTGAGGACCTCCATCCATTGTTGAGACAGCAGAAGCAGCATGTCCAGAATAGAGTGACCTGGTCTGAATCCAAATTGATAATCAGAGATCAAGCCATTGGAGAAGAGGAAGGATTTGATATCCGAAGCAATGATGGAATCCATGACTTTGCTGATAATTGGGAGCAGGCTGATTGGTCTGTCATTGCAAGGATCTGTTTTTTGCACCTTTTTGTGTAAAGCGGTAATGTTTGCTAATTTCCAAGCTGGTTTGTAAAATGGTTTGTAAAATAAAAATTTTAAACCGTACATGATGGTGTTGTGTTTTTTTTACTTTCACAGTACGTGTGGTTAAGCACTTTTAATCAACTGTAATCGCATTCCTTCAATGAATTGGAAATGGTACCTGGTGTTGTTGTTTTTTTTTGTTTTTTTTTGTGAAACACGCATTTTTTGTGAAACCGTAATCAAGTGCATTTGCGGTCGAAAACATTTTTAACTTTAAAAAATTTCCTCTATGAAGCAGGAACTGCCGGTAACCTGTAACGTATTCCCCTTTCCCCATTGAAACAATGTCACGGCAGCTGTTTTAAATTTCTATAAATTAAATTAATTAATTGATTAATTAAATTTTAATTTCCAAGCATGCATGGAATTTTCATCGACCTTTGCAGATTTTCATCGACCTTCGCGTATTATCGTCGACATTCTCGGGATTTACTTCACCATTCACAGATTTTGCCTCGTCATTCGCAGTTTGTTCCTTTCTATTCGCGGATTTTCACGACTCGGGAACCTATCCCCCCTTTTTCCATTGAACCAATGCCCGTGCAGTCGTGGTCGTACAGACGTACGTATCCCTCACGAATAGCGGGGTCCAACGCTATTTAATAAATTATGCAGTCCTTCTGTATGCTGGTGTGGCTCGATTGAGTTATTCCAAAGCATATGAGTCGTTCCATATTCTTTCTATTTCCTATTTATAGAGCTTACTGTGCTCTCGGGAACTTTCACCCTCTAGAAATTGTTTTATACCCTTTGGATGGAGACATCTGAAGTGTGATCAAAGAAAATTGGATGCACCAGAGTGTCATCAATTTGAAGTGTAATAACAAAGGGGTTGAACATTTATTGACTCAAGACTTTTCAGCTTTTCGTTATTAATTGTTTTGTAAAAATGTCTAACAAAATTCCACTTTGACATTATGGGGTATTATGTGTAGATCAGTGGCAAAAAATTCAATTCAACCCATTTTAAAATCGGCCTTTAACACAACTAAATGTGAAAAGGGGTGTGAATACTTTCTGAAGACACAGTGTATCGTTGTTGATCATATCACTCAATGGTGAAGAATCTTTAAAAAAAAAGTTTTAACCTCATATCTAGCTCCCAAGAAAGCTCACAAGAAAATATTGCTTTAAAATATTTTTTTAATGGTCTAAAAACACTTTAAGTGGACTAAAATCGGCTTGAGCTTAGGTTTTGCTGGCAAGATCATGTGTTTTTCGAAGCTCTCCACGAGCTAAGTTAAGAAATTTTCCTATTTTTATTTTTGTCAAAACTGTTTTTATTTTACGGTGTGAGTACCTACTGTGTGTTTCTAGTTAGATCTCGGTGTAAATCGTGCATACCTGTGTATAATCGTCAGTTATTTCCTGCCGCCTCGACGCTTTGTTGTCTCCTCTCGGCGGTCGTTTGTGGTCCATTTACTTTCGTTCTCTCACTGTTTTTTTCAGTGTTTTTCACCCCATACTTCCCCGAACATCTTACCCTTTGTTTAAAGTCTTAATACAAAAATAAAAAAACTCAAAAAAAAAATCTAACTTCCTTCTCTTCCCGTGTTTGTTCGTTCTTCGACCACGTGTTTCGCCCCACCCGTTTTTTGCTCTGCTTCCTTCATAACTCAATCCTCTCCAGCCGACACCGTTCCAAATTCCAAAGGTCAAAGTCTGCAATATGTCTGTAACTGGAGAACGGCTGAAGTGATCTAATTCAAACTCGGTACAGGTATGTATGATGATGATTATGTATAACGATTACATGATTTGACTTTGGGGTCAAAGGTCAAAGATCAAAGTCAAAGTCTGTAATACTTCTATAACTTGAGAACGGCTGAAGTGATCTAATTCAAGCTTGCTACAGGTATGTATAATGTTGTAAAGGTTAACTGATTGGAATTTTTGGTCAATGGGTCAAAGGCCAAAGTCTGTAATGGGTCTATAACTTGGGAACGGCTAAAATGATCTAAATAAAACTTGGTACAAATATGTATAATGATGTAAATATTAACTTAGATTGTGGGGTCAAGAGGTCAAAGGTAAAAGTCTGTAATAGGTCTATAACTTGAGAACGGCTAAAGGAATCGAATTCAAACTTGGTACAGATATGTATAATGATGTAATGATTAACTGATTATATTTTGGGGTCACAAGGTCAAAGGCCAAAGGTCAGATGTCATGTCAGGTAAAAAATATGACAACTTGTAAACAGCTGAAGGGATTTAAATAAAAAATTTGTCCAGGTATGTATAATTATGTAAACATCAACCGATTAAATTTTGGGGTCAAGAGGTCAAAGGTCAGAGGCCATGTCAGGTAAAAATGTGATAACTTGAGAACAGCTGAATGGATTTAAATCAAACTTGGCACAAGTATTATAATGATGTAATAATGTGGGCAGAGGCATATCGGTCAACGTAGTGACGCTGAAGTGTCCTTCTAGTTTTTTTTGTTTGGCAACGTCTTATGATTATGTCAGCATGGTTCTACTTGCTGCCCTATCTCCTCGCAACCATTGAAATTGGATTAAAATACCGAGATACTGTTTAAAATACCTTTAGTCAGTGTAGTATACCGGTTTATTCTACCAGATGAGTGCCCAGGGGTATTGTCCCTAATTTAGAGAAGCAACCTACTGGGTTTTCAATGCCAGAGTAATCATCTTGAATCAGTACAGCAGCAGTACAGCTGAAACAGTACAAGTAATCATCTTGAAACAAACAGTACAGCTCCTACACCAACATCATTTTCATCAATGGCAAACTGGAACGGTTTACCAAAATCGAGAGCTGCCACCAATTATTTTTGGGAACAGGAAAACCTGGAATAGCTTGGGTTATGGTCTGTCGTGGTGACACCTGGCCCTGACCAACCACAAGACCAAAGTACGTAACCTTGGCTTTGGCAAACTCACTTTTCTTGAGATTTACAACAAGCTTGGCATCAGTGAGTGTTAACAGATACCGCAGTTATCTGAAATGTGTCAAATGGTCATGCTGAAGGAACTGCGCTCCAACGCGAGTCGAAAGAATTGACGCGACCAAAGACGGAATTCGTCCGAGTTGCTTTATTGAAACAAAACAGCTCAGGTATTCTGACAAGCCCGTTTATCGGGCAGCAATATATATACACATTTATGTCGGGAAGTTTGCCCGGCCAAAGCTATACCGGGCATGCCCGGGTGTCAAGGGCGAGCCTTGGAAAGGCGAGTCTGGACCTGCCCGGGCGTGTTTGGCTGCGGCCTGGCAAGTCGAGGCTGGGCGTGCCCGGGCGCTCTGGACGAGCACTGGAAAAGCGAGAGCGGGCATGCCCGGACGCTCTGGGCGAGCCCTGGAAAGGCGATAGCGGGCATGCCCGGACGCTCTGGGCGAGCCCTGGAAAGGCGATAGCGGGCATGCCCGGACGCTCTGGGCGAGCCCTGAAAAGGCGATAGCGGGCATGCCCGGACGCTCTGGGCGAGCCCTGGAAAGGCGAGACCGGGCGTGCCCGGGAGGTTCGGGCGTGCCCGGGAACAGTGAGTCCGGGCATGCCCGGGAGAGGCGCGTCTGGCCGTGTTCTGGCCGGTGCAAGGCGATTGTGTGCATCCAGCGGTAACCGCTACACACGCCACCGGCAGGGTCAATTTAAGGGGGGTCCGGATGACCCGGCCGAAGCGACCCCTGGAGGGTCGTGGGGAGGGGTCCAACGTGGTGGTGGGTGGTCGAGCGGGGGGAACTGTGGACGGGGGGCGGCCTCGCCGCGGAGGAAGGGCCAACCGTGGTGGTCGGTCGACGTCCATGTGCGCCGGTTTGAGGCGGTCCACAGAAATCCGGTCCGGCCGGCCGCCGAAGTCGACGATGAAAGACTTGTCGCCCCGTCGCAGGACCCGGAAGGGCCCGTCGTACGGCGGCCGGAGTGGCCCCCGGTGCGCGTCATGACGCACAAAGACGTACTCCGCTGTGCGAAGTGCCGGGGGGGACGTAGGACTGGGGGCCACCGTGGCGGGACGTCGGCACGGGGGCAAATCGTCGGGCGGCCTCCTGGAGGTCCGAGCGCTGGCGAGCGGCGGACCAGGGACTGGTAGCGTCGGGCACGAATTCGCCCGGGACGCGGAGCGGCTGGCCGTAGACGAGCTCGGCGGTGGACGCCTGGAGGTCTTCCTTGGGGGTCGTGCGAAGGCCCAAAAGGACCCACGGCAGCCGGTCGGCCCAACCGTCGTCCTGAAGGCTGGCCATGAGTGCGGCCTTCATGGAGTGGTGAAACCGCTCGCACATACCGTTGGCTTGGGGGTGGTAGGCCGTGGTGCGGTGCAGCGTGATCCCCAACGAATGGGCGACCGCGCCCCAAAGCTCAGACGTGAACTGTGGGCCGCGGTCGGACGAGATGTCCGCTGGTGCGCCGAAGCGCGCGACCCAGGTGGCGATGAACGCCTGCGCCACGTCGGCGGTGGTGGTGGAGGCGAGGGGCACGGCCTCCGGCCACCTGGTGGTCCTGTCCACCATGGTGAGCAGGTGGGTGAACCCCCGCGAGGGGGGCAGGGGACCCACCAGGTCCACGTGGACGTGGTCGAAACGCCGTTCAGGCATGGCGAAAGGTGCCAGCGGGGCCTGGGTGTGGCGGTGGACCTTGACCCGCTGGCAGGCCGTGCAGGCGTTGGCCCAGTCGCGGATGTTTCGTCGAAGGCCGTGCCAGACGAAACGCGCCGACACCAGCTTCTGAGAAGCTTTCCGGCCGGGTGAGAAAGGCCGTGGATGGAGGCGAAGATGCGGCGCTGCCAGGAAACGGCACGATGGGGCGAGCTGGCCCTGGGAGACGTCGCAGAGCAGGACGGTGCCCATGGAGGGAATGTCGGCCAGGCGGAGGCCCATGTCCGCCGCACGGAGTGCATGCACCGAGGCGTCGGTGGTCTGGTCGGCCGCCATGAGCGCGAAGTCCACGCCGAGGTGGACCGCGTTCGCGCTGGCCCGAGAAAGACAGTCGGCCACGGCGTTGTCTTTGCCGGCGACGTGCCGGATGTCCGTGGTGAACTCCGACACAGCGGAGAGGTGGCGCTGCTGGCGGGCCGACCACGGCTCCGTGACCTTAGCCATTGCGTAGACCAACGGCTTGTGGTCGACGAAAGCCGTGAACGGGCGGCCCTCCAGGAGGTGTCGGAAAAGGCGAACGGCCAGGAATAGCCCGAGCAGCCAGGAATAGCCCGAGCAGTTCGGCCGGAGTTGCCGGCTGAAAAAAGCGAGTGGCTGCCAAACCCCGTCCACCCATTGCTCATGGACGGCGCCCACCGCGTAGTTGGAGGTGTCCGTAGTGAGGGCGATGGGCGCGTTGAGCACCGGGTGAGCCAGCAGCGTTGCATCGGCGAGGGCCCGTTTGGCGCTGGCGAAGGCCGCGTCCATGGCCGCGGACCAAACAATGTCATGCTTGGCCGGCTTGCCCCGGAGGGCCTCGTAAAGGGGCCGCATGAGCTGAGCAGCGCGGGGCACGAATCGGTGATAAAAATTCACCATGCCGAGGAACTCTTGGAGGGCCTTGATGGAACGGGGACGCGGGAACGTGGTGATGGCCTCGACCTTGGTCGGCAGCGGCACGGCCCCGGTCTTGGTGATGCGGTGGCCCAAAAAGTCAACGGTCGTCGCGCCGAAGTGGCATTTGACCGGGTTGACAATTAAGCCGTGCTCGCTGAGGCGACCGAACAGTGTTCGGAGGTGGAGGAGGTGCTCGGCGCGGGACATGCTAGCGACGAGGATATCGTCCAGATAGACGAAAAGAAACGGCAGGTCGCGCAGCACGCCGTCCATCAAGCGCTGGAACGCCTGGGCCGCGTTCTTGAGGCCAAACGGCATCCGCAAAAATTCGAAAAGGCCGAACGGCGTGATGACGGCCGTCTTCGGGACGTCGGCCGCCCGGACAGGTACCTGGTGGTAGCCCCGTATCAGGTCAATTTTCGAAAAGATGACCCGTCCCGTCAAACGGGCGGAAAAGTCCTGAATATGTGGGATCGGGTACCTGTCGAGGGTGGTAGCGTCGTTGAGACGGCGGTAGTCGCCACACGGGCGCCATCCACCCCCCGGCTTTGGCACGATGTGCAGTGGTGAGGCCCACGCGCTATCGGAGCGCCGCACGATGCCGAGGTGCTCCAACGCGTCGAACTCGGCCTTCGCCATGGCGAGCTTGGCCGGGTCGAGGCGGCGGGCCCTGGCGTAGACCGGCGGGCCCGTAGTGGGTATGTGGTGCTCGATCCCGTGCCGCACCGCGACGGCCGAAAACGTCGGCCGCGTGAGGGCCGGGAATTCCGCGAGCAGGCGAGCGAACTCGTTCGCTGCCGGGAGGGCGCACGCCAGTTCGGTCGGTGCGGAGCTGCTCATCGTGCACGCCAGGGAGCTGAAGGTCTCGGCGTTGACAAGGCGACGACGTTTGACGTCGACCAGCAGCCCGTGCGCGCAGAGGAAGTCGGCACCCAGCAAAGCCATGGGGACGCAGGCGGTCACAAAAGTCCATTGAAAACGCTGGCTGCCGAAGCAGAGGGTGACGACGCGTGGGCCGATAGTGCGTATGGCCGAGCCATTAGCAGCGACCAAAGAGGGGCCGCAAATGGCGTCCCGCCTGTCCTGCTCGGAGGCGGGTATGATGCTCAGTTGGGCGCCGGTGTCACACAGGAAACGCCGCCCAGATGCTTTGTCCCGAATAAACAGCAAGTTGCCCGAGTGGCCGGCGCTCATGGCTGGGAATGAACGCCGGCCCGGCCGTTTCCCGACCTGCCGAAAGTGCACGGGGGCCGGCACGTCCGAGCCTTGTGTCCGAACCTGGCGTGGTAATAACACCACGCCCGGTCAGGTGGAGGCCCCGGCCGTCGTGTCGGAAGCGGGCGGTGCGGCGTGGCAGCCGCCAGTTGCACCGGCAGTTCGGCCTCCAACCGCGCAGGGCGCTCGGGTGTCGTGGGCGTCGCCTCTGACGGCGGCGGGCTCCAGGTAACCGCGCCGATGTGCTGGCCCGCCGAGGAGATCTTATCGGCTTCCCTGGCGAGGGCGCGGGAATCCGTGATCAACGTGCCAGCCAGGGCGAGGCGTACCGGGTGAGGCAGCTGGCGAAGGAACAGCTCGCGGAACAGAAAATCCGGAGAGTGCTCACCGAGCAACGAGAGCATATAGTCCATGCGCTCGGACGGGCGCGTGTCGCCGAGCTCGGGCAGAGCGAGCAGGCGCCGTGCGCGTGCTGCCGGTGAGAGGGCGAAAGCGTCGAGGAGGAGTGTCTTCAGCGCGTCGTATTTGTCAGCAGCCGGCGGGTGCTCGAGGAGGCTCAAGGCGCGGGCCGCGGTGGCGGAACCGAGCGCCGCCACAACATGGTGGAAGCGGGTGTCGTCCGCGGTGATGCCTCGCAGGGCGAACTGAGAGTCCGCCTGAGCGAACCAAACAGCCACGTGAGCCTCCCAGAAGGTAGGCAGTTTAAGCGTCACTGCTGTGTCCATGTCGGTAGGTCACCAATGAAGGAACTGCGCTCCAACGCGAGTCGAAAGAATTGACGTGACCAAAGACGGAATTCGTCCGAGTTGCTTTATTGAAACAAAACAGCTCAGGTATTCTGACAAGCCCGTTTATCGGGCAGCAATATATATACACATTTATGTCGGGAAGTTTGCCCGGCAAAAGCTATACCGGGCATGCCCGGGTGTCAAGGGCGAGCCTTGGAAAGGCGAGTCTGGACCTGCCCGGGCGTGTTTGGCTGCGGCCTGGCAAGTCGAGGCTGGGCGTGCCCGGGCGCTCTGGACGAGCACTGGAAAAGCGACAGCGGGCATGCCCGGACGCTCTGGGCGAGCCCTGGAAAGGCGATAGCGGGCTTGCCCGGACGCTCTGGGCGAGCCCTGGAAAGGCGATAGCGGGCATGCCCGGACGCTCTGGGCGAGCCCTGAAAAGGCGATAGCGGGCATGCCCGGACGCTCTGGGCGAGCCCTGGAAAGGCGAGAGCGGGCATGCCCGGGAAAGACGAGACCGGGCGTGCCCGGGAGGTTCGGGCGTGCCCGGGAACAGTGAGTCCGGGCATGCCCGGGAGAGGCGCGTCTGGCCGTGTTCTGGCCGGTGCAAGGCGATTGTGTGCATCCAGCGGTAACCGCTACAATGCCATGTATCACTATACAGTATGACATCATCCAGGTAAGCTATGCAATTGGGAAAACCCATTTTAACCTGGTTCATCAAACTTTGGAAAATAGCCGGTGCATTTGTCATCCCAAAAAGCATTACTATATAAACTGATACAAATCATCTGGAGTAACAAATGCAGAGACTTATTTTTTCTGGTCATTCATAGGTACTTGAGAATAACCTTTAAGCAAGTCTATTTTGCTAACAGAAGCAACCTTACCAATCTGGTCTATGCAATCTTTGATTTTATGGTGGGATTTGAATCAGGTGGGTTACAGCATTCATCTTCTGATGGTCTATGCAGAATCTCGTGGAACCATCTCGTTTTGGTTTGAGTACAATGGGCGGGTCTCCAGCTGCTCTGACTAGGTTCGATGACGTCATGCTCTGGCATATATCGTGGGCTACCTGTTCACGAGCCTCAGCTGACTTGTCAGGATTTTGCTGATGTGGGTACTGCCTAATGGGTCTAGCATTCCCTACATCAACATCATGTGAAGCAAAAGAGGTGCACCCTGTCTCATCAGAACATAGATGTTCATACTCTCCAATTACAGCAATTACAATATAATGTTTATCCTCAGATATGTGAACTAACTCGGAGTCGAGGTTAGTCAACACCTCTGAGTTTCATTGCTCAGAACATAATGGCTCCCTATCAGGTCCTTGGAGACCGACACTGCCTAATTCACCACAGTCACTATCCTGACGATCGACATAACCTAAAAGCTCAATTAACCCAACTGGCCGGCTGAGGTGATCTTCATGCTCATAGTAGTTTTTAAGCCTGTTAACATGGCACACCTGATGAGGTTTCCGGAGTATTCTGTGATAATGAAGGAGCTGGGGCTCCCACGTCGATCGGAAGAATGGACGCGACAAAAAGCTGGAATTCATCCGAGTTGCTTTAATCAAACCAAACACTCAGGCACTCTGAAAAGCCCGTTTATCGGGCAGCAATATATATACATATTATCCCGGAGCGTTTGCCCAGGAAAGGCGAGAGGGGGCGTGGCCCAGCGTCCTGGCTGCGGCCTGGCAAGTTGAGGGCGAGCCTGCCCGGGCATGCCCGGGCATGCCCGGGCGTCCCGACCGAGGCCTGGCAAGTTGAGCGCGGGCCTGCCCGGGCGTCCTGGACGAGCCCGGCATGGTGATCGCTCCGCGTCCTTGATAGGTGCAAGGCGATTGTGAAAACCCAGCGGTAGCCGCTACACACGTCCCCCCAGAATCGACTTGCACCGGCAGGGTCAATTTGAGGGGGGTCCTGATGACCCGGCCGAAGCGACCCCTGGCGGGTCGTGGGAGGGGGTCCGGTGTGGTGGTGGGCGGTCGAGTGGGGGGCACCGTGGACGGGGGGCGGCCTCGCCGTGGCGGAAGGGCCACCCGTGGTGGGTGGTCGACGTCCACGTGCGCCGGCTTGAGGCGGTCCACCGCAATCCGGTCCGACCTGCCGCCGATGTCGATGACGAACGACTTGTCGTCCCGTCGCAGCACCCGGAAGGGCCCGTCGTACGGCGGCCGGAGTGGCCCCCGATGTGCGTCGTGATGCACAAAAACATACTCCGCTGTGCGAAGTGCTGGGGGGACGTAGGACTGGAGGTCACCGTGGTGGGATGTTGGCATGGGGGCAAACCGTCGGGCGGCCTCCTGGAGGTCCGAGCGCTGGTGAGCTGCGGACCAGGGACTGGTAGCGTCGGGCACGAATTCGCCCGGGACGCGTGGCGCCTGGCCATAGACAAGCTCGGCGGTGGATGCCTGGAGGTCCTCCTTGGGGGCTGTGCGGAGGCCCAAAAGGACCCACGGCAGCCGGTCGGCCCAACCGCCTCTTGAAGGCCGGCCATGAGCGCGGCCTTCATGGAGCGGTGGAATCGCTCGCACAACCCGTTTGCTTGGGGGTGGTAGGCCGTAGTACGGTGGAGCTTGACCCCCAGGTTGCGGGCGACCGCGCCCCACAGCTCGGAGGTGAACTGTGGTCCGCGGTCTGACGAGATGTCCGCCGGTGCGCCGAAGCGGGCGACCCAGGTGGCGATGAAATCCTGCGCCATGTCGGCGGTGGTGGTGGAGACGAGGGGAACGGCCTGCGGCCACCTGGTGGTCCTGTCCACCATGGTGAGCAGGTGTGTGAACCCCCGTGACGGGGGGAGGGGGCCCACCAGATCCACGTTGACGTGGTCGAAACGTCGTTCGGGCACGGTGAAAGGTGCCAGCGGGGCCTGGGTGTGTCGGTGGACCTTGGCCCGTTGGCAGGCCGTGCAGGTGCTGGTCCAATCGCGGACGTCCCGACGAAGGCCGTGCCAGACGAATCGCGCCGACACCAGCTTCTGGGAAGCTTTCCGGCCCGGGTGGGAAAGGCCGTGGAGGGAGGCGAAGATGCGGCGTTGCCAGGTGACGGGCCCGATGGGGCGAGGCTGGCCTTGGGAGACGTCGTAGAGCAGGACAGTGTCCGCGAAGGGGATGTCGGCCAGGCGGAGGCCCGTGTCCACCGCCCGGAGGGCTTGCACCGTGGTGTCGGTGGTTTGGTCCGCCGCCATAAGCGCAAAGTCCACGCCCAGGTGGACCGCGTTCGCGCTGGCCCGGGAAAGACAGTCGGCCACGGCGTTGTTTTTGCCGGCGACGTGCCAGATGTCCGTGGTAAACTCCGACACGGCGGAGAGGTGGCGCTGTTGGCGGGCCGACCACGGCTCCGTGACCTTGGCCATGGCGTAAACCAACGGCTTGTGGTCGACGAACGCCGTGAAAGGTCGGCCCTCCAGGAGGTGGCGGAAATGGCGGACGGCCAGGTGTAGACCGAGGAGCTCCCGGTCAAACGTGCTGTATTTGAGCTCGTTCGGCCGGAGCTGCCGGCTGAAAAAAGCGAGTGGCTGCCAAACCCCGTTCACCCATTGCTCATGTACGGCGCCCACCGCGTAGTCGGAGGCATCCGTGGTGAGGGCGATGGGAGCGTTGAGCACCGGGTGAGCGAGCAGTGTTGCGTCGGCGAGGGCCCGCTTTGAGCTTTGGAAGGCCGCATCCATTGCTGCGGACCAGGCGATGTCGTGCTTGGCCGGCTTGCCGCGGAGGGCTTCGTAGAGGGGCCGCATGAGTTGAGCAGCGCGGGGCACGAAGCGGTGATAAAAATTCACCATTCCCAGGAATTCCTGCAGGGCCTTTATGGTGCGGGGACGCGGGAACGTGGTGATGGCCTCGACCTTGGTTGGCAGCGGCACGGCCCAGTTCTTGGTGATGTGGTGGCCCAAAAAATCAACGGCCGTCGTGCCGAAGTGGCATTTGGCCGGGTTGACGATGAGGCCGTGCTCGCTGAGGCGCCCGAACAGTGTTCGGAGGTGGAGGAGGTGCTCGGCCCGGGACGTGCTGGCGACGAGGATGTCGTCCAGGTAAACGAAAAGGAACGGCAGGTCACGCAGCACGCCGTCCATCAAGCGCTGGAACGCCTGAGCCGCGTTCTTGAGACCAAACGGCATCCGCAAGAATTCGAATAAGCCGAACGGCGTGATGACTGCCGTTTTAGGGACGTCGGCCGCCCTGACAGGTACCTGGTGATATCCCCGTATGAGATCAATTTTCGAAAAAATGACCCGTCCCGCCAGACGGGCGGAGAAGTCTTGGATATGCGGGATCGGGTACCTGTCGGGGGTGGTAGCGTCATTGAGACGGCGGTAGTCGCCACACGGGCGCCATCCACTACCCAGGCTTTGGCACAATGTGCAGTGGCGAGGCCCACGCGCTATCGGAGCGCCGCACGATGCCGAGGTGCTCCAACGCGTCGAATTCGGCCTTCGCCACGGCGAGCTTGGCTGGGTCGAGGCGGCGGGCCCTGTCGTAGTCCGGTGGGCCCGTGGTTGGTATGTGGTGCTCGATCCCATGCCGTACTGCAACGGCCGAAAACGTCGGCCGCATGAGGGCCGGGAACTCCGTGAGCAGGCGAGCAAACTCGTTCGCCGCCGGGACGGCGCATGCCAGCTCGGTCGGCGCGGAGCTGCTCAATGTGCATACCAGGGAGCTGAAGGTTTCGGCGTTGATTGAACGACGCCGTTGGACGTCCACCAGCAGTCCGTGTGCGCAGAGGAAGTCGGCGCCTAGCAGAGCCATGGGCACGTTTGCGGTTACAAACGTCCAAGCAAAGCGTTGGCCGCCGAAGCAGAGGGTGACGTTGCGCGGGCCGAAGGTGCGGATGGTCGATCCGTTGGCCGCAACCAAGGAGGGGCCGCAAACCGCGGATTGCCTGTCCTGGTCAGAGGCGGGTATGACGCTCAGTTGGGCGCCGGTGTCGCACAGGAAGCGCCGTCCGGACGCTTTATCCGTGATGAACAGTAAGTTGCCCGTGTGGCCGGCGCTCATGGCTGGTAATGAACGCCGGCCCGGCTGTTTCCCGGCCTGCCGAAGGTGCACGGGGGTCGGCATGTCCGGGCCTTCTGTCCGAACCTGGCATGATAGTAACACCACGCTTGGTCAGGTGGAGGCCCCGGTCGTCGTGCTGGAGGTGGTCGGCTCGGTGTAGCGGCCGCCAATTGCGTCGGCAGTTCGGTCGTCGACCGTGCCGGGTGCTCGGGCGCCATGGGTGTTGCGTCGGACGGCGGTGGGTCCCATGTCGCCGCTGCGATGCGCTGTCCTGCGGCGGAGATCTTGTCGGCTTCTCTGGCAAGGGCCCGGGGATCTGTGATCGTCGTGCTTGCCAGGGCGAGGCGTACCGGGATAGGCAGCTGACGGAGGAACGGCTCCCGGAACAGGAATGCCGGAGAGTGCTCGCCGAGCAGTGAAAGCATGCAGTCTATTCGCTCGGAAGGGCGCGTGTCGCCGAGCTCGGGCAGGTCGAGCAGGCGCCGTGCGCGTTCCGCCGATGGGAGGACGAAAGCGTCGAGGAGAAGCTTCTTAATCGCGCCGTATTTGTCAGCGGCTGGCGGGCTCTCGAGGAGGCTTAGGGCGCGGGCCGCGGTGGCCGAACCGAGCGCTGCTACCACATGGTGGAAGCGGGTGTCGTCGGCCGTGATGCCTCGCAGGGCGAACAGGGAATCCGCCTGTGCGAACCAAACCGCCGCGTGAGCCTCCCAGAAGGTAGGCAGTTTAAGGGCGACTGCCGTGTCCATGTCGGTAGGTCACCAATGAAGGAGCTGGGGCTCCCACGTCGATCGGAAGAATGGACGCGACAAAAAGCTGGAATTCATCCGAGTTGCTTTAATCAAACCAAACACTCAGGCACTCTGAAAAGCCCGTTTATCGGGCAGCAATATATATACATATTATCCCGGAGCGTTTGCCCAGGAAAGGCGAGAGGGGGCGTGGCCCAGCGTCCTGGCTGCGGCCTGGCAAGTTGAGGGCGAGCCTGCCCGGGCGTCCTCGACGAGCCCGGCATGGTGATCGCTCCGCGTCCTTGATAGGTGCAAGGCGATTGTGAAAACCCAGCGGAAGCCGCTACAATACTGAGTATTGAAACGAGTCAATGAGCTTTGAGCTGGGTTTCAACGAATAGGAGCGGGCGTTCTAGGAGAGTGGAGAATTGACGTCATGGCCGCAACCATAGCATTTGGTTGATTAAAGTGATTGCCGTTTACAATGAGAGGGCCTGTCCGGTTTTCATTGAGCACACTCAGCTGTGTTCGTACGTGCTGTTAGTGCTAGTGTAACTCTCTCACACCACTACATTTGGCGATGAGGATTTCCTGCCTAGAATAGGCGCCCGCGGAACTACGTAACGTCCGGTTAGTGCACCCTTCGCGACAACAGTCACGTGATTGGATACGTTGAAAACAAACCACGAAAGGGCACGTGTTACAGCTTACTTCCAGTAGTCTCGCCCTCACCTATCAAACAAAAGAATCTACGCGCCGAGCAGTGGATCACGTGGGCTGACGGAATGACGATTTCGCTACCTCACATCGACAAGTTTCCCGTCTGTAACAACGAAGCTACTGCTGGCACAAAGTGGAAAAGTGGCATGTCAGGTTTTAAAATCTGATGGCTGGACTGAATATTATGAACAATACTCATAAGAAAGCTCTGTTTATGCACTATGCAGGTGAAGAAGTGTATGATGTATGCGACTCTCAGCAGCCGAGCGAGGTGAATGCAGCAGCATATGACACCGTTGTCGAGGCTCTCACCAACCACTTCATGCCCAAAAAGAACACTGATTTTGAAACGTTCAAATTCAGACAGCTGACGCAGAATGCTGGTGAAACAATAGACAGTTTTTACACTCGTCTACAACTCCAAGCATCATACTGTGACTTCATCGACCAGGGCATGGAGGTGAAGAGCCAAATTTTGCAAGGATGCAGCTCTCAGCGGTTACGACAACGTGCTCTCCGACATGCAGATATGACACTGCGGTCCCTGCTGGACCAGGCGCGTGCCCTCAAAATTTCCAAGCCAATCAAATGGAGAGAGCGTCCTCTATATCTGTAACTGCCATACGTCAACAGCAGTCTCATTCGGCTTTCATGAGTTCCAAGAGGGGAGGATACCAGTCAACCTTCCCTGCATCCAGTCAATGTCACCGGGGACAGAGCCAGCCCTCTCCATGGTCGAGACGTCCGAAGAAGCACTCCAATGACTGTGGGTGGTGTGGTGGACAACCACATTCTTGAGAGAGGTGCCCTGCCAGGGACAAGCTTTGTCGCAACTGCTCTAAGACGGGACACGTTGCCAATGTTTGCCGATCTGGTGACCACAAATGCAACATTCAACAAACCCATGTGAGGAATGTCGAGCAGCCAACAACTCGATACTCTTCGGACGAAGAATACGTGTTTGGCATGTCTGGCAAGAAACCAGCAACACCCACCGTCAACATTGACATTCAAGGTGACCCTGTTCTTTTCATAATTGACACAGGTGCGTCTGTGAACATCATGACTGAAAAAACATTCATGAACATTGAGTCACCACAGTGCATGCTGAGGTCTTCGTCACCATGTCTGCCCATCTATGCATACGGGTCAAGCACGCTTCTACCTGTAAGTGGCCAGGTTGACCTAGAGGTCAAATACAAGGACCGTGTAATATCGACATCGTTTGTCATTGTTCAGACAGGAAATGGACTCCATAACGGCAATCTGGTGAGCGCTGACACAGCACAGAAACCAGGTCTCATCAGCTTCGCACTTACCGCATCACGAGACATGACTCAAGATCTACATAAAGAGTACCATGATATCTTCACAGGCATTGGGAAAATGAAAGGTGTCAAGGTCAAGATGTACGTCGATGAAACGGTTCAACCGACAGCTCAGACACATCGGCGCATCTCGTACCATATGCAGAAGAAGATAGTAGAAGAGCTCGAATGCCTAGAGAGCCTGGGCATTATAGAAAAGCTTAACGGTCCAACTCCCTGGGTTTTTCCGATCGTAGCAGCACCGGAGCCCAAGAAGCCTTACGAGATTCGCATAAGTGTCGATGTGAGACTCCCAAACAAGGCGATCAAAAGAACCAGACACATCATGCCGACGATTGATGACATTCTTAAATGCAACTGAACAAATCAACAGTGTTCAGCGAGCTCGACTTGAACACTGTGTATCACCAACTGGAGGAAGACGAGGAGTCGAGAAACATGACGACATTTGCGACCCATGTTCGAATGAGACACTACAAACGTTGAAATTTTAGTGTCATGAGAGCAGCTGAATATTAGGAACACACACCTGACGAGGTACTTGAAAAACACTTGAAACAATGTTTCAAAACCCCATTGCTGAGATTTTAGCCGACATCCCGGGAGTCCTCAACACCAGTGATGATATAGTAGTGTGGTGCTGTGCACACACAACTCGAATGCCAAAGAGGTAGGCCACAACGCGTTTGTTACAACAAAGAGTCTTTATTCCAAAGCTCGTACTGCAGCACTGAGCGAGCCCGAGCTTAGAGCCCGCATATATATCCTGAGGCCACGCCTAATCCCCGGGCGTGGCCGATCGGTCGACAGGCGGGGCAAGCATTCCAGTTCCCCACCTGGACGTTCGCGCCACCTGCTGGTGCGCTGAATTCGTGTCCCTTGTGTCCGCCACACGCACCCCCCCAGAATTCCCGCACACCTGAAGGGTGAGTTTGCGGGGAAGCCGGATGACCCGGCCGAAACGCCCCCTGGCCATGGGTGCCGGTCTGGGGGGTGGCGGGACGGCGGGGCTGGGGGGTGCCAGGGGTCCGACCGCCACGGGGCGGCCTCGACGCGGAGGCAGAGCTGCTTGCGGGGGGTGGTCCGGATCGAGGTGGGCCGGCTTGAGGCTGTCCACGGAGATGCGATCCGGGGCACCGCCGATGTCGATGGTGAAAAATTTGTCCCCGGTCTCCAGCACGCGAAAGGGCCCGTCGTACGGGGGCCGTAGCAGTGCCCGGTGGGCGTCGTGCCGGACGAAGACGTACTTCGCCGTGCGAAGCTCCGGGGCAACGTGGGAAGGCGGGCAACCGTGGTGTGCCGTCGGCACCGGGGCGAACCTCCGGGCGGTCTCCTGAAGGGCGGAGCGCTGTTGCGCCGTGGACCAAGGAGCCGTGGAGTCGGGGATAAATTCACCCGGTACCCGCAGTGGTTGCCCGAAGACCAGCTCTGCCGAGGACGTGCGCAGGTCGTCCTTGGGTGCCGTCCTGAGGCCAAGCAGGACCCAGGGGAATCTGTCGACCCAGCCGCCGTCGCGGAGGCTGGCCCGGAGCGCGGCCTTCATTGAGCGATGAAAGCGCTCGCACAGGCCATTGGCCTGGGGGTGGTAGGCCGTGGTGCGGTGCAGTGTCACCCCACGCCCTATGCGCCACCGCGGCCCAGAGCTCCGAGGTGAACTGGGGGCCGCGGTCGGACGAGATGTCCGAGGGGGCACTGATCCGGGCAACCCAAGTGGCGATGAAGGCCTGCGCCACATCAGCTGCAGACGTCGCCGCCAATGGGACGGCCTCCGGCCACTGTGTGGTGCGGTCCACCATGGTGAGGAGGTGGGTGAACCCCCGCGAGGGGGGCAGAGGTCCCACCAAGTCGACATGCACATGGTCGAACCGACGCTCGGGCACCGCAAACGGGGCCAACGGGGCCTGGGTGTGGCGGTGGACCGTTGCGCGCTGGCACGCGAGGCACGTCCTGGCCCAGTCGCGGCCGTCCTTCCGGAGACCGTGCCAGACGAACTTTGCCCCGACGAGCTTCTGGGATGCCTTCGTGCCCGGGTGGGACAGGCCGTGGATGGCATCGAAAACTGGGCGCCGCCAGCCAGCGGGCACGATGGGGCGAGCCCGGCCGAGCGAGACTTCGCATAGGAGGGCCGCTCCCACGGCGTCGAACGGCACCTCGGTGACGCGGAGGCCCGTGATGGCGGTCTGCAAGGCCTGGACGCCGGGGTCGGCGGTCTGATCCTCCGCCATCCAAGCATAGTCGACCCCAAGGTGGACCGCGAGCACAACGGACCGGGAAAGGCAATCCGCCACCGGGTTGTCCTTACCCGCCACATGACGGATGTCCGTTGTGTACTCGGACACGGCAGAGAGGTGACGCTGCTGCCGTGCCGACCATGGCTCGGCGACCTTGGCCATCGCGAACACAAGGGGCTTGTGGTCGACGAAAGCCGTGAACGGGCGGCCCTCCAGCAGATGGCGGAAGTGTCGGACCGCCAGGTGGAGCCCGAGCAGCTCGCGGTCGAAGGTGCTTTAGCGGCGTTCGTTCAGGCGAAGCTGCCAGCTAAAAAACGCCAGCGGTTGCCAAGCACCACGCACCCACTGCTCCTGCACCGCGCCCACCGCGTAGTCCGACGCGTCGGTGGTGAGGGCGATCGGTGCATCGGGCGCCGGGTGCGCCAGCATGGTGGCGTTGGCCAGGGCCAGCTTTGTGTCCACAAACGCCGCAGTCATCGGCGCCGACCAGGCGATGTCACCTTTGCCCGGCTTGCCCCGGAGGGCCTCGTGCAAGGGGCGGAGGAGCTGGGCGACGTGGGGCACGAAGCGGTGGTAAAAATTTACCATGCCCAGGAACTCCTGGAGCCCCTTGATCGTGCGGGGCCACGGGAAATCCCTGACCGCCTCCACATTGGCTGGTAAAGGGACGGCCCCGTGCCTCTTGATGCGGTGCCCCAAGAAGTCCATGGTGGCGACGCCGAAACGGCACTTGGTGAGGTTGATGATTAGGCCATGCTGGCCCAGGCGTTCGAAGAGCGTGCGGAGGTGGAGCAGGTGCTCCTCCCGGGACGCGCTCGCGACCAGGATGTCGTCCAGGTAGACAAACAGGAAAGGTAAGTCGCGCAAGACGCTGTCCATAAGCCGTTGGAACGCCTGGGCCGCATTCTTCAACCCGAAAGGCATCCTCAGGAACTCGAAGAGGCCGAAAGGGGTAATGACGGCCGTCTTCGGGACGTCGTCCGGTTGGACGGGGATCTGGTGGTAGCCCCGGATGAGGTCCACCTTGGAAAACACGGTCGTGTTTGCCAACCGGGCGGAAAAGTCCTGGATGTGCGGGACCGGGTAGCGGTCGGGGGTGGTGGCATCATTGAGCCGGCGGTAGTCCCCGCACAGCCGCCATCCTCCGCCGGGCTTCGGCACAATGTGCAGAGGGGAAGCCTAAGCGCTGTTGGAGCGCCGTACGATCCCCAGCCGCTCCAGCATGGCGAACCCCGCTTTCGCCACCGCGAGCTTCGTGGGCTCGATTCGGCGTGCCCGGGCATAGACCGGAGGCCCGACCGTGGGGATATGGTGCTCCACCCCGTGTTTAACGGCCACCGCTCAGAAGGTGGGCCGTGTGAGGGCCGGGAAACTGGCGAGGAGGCGGGTAAAGTCGTCCGCTGCCGGAAGCGTGCAAACTAAACTCGCCGGGACGGAACCCTCCAGCAAACCGCTTGGCAAACCACTCGGTGAGCCGCTCAGTGAGCCGCTCAACGAGCCACTCAGCAAACAAGCGAGCGAGCTGAAGGTTTCGGCCTGGATGAGCCGTCTGCGCTTCACGTCGACCAACAGCCCATTCGCACATAGGAAATCCGCACCGAGCAGTGCCATTGGCACCCTGGCGGTCACGAACGACCATTGAAAGCACTGCCCTCCGAACCGCAGGGAGAGGCAACGCTTCCTGAATGTGCGGATGGGTGTACCGTTGGCGGCAAGCAAAGCAGGGCCCCGGCCCGCGGTAAGGTAAGGTAAGGCATCGACGGTAACCGGGTTAGAGGTTAGAGCGACTTATAGCCGAATCGGGCCCTCGGTGCGTGCCGGGCTTCGCGTGCCGCGAGATCCAGCGGGGATCCGAGCCACGGCGGGTTCGAAAGGACCGCCGTACGCGATCCACGCTGGGCCTCGCTTTGAACGGCCGCGTCCGTGCTCCACTAGGCGGAGCTGGCAGCCCGATAGGAAGGGTCGTCATGGCGACCACCTTTTGTTGAGGCAATTCCGGCAGGTCGAGATCGGGCCATGGGATGGCTCCGTGCCGAGATGGTGCGTGGGACCTCGGCCCGGGTAAACCTCCTTCCCTGCACCGAATGCGGGACGTATCCAGCCGCTGGCACAAAACAACCCGCATTCATGGCTTGGCTGTACGAAGCCGGGCTGTAGACGTGAATTGGCGCACCGAGAGGCATTAGTAAGTAGACTGTAATGACGAGGATAGTGTTTTGGCCCCGAAATTAGAAAAACAAAATTTGATGATTGGCAAAGGATTGGCAGTAATGATTGGCAGATGATGAGTAGTGATTGGCAAATTTTTGATTTGTTGAAATTTGATGTGCAAAATTGGTAGTGAGCGATGGGCCCAGTGGGTAAGGGTGGCATCCCTGCCACCCTTCCCATGTGGGGCAAATGCGCTATAGTTTATGGGGTGTATGGCAGTGAAAACTAGCCCGGGTGGGTTAGGATATTGTGTGTAGGGATCTAGCGAAGATGACATTAGGTAACGTTAAGTTTAGATAGTGACTGATACCTGTAGTGGGGACGCAGGTAGTTTAGTGTGTTTGATAATGACGTGGGAGCGCTGAGTGTAAGGGAAGATGCCACCTCCGAGCGTGACAATACCTCCCCGCATCTCTGGTCCGGACCGTGTTGATTCTGCCCCTGAGCCAAGGTGCACCTTGTGCTATCGACTGCCTGTCCTTCCTTGCCATCAATCCCCGTATAAGTCAGTCTTGTCCCGTTTGTCTGTGGTCTGTCGGGGATAGATAAGACTGTGTTTAAGTGCCCATCTTTTCTGTGCTTTACCTCTTACCGTGTAATCTACCCGTTTCTGCATCACCAATTATATCCTCCTCCGGAGGTCTTGAGAACTGTACCCCTTGTGTCGTTGCATTAATCCCAGCCGTTGTGTCCTTTCCTTCATTGATTTAGCGTAGCGCGATTCGGCCAACGTTCGAGTGGAATCGGGCGGGATAGGGTTCTAATCGGGGAGTAACTGTTCGGACGCGGTAATACCAAACCGCTCGGTAAACTAACATCTAAAAGCGCGTCTGTAACAATTTGTAATAATGTAACGTCTATAACAATCCATAAACTTTACAAATAGTGGCTCCCCGAGCAGAGTAAGTTGAGGTTGCACTTTGTCCCCAGGCCTAAAATTACGAGAGCATCCTCGTCAAAACGTGCTTTCATTGTTTGCTGAGGCTCTTTGGCGAGATTGCACGCTTTTGAAAGCCCTTCCCTGAAAGTACATCTGTCGTCCAGAAGGGTAGGGTTCTCCGTTTCAACTTGGAACCTCTCTTTTATTACTTTAGGAGGGCCCTGAACATCCTGGCAATGCACCAACTCAATTGGGCTCAAACCCATAGATTCATTCGGAGTATGACTATCCCTGGTGGCAAACAACACAAAACCGATTCCCTTATCCCAATCTTAGGGATACTCCAGACAATATAAAATTGCAGGAAATAAAGTTATGGTGGAGGAAATATAACTTGTTCTTTTGTGTCACTCTTACACTCTTACACTTGTTGACACTGGTAATAAATCTGCTTTTTTTCTATTCGAGCTGGTTAGGCCATGAAAGGTTGAGATTAGTGTCTGATGTCGAACATGCCCAGTGTGTGGCTAGATTTTGAGGCCCAATTGGAATGTAGTCCTCCTCACATAAGTCGTGGGATGTTGAGCTGGATTGGACTATTGATTAGATTGTGGGTTACATTGAGGTTGATTCGATTATTGATTACATTGTGCATTTGTGAAATATTTTATTTTTCTTTTGTGGAACCATTCTCCAATTCTGAGTTTGCTGTTCCACAAAGCATCAAACTGACTTTTGTTAAATAAAATGCATCATTAATAACCATTGTTCCAATAACCGATAAGTGACATTTAAATTCCAATAATCCATGAAGAAGGAGACGGACGTGCTCAAGTGTTTTAGTATATGCAATAACCTCCACAATTATGAGATGGTTTATCCCCCACGACAAACCTCCACAATTATGATAATAGTGATAATGGTTATACTCTGAGAATTTAAACCACTGGAGGATGAATCTGTCATCTGATACAGTATGTTCCAGGGCTCTGAGGTGGGGAGTTTATATTTTTATTTCCTGAGAGGGTTTTATATTTTATATAAATACCAGTTATTGATAAGCCAAACAGAATGTGAAGTCGACGTTAACAGTGAGTACAATGAAATTGTTGTAGATATTGAAAAATATGAAAGTGAACTTTTGTCTTGAGAAAATTAAATAATGTAATGAGAATCCGAATTCAATTTAGTAAATAATTATTTTGTTTTAGTGGTAGAGTGGGTTCGTGAGTAATCCGTCTCAAATTTATTAAGTTCTTACTTTTACTAAATTATTTTAAAACCGATTTGTTTGGATACCATTGCCGTTATTCTCAGAACTTAGGCTACAAAAAGGGGGGAAAATAGTAATAATTTTTTTTTTTTAAAGCTCGCTGCAATTTATATTTAATATATTAATGATCTGCCTGATTGTATTTTTTCTCAATTAAGCATTTATGCAGATGACTCGACACTGTATACTACCTACCCAGGATACTTGTCGCCCCCTATACATGACCATACCAGTATCGCTCTCAATCAGGACCTAAAGAGAGCGATGAACTGGGGAAAAGACTGGCTTGTTACTTTCAACCAAAAGTACCCACTTGTCTGTTTCTAGTTCAAGATAACCTTGTTTTCCGACCATGACTTTAGATTATTCGGTGCATTTGTGAAATATTTTATTGTTATTTTGTGTAAACATTCTCCAATTCTGAGTTTGCTGTTCCACAAAGCATCAAACTAACTTTTGAAAAACAAAATGCTTCATTAATAACCATTGGTCAAATAACCGATAAGTGACATATAAATTCCAATAATCCATTAAGGAGACAAAGATGTGCTCAAGTGTTTTAGTAGATGCAACAAAACCTCCACAATTAGGATATCGCTTTTCCTCCACAACAAACCTCCAAAACTAGGATGTTAGTGATGGTGGTTAAACACTCGGTGGACCGCATACCTCCACCATGCTGAACAGTTTACGTATTGTATCTCACTGATGGGCTGGATCAGGATTCGGACCTGAACCAAAATGTAATTAGCTTGTTCTTGTCACCTAACCACCTCATCCACTTAGTTTTGTCATAACTCGTCTATAACTTTTCGAGATATCTTTTTATCGTTTTTGGGCCCATTTCTAAATGGTAAAGAATACTTTAAAAACATTATCGCAGCCAGATTTGGATTCTGATCTTCACCAAAATGGAATATATTTTTCCTCGTTAAACAACAAATATGTCCACCAAGTTTTGTCCAAATCCATGCACACAGACAGGTGTGAAAGCATAACCTCCACCCACCTCCGGTGGCATAGTTAAAAAATAACATTGTACAAGTACTCTGCTCAGACAGACACAACACGACCTGAGTTGAATAGTCAGGCAGATGTTCTCCAGAAATCGACAAGGTTTTGACCTTTCATTGCAAAACCTGAAAGTTTGAATTTTCATTTTATAATAGTGTACTCTCGGTGAATTCTCCATTATTTCTCCACCAAATATTAACTTTACTATCAGGTTTCATTAAATCGAAGCAGCTTCAGGTGTGACCCCATGAGAGGTTTTTACTGCCGGAGTGGAACCGCACGTAGTTTAATGATGGGAATTGTGAGTGAGACGAAAACATTCTTTGCTGTTATTCAATCCAAACACATTACTTTTTCCACATGCGAAATTGGCATTTATGTTTATTTAAATTATGCAATGGACTACAAAATGTAAATGTTTCATGATATTTGTTATATTATATCACCTTTATCATCAATATTGTTGAAATGAAGATCAAATAGCTGTATGTTGAAATATGTTGAAAAAGGCAAAACTTTACATGGGGTGTACTTACTTTTTCACCTGGCTGGATATTATTTTATCTTAATTTTGGGTCATTTAATCGTATAAACATACTGGTATCTGCATTAATGATGGGAGAAACAGTTACCTCTGCAAAAGTTGAAAATATCTTGATAATTGTCAATGGTAAATCGATGATATATGAATACATGGTTGGTATTTGAAAGGCGTTGATCACAGAAACAAAACAGATTAAATACTTTATAACACATAATTATTTTGTTTTAATGGTAGAGTGGGTTAGTGAGTAATTAATCTCAAATTGTACTCAGTTATTACTTTTACCTGAATTATTTAAAACCCGACTCGGAAATAATACTTCCCACGACAAAAAGCACAAGATTGTTAACATTTAGTTAGTTAACCTGTTATTTAATTCATCTGTTGACGGAACCACACTGACCTCGACAAAGTCTGGTATTTGTCTTTATACTCTTTACTTTAATCAACTTTAGGTCAAACAAACTTACTTTCGTAATTCTGTTCCATGGATCTTAAATGTCTTGTTTAAAATTGACTTTCCAATGATTTCTTCAGATAATTTATATTTACTAGGGCATGCCCGTACTATATATATATCTAAAATTATATCCCCCCCCCCCCCCCCCTCTATTTACATGAAATGGTTTGGTCCATTCGCAAAGCCAAAGCGAACGGCTTGCGAGTACGGTGACAATCCCCCCCCCCTCTATTTACATGAAATGGTTTGGTCCATTCGCAAAGCCAAAGCGAACGGCTTGCGAGTACGGTAGAACCCCCCCACCCTCTATTTACATGAAATGGTTTGGTCCATTCGCAAAGCCAAAGCGAACGGCGAACGGCTAAATCGCCATAGCTCGGTAACTACTTGTCCGATTAATATGAAACCTTGAAAAGGCACATCCTCAGGTCCCCAGCAATATACCTGGCAAGTTTCAAGTATATCGGACCCGTGGTTGTCGAGAAACAGCGGTCACAGACACACACACATACACACACACATACACACACACACACACACACACACACACACACACAGAGAGATTACTGGAATTATAGATAGATGTTTTTAATGTCAAGAAGAAAGAACAAAATAATAGAAGAAAAATAACCGTTTCAGCCAAACAATCTCAATAACATTGTACAGGTACTCTGCTTACACCAACATGTGAGTTTAGTCTTCAAGCAGGTGTGCTTCTTTTTTTTTTTTCTTTTTTTTGTATACTGAATCGAGGCTCGTGAAAGAGCTAACATTTATTTCACAAACAAATCAACCAGACAAACAAAATATATCAAAAGAGGGAGCGGAAGACAAGATGGGGAGAGAAGGGGAAGCACACAAACATAACATTTGAGAGCCGGGAGATGTGTGGGAGGGAGAGGGCTTGGGCGGAAGAGGCGTGGGAAGGGGAGGGGGGTGGGAGAAGTATAAAACACAAGGACACCAAGGACTTCCAGGACAGAAGTTGGTATTTCAAAAAAGTGGATTTGGGGTGAAATTAGCGGGGGTAGAAAATATCAAGGTTTTGGATGGGGGAAGATAAGAGATGGTGGTGAACAGCTGTTTTAAAGACCTGGAGGGTGGAGTGGGATTGAAGAGAGTGAGGGAGTTTGTTCCAGAGGCGGGAGAAAAGAGGAATGAAGGAGTGAAGGTGAGCAGACAGTCTTGATTTTGGCAGTTCAACCATAAGAGGGTTGCAGGCAGATCTTGTGTGACCTGTAGGAATATTTGGGGGACAGAGCCCAGAGAGAGAGCTGGGGGGCAAGGCCAGAGAGGAGTCGGTAGAAGACGGAAAGATTACCCACCTGCCTGCGGTGAGTGAGTGAAAGGCCCTTCGAGTTAGCTTCATCGCGGGAGTTTCCAATGATTCTGAACGCTTTGGTTTCAACAGCGTGAAGACGAGCTAGGTGTGAGGCAGGAGCACCAACCCAGAGGGGAGAGCAGTATTCCATTGAGCTGCTTATGAAAGCCTTGTATGTGGTGAGGAGCTCAGGTGTGCCAAGGAAGGACTTCGCAAGACGGAGGATGCCCAGTCGGCGACTGGCTTTGAAGGCCAGATTTGAAATGTGGTTTTCCCAGGAAAGATCATGGCAGATAGTGAGACCCAAAAGCTTGAGTGACAGAACTTCTTGGAGAGGATTATTCAGAAAATGGATGGGAGGGTTGTCCAGTCGGTCTTTACGGAGAGATATCGTAAGAGTGTGAGATTTGTCAGGATTGAAAGACATGTTCCACTTGTTTGCCCAGTCTGTGATTTTGTCCAGGTCTGCAGAGAGTGAGGAGGCTGCAGACTGCCGATCTGAGGGATGAGGAATGGAGCGACAGAGAGTAGAGTCATCAGCAAAGAGATAGAGAGGATTTTAAAGTGAGTCAGAGAGATCATTGATGAAGACCAGAAAAAGCACAGGGCCCAGAACACTGCCTTGGGGAACTCCAGCCTGAACAGGAAGAGGAGATGAGAGAAACCCATTCAGGGCCACACGTTGACTACGACTAGAAAGGAAGTCCGCCAGCCATGCGTGGAGATTTCCATGGATACCAAAGGAGGAGGGTTTGGTGAGCAGAGCGGGGTGCCAGACCGTATCGAAGGCACATGATATGTCAAGGGAGACAGCTCTACTTTCCTGTTTGGCATTGAGGACCTCCATCCATTGTTGAGAAAGCAGAAGCAGCATGTCCAGAGAAGAGTGACCAGGTCTGAAACCAAATTAATGATCAGAGAAATTAAGCCATTGGAGAAGAGGAAAGATTTCATATCTTAAGCAATGATGGATTCCATGACTTTGCTGATAATTGGGAGAAGGCTGATTGGTCTGTAGTTGCTAGGATCTGTTTTTGCACCTTTTTTGTGCAAAGCGGTGATGTTGGCTGATTTCCAAGCAGATGGCAGATGACCTTGAGCAAAAGAGAGGGTGAAGAGAACAGAGAGAGGGAGTGAAAGAGCGGAAGAACAGGATTTTAGGACCCGTGGGCTGATGCCGTCAGGTCCAGTTGCAGAATCAGAGTCGAGGGTTGACAGAAACTTTTCCAACTTGTCAGGAGGAAAGGACACAGAGTCCAGGAGCAGCTGGGTACGACTGGGTACGGTGGGTACAGAGAGGGATGGGTTTGGGACACAAGATTTAGAGGCAAACACAGAGTTGAGGCATTCAGCTTTTTCGCATCCGGAGTCAGCCGTGTAGCCGTTTGAGGTGAGGGAGGGGATGGAGGGGGAACAAACACCAGAAACAGATTTGACCAGATGCCACCAGGATTTGGAAGAGGGGGACAGATAAGAGAGTTCGGGCTTGAGAACAGAGAGATATTGTTTCCTGGCTCTCCTGAGGGTGGACACACACTGATTTTGGGCTTTGTGAAAGGAAATGAGATTTCCTTCCGTTTGATTTGCTTTCCAGGAGACGAAAGCAATTGATAAAGAAATTGATTGCTCGAGAAATTGATAAGATTTTGATCATTCGTTACAAAACATGAAAGTTAAAGTTTAATCTTCACTTGATAATATTGTATTCTCGGTGAATTCTCCATTATTTATCCACCAAATATTAACTTTACTGTCAGGTCTCATTAAATCGAAGCAGCTTCAGGTGTGACCCCATGCGAGGTTTTTCTGCCAGAGTGGAACAGCACGGAGATAAATGATGGGAATTGTGGGTGAGAGGAAAACACTATTTGCTGTTATTCAATCCAAACACTTTATCAACACCATGAAGACTTGAAATGGTGTAAAGACAAATGTCCACCTTACAAATGAATTCACTCATCGTATTTTGGTGAAACGCATTTCATGGAGTCAAACGCTTTCATTCATGACAAGTTATAGAAAAGTTAAAGTTGATCAACTGAAACATTTTTGTACAATATTTTGTCTTGTGTATTCTTGTGTGTTGATACAATTAACACCGCACATTAACAATTGTGACTTTTCTAAATTATAATAGTATAACTAAGTATCTTGTCTTCCATGATGAACATTAAACTTTTACGGATTTGCACTTTGATTTATGTTAAATAAAGTTAAATCAATAAGTCCTCACATATTTAAAGGTAAGAATATATTATTTTATCTTAATTTTGGGTCATTTAATCGTATAAACATACTGGTATCTGCATTAATGATGGTAGAAACAGTTACCTCTGCAAAAGTTGAAAATATCTTCATAATTGTCAATGGTAAATCGTATCGATGATATATGAATACATGGTTGGTATTTGAAAAGCGTTGATCACAGAAACAAAACAGATTAAATACTTTATAATATATACATTTTTTTCTGGGTTGTTTAGGGAGGAGGTGGTCCTGGATTCCAGGTGATATATTTTCTTCATTAAAAGTGTGCCTTAGCTTCGTCCCGTGATGAGTGCCACCGCCAGTGAGCCTTTAAACCTCGACTGCAGTAATCTGTCATTTCCGCATGTCAAACACTGAATTGGCCTCAGAGGCCTGGGTCGAGGTTGAAAGGAAGAGTATTGTATTTAGAAATTCAAGCTATAACTGAAACATGTGTCTTTGTGGTTTCCCAAACATGAGAAGTAATTGTTTGCCAAGTCTATACATTTGAGGAAGATGTATGTTAACACAAACAAGAAAAAAATAAAAATAAAATGTCATACCCCTGTGGTTTTAGTAATTTTGCTGTACGGAGTTAATGGTCATCAGTCAGCCAACTCTGGTCGGATTACAAAACAAAATCTTCTGAATATGTATCCTCTCATGTATTGTCGGTCCCTGTATGTCGACCCGTATACGAACAAAATCGGTCCATGTATTTCCAGAAATCGTTGGGGACACGTTTAAGTAACAATATAGCCGCCGGGCCACCATCTTGGATTTGATCTCGAAAAAAAAATGACGTGCATATGTAACCCATCATTCATATCTGTGTGCAAAGTTTGAACAAGATCGGTAAATGCATGTCTGAGAAATGGTTGAGGATGTGTTCAATATCGGATTTTTACAACTAAAATGGCCGCCAGTCTACTAGTTGGCCATCTTTGATGAGATCGCAAAAATTAATTGAGTACATGTGTATGTCATCATGTTCTCTGTTTGTGCCAAGATTGAACAAAATGGGACCATGCATGTTCAATAAATGGTTGGGGACATGTTGAAGTAATAAATTGGCCACCAGTCAGCCATATTGGATCTGATATCGAAAATAAATGACGTGCATATGTAAACCATCATTCACTATCTGTGCGCAAAGTTTAAGCAAGATCGGTAAATGTATGTCTGAGAAATGGTTGAGGACGTGTTCAATATTGTGTTTTTTACAAATAAAATGGCCACCGGCCTACCAGCCAGCCATCTTTGATGAGATCTCAAAATAAAGTGAGGTGCAAGTGTATGCCATCATGTATTGTGCTTGTGCCCCTGTGGTTTTAGTGGCAAGTTTGAACAAAATTGGACCATGCATGTTCAATAAATGGTGAGGGACACATTTAAGTAACAAAAGGGCGGCCAGTCAGTTATTAAAGCTTATTGGTAGAAATTTGCAGAAATCATATCAAGCAAACTTCAGTGTAAATATATATACAGTCACGTGAAAAAGTAAGTACACCCCATGTAAAGTTTTGACTTTTTCAACATATTTCAACATACAGCTATTTGATCTTTATTTCAACAATATTGATAGATAAAGGTGATATAATATCACAAATATTATGAAACATTTACATTTTGTAGTCCATTGTATAATTTAAATCAACATAAATGCAAATTTCGCATGTGGAAAAAGTAAGTACACCCTTGGCTCTAATAGGTGGTATTGCCCCCTTTGGCAGAAAAAACCTCAAGTAGGCGTTTCTTATAACTGTCTACCAGTCTCTGACATCGACTGGGAGAAATTTTTGCCCACTCCTCCATGCAGAATTCTTTCAGCTGTGCGAAAGTTGAGGGGTTTCTTGCATGCACAGCTCGTTTCAAATCCCCCCACAACATCTCGACGGGATGTAGATCCGGGCTTTGACTTGGCCATTCCAGAACCCTCCATTCATTTCTTTTCAGCCATTCCTTGGTGGATTTACTGGTATGTGTAGGGTCATTGTCATGTTTGCAAGGTCCACCCTCGGTTGAGGTTCAACTTTCCGACAGATGGCCTCACATTATCCTCAAGCACCCTCTGGTACAATGAAGAATTCATAGTGGATTCTATGATGGTGAGCTGCCCAGGCCCTGATGCAGCAAAGCTGCCCCAAACCATAATATTTCCACCACCATGCTTTACAGTTGGTATCAGGTTCTTGTGGTCAAATGCTGTCTTTGGCTTTCGCCAAACATGTCTTCTGGTACTGTGGCCAAATAGCTCTACCTTTGACTCATCTGTCCAGAGCACATTGGTCCAGAAGTGCTGGTCTTTGCCTAGGTGTTCATTGGCAAACTTTAGTCTTTCCCTGATGTTCTTTCTGTACAGCAAAGGTTTCCTCCTGGCACACCTCCCATGCAGATCAAATTTGTGCAGCTTCTTTCGAATGGTAGACTCATGCACTTTGACATCAACAGTGGCAAGAGCTACCTGTAGGTCCCGTGATGACATTCTGGGGTTCTTCGAGACTTCTTTCAGCATCTTGCGGTCTGCTCTCGGGCTGAACTTGCTGGGGCGGTCTGGTCTGAACAAATTGGCAGTTGTTTGGAATCTTCTCCACTTGTAGATGATCTTCCGGACAGTCGAATGATTGATTTCAAATTGTTTGGAGATCTTTTTAAATCCCTTCCCAGACTCGTAGGCATCTATAACCTTCTTTATGAAGGCCTCAGATAGCTCTTTTGATCTAGGCATGGTGACGCCGCACACTTCAACAACAAAGAGCAAACAAATTAAATGTCTGAGGTTTAAATAAGACAGGTTCCTCCAAGATCCTCTCGAATGATGTTCTAATCATTTGCACCTGAGCAGGTGCACCTGATTGTAATTTTAGGTATTTGAAGTGGTGATAAATGTAGGGGTGTACTTACTTTTTCCACATGCGAAATTTGCATTTATGTTTTTTAAAATTATACAATGGACTACAAAATGTAAATGTTTCATGATATTTGTTAAATTATATCACCTTTATCTATCAATATTGTTGAAATGAAGATCAAATAGCTGTATGTTGAAATATGTTGAAAAAGCCAAAACTTTACATGGGGTGTACTTACTTTTTCACGCGACTGTATATACTGTTGCGGATTCGGGGGTTGGCTCTCCCCTTATCAAGGGGGGGTTAATCCCCTTGTCTTTTAAACTGGCCGTCCCCCAATCCTGGAAATTATGACGCTCCTCCCGGTCGGTCTTGGGTAGGGTGATTGGTCAATTTGGGGTCCCAAATACCTAACTACCAACCCCGACCGCGAGCAGGGAAATAACTCCCGCTCGAAACACGGATAAGATGGAAATTGCCGAGCGGTTAGCAATCCGCGGCCCGAGCCATTAATAAAGACTAACCCGCTCCTGAGCAGTTTCCAAATTGTGCCACAGGTACTCAATTGGAAGAAAAGACGGAGGCGATCGAATAAGTGGAAACCAGAGTAAGGGAAGAACAAAGAGTGGGTTTATTAATTATTTACAAGACCCAAAGAAAAGGAAACGAAAGCATGTACAAGAAGAGAGAAAGAAAAGGACACAGGGCAATCTTAATGATACAGTCTTACTTACAACCCCGGACAAACAGACAGACTCACACGGGATGGTAGTGTTAGGGGAGGGAGGTCCAGGCAGATGTTCCAGGCGATGGGAGCCAGTCCAGGCTCCGGGTCCACGGGCGAAGAACAGCAGGCAGCTTTGCGTGTCGTTGGCGCACGACCGGACCTTACATATGCGAGGGGCTGGGATGCTGCATGCGTATAGCGTGCCGAACGCTCTCTCTCTCTCCCGATCAATCAAGGTCCGTATCAAACGCCAGTTCATATCAAACGATGGTTCCAAGCGATCCTCTGCGCAGTGTTCTCATCATCCGCCGTCTCCGCGCTGTTCTCTCAATAGCAACGGTCCCCTGCGCAGTTTGTGATACTCGAGGTCTCCCCACGCAGTCCTTGATATTCGAGCTCTCCCCGCGCAGTCCTGAAAGCAGTCCTCGCGCTTGTGCTTATATAACGCGCTTTGAAATCAATGCGCACTTCATAGAGACACGCCCACCAGTGAGCTCACCTCAGCCCTGGTTGGATAGCGAGGGCTCACCGGCTCCGCCCCTGACGGCTCGTTGACAGGGCCCTGCCTCGTTCTTGGCGCTCTGCCCCCTTCTTCTCCAAGCTTGACCACGTGCGTAATGGCGTTTGGAGCGAGGCAGCGAACTCTGCTGGGCGAGCAGAGGCGCGTAACCCAATTTGGAGAGAGAGACTGGCAAAATGGACGGAATGGGGCCTATCTTATTTAATTAATGTAACGCAGATTCAACTATTGGGAACACAGCCTTATCTGAAACACATACAAAGGAAATAACTGACAGTCCTATGGTGCCCTACGTGTTGCATATGGCCTAACTATGGGTGTGACCTTTGACCTTTTAAATGATGGAATATTTACAAGAAGTGATGATTTATTTCCAAAGTGAGGGGCTCTCAAAACCACATCACTGCACCCCCCTTTCCTCCATGCCCATCCCAGGCCGAAACAACTTTAACTTAGTGTGGCACTTAGGTGTGGTAACTTACTTTTAGGTGTGGTCAGATTAACTTACTTTCTTGATTCGGTTACATGGATCTTAAATATCAGCTTCAAAATTGTCTTTGTGACGATTTATTCAGTTCACATAGATATTTATGTTTTTAATGTTAAGAAGAAAGAACAAAGCAATGGAAGAATAATAAGCATTTCAGCAAAACAATCCAAACTAGAGAATTCATAGAACACGATACGCCACGCCGCGTTCACCTATATACTTCAATGTTAACAAAACAATGATGTTAAACATCGTTGAAGAAATCCGGAGGTTTAGCATGACTGAAGCAGTGTTACACACCAAGTTACCTTTTTGAGTTGAGTCGTCAAGCAGGTGTGCTCCAGAAAATGATAAGATTTTGACCTTTCGTTGCAAAACATAAAAGTTAAAGTGTGCAATTTTCATTTGATGATATTGTACTCTCAGTGAATTCTCCATTATTTCTCCACCAAACATTATCTGTAGGCAGCTTTCATGAAATCAAAGCAGAATCTGGTATTACCCCCACGAGAGGCTTTTAATGTCGGAGTGGAACTGCATGTTGTTTTATGATGGGAATTGTGAGTGAGATGTGAATGCTCTTGTTATTCAATCCAAACATTTTACCAACACCATCAACATTTGCAATGGTGTAAAGACAAAGGTCAATCTAACAAACAAATCATGAAATGAAAATTTAAGGTTGGTTAACTGAGACATTTTTGGACAATATTTTCAACTCTGCTGGTAAAGTTAACTTGCTTTGGCAGTGAAGGTTTATATAGGAGGGTAATCTATATATATAAAACACAGTTTGTGTGTGTGTGTGTGTGTGTGTGTGAGTGTGTGTGTGTGTGTGTGTGTGTGTGTGTGTGTGTGTGTGTGTGTGTGTGTGTGTGTGATGTTACCGATAGACTCCTAAACGGAGAGGCTCACGTACTTGATATTTGGCACAGACATGGCCATTGAGCCTGGTAAGAACATGGCCGACCTAAAAATTGATTTCATAATATTTTTAAACCATATTTTTACCTCAGCGCATTTCAGCGAGGAATATTATGCACGGAATCTGACCGGTCGCAGAGCAGCGCGCTGATTCGCTCAGAGTGATCACGTGATGTTCCTTGCCGCCATTAACTCAGTTACGCGTTCGCACGTATTTCAGAGCGAAAAGCAATTGCCTTTTTTCACATTTCAGCGACGAACATTGCCATTCACACCACATAGGTTTTTTTCCCTTTCATCTTTAGATCCATATTTTTTGCCATAACGTAGCGCATTATGGCTCTCTCGAGCTCGAGTTAGCCAATCACCTGGGAGCATGAGGCCACGTTGGCCACGCCCATGACAGGAAGCAGAGTTGCAATCGATCGCTCAGGGCGATCACGTGATGTTCCTTGCCGTGCGATTGCGTTTTTTCACATTTCAGCGAGGAACATTGCCATTCACACCACATAGGTTTTTTTTTCTTTCATCTTCAGATCCATATTTTTTGCCATAACGTAGCGCATTATGGCTCTCTCGAGCTCGAGTTCGCCAATCACCTGGGTGCATGAGGCCACGTTGGCCATGCCCACGACACGACGCAGAGTTGCAATCAATCGCTCAGAGCGATCACGTGATGTTCCTTGCCGCGCGATTGCGTTTTTTCACATTTCAGCGAGGAACATTGCCAATCACACCACATAGGTTTTTTTTTCTTTCATCTTTAGATCCATATTCTGAATCGGTGGCAGAGCAGCGCGCTGATTCGACGATTCGCGTGCCGTCCACCCTCCCCCTCCCCCCTCCCACCCCTCTCCTCTCCCATCCCGCCCCCTCCCACCTCTCCTCCCCTCCCCCTCCCCCTCCCCTCTCTCCTTCCTCCCCCCTCCCCTCCCCCCTCTCGTCCCCTCCCCCCTCCCCCTCCCCCTCCCCCTGCCCCCTCTTCTCCCTCACGTTTATACACGGAATGCCGGGTACTTCCCCCCCACTCTTCTCCCCTCCCCCCTCTCCTCCCCTCCCCCACATTCCCCTCCCCTCCTCTTCCCCCTCCCCTCCCCTCCCCCACCCGGCAATGCCGGGTACTTCCCCCCCTCTTCTCCCCTCCCCCCTCTCCTCCCCTCCCCCCCCGTTCCCCTCCCCTCCTCTTCCCCCTCCCCTCCCCCCTCCCCCTCTCCTCCCCTCCCCCCTTCTCCTCCCCTCACCCTCCCCCACCCCCCTCTCCTCCCCTCCTCCTCCCCCTCCCCCCTCTCCTCCCCTCCCCCCCTCCCCCCTCTTCTCCCTCACGTTTATACACGGACTGCCGGGTACTTCCCCCCACTCTTCTCCCCTCCCCCCCTCTTCTCCCCTCCCCCCCTCTCCTCCCCTCCCCCCCTCTCATCCCCTCTCCTCCTCTCCTCCCCTCCCCCACATTCCCCTTCTCCTCTTCCCCCTCCCCTCCCCCGCCCGGCAATGCTGGGTACTTCCCCCCCCTCTTCTCCCCTCCCCCCTTCTCGTCCACTCCCCCCTCCCCCCTCTTCTCTCCTCCCCCCCCTCTTCTCCTCTCCCCCCTCTTCTCCCCTCCCCCCTCTTCTCCCCTCCCCTCTCCCCTCCTCCCTCCTCCCCTCCTCCCCTCCCCTTCCCCCTCCCTCTCCCTCCCACTCTCCCCCTCCCCCTCCCCCTCCGCCCTCCTCCCTCCATCCCCCTCCCGCTCCCCCTCCCCTTCCCCCATCACCCTCCCCTCCCCCCTCTCCTCCCCTCCCCCCTTCTCCTCCCCTCCCCCTCCCCCCTCTTCTCTCCTCCCCCCCCCTCTTCTCCCCTCCCCCCCCTCTTCTCCCCTCCCCCCCTCTTCTCGTCTCCCCCCCTCCTCCCCTCCTCCCCGTTCCCCTCCCCTTCCCCCTCCCCTCCCCTCCCCCGCCCGGCAATGCCGGGTACTTCTGCTAGTAGGTAATAATACAATGTGGAATGTCTCTCTCTCTGATGTTACATACTCTTCTAAGATCGTCGGTCCCTCCAAAGTAGCTTCTTGAGAAAGGGTTATGCTGTGTGGTTTGCCATTGCCTTCCCAGCACTAACTAGTGCAGGATTTTTGAATTTGGACATTGTGCTGGCAATTGCTGACCTACTCTTCGCGAAGGACACCATAAGGTCATTAATACCCACCAATTAATGCCAGTAGACGGGACGCCCATTTAACATCCACGTGTGGATGACACACCATTGATTAATCACCCTGCCTTTGAAACACCGAGATGACCGATTTTAGCGGGTCGGGATTCAAACCCAGACTGGAGGTGAGTGTGTGTCCCTCGAGGCCATCCTGCCAGCTCAGTGACGAATATGCCGTTTCTCTTATTATTGGTTTATTCATATTGTTGTCATCATTATTATTATTTTCAAATTGGTGGCAGAATGTGTGAAATGGGTCTTTCTTCAAGAGTGACTGCATGGCATTCAGATGTTGTGGGGAAAGGGGAGGCATGGGTTACGTGGGTGCGAGTGAAGGGGTCAAACAGGGTGTTTGTGCTTACATAGAATTTTTTATACAAAATGTCAAAGGTCAACTCAAGGGCAAACATCGAAAATCATCAATTTTCATCTGAAAAATGATCGGTTTTCATCTGATTTACTTGATTATTAAATAGCAATTGCATAGTGCATCACTTAATTGGGAAAGCAAGTATTTTTGAGGTCTAAAGGTCAAAGATTAACTCAAGGTCGAACTTCTAAAATCATAAATATTCATCTGAAAAATATTTTTCATTTCATTGACCTGAGCTTTCATTAAGATCATCAATTTAAATCTTAATGAAACGGACATTTTGATGCATCCATGTCAGGATTTTGAGGGGGAAGGAGGTGGATTTTGCAAGTAATGCACTCTGCACGACGCCCTTTCTTGGTACTTGCGATAATCAAAGATTTTTCAAGTACATTGAATGGTCTTGTGCGTTATTCTGTTTGTCTGTATTTCAATCACCTACAGGTCACAATTTTAAATTGATCTATATGACACGTCACCAAATTGTAGAGATGGTCATAAGGAAGAAGCCTATTTATTAAGAGGTCAAAAGGTCAACATAGGCCAAAGGTCAATAACTTTGTCAAATTTCTAAAATCCTCAATTTTTATCCAATTGACTTGACATTTGAAGAGGATTTACATATCAGGTCACTGATTTCAATCACCAATTATATTTTAGGTCAACATAGACCAAATATGAACAAATTATTTTGTGGAACTCGCAAGTATCGTGCTATGCACGATATATTTCTTGTTTGTTTGTCTGTTTGTGAACAAGATATCTCAAAAGATTGTGGATGGATCTGGATGAAATTTCGTGGAGATGTTGGGTATGTGACAAAATGAAATGATCGAATTTTGGTTCAGGTCCGAATCCAGATACGGCCTATCAGTCGGATACAAAACCTAAACTGTTGCGTCTGGTGAAGGTATACACTCTACCAAGGGACGTTATAGTTTCCAAATGTTTCTATATCATCACAATTACTTCAGTCAAATGCAGTAATTTTTATTTTTTTTCTCCCCCAGAGTTAATAAGCCTTTTCTCAGAGATGAATCAGTCACTGAAGCACGTGTTCTTCCTCCAAGCGATTTTTAATGAGCCAGCGCAAGTTCGGCCCTGGACTTTCAGTGTCTTCTTCTTCACCTACGTTGTAATGGTCACTCTCAACCTGGTGTTGATCCTGCTCATTATCTTGAGAAAGCAGTTACACAAACCTGTCTACATCTTCCTTGCTTATTTGCTATTCATGGACATCATATGTTCAACAACTGTGCTGCCTCGGCTCATGTTCAGTATCATCGTAAATAACGAAACTCGGATAAGTCTTTGTTTCATTCAGGCTTTTTTCATTGGATTTTATTCTGGGATGGAGCCTTGCATACTTGGAATCATGGCTATCGATCGTTACCTGGCTGTCTGCCATCCGCTCCGGTACAGTGTCCTGATCACGAATAGCAGAGCTCACATAGTCATGTGGGCCACACTGTGCTGGTGTTTCCTTACTATCGGGGTTCAATACCTGTTATTGTTGCGATTGACGTTCTGCAAGGATGTACTTCCCAATGTCACATGTGTTTTCATTGCTATAGCTAATCTTTCATGTGACGATATCACAGTTAATAGTATGTATGGAATTGCATTGTCTTCTATTATGCTCTGCTCTATCATCACTGTTGTCATCGTCACATATGGTTTCATTCTGTACACATGTCTATGTTCTGCCCAGAACTCAAAAGGAAAGGACAAGGCTCTACACACTTGTCTCACCCATTGGCTGGTACTTTCTCTCTTCCTTTTCTCCTTTCTTTTTACTGTTATCTCTCAGCGTCTGTCAGCTGGGAAGTCTTTCTCTCACTTTTTTACACACCTTTGTACTTCATTGTTCTATTTGCTGCAGCCTATTGCAATTCCGATTGTTTACGGATTACGTACAGCTGAGATCCGTCAGGGTATGATTATGCTCCCTCGGATGTTTGTGAAAATAAAATGATTTTGTATCCTGTGAAAGTTATCTGACTTTGAACATCATGTGACCCTCCGATCTCTATCTTGCCCTGTTTCTTCCTGCCAAGTTGTATGTAATTAGTCACATGTGTGTTCTTCCATGATGTTTCTTCATTGCTGTTTGTGGTGGGGCTTTGACCATGCTGCACCCATGCTTGGATGTATTTTGCCTCTCCTGCATGCTTCCATCTAAACCCTCCCTGCCTGCTATATCAACGACACTTACTGGAGACTAAGTCCACATCAGCACATTTACCCTCTCAGTCTACGTTCATTCCAAATGTGACAGAACAAGAAATGATAGGAGAAAAGCACACCATAATCCAATTAGCCCTCATACTACAATCAAGTAAAACATGATTATTTCCTCCCACTCTGAAATTTCTCAATCTTTCCTAAAATTTTCAAAAATGCCAATGATCTCATTCAATGTTGAAATGAAGTATCCCCGCTACCTCTCTGTCATCTCAGAGGGTTCCATAGCCCTGAGCGTGGCTTATCTCATGCTGCATCTGGCGCCTCTTGTTCCTAGGTGGTCCAATAGTAACACCTGTAGTGGTCCGTCAGCAACTTTTCTCCAAGGCTCATTGTACCGGAATAGTCACCTGCAGCCGTCAAGGAGCCCGTTCCTCCTTGACCTTCCCGAGTTTGGAGTGGCAACAGATGCTCGTATCGGCCCCACCTTTCTTTTTCAGCTCTCGGAGCCAAGCATGGGTTGAGCAACCTCCGTCGCTGCAGATTTCTACCCCATCTACAATCTAACTCATCAGTCATTACTATTTTGGCTGGAAGCGTTTCTCCTCTTATCTTCGGCATGCATAGCCTATAAACACAGATCTCGCATCACTGCACTCATTCCACTCACACGGACGCACACACCCCACTGGAAGGAACCTCTACACAGGAGCAGGAACACTTTACCTGGCTACTCTCATCCTCTGCACTCTCTGTGTGTGTGGCGACATATCTGGTGAAGACCACCTGCTCCTCCCAACAGTTCAAGCTCGTGGGCCTGCAGGCACTCCACCACACTACCCTCTGCACATACCTGGCTCACACTCTCCTCCTCCAACTCTGTGACTCCCTCCACTGGTCTCCTTGTGGCTGTACTACTACAATTCCCGCAGGGTCTGCACTCTTGCTCACCATAGAATCTCTGCTCCCACTTGCCACAGGTTCTGACCCTGGACTCATCATGGGTATTTCACACTATCTTCTGCCACAGGGTTAAAAACACTTTACCATGGGGCTCAACATATTTACTTATCAAAGAGGTCTCACTAGTCTATCACCCTGGTCAGGGGTGGTCTTCGTGATTCTGGGACCCTGGGAAAAAGTCAAGGATATGGGCTCGGAAGTAAATGGGAAATATTTATTATATGAGGACCTGGAAGGCTGTAGGATCTGCCTGGATGCCAGAATGCACCAGCAGGGAGAGGAATTAGAATTTGTGCAGCACCGGGGCGGTGGTTTGGAGCAACAGGTGGAGGAAACAATGGAGGCCCGTGTAACGGAACCAGACAGGGTGGTTATAGATAAAGACCTGTTGGGGCCACAATTGATTGGGGATGAGATTAATGATGTGACACAGCAGCGACCGAGCACTTTGGACAATATCGTCGAGGAGGAGATTGCTCGGATCCAACAGAGTCTGGGAAATGAGGTGAGCCGGTCCATCAAATATCCCCAGGAAGAGAATAAAGTGACCGAGGGGACCCTCACCACGAAAAACAATTGGGCAGCAGAGGCTCCGACATTGGATACCCAGCAAGGGGAGTGTTTTGGCTCTGAGCTGGACTTGGACATGGAGTGGTCGGGAACTAGAGCTTCGGAAAAAGCGATCCCAATAGGGAATTTGGAGCAGCTGCAGGGAGGGTCAGAAAAACCAGAAGAAGGGGGTTGTAACCTGCAGCTGCGGTTTGGCATGGGAGATATTGTAGTGGTTACCGCTGGATGCACACAATCGCCTTGCACCGGCCAGAACACGGCCAGACGCGCCTCTCCCGGGCATGCCCAGACTCACTGTTCCCGGGCACGCCCGAACCTCCCGGGCACGCCCGGTCTCGTCTTTCCCGGGCATGCCCGCTCTCGCCTTTCCAGGGCTCGCCCAGAGCGTCCGGGCATGCCCGCTAATGCCTTTTCAGGGCTCGCCCAGAGCGTCCGGGCATGCCCGCTATCGCCTTTCCAGGGCTCGCCCAGAGCGTCCGGGCATGCCCGCTATCGCCTTTCCAGGGCTCGCCCAGAGCGCCCGGGCACGCCCAGCCTCGACTTGCCAGGCCGCAGCCAAACACGCTCGGGCAGGTCCAGACTCGCCTTTCCAAGGCTTGCCCTTGACACCCGGGCATGCCCGGTATAGCTTTTGCCGGGCAAACTTCCCGACATAGATGTGTATATATATTGCTGCCCGATAAACGGGCTTGTCAGAATACCTGAGCTGTTTTGTTTCAATAAAGCAACTCGGACGAATTCCGTCTTTGGTCGCGTCAATTCTTTCGACTCGCGTTGGAGCGCAGTTCCTTCAATAAAAATTTTTAAAAGAAAAAGGGAATTTATATTTAAATGGGAAATTGATTTGGCGCAGCCTTGGAGGGATTTGGTCCCCGGGCTGCGGGATTCGGACCAGGAGAGGTCCTTGGGGTCGTCCTCGTGCAAAAGCTGCACGGAGCGAGCTTGCGGGCTTATCAGGGAGGCTTGGCGTGACACACGTGTCTCAGCATACCTCAGATCAAGTTTGAAAACCAGCATCAACCGTGCATAAATTTGCATATTCGATCATTTTTGACAAAGTTATGGCACTTTGTTTATTCTAGAGCTCTCCTCAAGCCGCAACGCGCGCCCTCAGCCTCGTCTCGCGAACGTCAAAAGCGTTACACAGCACGCTTTTTCAGGAGGGGCGGAGCCAAGGTGAGCAACATATATATACACATCGATCATTGATCGTGAACCGAAAAATATAATAGCCGGCGAAGCGCGTACGTATTATGTTATGAATAAACGTGTACGTATTATGTTGAAAACCAGATTATGCTGGATCCCTTGGCTTGAGAATTCCGAAGCTGTGACGCACCAAATCGCTCAATGGAGGCCGCCATCTTGCGGATGAGGAAGTGTGCATAACAAATTGAAAAAAGTTCAATAGGAGTTTGTTTCACCCATCTTTGTTTGATTCACAATCTTATGCACCTCTAATTTGTAATAAAAATACTTTAAGACCAACCTCACCCCGCACGGGCCTGGTTATTTTCAACGAAAAGCGTCACCAAACACCGGAACCAATGAGATGCGAGCATTTGAAAAAATATTTCAGAAACCAAATCACTCAATGAAGGACGCCATCTTACGGATGCGGAAGTATGCATTAAAAAATTTCGAAAAAGTTCAATAGGAGTTTGTTTCACCCGTCTTTGTTTGATTCTCAATCTTATGCACCTCTAATTTGTAATTAAAATACTTTAAGACGAACCTCGTTATCTTCAACGAAAATCGTCACCAAACACCGGAACCAATGAGATTCGAGCATTTGAAAAAATATTTTTAAAAAGCTTTTTACACGTTTTGGAGGGTGAAAACGGCGTCAAATATTCTAAAATTGACGAAGAATTATTTTTTAGAAATCTCGCGGCCGTAGGGGATAGTTTTTCATGGCCGGAAATATCCGAAGTTGAGACGGATTTCACCGAATTAATCAAGAAGTAAATTATAACCAATTTTAATCTCATCCAGAATGCAAAATTTTAGGTCTGAATTTGCGAAATTTTGTGAGCTGACCAATCAGCGATCAGTTTAGGTCAGCCAATCAGCGCCATCGACAAGGTTTGATTAACGACAGTCACACATTGCCGTTGAAACGGCGCTATCGTCTGACCTGTCGGCACTGATCTTACTGCAAGCTAACTTCTTCTGGTGGGGGAATCCGCAGTGCCCAGAGAGAACCAGTCCTGACAGCGACTGAAGTTATAAGACTACACACATACTGTGAAAACGTATGTTAAGCCCAGTTAAAATATCTTAAAATAGGCCTTGAGTTAGCACATCGTATAGTTACTTCCTTAAGCTTCTTGTGACATTTATTGTATGTAGGTATTGGGGAGGACTGTCTGCTCTTCTCTTTTACCAAGTCTTACCAGGTACGGTACCTACTACACCTACCTACTACCAACTACCTTACCTAATGATGCCGTAGTGATGGGTAAAATAGTGGCAAGAGGCTTTGGCTTTGCCGGCTCATTGCGGCTTTGCAGTCGGGTACTAGTAGCCGGCGAAGCCGTTGTTGTCAATGAACGCGTATGTATTATGTTGAAAAGCCAGATTTTGCTGGATCCCTTGAGAATTTCGAAGCTTTGACGCACCAAATCGCTCAATGGAGGCCGCCATCTTGCGGATGCGGAAGTATGCATAAGAAATTGAAAAAAGTTCAATAGGAGTTTGTTTCCCCCGTCTTTTTTTGATTCACAATCTCATGCACCTCTAATTTGTAATTAAAATACTTTAAGACCAACCTCGGCCCACACAGGCCTGGTTATCTTCAACGAAAATCGTCACCAAACACCGGAACCAATGGGATTCGAGCATTTGAATAAATATTTCAAAAACCAAATCACTCAATGGAGGCCGCCAACTTCCGGATGCGGAAGTATGCATAAAAAAATTGCGAAAAAGTTCAATAGGAGTTTGTTTCACCCGTCTTTTTTTGATTCACAATCTTATGCACCTCTAATTTGTAATTAAAATACTTTAAGACCAACCTCGTTCCCTGGGCCCACACGGGCCCTGGTTATCTTCAACGAAAATCGTCACCAATTACCGGAACCAATGAGATTCAAGCATTTGAAAAAATATTTCAAAAAAGCTTATTACCACATTTCGGACGCTGAAAACTGCGTCAAATATACTAAAATTGACGAAGAATTATTTTTTAGAAATTATTTTTTCACGGCCGGAAATATCCGAAGTTGAGACGGAATTCACCGAATTAATTAAGAAGGAAATTTTATAAATTTTAATCTCATCCAGAATGCAAATGGTGTCATTTTGAACTAGGTACGGTACTTACTACACCTACCTACTACCAACTACCTACTACCAACTACCTAACCTACTGATGCCATAGTGATGGGTAAAATAGTGGCAAGAGGCTTTGGCTTCGCCGGCTCATTGCGGCTTTGCAGTCGGGTACTAGTAAATTATAGTCAGGTTCACTATGTTTTTTCATTCAAAATTTTGGGAGATTAGCAAAACTATACATTTTTGGAATATTCAGAGCATGAGGAATCCAAAAATTAATGTTTACATTTGCGTAGACACCTTTGCGAAAATGACACTCAGGACAGTGATGAAGATCGGTAAAAGCATATTCCTGAACGGTATAGACCTCGTAGATCCTGTGTATGGGATTTATAGTTCAATCTGATACTACCTATAACTTCCTATAACAACCTATAACTTCAAAGGACTTGCAATATCATGTATTATGTAATACAGTTATATCACAAATATAAAGACAATGGTTTTCAATTACCTTTGTTTGTTGCTTTTCTATAATCCTGAGCACTATTTTGAAGCCTTTATTGGATTCCTTGACCCAGAAAACATAGGATTAGCATATTTAATTAAGTCTCTAGGTTGACTAGAAGCCGAGATCGCGCAAAATATGTATTTTATGGCGGCCATTTTCAAAATCCAAAATGGCGGCCATGCAGGTGTCTGTGCAAATGCCAACATTGATTTTCAGATTCTCCATGCTCTGAAGATTCCAAAAATGTACAGGTTTGCTAATCCCAAAATTTTGAAAGAAATTATATTTGTTAACATAGTGAACCTGACTATCTTCATCACTGTCCTGAGTGTCATTTTCGCAAAGGTGTCTACGCAAATGTAAACATTAATTTTTGGATTCCTCATGCTCTGAATATTCCAAAAATGTATAGTTTTGCTAATCTACCAAAATTTTGAACGTAGTTATATTTGTTAACATAGTGAACCTGACTATTACTGATGGTTTCAGAGTTATGACGTCTTTAAGCATGAACCTTTAAAACCGAGCTCCTCCCTCATTTTTGATCCAATCGAGGGGAAACTTCACAGATCTGTTCAGCATGTCAGTCTACGAAAATGTCCTTTTGGAATTTGCGATAGGACACGTGGTTTGGCAGATATCGTTAATTAAACGAAAAAAATAAAAAATAAAAATGGATATCTCATGAATCGCTAGTACCTCAGATCGTGAGTTGGTAATAATTTATATAATTCACACAGTGCAATACGTGCAGGCCGCTCCACGGAGTGACCTTGCGGGCTTATCAATGAGGCGAGGCGTGACACACGTGTGTGTCAGAATGCAAACGTGTGTGACGTGTGTGTCAGATCAACTCAGATCAAGTTTGAAAACCAGCATCAACCGTGCATAAATTTGCATATTCGATCATTTTTGACAAAGTTATGGCACTTTGAACTTTGGCAGGGGAAATGTATTGCAGCGCAATACTCTGAATGCTTGTTTTCATTATATTTTAATTTTTAATGGTTTAATGTTATTAGATTTAATGTTAATAATGTTATTAGGTTTAATGTTAATTCTATTTAGTATTACTTTTTTATTTTTAGTATTTTAGTTTATCATTATTTCATATTTCTCCCCCAGGGTCGTCAAGCCTTTCATGAGATGAATCAGTCACTGAAGCATGTGTTCTTCCTCCAAGTGATTTTCAATGAGCCAGCGCAGGTTCGGCCCTGGACTTTCAGTGTCTTCTTCTTCACTTACATTGTAACGGTCACTGTCAACCTGATGTTGATTCTGCTCATTATCCTCAGAAATCAGTTACACAAACCTGTCTATATCTTCCTTGCTTATTTGTTATTCATGGATATCATATGCTCAACAAATGTGCTGCCTCGGCTCATGTACAGTATCATTGTAAATAACGAAACTTGGATCGGTCATTGTTTCATTCAAACTTTTTTCATTTCATTTTATGCTGGGATGGAAACTTACATACTTGGAATCATGGCTATCGATCGTTACCTGGCCGTCTGCCATCCGCTCCGGTATGGTGTTCTGATCACGAACAGCAAAGCTCACATAGTGATGTGGGCCACACTGTGCTGGTGTTTCATCACGAGAAGTGTTCAACCCTTGTTATTGTTGCGATTGACGTTCTGCAAGGATGAACTTCCTAATGTAGGATGTGTTTTCATTGCTATAGCTAAACTGTCATGTGATGATATCACAGTTAATAGTATGTATGGAATTGCATTGTCTTCTATTATGCTCTGCTATATCATCACTGTTGTCATCGTCACGTATGGTTTCATTTTGTACACATGTTTATGTTCTTCCAAGGACCCCGATGGAAGGAGTAAGGCTCTGCACACATGTCTCACTCATTGGCTGGTACTTTGTTTCTTCCTTTTCTCCGTTCTTTTCAATATTTTTTCTCAGCGTCTGTCAGCTGGAAAGGCTTTCTCTCACGTTTTCAAACACCTGAGTGATTCATTCTTCTATTTGCTGCAGCCTCTTGCAATTCCAATCGTTTATGGTTTACGTCAGCTGAGATCCGACAGGGTGTGATCATGCTCCCTCGAATGTTTCTGAAAATAAAAAAGTGATCTGACTTTGAACAACATGTGACATTCCATTATTTATCGTGCCTGTAACATATTGTGCTTTACGGTAATGGAATGGAGCAGATGGTGCTTTACGGTAATCGGGCAGACGTACCTGATCGGGAGCAAGGTTGGGCTTCCGGGAAGGGGCGGGGAGAGCAGGAGCTCGGGCGTGATGGCGGCTGGCTTACAGCTCGAGCATTGAACGGTGATTCAACATTTTGCCTTTACTGGATTGGCCTTTGCCTGATACACATCAGTCGGCGACGAGGATAAATCGGCAATACATGAACTTTCTGTGAATTATTTTGGGGTGAATCATTGCGCAATTCGGCAAGATTATTGAATTCAACGCAGATGCTGATGACTGGGCCCAATATACGGAGCGGCTCGGCCAGTACTTCATCGCTAATGATATTGAAGATGCTGGCAAACGGCAGGCTGTTTTACTCAGTGTTTGTTGATCTCAAACGTATGGCCTTATGCGTAGTCTTGTGTCGCCTGCCAAACCGTCTGACTAAACCTTCGAAGAACTGTGTGAGCCAATTCAAGAACACCTTCATCCCAAACCGTCTCCGATTGTACAAAGATTAAAATTAAATTCGTGTTTCAGAAACCAGGACAATCAATCACAGCATTTGTTGCTGAATCTGAGGCTGGTGTCAGAGTTCTGTGAGTTTAGGGCGACACTGAAGGAAATGCTCAGGGGTAGACTCGTGTGCGGGGTCCAAGATGAGCACATTCAACATAGGTTGCTGTCAGAAATGGAGTTAGATTTCAAGAAAGCAATGGAACGAGCTCAAGGCATGGAGGTTGCTGCTAAAAATGCAACAGATATTCAGGCAATGAATGCCTCTGTTTTTCCCCAAGGGTGAGCAGGAAAAGTACAAAAAGTTCAGGCCAAAACCACCAGTACAAGCAGTTCCGGGGTACAACCAGCATGGGCAACTGGGGGTAACGGGGTCACCCAACATGAGAGCAGGGGCCAAAGTTCAAAGGCAAATTTCACCTGATATTCCTGAAGTTCCAGTACATTTCATTCGCCCGATGAATGTTGGTTTAAGGATGCTGAGTGCAATTACTGTCTCCATGTGGGGCATATTGCCAGGGCTTGTAGAAAGAAGAGGTCCCGGAATCCAATTGAGAGACAGGAAGGGCAACATGCAACAAATATGGTGCAACATGATTCTGAATTTGAGGATGGGGAGGTTTCAGACGATGTTTATTGCACGTGTAATGTCAGTTCTGGGAATAGGGGAATTCACCCTCTGGAAGCAGATTTTGTCATCGATGGGAATATTGTTAAAATGCAAATTGATACCAGAGCCTCCATTTCAGTGATGAGTGCCAAGTCTTCCAAAGACCTTTGATCTAAAGCTCCAGTGGTGCGCAAATCTGGGGCTGTTCTACACACATACACCGGGGAGCTGATCAAAGTGGTTGGATATATTGATGTGGATGTCCACTACGGTGGCCAGAGATCTACCATACCTCTCATGATCGTGGATGGTATCGGTCCAAGTCTCGTGGTCCAATACTCGTGGGGGCGGGACTGGCTGAGAGTATTCAAACTTAATTGGGCTGAGATTTGTCACATTGGGATATCAGCATCCCACAAGCCCTTGGTGGATCAATAACCAGAGGTTTTTCAGAGCGTACGAGGCAGAGTGAAGAGCATGACTGCCAAAATTCATATGGATCCATTATCAGCCTAAATCCATTAGCTCAGCCTAAATTTTTCAAACCGCAGCTGGTGCCCTATGCCATGAAGGGGAAGGTATACCGTGAGCTGGAGCGCCCTCAGAAAGAAGGGATTTTAGAACCAGTAGAGTTCTCAGACTGGGCAGCTCCAATTGTGCCAGTCCTAAAAGGTGATGGCCAAGTCCACATATGTGGTGATTACAAGCTTACTGTAAATCAAGCAGCAAGACAAGACAGTTATCTGATTCTGCGGATTGAGGATTTGTATGCCACCTTAAATGGAGGACAGACTCACAAAACTTGATCTCAGCAGTGCTTACTTGAAATTACCTTTGGATGAGGCCTCCAAGGATTGCAAACCATAAATACTCACCGCGGCCTTTTCAGATATAGCTGCCTCCCGCTGAGGATCTCCTCGTCACCTTCCATCATCCAGCGCAGTACGGACATGGACACTTCACAGTTAGGAACTGCCCCCCCCCCCCCCCTCCCCATGTCAGGCAAATGCAAAGTTGCCGGCGCCATCACCAATGCATCCTTGGGAACGGCTCCAGAAACCTTGGGAGCATATACACATTGACTTTACTCGGCCATTTTTGAGCAAAATGTTCCTGGTCATCACTGATGCCTATTCTAAGTTGATGGACGTTCACCCCATGACAATAATTTCATCCGAGGCAACCATCAGCAAACTATGGACCTCATTTGCTAACTATGGATTACTCTAGACTCTTGAGTCAGATTATGGTCCATCATTCACTCGTAGTGAATTTGGTAGGTTTGTGGATGCCAATGGAATCATCCATCTTACCTCAACACCATACCATCCCGGGTCAAATGGTTTGGCTGAACATTCTGTGCAAACAGTCAAGGTATGTAAAAGCTCAATCGGGGTAGCATTGAGTCGAGAGTGGCCCGATTCCTTTTCAAATAACGCGTAACACCCATTCGATCACTGGGAGGTCACCCTCGAAGCTTTTGATGGGAAGGAAGTTGAGGACCGACCTGGACCTGTTACAGCCGGATGAGTATGCAAAGGTCTGCAAAGTCCAAGTGAAGCGGAAGTCCTGTCATGACAGGCACTCTAAGGAGAGGTTTTTTAAATGTGGGAGATCGCGTGTATGTGCTCAATTTGAATTTCAATTTCAGTCGGGGTAATCGCTGGTTGGGGGAGGAGGGGGGCGGGGTCCGTTCTGGAGAAATTTGGTTCGTCTCTTATCATGAAACTCATGGATGGCTGGAATGTCAGGAGACATGTGGATCATGTGTGACTGGCACCCTCTCCTTTAACTAGTGACATACCGGGTCCATTGGAACCGTCCGTCGGGACGACCACCTGGATAGAGTGGCAGATATCATTCCAGATGGCCACGCTGCAGGAGGCCCTCGCAAGCAAGGTTGCTTTCCAGGGAATTCCTGCTGTTGAGAAAAGTGAACTATCACCTCCTGTGGCATCAACAGAAGAGGGAGTGCCTCGTCGCTCTTCTTGCCTCCAGAAGACCCCCTAACCGACTGCATTTGTGATTTGTAATGAACTTTCTTCGAAGATTTGGTTTTATTGTTGTGCGTGATTTTTGGGTATTTTTGGTGTCAAAGGCAAACTGCAATGGTTTGACTGCAAGCTGCTCGGGTCATTGGTATTGCTTGTGTTTTTGTGGTTTCAAAAAGGGAAAGGGGAAATCACTTGGTGTTTCGTGGATGGTTGACATGAATAGCTGATCATTATCAATCTTTTAAGATTTGGGATATTGGGGGTGGGATTTATCATCTCCATGTTCATTCGCAAATTGTTGGTGTGGTGCACAGGGGCATTTTCTGTTATGAGTGCAATTGGAAGTACGGTAGATATGTTTGTGTAAGCTGAAGAAGGAAGGAATGCAACATATTGTGCTTTACGGTAAAGGAATGGAGAATATTGTGCTTTACGGTAATTGGGCAGACGTCCCTGATCGGGAGCAATGTTGGGCTTCCGGGAAGGGGCAGGGTGAGCGGGAGATCGGGTACGATGGTGGCTGGCTTGTCGCTCGAGCATTGAATGGTGATTAAACATTTTGCCTTTACTGTATTGGCCTTCGCGTGAAACACTTCATTGCCCTCTTCCTTCCTGCCCAGTTGTGTGTAATTTGTCATGTGTTTTCTTCCATTATGTTGCTTCATTGCTGTTTGTGGTGGAGCTTTGACTTTGCTGCATTCATACTTGGATCCATTTTATCTCCTTCATGCCCACATTTCGTCATTGTCACGGGTACAATTCAAATTCCATCATAACTACTCCCTGACTCTCCTCCTTTTTCAGCAGTCCACACTCTGCACATTTTATTTTCGTCCCATTTTGTTTTTCACGTCTCTGCTAACTCTTCCCCCTTTGTTCAGATGCCTAACCCTCCACTCTGCACCATTCTTGCATTTGACCTCCTTTGCAAACTTCGACCTCACCCCTCCTTCATGCTTCCATCTCCACCCTCCTTGCCTTCGATATCATTGACACTAACTGGAGGATAATTCCACATCAGCACACTTTCCCTCTGTCTTCATTCATTCCAAATCTGCCAAAGCAAGAAAAGGGAGGAGGAGAAAGTCACACCATAATTCAATCAGTCCTCAAACTACAACAACAAACACAACATGCATTTTAAAGGCCATTTTCCCTGGCTAGAGCGGGGGTTAGCCTTGCGGTCCCCATGACAATCTTCTCCATTTTGCCCTATTTTCTGCATCTCTCCTTGTTAACCCCCTTGCCCGCATTTCTTCTTCCACCATCTTTAGCCAAGTCTTTCTTGGTCTTCCCCGTCCTCTACTTCCTTCAACATTCATTTCCATCACTCTTCTCAACCAGTCACTTTCATCCTTCCTCAACACATGACCAAACCATCTCAACCTGTTCCTCTTCACAGTATCAATCACAGGCGCTATTCCCATCATCTTTCGCAATTCATCATTTGTCTTCCTCAAACTACAATGAATAAATTTAACATATAGTTTCAATGTCCCCTCTGCTGCTATCACTCACTCATCAGTCCATCACTGCCACTGCGCTATGTCATCTTAGATGGCTCCATAGCCATGAGCCAGTTGTTAGCCTGGTTAGCCTGGTTAGCCAGCCTGGTTCTTCTCCTGCTGCAGTGGGCTCCTCTTGCTCCGAGGTGGGCTCCGGGTCCGATAGCAATGCCCATTGTGGTCCCTGAGCACCTTTCCTCCAAGGCTCATGTGACCGGCACAGCAACAGGGAGTTGCCCTGTTCTTTACTCCTCAGCCTCTGCCAAACCTGGGGTGGCAACAAATGCTGGTATCGACCCCACCTTTCCTTCTCAGCTCTCGGAGCTAAGCCTGCGTGAGCCGCCTCCATCGCTGTAGATGTCTACCTCACTTACAATCTAACTCATCAGTCATTACTATTCTAGCTGGTAACGTTTCTCCTCTTTCTCATATGGTGACTTAAAATTATCTTTTAAATTATCATAAAATTTCTTTTTTTGTTTTTTTTTGTATGCTAAGTTTAGGCTCGTGTAAGAGCTAACACATAGAACATATAATAGAGGCAGCGGGAGACAAGAGGGGAAGAGAGAGGGAAGCACAACAACAGTAGAGAATAGTGACATCTGGAGATCTGTGGATGGGAGAAGGCTGGGGCGGGGTAATCAGGATAAACAATTTGGACACAACAAGGACTTTTAGGGAAACAAGTACAAAAAGTTTTAATTAAAACAAAAGCCGCGTCGATGTTACACAATGCCTAGATGCAGCTGTGCCTATAACGTCGATGTTATAGGCACAGGACATTCCTATTGATTCGATTACTTGATGTTATTTTTGTGCAAAGTGAAAATATATCTCGGCAATTTCCCGTGTTTGGCGACGAATTTTTAATATATCTCGGCATTTTCCCGTGTGTTATTTCAGGCGGTGTATGACTGACCATGCCGCGATTTAAAAAATATATATCTCGGCAATTTCCCGTGTGTGGCGACACGTGAACGAAGCTATGCTCCTCTCTCCACATTATTGTGACGACGTATAAATTAAATATTTCATCGTGACGATTGTCATCAAATGGACGAATTTTTAATATATCTCGGCATTATCCCGTCTGTTATTTCAGGCGGTGTATGACTGACATCAAATGGACGAATTTTTAATATATCTCGGCATTTTCCCGTCTGTTATTTCAGGCGGTGTATGACTGACATCAAATGGACGAATTTTTAATATATCTCGGCATTTTCCCGTCTGTTATTTCAGGCGGTGTATGACTGACCATGCCGCGATTTAAAAAATATATATCTCGGCAATTTCCCGTATGTGGCGACACGTGAACGAAGCTATGCTCCTCTCTCCACATTATTGTGACGACGTATAAATTAAATATTTCATCGTGACGATTGTCATCAAATGGACGAATTTTTAATATATCTCGGCATTTTCCCGTCTGTTATTTCAGGCGGTGTATGACTGATCATGCCGCGATTTAAAAAAAATATATCTCGGCAATTTCCCGTATGTGGCGACACGTGAACGAAGCTATGCTCCTCTCTCCACATTATTGTGACGACGTATAAATTAAATATTTCATCGTGACGATTGTCATCAAATGGACGAATTTTTAATATATCTCGGCATTTTCTCGTCTGTTATTTCGGGCGGTGTATGACTGAGCATGCCGCGATTTAAAAAATATATATCTCAATGGACTTGAAGTTACAGGCCTTTGAGAATTCATTTCGTTCTATAAAGGGCAACTTTCATCGGATTTTCTTCCCGTTTTTTTTCAACCGAGTCTAAAACTATGTTAGCGACTGTGAAAAATGAAATGATATATCGAATTTGATTTGAAATAAAACTGTGTGAGAGAGGAAGACACCACGGGCCTACAAAACAGGCCTCAAAGCTATGCGAGTTAATAAAATGGTGGATATTTGTTTATATGAAGCCGCTCCCACAATGGGTGGAGCTATGGTTCCCAGAATGGGTGGAGCTTTGAGGTTTTGTCTTCTCTGCAAGAACAACAAGAAGAAGAAGAAGAACAAGAAGAAGAACAACAACAACAACAGCAGAGGGCACTCTATGACCAGCACCTTGCGACGCGGCTGAAAACGGAATTTGACGGAGGTGGAAATGGGTGGTTTAATGGGGGTAGAAAAGATCAAGGTTTTTGATAGGGGAAGATAAGAGATGGTGGTGGACAGCCATTTTGAATACCTGGAGGGAGGAGTGCGATTGAAGAGAGGGTGTTCGTTTGTTGCAAAGGCGGGAAAAAAAGGAATGACAGAGTGAATGTGAGCATAGTCTTGATTTTCGTAGTTTCACCAGAAGAGCTTGCACCAGAGCTTAAGAAACTCATTTTGCAATAAATGTCCGTTTTCCATGATTTGTTCAACACTTTCTAAAATCCAAATTCATCCTTCCCCTCCTAAATTCCCTCCTCACCCATCCCTTTCAAATCTCCCCCCTCACCCCTCCCTCCTAAACTCGCCCCGCACCCCTACCCTCCAAAACTCCCCGCTCACCCCTCCACTCCAAAACTCCCTCCTCATCCCTCAATTTCAAAACTCCCCACCCTCCTTTTTTCTACATTTCCCCCCTCTCACCCCTCCTCCTCAAAGCGTCCTCCCCGCTTCTTCCCCCTTCCAACTCTCACATCCATCTCCCCCAACCTTCTGCCTCACTATGCCCTTCCTCCTCAAACAACACCTCACTGTACCTCATCCAATCACCATCAAACCTTTTGTCCTCCTCAACCTTCCCTTTCTCCTTGCTCTTCTGAAATCTCTGACACACTATCAACAGCTCTCCCTACCTCCTCCTCCTCTTCCTCATCTTACCCTACCCCTCGCCTGTCCTGCATCCAATGCTCCGCCTTCCTCTTCCTTAATGGTATTGACCTCAAACATCCGGGGCCTTCGCTCAAACCTGATTGATCTCTCCATACAGGTTGCTTCTGACAAACCAGAGTTAATCTGCTTAACAGAAACTTTCCTCCTTCATGATGTCTCTGATTCCTTAATATCTCTCCCTGGTTACTCCCTCCTCCGGTAGTAACCTCCGGTAGTAAAGTCCTCGCAGTGTCCATGTGTTTTATACCTCTCCCACCCCACCCCCCTTCCCATTCCTCTTCCCCCCAAGCCCTCCCCCTCCCACAGATCTCCCGATGTCCATGCTCTCAAATGTTTTACTTGTGTGCTTCCCCCTCTCTCCCCATCTTGTATCCCGCTCCCTTTATAATATGTTTCATGTGTCCTTTTATTTTTTGTGATTAATGTTAGCTCTTACACGAGCCTCGATCTTGTATTAAAAAAAAAGAGGCCAAAGATGTGCTCAAGTGCTTCACTAGATGCGACACACGTTCACAATTAGGAGATGGCTTTTCCTCCACAACAAACCTCCACAATTAGGATATTAGTGATAACGGTTATACTCAGAGAATTTAAACCACTCGAGGATTAATCTGTCATCTGATCCAGTATGTTCCAGGGCTCTGAGTTGGGGAGTTTATGTTTTTATTTCCTGAGAGGGCTTTATATTTTATATAAATACCAGTTATTGATAAGCCAAACAGCATGTGAAGTCGACATTAACAGTGAGTACAATGAAATTGTTGTTGATGTTGAATAATACAAAAGTAAAGTTTGGTCTTGAAATAAAGAAATTTTATATAATAAGAATCCAAATGCCCTTTCGTAAATAATTATTTTGTTGCGGTGGTAGAGTGGGTTAGTGTGTAATTAATAATCTCAAATTGTACTCGCTTATTACTTTTACGAAATCCTAAACGACAACTTTGAATACCATTGAGCCTTTTCCGCAGTATTCTTGCTTTGACAAAGGTGAAATTGAAATGCAATGGTTACTTTAATGCTTCCAACGTCAGTAAGCACATGGTTGTTAACTTTTAGATGTGTAATTAGTCACAGTTTGTTAACTTAAATAACCTTTATTTGATTCATTTGTGGACGAGGAACCAACCACACTTGGCTCGACAATTAAATTATGGTGTTCCTCCTGATACTCGACAAATAAATTATAGTGTTCCTCCTGATACTCGACAAATAAATTATAGTGTTCCTTCTGATATTCGACAAATAAATTATAGTGTTCCTCCTTACACTCGACAAAAAAATTATAGTGTTCCTCGTTATACTCGATAAATAAATTAGTGTTCCTCATTATACTCGACAAATAAATTATAGTGTTCCTCGTTATACTCGACAAATAAATTATAGTGTTCCTCGTTATACTCGACAAATAAATTATAGTGTTCCTCGTTATACTCGACAAATAAATTATAGTGTTCCTCTTTATATTCGACAAATAAATGAAAGTGTTCCTCATTATACTCAACAAATAAATTACAGTGTTCCTCCTGATACTTGCCAAATAAATTATAAGTGTTCCTCCTTATACTCGAAAAAATAAATTATAGTGTTCCTCCTTATACTCGACAAATAAATTATAGTGTTCCTCCTTATACTCGACAAATAAATTATAGTGTTCCTCCTTATACTCGACAAACACATTTTAGTGTTCCTCCTGATACTCGACAAATAAATTATCGTGTTCCTCGTTATACTAGACAAATAAATTATCGTGTTCCTCCTTGTACTCGACAAATAAATTATAGTGTTCCTCCTTATACTCGACAAATAAATTATAGTGTTCCTCCTTATACACGACAAATAAATTATAGTGTTCCTCCTTATACTCGACAAATAAATTATAGTGTTCCTCCTTATACTCGACAAATAAATTATAGTGTTCCACCTTGTACTCGACAAATATATTATAGTGTTCCTCCTTATACTCGACAAATAAATTATCGTGTTCCTCCTTGTACTCGACAAATATATTATAGTGTTCCTCCTTATACTCGACAAATAAATTATAGTATTCCTCCTTATACTCGACAAATAAATTATAGTGTTCCTCCTTGTACTCGACAAATAAATTATAGTGTTCCTCCTTATACTCGACAAATAAATTATAGTGTACCTCGTTATACTCGATAAATAAATTATAGTGTTTCTTCTTATACTTTATGTCAGATTTAACGTCAGATTAACTTACATTCTTGATTCGGTTACATGGATCTTAAATATCAGCTTCAAAATTGTCTTTGTAACAATTTATTCGGTTCACATTGATATTTATGTTTTTAATGTTAAGAAGAAAGAAAAAAGCAATGGAAGAATAATAAGCATTTCAGCAAAACAATCCAAACAAGAGAATTCATAGAACACGATACGCCGCGTCGCGTTCACGTATATACTTCAATGTTCACAAAACAATGATGTTAAACATCATTGAAGAAATCCGGAGGTTTATCATGACTGAAGCAGTGTTACACACCAAGTTCCCTTTTTGAGTTGAGTCGTCAAGCAGGTGTGCTCCAGAAATTGATAAGATTTTGACCTTTCGTTGCAAAATATAAAAGTTAAAGTTTGCAATTTTCATTTGATGATATTGTACTCTCAGTGAATTCTCCATTATTTCTCCACCAAAGATTATCTGTCGTCATCTTTCATTAAATCAAAGCAGAATCTGGTATTACCCCCACGAGAGGCTTTTAATGTCAGAGTGGAACTGCATGTTGTTTTATGATGGGAATTGTGAGTGAGATGTGAATGCTCTTGTTATTCAATCCAAACACTTTGCCAACACCATCAACATTTGCAATGGTGTAAAGACAAAGGTCAATCTAACAAACAAATCATGAAATAAAAATTTAAGGTTGGTTAACTGAGACATTTTTGGACAATATTTTCAACTCTGCTGGTAAAGTTAACTTGCTTTGGCAGTGAAGGTTTATATAGGAGGGTAATAGGTAATAATACAATGTGGAATGTCTCTCTCTCTGATGTTACATACTCTTCTAAGAGCGTCGGTCCCTCCAAAGTAGCTTCTTGAAAAAGGGTTATGCTGTGTGGTTTGCCATTGCCTTCCCAGCACTAACTAGTGCAGGATTTTTGAAATTGGACATTGTGCTGGCAATTGCTCACCTACTGTTCGCGAAGGACACCATAAGGTCATTAATACCCACCAATTAATGCCAGTAGACGGGACGCCCATTTAACATCCACCTGTGGATGACACACCATTGATGAATCACCCTGCCTTTGAAACACCGAGATGACTGATTTTAGGGGGTCGGGATTCAAACCTAGACTGGAGGTGAGTGTGTGTCCCTCGAGGCCATCCTGCCAGCTCAATGACGAATATGCCGTTTCTCTTATTATTGGTTTATTCATGTTGTCATCATTATTATTATTTTCAAATTGGTGGCAGAATGTGTGAAATGGGTCCTTCTTCAAGAGTGACTGTATGGCATTCAGATGTTGTGGGGAAAGGGGAGGCATGGGTTACGTGGGTGCTAGTGAAGGGGTCAAACAGGGTGTTTGTGCTTACATAGAATTTTTTCTACAAAATGGTCAACTAAAAGGCAAACATCTAAAATCATCAATTTTCATCTGAAAAATAATCAGTTTTCATCTGATTTACTTGAATATTAAAGAGCAATTGCATAGTGCATCACTTAATTGGGAAAGTAAGTATTTTTGAGGTCTAAAGGTCAAAGACTAACTCTTTGCAAGTATCAAATTTTGTGCTGGAATGGAGCAAAAGACGAATTTTGCAAGTATCGTGCTCCACATGACGTCTTCTTGTTTGTTTGTCTGTTTGTGAACAAGATATCTCAAAAAATTGTTGCTGGATCTGGATGAAATTTCGTGGAGATGTTGGGTACGTGACAAAAATGAAATGATCGAACTTTGGGTCAGGTCCGAATCCAGATACGACCTATCAGTCGGACACAAAACCTAAACTGTTCAGTCTGGTGGAGGTGTACACTCTACCAAGTGACGTTCTAGTTTCCAAGTGTTTCTATATCATCACAATTACTTCGGTCAAATGTAGTAATTTTTATTTATTTTTCTCCCACAGAGTTGATAAGCCTTTTCTCAGAGATGAATCAGTCACTGAAGCACGTGTTCTTCCTCCAAGCGATTTTTAATGAACCAGCGCAAATTCGGCCCTGGACTTTCAGTGTCTTCCTCTTCACCTACATTGTAACTGTCACTCTCAACCTGATGTTGATCCTGCTCATTATCTTGAGAAAGCAGTTACACAAACCTGTCTATATCTTCCTTGCTTATTTGTTATTCATGGACATTATATGTTCAACAACTGTGCTGCCTCGGCTCATGTACAGTATCATCGTAAATAACGAAACTCGGATGAGTCTTTGTTTCATTCAGGCTTTTTTCATGTCTTTTTATGCTGGAATGGAGCCTGACATACTTGGAATCATGGCTATTGATCGTTACCTGGCTGTCTGCCATCCGCTCCGCTACGGTGTCCTGCTCACGAATAGCAAAGCTCACATAGTCATGTGGGCCACACTGTGCTGGTGTTTCCTTTCTATCGGGGTTCAATACCTGTTATTGTTGCGCTTGACCTTCTGCAAGGATGTGCTTCCCAAAGTCACATGTATTTTCATTGCTGTAGCTAAGCTTTCATGTGACGATATCACAGTTAATAGTATGTATGGAATTGCATTGTCTTCTATTATGCTCTGCTATATCATCACTGTTGTCATCGTCACATATGGTTTAATTCTGTACACATGTCTATGTTCTGCCCAGAACTCAAAAGTAAGTCGTAAGGCTCTACACACTTGTCTCACCCATTGGCTGGTACTTTCTCTCTTCCTTTTCTCCTTTCTTTTTACTGTTATCTCTCAGCGTCTGTCAGCTGGGAAGTCTTTCTCTCACTTTTTTACACACCTTTGTACTTCATTGTTCTATTTGCTGCAGCCTATTGCAATTCCGATCGTTTACGGATTACGTACAGCTGAGATCCGTCAGGGTATGATTATGCTCCCTCGGATGTTTGTGAAAATAAAATGATTTTGTCGCATCACTGCACTCATTCCACTCACATGGACGCACACACCCCACTGGGAGGAACCTCTACACAGGAGCAGGAACACTTTACCTGGCTACTCTCATCCTCTGCACTCTCTGTGTGTGTGGCGACATATCTGGTGAAGACCACCTGCTCCTCCCAACAGTTCAAGCTCGTGGGCCTGCAGGCACTCCACCACACTATCCTCTGCACATTCCTGGCTCACACTCTCCTCCTCCAACTCTGTGACTCCCTCCACTGGTCTCCTTGTGGCTGTACTACTACAATTCCCGCAGGGTCTGCACTCTTGCTCACCATGGAATCTCTGCTCCCACTTGCCACAGGTTCTGACCCTGGACTCATCATGGGTATTTCACACTATCTTCTGCCACAGGGTTAAAAACACTTCACCATGGGGCTCAACATATTTACTTATCACAGAGGTCTCACTAGTCTATCACCCTGGTCAGGGGTGGTCTTCGTGATTCTGGGACCCTGGGAAAAAGTCAAGGATATGGGCCCTCTCCCCACCCCCACAGCTCTTTTATTTTCAATCAACCCACTCTGAACAAGAATAAAGCAGCCAAATTTCCCAAAGCATGTCCCGTCAATGAGGCACCTTCGTTTTTGATCTGATCTGACTCTATTCTTTAATACTCACCAACAAAATACAAACTAGATGGTATTCATAGAAAACTTACCCTGCGCAGTCAACTTGGTGAGAGCCAACTCTTCTGTTTTTGAAGGTTTTCTTTTCTTTGAGCAAATATGGCTGCCAGACCATGTGAGCGATTACATCATAAATTTACAATTCTCTAATATAATTGTTGCATAGATCACGCTCAATAAATTTCAAATTGATCAGATTAGGAGTTGTCCCTGTCATATTATGACGTCATAATTACGACACCAATAATGTCATCATTTAAAAAACCTATTGCGCATGCAGAGTTCTTTGCCACGTTTCAATTTTTTCAAAGGAGCGGTTTTGGAGATATAGAGGTGGAACGTTTTTCAGTTTTTTCAAGATGCCGCATGTACCACGTGACCTATTACATCATAATTATCATTAAATATTGTACAGGAGGAGACGCTCCTACGGTGAAAATGTCGTGTCCATCAGACCAACAGTTGCAGAGAAAAATAAATTCATACTGATCGGATGAAACGTCATATGTGAAGAATTATGACGTCTTAACTCAGGCACTCATTATAATTATCATCATTAACATCTCTTATTCCCCATGGGGAGTACTTGACAATGAGCCATGTTTCAATTTTTTTCATTGAGTGGTTTCAGATATAGAGTTGCAAAGTTTTTCCAAGATGGCACCTGTACCTTGTGACCTATGACGTCATAAATATAATTCAAATATTCTAGAGGAGGAGGCACTCCTATGGTGAAATTTTTATGTCAATCGGACGACGAATTGCAGAGAAAAAAAATTCATGCTAATAGAATCAAGCATTGTACTTGAAGAATTTTGATGTTATAATGAAGGTATCGATGATATCATCATTAACATATCTTATTCCACATGGGGAGTTATTTACAATGAGGAGTGTTTAAATTTTTTCCATGGAGCGTTTTCAGAGATTTGGAGGGGCAACGTTTTTGGATTTTTCCAAGATGGCACCTGTACCTTGTGACCCATGACGTCATAATTATTACAATATTCTACAGGAGGAGGCGTTTCTATGGTACAAATTTCGTGTCCATCAGACTTACAGTTGCAAAGGATTTTTTTTTTCATACTGATCAGATCAAGCGTTGTACTTGTCGAATTATGACGTCATAATGAAGGAACCAGACATCATCATCAACATATCTTATTGCCCATTGGGAGTACTTGACAATGAGCCTTGTTTCAACTTTTTCCATTGAGCAGTTTGGGAGATATGGAGGTGTAATGTTTTTCCAAGATGGCGTCTGTGCCACGTGACCTATGACGTCATAATTATGAGTATAAAAATTCTACATGCGGATGCGCTCCTATGATAAAATGTCGTGTCAATCGCAGACAGTTGCCGAGTTGCAATGGTTGCCGAGAAAAGGAATTTAAAAAACCCCAGACACGAACGCCACATGTGCACATGTACGCACGCATGCACCCGAATGCCTAACGCTGATTTTCGCTTCGCGAATGCAGGTTAAAAGTAGCAGGGTGGGTCCTGAAGCTCAACTGGATCAGGAGCAAGTCAGGCAAACCACCCCACAAAACTCACACACTGATATTTTTAATGCCCTGAACAAACATTGGTACATCATGGGCGATGATGGTTGTGATCAAGTTTCATTGAATCATGTGTGTAGTTTCAGAGAAGAGAGCACATACTTATTTTGGGGGTCAAACACCCACTACACCCAGTAATTCCCCTTAATCAGCGCAGATTTTGATGCAGTAAATACACCTTCGTCAGGCATCAGATATGAAGCTTGTGGCAAAGTTTCATCGAAATCGGCTGTGTCGTTTCGGAGCAAGGGCAAATACCTATTTGGGGGGGGTCAACCCCCCCGTAAATCACCTTAATGAACGCAGATTTTGATGCATCACCACACCTTATTTGGACATCAGATATGAAGCTTGTGGCCAAGTTTCATCGAAATCGTGTGTGCAGTTTCGGAGCAGAGGGCAAATACCGATTTGGTGAGGGGCGGGGGGTCAAAACCCCAAATAAATCACCTTACTGAACGCAGATTTTGATGCATCACTACACCTTCGTTGGACATCAGATATGAAGCTTGTGGCCAAGTTTCATCAAAATAGTGTGTGCAGTTTCAGAGGTGATTTAAACACATCTGAGTTATTTAAAATTTTAAATTAAATTAAATTATTAAATTATTATTATTAAAATTAAAATAATAATAAGTCCATTATTATTCTGCACACGTCACACGGCACACGTACAGCACATGGCACACGGCACACGTATGCACCTGAATGCTTATCCCAGGTTTTTGCTTCGCGAGCGCAGGGTAATAAAGGGAGCTGAAGACAATATGGGGAGAGAAGGGGAAGCACACAAACATAACATTTGAGAGCAGGGAGATGTGTGGGAGGGAGAGGGCTTGGGGGGAGGAGGCGTGCGAAGGGGGGGGGGGGGGAGAAGTATAAAACACAAGGACACCAAGGACTTCCAGGGCAGAAGTTGGTATTTCAAAAAAGTGGATTTGGGGTGAAATTAGCAGGGGTAGAAAAGATCAAGGTTTTGGATGGGGGAAGATAAGAGATGGTGGTGAACAGCTGTTTTAAAGACATGGAGGGAGGAGTGGGATTGAAGAGAGTGAGGGAGTTTGTTCCAGAGGCAGGAGAAAAGAGGATTGAAAGAGTGAAGGTGAATAGAGAGTCTTGATTTTGGAAGTTTCACCAGAAGAGGGTTGCTGGCAGATCTTGTGCGACCTGCAGGAGAATTTGGGGGACAGAACACAGACAGGGCTGGAGGAGCTAGGCCAGAGAGGAGATTCCAATGATTCTGAAAGCTTTGGTTTCAACAGCGTGACGCCGAGCTAGGTGTGAGGCAGGAGCAGCGGCCCAGAGGGGAGAGAAGTATTCCATTGAGCTGTCGATGAAAACCTTGTATGTGGTGAGGAGCTCAGGTGTGCCAAGGAAGGACTTCGCACGGCGGACGATGCCCAGTCGGCGACTGGTTTTGGAGGCCAGCTTGGAAATGTGGTTTTCCAAGGAAAGATCATGGCAGATTGTGAGACCCAAGAGCTTGAGTGACAGAACTTCTTTGAGAGGAGTGTTGAAAAAGCAGATGGGAGGGTTGTCCAGATGGTCTTTTCGGAGAGACATCGTGAGAGTGTGAGATTTGTCAGGATTGAAAGACATGTTCCAATTGTTTGACCAGTCTGTGATTTTGTCAAGATCTACAGAGAGTGAGGAGGCTGCAGACTGCCGATCTGATGGATGAGGTACGGAGCGGCAGAGATTGGAGTCATCAGCAAAGAGATAGAGAGGATTTTTCAGAGAGTCGGAGAGATCATTGATGAAGAGCAGAAAAAGCACAGGGCCCAGAACACTGCCTTGGGGAACTCCAGCCTGAACAGGAACGGGAGATGAGAGAAATCCATTCAGGGCCACATGTTGACTATGACCAGAGACGAAGTCTGCAAGCCATGTGTGGAGATTTCCATGGATACCATAGGAGGAGAGTTTGGTGAGCAGAGCAGGGTGCCAGACCGTATCGAAGGCACATGATATGTCAAGGGAGACAGCTCTAATATCCTGTTTGACATTGAGGACCTCCATCCATTGTTGAGACAGCAGAAGCAGCATGTCCAGAATTGAGTGACCTGGTCTGAATCCAAATTGATAATCAGAGATCAAGCCATTGGAGAAGAGGAAGGATTTGATATCCGAAGCAATGATGGATTCCATGACTTTGCTGATAATTTGGAGCAGGCTGATTGGTCTGTAGTTGCAAGGATCTGTTTTTTGCACCTTTTTGTGTGAAGCGGTAATGTTTGCTGATTTCCAAGCTGGTTTGTAAAATGGTTTGTAAAATAAAAAGTTTAAACAGTACATGATGGTGTTGTGTTTTTTTTACTTTCACAGTACGTGTGGTTAAGCACTTTTAATCAACTGTAATCGCATTCCTTCAATGAATTGGAAATGGTACCTGGTGTTGTTGTTTTTTTTTGTTTTTTTTTGTGAAACACGCATTTTTTGTGAAACCGTAATCAAGTGCATTTGCGGTCGAAAACATTTTTAACTTTAAAAAATTTCCTCTATGAAGCAGGAACTGCTGGTAACCTGTAACGTATTCCCCTTTCCCCATTGAAACAATGTCATGGCAGCTGTTTTAAATTTCTATACATTTAATTAATTAATTGATTAATTAAATTTTAATTTCCAAGCATCCATGGAATTTTCATCGACCTTTGCAGATTTTCATCGACCTTCGCGTATTATCGTCGACATTCTCGGGATTTACTTCACCATTCACAGATTTTGCCTCGTCATTCGCAGTTTGTTCCTTTCTATTCGCGGATTTTCACGACTCGGGAACCTATCCCCCCTTTTTCCATTGAACCAATGCCCGTACAGTCGTGGTCGTACAGACGTACGTATCCCTCACGAATAGCGGGGTCCAACGCTATTTAATAAATTATGCAGTCCTTCTGTATGCTGGTGTGGCTCGATTGAGTTATTCCAAAACATATGAGTCGTTCCATATTCTTTCTATTTCCTATTGATAGAGCTTACTGTGCTCTCGGGAACTTTCACCCTCTAGAAATTGTTTTATACCCTTTGGATGGAGACATCTGAAGTGTGATCAAAGAAAATTGGATGCACCAGAGTGTCATCAATTTGAAGTGTAATAACAAAGGGGTTGAACATTTATTGACTCAAGACTTTTCAGCTTTTCGTTATTAATTGTTTTGTAAAAATGTCTAACAAAATTCCACTTTGACATTATGGGGTATTATGTGTAGATCAGTGGCAAAAAATTCAATTCAACCCATTTTAAATTCGGCCTTTAACACAACAAAATGTGAAAAGGGGTGTGAATACTTTCTGAAGACACAGTGTATCGTTGTTGATCATATCACTCAATGGTGAAGAATCTTTAAAAAAAAAGTTTTAACCTCATATCTAGCTCCCAAGAAAGCTCACAAGAAAATATTGCTTTAAAATATTTTTTTAATGGTCTAAAAACACTTTAAGTGGACTAAAATCGGCTTGAGCTTCGGTTTTGCCGGCAAGATCATGTGTTTTTCGAAGCTCTCCATGAGCTAAGTTAAGAAATTTTCCTATTTTTATTTTTGTCAAAACTGTTTTTATTTTACGGTGTGAGTACCTACTGTGTGTTTCTAGTTAGATCTCGGTGTAAATCGTGCATACCTGTGTATAATCGTCAGTTATTTCCTGCCGCCTCGACGCTTTGTTGTCTCCTCTCGGCGGTCGTTTGTGGTCCATTTACTTTCGTTCTCTCACTGTTTTTTTCAGTGTTTTTCACCCCATACTTCCCCGAACATCTTACCCTTTGTTTAAAGTCTTAATACAAAAATAAAAAAACTCAAAAAAAAAATCTAACTTCCTTCTCTCCCCGTGTTTGTTCGTTCTTCGACCACGTGTTTCGCCCCACCCGTTTTTTGCTCTGCTTCCTTCATAACTCAATCCTCTCCAGCCGACACCGTTCCAAATTCCAAAGGTCAAAGTCTGCAATATGTCTGTAACTGGAGAACGGCTGAAGTGATCTAATTCAAACTCGGTACAGGTATGTATGATGATGATTATGTATAACGATTACATGATTTGACTTTGGGGTCAAAGGTCAAAGATCAAAGTCAAAGTCTGTAATAGTTCTATAACTTGAGAACGGCTGAAGTGATCTAATTCAAGCTTGCTACAGGTATGTATAATGTTGTAAAGGTTAACTGATTGGAATTTTTGGTCAATGGGTCAAAGGCCAAAGTCTGTAATGGGTCTATAACTTGGGAACGGCTAAAATGATCTAAATAAAACTTGGTACAGATATGTATAATGATGTAAATATTAACTTAGATTGTGGGGTCAAGAGGTCAAAGGTAAAAGTCTGTAATAGGTCTATAACTTGAGAACGGCTAAAGGAATCGAATTCAAACTTGGTACAGATATGTATAATGATGTAAAGATTAACTGATTATATTTTGGGGTCACAAGGTCAAAGGCCAAAGGTCAGATGTCATGTCAGGTAAAAATATGACAACTTGTAAACAGCTGAAGGGATTTAAATAAAAAAATTGTCCAGGTATGTATAATTATGTAAACATCAACTGATTAAATTTTGGGGTCAAGAGGTCAAAGGTCAGAGGCCATGTCAGGTAAAAATGTGATTACTTGAGAACAGCTGAATGGATTTAAATCAAACTAGGCACAAGTATTATAATGATGTAATAATGTGGGCAGAGGCATATCGGTCAACGTAGTGACGCTGAAGTGTCCTTCTAGTTTTTTTTGTTTGGCAACGTCTTATGATTATGTCAGCATGGTTCTACTTGCTGCCCTATCTCCTCGCAACCATTGAAATTGGATTAAAATACCGAGATACTGTTTAAAATACCTTTAGTCAGTGTAGTATACCGGTTTATTCTACCAGATGAGTGCCCAGGGGTATTGTCCCTAATTTAGAGAAGCAACCTACTGGGTTTTCAATGCCAGAGTAATCATCTTGAATCAGTACAGCAGCAGTACAGCTGAAACAGTACAAGTAATCATCTTGAAACAAACAGTACAGCTCCTACACCAACATCATTTTCATCAATGGCAAACTGGACCGGTTTACCAAAATCGAGAGCTGCCACCAATTATTTTTGGGAACAGGAAAACCTGGAATAGCTTGGGTTTTGGTCTGTCGTGGTGACACCTGGCCCTGACCAACCACAAGACCAAAGTACGTAACCTTGGCTTTGGCAAACTCACTTTTCTTGAGATTTACAACAAGCATGGCATCAGTGAGTGTTAACAGATACCGCAGTTATCTGAAATGTGTCAAATGGTCATGCCATGTATCACTATACAGTATGACATCATCCAGGTAAGCTATGCAATTGGGAAAACCCATTTTAACCTGGTTCATCAAACTTTGGAAAATAGCCGGTGCATTTGTCATCCCAAAAAGCATTACTATATAAACTGATACAAATCATCTGGAGTAACAAATGCAGAGACTTATTTTTTCTGGTCATTCATAGGTACTTGAGAATAACCTTTAAGCAAGTCTATTTTGCTAACAGAAGCAACCTTACCAATCTGGTCTATGCAATCTTTGATTTTATGGTGGGATTTGAATCAGGTGGGTTACAGCATTCATCTTCTGATGGTCTATGCAGAATCTCGTGGAACCATCTCGTTTTGGTTTGAGTACAATGGGCGGGTCTCCAGCTGCTCTGACTAGGTTTGATGACGTCATGCTCTGGCATATATCGTGGGCTACCTGTTCACGAACCTCAGCTGACTTGTCAGGATTTTGCTGATGTGGGTACTGCCTAATGGGCCTAGCATTCCCTACATCAACATCATGTGAAGCAAAAGAGGTGCACCCTGTCTCATCAGAACATAGATGTTCATACTCTCCAATTACAGCAATTACAATATAATGTTTATCCTCAGATATGTGAACTAACTCGGAGTCGAGGTTAGTCAACACCTCTGAGTTTCATTGCTCAGAACATAATGGCTCCCTATCAGGTCCTTGGAGACCGACACTGCCTAATTCACCACAGTCACTATCCTGACGATCTACATAACCTAAAAGCTCAATTAACCCAACTGGCCGGCTGAGGTGACCTTCATGCTCATAGTAGTTTTTAAGCCTGTTAACATGGCACACCTGGCGAGGTTTCCGGAGTATTCTGTGATACTGAGTATTGAAACGAGTCAATGAGCTTTGAGCTGGGTTTCAACGAATAGGAGCGGGCGTTCTAGGAGAGTGGAGAATTGACGTCATGGCCGCAACCGTAGCATTTGGTTGATTAAAGTGATTGCCGTTTACAACGAGAGGGCCTGTCCGGTTTTCATTGAGCACACTCAGCTGTGTTCGTACGTGCTGTGAGTGCTAGTGTAACTCTCTCACACCACTACATTTGGCGATGAGGATTTCCTGCCTAGAATAGGTGCCGCGGAACTACGTAACGTCCGGTTAGTGCACCCTTCGCGACAACAGTCACGTGATTGGATACGTTGAAAACAAACCACGAAAGGGCACGTGTTACAGCTTACTTCCGGTAGTCTCGCCCTCACCTATCAAACAAAAGAATCTACGCGCCGAGCAGTGGATCACGTGGGCTGACGGAATGACGATTTCGCTACCTCACATCGACAAGTTTCCCGTCTATAACAACGAAGCTACTGCTGGCACAAAGTGGAAAAGTGGCATGTCAGGTTTTAAAATCTGATGGCTGGACTGAATATTATGAACAATACTCATAAGAAAGCTCTGTTTATGCACTATGCAGGTGAAGAAGTGTATGATGTATGCGACTCTCAGCAGCCGAGCGAGGTGATGCAGCAGCATATGACACCGTTGTCGAGGCTCTCACCAACCACTTCACGCCCAAAAAAAACACAGATTTTGAAACGTTCAAATTCAGACAGCTGACGCAGAATGCTGGTGAAACAATAGACAGTTTTTACACTCGTCTACAACTCCAAGCGTCACACTGTGACTTCATCGACCAGGGCATGGAGGTGAAGAGCCAAATTTTGCAAGGATGCAGCTCTCAGCGGTTACGACAACGTGCTCTCCGACATGCAGATATGACACTGCGGTCCCTGCTGGACCAGGCGCGTGCCCTCAAAATTTCCGATGCCCAAGCCAATCAAATGGAGAGAGCGTCCTCTATATCTGTAACTGCCATACGTCAACAGCAGTCTCATTCGGCTTTCATGAGTTCCAAGAGGGGAGGAAACCAGTCAACCTTCCCTGCATCCAGTCAATGTCACCGGGGACAGAGCCAGCCCTCTCCATGGTCGAGACGTCCGAAGAAGCACTCCAATGACTGTGGGTGGTGTGGTGGACAACCACATTCTTGAGAGAGGTGCCCTGCCAGGGACAAGCTTTGTCGCAACTGCTCTAAGACGGGACACGTTGCCGATGTTTGCCGATCTGGTGACCACAAACGCAACATTCAACAAACCCATGTGAGGAATGTCGAGCAGCCAACAACTCGATACTCTTCGGACGAAGAATACGTGTTTGGCATGTCTGGCAAGAAACCAGCAACACCCACCGTCAACATTGACATTCAAGGTGACCCTGTTCTTTTCATAATTGACACAGGTGCGTCTGTGAACATCATGACTGAAAAAACATTCATGAACATTGAGTCACCACAGTGCATGCTGAGGTCTTCGTCACCATGTCTGCCCATCTATGCATACGGGTCAAGCACGCTTCTACCTGTAAGTGGCCAGGTTGACCTAGAGGTCAAATACAAGGACCGTGTAATATCGACATCGTTTGTCATTGTTCAGACAGGAAATGGACTCCATAACGGCAATCTGGTGAGCGCTGACACAGCACAGAAACCAGGTCTCATCAGCTTCGCACTTACCGCATCACGAGACATGACTCAAGATCTACATAAAGAGTACCATGATATCTTCACAGGCATTGGGAAAATGAAAGGTGTCAAGGTCAAGATGTACGTCGATGAAACGGTTCAACCGACAGCTCAGACACATCGGCGCATCTCGTACCATATGCAGAAGAAGATAGTAGAAGAGCTCGAATGCCTAGAGAGCCTGGGCATTATAGAAAAGGTTAACGGTCCAACTCCCTGGGTTTTTCCGATCGTAGCAGCACCGTAGCCCAAGAAGCCTTACGAGATTCGCATAAGTGTCGATGTGAGACTCCCAAACAAGGCGATCAAAAGAACCAGACACATCATGCCGATGATTGATGACATTCTTAAATGCAACTGAACAAATCAACAGTGTTCAGCGAGCTCGACTTGAACACTGTGTATCACCAACTGGAGGAAGACGAGGAGTCGAGAAACATGACCACATTTGCGACCCATGTTGGAATGAGACACTACAAACGTTGAAATTTTAGTGTCATGAGAGCAGCTGAATATTAGGAACACACACCTGACGAGGTACTTGAAAAACACTTGAAACAATGTTTCAAAACCCCATTGCTGAGATTTTAGCCGACATCCCGGGAGTCCTCAACACCAGTGATGATATAGTAGTGTGGTGCTGTGCACACACAACTCGAATGCCAAAGAGGTAGGCCACAACGCGTTTGTCACAACAAAGAGTCTTTATTCCAAAGCTCGTACTGCAGCACTGAGCGGGCCCGAGCTTAGAGCCCGCATATATATCCTGAGGCCACGCCTAATCCCGGGCATGGCCGATCGGTCGATAGGCGGGGCAAGCATTCCAGTTCCCCACCTGGACGTTCGCGCCACCTGCTGGTGCGCTGAATTCGTGTCCCTTGTGTCCGCCACACGCACCCCCCCAGAATTCCCGCACACCTGAAGGGTGAGTTTGCGGGGAAGCCGGATGACCCGGACGAAACGCCCCCTGGCCATGGGTGCCGGTCTGGGGGGTGGTGGGACGGCGGGGCTGGGGGGTGCCAGGGGTCCGACCGCCAGGGGGCGGCCTCGACGCGGAGGCAGAGCTGCTTGCGGGGGGTGGTCCGGATCGAGGTGGGCCGGCTTGAGGCTGTCCACGGAGATGCGATCCGGGGCACCGCCGATGTCGATGGTGAAAAATTTGTCCCCGGTCTCCAGCACGCGAAAGGGCCCGTCGTACGGGGGCCGTAGCAGTGCCCGGTGGGCGTCGTGCCGGACGAAGACGTACTTCGCCGTGCGAAGCTCCGGGGCGACGTGGGAAGGCGGGCAACTGTGGTGTGCCGTCGACACCAGGGCGAACCTCCGGGCGGTCTCCTGAAGGGCGGAGCGCTGTTGCGCCGCGGACCAAGGAGCCGTGGAGTCGGGGATAAATTCACCCGGTACCCGCAGTGGTTGCCCGAAGACCAGCTCTGCCGAGGACGTGCGCAGGTCGTCCTTGGGTGCCGTCCTGAGGCCAAGCAGGACCCAGGGGAGTCTGTCGATCCAGCCGCCGTCGCGGAGGCTGGCCCGGAGCGCGGCCTTCATTGAGCGATGAAAGCGCTCGCACAGGCCATTGGCTTGGGGGTGGTAGGCCGTGGTGCGGTGCAGTGTCACCCCGCGCCCTATGCGCCACCGCGGCCCAGAGCTCCGAGGTGAACTGGGGGCCGCGGTCGGACGAGATGTCCGAGGGGGCACTGATCCGGGCAACCCAAGTGGCGATGAAGGCCTGCGCCACATCAGCTGCAGACGTCGCCGCCAATGGGACGGCCTCCGGCCACCGTGTGGTGCGGTCCACCATGGTGAGGAGGTGGGTGAACCCCCGCGAGGGGGGCAGAGGTCCCACCAAGTCGACGTGCACATGGTCGAACCGACGCTCGGGCACCGCAAATGGGGCCAACGGGGCCTGGGTGTGGCGGTGGACCGTTGCACGCTGGCACGCGAGGCACGTCCTGGCCCAGTCGCGGCCGTCCTTCCGGAGTCCGTGCCAGACGAACTTTGCCCCGACGAGCTTCTGGGATGCCTTCGTGCCCGGGTGGGACAGGCCGTGGATGGCATCAAAAACTGGGCGCCACCAGCCAGCGGGCACGATGGGGCGAGCCCGGCCGAGCGAGACTTCGCATAGGAGGGCCGCGCCCACGGCGTCGAACGGCACCTCGGTGACGCGGAGGCCCGTGATGGCGGTCTGCAAGGCCTGGACGCCGGGGTCGGCGGTCTGATCCTCCGCCATCCGGGCATAGTCGACCCCAAGGTGGACCGCGAGCACAACAGACCGGGAAAGGCAATCCGCCACCGGGTTGTCCTTACCCGCCACGTGACGGATGTCCGTCGTGTACTCGGACACGGCAGAGAGGTGACGCTGCTGCCGTGCCGACCATGGCTCGGCGACCTTGGCCATCGCGAACACAAGGGGCTTGTGGTCGACGAAAGCCGTGAACGGGCGGCCCTCCAGCAGATGGCGGAAGTGTCGGACCGCCAGGTGGAGCCCGAGCAGCTCGCGGTCGAAGGTGCTATAGCGGCGTTCGTGCAGGCGAAGCTGCCAGCTAAAAAACGCCAGCGGTTGCCAAGCACCACGCACCCACTGCTCGTGCACCGCGCCCACCGCGTAGTCCGACGCGTCGGTGGTGAGGGCGATCGGTGCATCGGGCGCCGGGTGCGCCAGCATGGTGGCGTTGGCCAGGGCCAGCTTTGTGTCCACAAACGCCGCAGTCATCGGCGCCGACCAGGCGATGTCACCTTTGCCCGGCTTGCCCCGGAGGGCCTCGTGCAAGGGGCGGAGGAGCTGGGCGACGTGGGGCACGAAGCGGTGGTAAAAATTTACCATGCCCAGGAACTCCTGGAGCCCCTTGATCGTGCGGGGCCACGGGAAATCCCTGACCGCCTCCACCTTGGCTGGTAAAGGGACGGCCCCGTGCCTCTTGATGCGGTGCCCCAAGAAGTCCATGGTGGCGACGCCGAAACGGCACTTGGTGAGGTTGATGATTAGGCCATGCTGGCCCAGGCGTTCGAAGAGCGTGCGGAGGTGGAGCAGGTGCTCCTCCCGGGACGCGCTCGCGACCAGGATTTCGTCCAGGTAGACAAACAGGAAAGGTAAGTCGCGCAAGACGCTGTCCATAAGCCGTTGGAACGCCTGGGCCGCATTCTTCAACCCGAAAGGCATCCTCAGGAACTCGAAGAGGCCGAAAGGGGTAATGACGGCCGTCTTCGGGACGTCGTCCGGTTGGACGGGGATCTGGTGGTAGCCCCGGATGTGTTTGCACGGTCGTGTTTGCCAACCGGGCGGAAAAGTCCTGGATGTGCGGGACCGGGTAGCGGTCGGGGGTGGTGGCATCATTGAGCCGGCGGTAGTCCCCGCACAGCCGCCATCCTCCGCCGGGCTTCGGCACAATGTGCAGAGGGGAAGCCTAAGCGCTGTTGGAGCGCCGTACGATCCCCAGCCGCTCCAGCGTGGCGAACCCCGCTTTCGCCACCGCGAGCTTCGTGGGCTCGATTCGGCGTGCCCGGGCATAGACCGGAGGCCCGACCGTGGGGATATGGTGCTCCACCCCGTGTTTAACGGCCACCGCTCAGAAGGTGGGCCGTGTGAGGGCCGGGAAACTGGCGAGGAGGCGGGTAAAGTCGTCCGCTGCCGGAAGCGTGCAAACTAAACTCGCCGGGACGGAACCCTCCAGCAAACCGCTTGGCAAACCACTCGGTGAGCCGCTCAGTGAGCCGCTCAATGAGCCGCTCAGCAAACAAGCGAGCGAGCTGAAGGTTTCGGCCTGGATGAGCCGTCTGCGCTTCACGTCGCACAGATGGAAATCCATCCGCACAGATGGTCGTGTGTCGCCGAGTTCGGGAAGGTCCAGGAGGCGGTCGGCCCATTCGATCTCCGTGAGCCCGAACGTGGCGAGCAGGAGACGTTTGAGCGCCTCGTACTTGTTGTCGCCCGGCGGGCGTGGAAGGATGGACACGACTCGGGTGGCATTGCCGGGCCCGAGGGCGGAGACCACGTGGTAGTACCGCGTCTCGTCCGCCGTTATGCCTCGGAGCTGAAATTGAGCTTTGGCCTGGACGATCCAAACGTCGGCTTGTGCCTCCCAAAACTCGGGGAGTTTAACTGCGACGGCGTTGGTGGCCATGGCGCGTTCGGTGGTCAGCAACGGCTGAACCAATCGGGGTCACCAGTGTAGTGTGGTGCTGCGCACACACAACTCGAATGCCAAAGAGGTAGGCCACAACGCGTTTGTTACAACAAAGAGTCTTTATTCCAGAGCTCGTACTGCAGCACTGAGCGGGCCCGAGCTTAGAGCCCGCATATATATCCCGAGGCCACGCCTAGTCCCCGGGCGTGGCCGATCGGTCGATAGGCGGGGCATGCAAATCCAGTTCCCCGCCTGGACGTTCGCGCCACCTGCTGGTGCGCTGAATTAGTGTCCCTTGTGTCCACCACAATATATTGATTTATGGCAAGACTCAGACCGAGCATAACGACACACTGAAAAAAGTGTTTGCTCGCCTCAGAGAAAGACACCTCACACTAAAGAAAGCAAAATGTGAATTCAACAAGGACACAATAGAATTATATGGTTGCATTTCGGTTAAAATGGCATCTCGCCTGACTAGCCAATGAGCTTTGAGCTGGGTTTCAACGATTAGGAGCGGGCGTTCTAGGAGAGTGGAGAATTGACGTCATGGCTGCAACCGGACCATGTGGTTGATTAAAGTGATTTCCGTTTACAACCAGAGGGCCTGTCGGGTTTTCATTGAGCACACTCAGCTGTGTTCGTACGTGTTGTGAGTGTTAGTGTAACTCTCTCACACCACTACAGTTTCCATCTCCCGTGGGTTCCCACCACGTAGTTCACATCACTCAGCTTTCTTTTGACTCAGCTTTCTGAGGTCCACTAAACTTTACAAATAGTGGCTCCCCGAGCAGAGGAAGTTGAGGTTGCACTTTGTCCCCAGGCCTAAAATTACGAGAGCATCCTCGTCAAAACGTGCTTTCATTGTTTGCTGAGGCTCTTTGGCGAGATTGCACGCTTTTGAAAGCCCTTCCCTGAAAGTACATCTGTCGTCCAGAAGGGTAGGGTTCTCCGTTTCAACTTGGAACCTCTCTTTTATTACTTTAGGAGGGCGCTGAACATCCTGGCAATGCACCAAGTCAAATGGGCTCAAACCCATAGATTCATTCGGAGTATGACTATCCCTGGTGGCAAACAACACAAAACCGATTCCCTTATCCCAATCTTAGGGATACTCCAGACAATATAAAATTGCAGGAAATAAAGTTATGGTGGAGGAAATATAACTTGTTCTTTTGTGTCACTCTTACACTCTTACACTTGTTGACACTGGTAATAAATCTGCTTTTTTTCTATTCGAGCTGGTTAGGCCATGAAAGGTTGGGATTAGTGTCTGATGTCGAACATGCCCAGTCTGTGGCTAGATTTTGAGGCCCAATTGGAATGTAGTCCTCCTCACATAAGTCGTGGGATGTTGAGCTGGATTGGACTATTGATTAGATTGTGGGTTACATTGAGGTTGATTCGATTATTGATTACATTGTGCATTTGTGAAATATTTTATTTTTGCTTTTGTGGAACCATTCTCCAATTCTGAGTTTGCTGTTCCACAAAGCATCAAACTGACTTTTGTTAAATAAAATGCATCATTAATAACCATTGGTCCAATAACCGATAAGTGACATTTAAATTCCAATAATCCATGAAGAAGGAGACGGACGTGCTCAAGTGTTTTAGTATATGCAATAACCTCCACAATTATGAGATGGTTTATCCCCCATGACAAACCTCCACAATTATGATAACAGTGATAATGGTTATACTCTGAGAATTTAAACCACTGGAGGATGAATCTGTCATCTGATACAGTATGTTCCAGGGCTCTGAGGTGGGGAGTTTATGTTTTTATTTCCTGAGAGGGTTTTATATTTTATATAAATACCAGTTATTGATAAGCCAAACAGAATGTGAAGTCGACGTTAACAATGAGTACAATGAAATTGTTGTAGATATTGAAAAATATGAAAGTGAACTTTTGTCTTGAGAAAATTAAATAATGTAATGAGAATCCGAATTCAATTTAGTAAATAATTATTTTGTTTTAGTGGTAGAGTGGGTTCGTGAGTAATTAGTCTCAAATTGATTAAGTTCTTACTTTTACTAAATTATTTTAAAACCGATTTGTTTGGATACCATTGCCGTTATTCTCAGACCTTAGGCTACAAAAAGGGGGAAAAATAGTAATAATAATTATTTTTTTAAAGCTCGCTGCAATTTATATTTAATATATTAATGATCTGCCTGATTGTATTTTTTCTCAATTAAGCATTTATGCAGATGACTCGACACTGTATACTACCTACCCAGGATACTTGTCGTCCCCTATACATGACCATACCAGTATCGCTCTCAATCAGGACCTAAAGAGAGCGATGAACTGGGGAAAAGACTGGCTTGTTACTTTCAACCAAAAGTACCCACTTGTCTGTTTCTAGTTCAAGATAACCTTGTTTTCCGACCATGACTTTAGATTATTCGGTGCATTTGTGAAATATTTTATTGTTATTTTGTGTAAACATTCTCCAATTCTGAGTTTGCTGTTCCACAAAGCATCAAACTAACTTTTGAAAAACAAAATGCTTCATTAATAACCATTGGTCAAATAACCGAAAAGTGACATATAAATTCCAATAATCCATTAAGGAGACAAAGATGTGCTCAAGTGTTTTAGTAGATGCAACAAAACCTCCACAATTAGGATATCGCTTTTCCTCCACAACAAACCTCCAAAACTAGGATGTTAGTGATGGTGGTTAAACACTCTGTGGACCGCATGCCTCCACCATGCTGAACAGTTTACGTATTGTATCTCACTGATGGGCTGGATCAGGATTCGGACCTGAACCAAAATGTAATTAGCTTGTTCTTGTCACCTAACCACCTCATCCACTTAGTTTTGTCATAACTCGTCTATAACTTTTCGAGATATCTTTTTATCGTTTTTGGGCCCATTTCTAAATGGTAAAGAATACTTTAAAAACATTATCGCAGCCAGATTTGGATTCTGATCTTCACCAAAATGGAATATATTTTTCCTCGTTAAACAACAAATATGTCCACCAAGTTTTGTCCAAATCCATGCACACAGACAGGTGTGAAAGCATAACCTCCACCCACCTCCGGTGGCGTAGTTAAAAAATAACATTGTACAAGTACTCTGCTCAGACAGACACACCACGACCTGAGTTGAATAGTCTGGCAGATGTTCTCCAGAAATCGACAAGGTTTTGACCTTTCATTGCAAAACCTGAAAGTTTGAATTTTCATTTTATAATATTGTTCTCTCGGTGAATTCTACATTATTCCTCCACCAAATATTATCTGGACTGTGAGCTTTCATTAAATCGAAGCAGCTTCAGGTGTGACCCCGTGGGAGGTTTTTACTGCCGGCGAGGAACCGCACGTAGTTTAATGATGGGAATTGTGAGTGAGACGAAAACATTCTTTGCTGTTATTCAATCCAAACACATTACTTTTTCCACATGCGAAATTGGCATTTATGTGTATTTAAATTATACAATGGACTACAAAATGTAAATGTTTCATGATATTTGTTATATTATATCACCTTTATCATCAATATTGTTGAAATGAAGATCAAATAGCTGTATGTTGAAATATGTTGAAAAAGGCAAAACTTTACATGGGGTGTACTTACTTTTTCACCTGGCTGGATATTATTTTATCTTAATTTTGGGTCATTTAATCGTATAAACATACTGGTATCTGCATTAATGATGGGAGAAACAGTTACCTCTGCAAAAGTTGAAAATATCTTGATAATTGTCAATGGTAAATCGTATCGATGATATATGAATACATGGATGGTATTTGAAAGGCGTTGATCACAGAAACAAAACAGATTAAATACTTTATAACACATAATTATTTTGTTTTAATGGTCGAGTGGGTTAGTGAGTAATTAATCTCAAATTGTACTCAGTTATTACTTTTACCTGAATTATTTAAAACCCGACTCGGAAATAATACTTCCCACGACAAAAAGCACAAGATTGTTAACATTTAGTTAGTTAACCTGTTATTTAATTCATCTGTTGACGGAACCACACTGACCTCGACAAAGTCTGGTATTTGTCTTTATACTCTTTACTTTAATCAACTTTAGGTCAAACAAACTTACTTTCGTAATTCTGTTCCATGGATCTTAAATGTCTTGTTTAAAATTGACTTTCCAATGATTTCTTCAGATAATTTATATTTATGTTTTTAATGTCAAGAAGAAAGAACAAAATAATAGAAGAAAAATAACCGTTTCAGCCAAACAATCTCAATAACATTGTACAGGTACTCTGCTTACACCAACATGTGAGTTTAGTCTTCAAGCAGGTGTGCTTCTTTTTTTTTTCTTCTTTTTTGTATACTGAATCGAGGCTCGTGAAAGAGCTAACATTTATTTCACAAACAAATCAACCAGACAAACAAAATATATCAAAAGAGGGAGCGGAAGACAAGATGGGGAGAGAAGGGGAAGCACACAAACATAACATTTGAGAGCCGGGAGATGTGTGGGAGGGAGAGGGCTTGGGCGGAAGAGGCGTGGGAAGGGGAGGGGGGTGGGAGAAGTATAAAACACAAGGACACCAAGGACTTCCAGGACAGAAGTTGGTATTTCAAAAAAGTGGATTTGGGGTGAAATTAGCGGGGGTAGAAAATATCAAGGTTTTGGATGGGGGAAGATAAGAGATGGTGGTGAACAGCTGTTTTAAAGACCTGGAGGGTGGAGTGGGATTGAAGAGAGTGAGGGAGTTTGTTCCAGAGGCGGGAGAAAAGAGGAATGAAGGAGTGAAGGTGAGCAGACAGTCTTGATTTTGGCAGTTCAACCATAAGAGGGTTGCAGGCAGATCTTTTGTGACCTGTAGGAATATTTGGGGGACAGAGCCCAGAGAGAGCTGGGGGGCAAGGCCAGAGAGGAGTCGGTAGAAGACGGAAAGATTACCCACCTGCCTGCGGTGAGTGAGTGAAAGGCCCTTCGAGTTAGCTTCATCGCGGGAGATTCCAATGATTCTGAACGCTTTGGTTTCAACAGCGTGAAGACGAGCTAGGTGTGAGGCAGGAGCACCAGCCCAGAGGGGAGAGCAGTATTCCATTGAGCTGCTGATGAAAGCCTTGTATGTGGTGAGGAGCTCAGGTGTGCCAAGGAAGGACTTCGCAAGACGGAGGATGCCCAGTCGGCGACTGGCTTTGAAGGCCAGATTTGAAATGTGGTTTTCCCAGGAAAGATTATGGCAGATAGTGAGACCCAAAAGCTTGAGTGACAGAACTTCTTGGAGAGGATTATTCAGAAAATGGATGGGAGGGTTGTCCAGTCGGTCTTTACGGAGAGATATCGTAAGAGTGTGAGATTTGTCAGGATTGAAAGACATGTTCCACTTGTTTGCCCAGTCTGTGATTTTGTCCAGGTCTGCAGAGAGTGAGGAGGCTGCAGACTGCCGATCTGAGGGATGAGGAATGGAGCGACAGAGAGTAGAGTCATCAGCAAAGAGATAGAGAGGATTTTAAAGTGAGTCAGAGAGATCATTGATGAAGACCAGAAAAAGCACAGGGCCCAGAACACTGCCTTGGGGAACTCCAGCCTGAACAGGAAGAGGAGATGAGAGAAACCCATTCAGGGCCACACGTTGACTACGACTAGAAAGGAAGTCCGCCAGCCATGCGTGGAGATTTCCATGGATACCAAAGGAGGAGGGTTTGGTGAGCAGAGCGGGGTGCCAGACCGTATCGAAGGCACATGATATGTCAAGGGAGACAGCTCTACTTTCCTGTTTGGCATTGAGGACCTCCATCCATTGTTGAGAAAGCAGAAGCAGCATGTCCAGAGAAGAGTGACCAGGTCTGAAACCAAATTAATGATCAGAGAAATTAAGCCATTGGAGAAGAGGAAAGATTTCATATCTGAAGCAATGATGGATTCCATGACTTTGCTGATAATTGGGAGAAGGCTGATTGGTCTGTAGTTGCTAGGATCTGTTTTTGCACCTTTTTTGTGCAAAGCGGTGATGTTGGCTGATTTCCAAGCAGATGGCAGATGACCTTGAGCAAAAGAGAGGGTGAAGAGAACAGAGAGAGGGAGTGAAAGAGTGGAAGAACAGGATTTTAGGACCCGTGGGCTGATGCCGTCAGGTCCAGTTGCAGAATCAGAGTCGAGGGTTGACAGAAACTTTTCCAACTTGTCAGGAGGAAAGGACACAGAGTCCAGGAGCAGCTGGGTACGACTGGGTACGGTGGGTACAGAGAGGGATGGGTTTGGGACACAAGATTTAGAGGCAAACACAGAGTTGAGGCATTCAGCTTTTTCGCGTCCGGAGTCAGCCGTGTAGCCGTTTGAGGTGAGGGAGGGGATGGAGGGGGAACAAACACCAGAAACAGATTTGACCAGACGCCACCAGGATTTGGAAGAGGGAGACAGATAAGAGAGTTCGGGCTTGAGAACAGAGAGATATTGTTTCCTGGCTCTCCTGAGGGTGGACACACACTGATTTTGGGCTTTGTGAAAGGAAATGAGATTTCCTTCCGTTTGATTTGCTTTCCAGGAGACGAAAGCAATTGATAAAGAAATTGATTGCTCGAGAAATTGATAAGATTTTGATCATTCGTTACAAAACATGAAAGTTAAAGTTTAATCTTCACTTGATAATATTGTATTCTCGGTGAATTCTCCATTATTTATCCACCAAATATTAACTTTACTGTCAGGTCTCATTAAATCGAAGCAGCTTCAGGTGTGACCCCATGCGAGGTTTTTACCGCCAGAGTGGAACAGCACGGAGATAAATGATGGGAATTGTGGGTGAGACGAAAACACTATTTGCTGTTATTCAATCCAAACACTTTATCAACACCATGAAGACTTGAAATGGTGTAAAGACAAATGTCCACCTTACAAATGAATTCACTCATCGTATTTTGGTGAAACGCATTTCATGGAGTCAAACGCTTTCATTCATGACAAGTTTAGAAAAGTTAAAGTTGATCAACTGAAACATTTTTGTACAATATCTTGTCTTGTGTATTCTTGTGTGTTGATACAATTAACACCGCACATTAACAATTGTGACTTTTCTAAATTATAATAGTATAACTAAGTATCTTGTCTTCCATGATGAACATTAAACTTTTACGGATTTGCACTTTGATTTATGTTAAATAAAGTTAAATCAATAAGTCCTCACATATTTAAAGGTAAGAATATATTATTTTATCTTAATTTTGGGTCATTTAATCGTATAAACATACTGGTATCTGCATTAATGATGGTAGAAACAGTTACCTCTGCAAAAGTTGAAAATATCTTCATAATTGTCAATGGTAAATCGTATCGATGATATATGAATACATGGTTGGTATTTGAAAAGCGTTGATCACAGAAACAAAACAGATTAAATACTTGATAATATATACATTTTTTTCTGGGTTGTTTAGGGAGGAGGTGGTCCTGGATTCCAGGTGATATATCTTCTTCATTAAAAGTGTGCCTTAGCTTCGTCCCGTGATGAGTGCCACCGCCAGTGAGCCTTTAAACCTCGACTGCAGTAATCTGTCATTTCCGCATGTCAAACACTGAATTGGCCTCAGAGGCCTGGGTCGAGGTTGAAAGGAAGAGTATTGTATTTAGAAATTCAAGCTATAACTGAAACATGTGTCTTTGTGGTTTCCCAAACATGAGAAGTAATTGTTTGCCAAGTCTATACATTTGAGGAAGATGTATGTTAACACAAACAAGAAAAAAATAAAAATAAAATGTCATACCCCTGTGGTTTTAGTAATTTTGCTGTACGGAGTTAATGGTCATCAGTCAGCCAACTCTGGTCGGATTACAAAACAAAATCTTCTGAATATGTATCCTCTCATGTATTGTCGGTCCCTGTATGTCGACCCGTATACGAACAAAATCGGTCCATGTATTTCCAGAAATCGTTGGGGACACGTTTAAGTAACAATATAGCCGCCGGGCCACCATCTTGGATTTGATCTCGAAAAAAAAATGACGTGCATATGTAACCCATCATTCATATCTGTGTGCAAAGTTTAAGCAAGATCGGTAAATGTATGTCTGAGAAATGGTTGAGGACGTGTTCAATATTGTGTTTTTTACAAATAAAATGGCCGCCAGTCTACTAGTTGGCCATCTTTGATGAGATCTCAAAATAAAGTGAGGTGCATGTGTATGCCATCATGTATTGTGCTTGTGCCCCTGTGGTTTTAGTGGCAAGTTTGAACAAAATTGGACCATGCATGTTCAATAAATGGTGAGGGACACATTTAAGTAACAAAAGGGCGGCCAGTCAGTTATGAAAGCGTATTGGTAGAAATTTGCAGAAATCATATCAAGCAAACTTCAGTATAAATATATATACAGTCACGTGAAAAAGTAAGTACACCCCATGTAAAGTTTTGACTTTTTCAACATATTTCAACATACAGCTATTTGATCTTTATTTCAACAATATTGAAAGATAAAGGTGATATAATATCACAAATATTATGAAACATTTACATTTTGTAGTCCATTGTATAATTTAAATCAACATAAATGCAAATTTCGCATGTGGAAAAAGTAAGTACACCCTTGGATCTCATAGGTGGTATTGCCCCCTTTGGCAGAAAAAACCTCAAGTAGGCGTTTCATATAACTGTCTACCAGTCTCTGACATCGACTGGGAGAAATTTTTGCCCACTCCTCCATGCAGAATTCTTTCAGCTGTGCGAAAGTTGAGGGGTTTCTTGCATGCACAGCTCGTTTCAAATCCCCCCACAACATCTCGATGGGATGTAGATCCGGGCTTTGACTTGGCCATTCCAGAACCCTCCATTTCTTTCTTTTCAGCCATTCCTAGGTGGATTTACTGGTATGTGTAGGGTCATTGTCAGGTTTGCAAGGTCCACCCTCGGTTGAGGTTCAACTTTCCGACAGATGGCCTCACATTATCCTCAAGCACCCTCTGGTACAATGAAGAATTCATAGTGGAAATCTATGATGGTGAGCTGCCCAGGCACTGATGCAGCAAAGCTGCCCCAAACCATAATATTTCCACCACCATGCTTTACAGTTGGTATCAGGTTCTTGTGGTCAAATGCTGTCTTTGGCTTTCGCCAAACATGTCTTCTGGTACTGTGGCCAAATAGCTCTACCTTTGACTCATCTGTCCAGAGCACATAGGTCCAGAAGTGCTGGTCTTTGCCTAGGTGTTCATTGGCAAACTTTAGTCTTGCCCTGATGTTCTTTCTGGACAGCAAAGGTTTCCTCCTGGCTGGCACATCTCCCATGGAGAACAAATTTGTGCAGCCTCTTTCTAATGGTAGACTCATGCACTTTGACATCAACAGTGGCAAGAGCTACCTGTAGGTCCTGTGATGACATTCTGGGGTTCTTCGAGACTTCTTTCAGCATCTTGCGGTCTGCTCTCGGGCTGAACTTGCTGGGGCGGTCTGGCCTGAACAAATTGGCAGTTGTTTGGAATCTTCTCCACTTGTAGATGATCTACCGGACAGTCGAATGATTGATTTCAAATTGTTTGGAGATCTTTTTAAATCCCTTCCCAGACTCGTAGGCATCTATAACCTTCTTTATGAAGGCCTCAGATAGCTCTTTTGATCTAGGCATGGTGACGCCGCACACTTCAACAACAAAGAGCAAACAAACTAAATGTCTGAGGTTTAAATAAGACAGGTTCCTCCAAGATCCTCTCTAATGATGTTCTAATCATTTGCACCTGAGCTGGTGCACCTGATTGTAATTTTAGGTATTTGAAGTGGTGATAAATGTAGGGGTGTACTTACTTTTTCCACATGCGAAATTTGCATTTATGTTTATTTAAATTATACAATGGACTACAAAATGTAAATGTTTCATGATATTTGTTATACTAGGGCATGCCCGTACTATATCTATATCTAAAATTATATCCCCCCCCTCTATTTACATGAAATGGTTTGGTCCAAAGCGAACGGCTTGCGAGTACGGTGACAATCCCCCCCCTCTATTTACATGAAATGGTTTGGTCCAAAGCGAACGGCTTGCGGAGTTTGGTAAAGAAATCGCCATAGCGTGCACAAACGCGCAGGAAAGCGAAAGAATCGCAAAATAGTTTTAATTAGTTTTAAAACATAGTTTAACGCCAACATAGCGGCAACATAGTTTGCCAACGTGAAATAAATGAATACGCTCTCAAATGTGCCGTCCGAGGCAGAGTCTGTTCGCCACGTTCGGCACACGTGATAACTCGCTGCTCTCTGATTGGTTGAATCGTTTTTTGGACATAGCTCGGTAACTACTTGTCCGATTAATATGAAACCTTGAAAAGGCACATCCTCGGGTCCCCTGCAATATACCTGGCAAGTTTAAAGTATATCGGACCCGTGGTTGTCGAGAAACAGCGGTCACAGACAAACATACATACAAACACACATACACACAGAGATTCGTGGAATTATAGATAGATTATATCACCTTTATCTTTCAATATTGTTGAAATGAAGATCAAATAGCTGTATGTTGAAATATGTTGAAAAAGCCAAAACTTTACATGGGGTGTACTTACTTTTTCACGCGACTGTATATATTGTTGCGGATTCGGGGGTTGGCTCTCCCCTTATCAAGGCGGGGTTAATCCCCTTGTCTTTTAAGCTGGCCTTCCCCCAATCCTGGAAATTATGACGCTCCTCCCGGTCGGTCTTGGGTAGGGTGATTGGTCAATTTGGGGTCCCAAATACCTAATTACCAACCCCGACCGCGAGCAGGGAAATAACTCCCGCTCGAAACACAGATAAGATGGAAATTGCCGAGCGGTTAGCAATCCGCGGCCCGAGCCATTAATAAAGACTAACCCGCTCCTGAGCAGTTTCCAAATCGTGCCACAGGTACTCAATTGGAAGAAAAGACGGAGGCGATCGAATAAGTGGAAACCAGAGTAAGGGAAGAACAAAGAGTGGGTTTATTAATTATTTACAAGACCCAAAGAAAAGGAAACGAAAGCATGTACAAGAAGAGAAAAGAAAAGGGCACAGGGCAATCTTAACGATACAGTCTTACTTACAACCCCGGACAAACAGACAGACTCACACGGGATGGTAGTGGTAGGGGAGGAAGGTCCAGGCAGATGGTCCAGGCGATGGGATCCAGTCCAGGCTCCGGGTCCGCGGGCGAAGAACAGCAGGCAGCTTTGCGTGTCGTTGGCGCACGACCGGACCTTACATATGCGAGGGGCTGGGATGCTGCATGCGTATAGCTGCATATGCTGCATGTGATCCTCTGCGCAGTGTTCTTATCATCCACCGTGTCCGCGCTGTTCTCTCAATAGCAACGGTCCCCTGCGCAGTTCGTGAAATTCGAGGTCTCCCCACGCAGTCCATGATATTCGAGCTCTCCCCGCGCAGTCCTGAAAGCAGTTCTCGCACTTGTGCTTATATAACGCGCTTTGAAATCAATGCGCGCTTCATAGAGACACGCCCACCAGTGAGCTCACCTCAGCCCTGTTTGGATAGCGAGGGCTCACCGGTTCCGCCCCTGACGGCTCGTTGACAGGGCCACGCCTCGTTCTTGGCGCTCCACCCCCTTCTTCTCCAAGCTTGACCGCGTGCGTCATGGCGTTTGGAGCGAGGCAGCGAACTCTGCTGGGCGAGCCGAGGCGCGTAACCCAATTTGGAGAGAGAGACTGGCAAAATGGATGGAATGGGGCCTATCTTATTTAATTAATGTAACGCAGATTCAACTATTGGGAACACAGCCTTATCTGAAACACATACAAAGGAAATAACTGACAGTCCTATGGTGCCCTACGTGTTGCATATGGCCTAACTATGGGTGCGACCTTTGACCTTTTAAATGATGGAATATTTACAAGAAGTGATTATTTATTTACAAAGTGAGGGGCTCTCAAAACCACATCACTGCACCCCCCTTTCCTCCATGCCCATCCCGGGCCGAAACAACTTTAACTTAGTGTGGCACTTAGGTGTGGTAACTTACATTTAGGTGTGGTCAGATTAACTTACTTTCTTGATTCGGTTACATGGATCTTAAATATCAGCTTCAAAATTGTCTTTGTAACGATTTATTCAGTTCACATAGATATTTATGTTTTTAATGTTAAGAAGAAAGAACAAAGCAATGGAAGAATAATAAGCATTTCAGCAAAACAATCCAAACTAGAGAATTCATTGAACACGATACGCCGCGCCACGTTCACCTATATACTTCAATGTTAACAAAACAACGATGTTAAACATCGTTGAAGAAATCCGGAGGTTTAGCATGACTGAAGCAGTGTTACACACCAAGTTACCTTTTTGAGTTGAGTCGTCAAGCAAGTGTGCTCCAGAAATTGATAAGATTTTGACCTTTCGTTGCAAAACATAAAAGCTAAAGTGTGCAATTTTCATTTGATGATATTGTACTCTCAGTGAATTCTCCATTATTTCTCCACCAAACATTATCTGTAGTCAGCTTTCATGAAATCAAAGCAGAATCTGGTATTACCCCCACGAGAGGCTTTTAATGTCGGAGTGGAACTGCATGTTGTTTTATGATGAGAATTGTGAGTGAGATGTGAATGCTCTTGTTATTCAATCCAAACACTTTACAAACACCATCAACATTTACAATGGTGTAAAGACAAAGGTCAATCTAACAAACAAATCATGAAATGAAAATTTAAGGTTGGTTAACTGAGACATTTTTGGACAATATTTTCAACTCTGCTGGTAAAGTTAACTTGCTTTGGCAGTGAAGGTTTATATAGGAGTGTAATCTATATATATAAAACACAGTTTGTGTGTGTGTGTGTGTGTGTGTGTGTGTGTGTGAAGTTACCGATAGACTCCTAAACGGAGAGGCTCACGTACTTGATATTTGGCACAGACATGGCCATTGAGCCTGGTAAGAACATGGCCGACCTATAAATTGATTTCATAATATTTTTAAACCATATTTTTACCTCAGCGCATTTCAGCGAGGAATATTATGCACGGAATCTGACCGGTCGCAGAGCAGCGCGCTGATTCGCTCAGAGCGATCACGTGATGTTCCTTGCCGCCATTAACTCAGTTACGCGTTCGCATGTATTTCAGAGCGAAAAGCAATTGCCTTTTTTCACATTTCAGCGACGAACATTGCCATTCACACCACATAGGTTTTTTTTTCTTTCATCTTCAGATCCATATTTTTTGCCATAACTTAGCGCATTATGGCTCTCTCGAGCTCGAGTTAGCCAATCACCTGGGTGCATGAGGCCACGTTGGCCACGCCCACGACACGACGCAGAGTTGCAATCGATCGCTCAGAGCGATCACGTGATGTTCCTTGCCGCGCGATTGCGTTTTTTCACATTTCAGCGAGGAACATTGCCAATCACACCACATAGGTTTTTTTTTCTTTCATCTTTAGATCCATATTCTGAATCGGTGGCAGAGCAGCATGCTGATTCGACTATTCGCATGCCCTCCACCCTCCCCCTCCCCCTCCCCACTCCCACCCCTCTCCTCTCCCATCCCGCCCCTCCCCCCTCTCCTCCCCCCTCTCCTCCCCTCCCCCTCCCCCTCCCCCCTCTCCTCCCCTCTCTCCTCCCCTCCCCCCTCTCCTCCCCTCCCCCCTCCCCCTCCCCCTGCCCCTCTTCTCCCTCACGTTTATACACCGAATGCCGGTACTCCCCCCCCCTCTTATCCCCTCCCCCCTCTCCTCCCCTCCCCCCCTCTCCTCCCCTCCCCCCCGTTCCCCTCCCCTCCTATTCCCCCTCCCCTCCCCCCTCCCCCTCCCCCATCACCCTCTTCTCCCCTCCCCCCTTCTCCTCCCCTCCCCCTCCCCCCTCTTCTCTCCTGCCCCCTCTTCTCCCCTCCCCCTCCCCCTCCCCCCTCTCCTCCCATCCCCCTCCCCCTCCCCCCTCTCCTCCCCTCCCCCTCCCCCCTCCCCCCTCTTCTCCCTCACGTTTATACACGGAATGCCGGGTACTTCCCCCCCCCTCTTCTCCCCTCCCCCCCTCTTCTCCCCTCCCCCCTCTCCTCCCCTCCTCCCCTCTCCTCCCCTCCCTTATATATCTCCTCCCCTCCCCTCCTATATTTTTCGGGTGACACCGTCACAATTTCGGTCGTCGAGGCCGGCCGATAGGCACAGTGTGACCGGAAGGGACGAGGTTCTCCTGACCACGTGGCCCTTGACTTTGTTTGTCCGCACAATGTGGGCGCTTTCAGGATGAACTTTAGCCAGGGAGTGTTTGGGCGCCCCAGTCTGATACTGCCGCCCACGCGCAGAACAACTTGTGAGTGCACGTGGGTCCCGGCGGTCCCACTGGCCTAGCGCTACCATGTTTAGACAGCGAACTCCGTCCCCGGGCACCGGCACCTACTCCCGGAAGCAAGAGAGATCAGCAGTGCCGGGCACGGTAGGGCACCCGCGGAGCCCAGGCGGACCGGGGACGCGCGAGCCTACGCGTTAGCGTGCTACGGCGGAATCAACGGCTTCGGCCACGGCCGGGCCGATACTCGGCCCGGTCGCCCGGAAAATGAACTGGTTCGACGCCCACGCTAGAGAGGTCGCGGGCGACTGAGATGTATTAACCAATAATTAATTAATTTGAGACGTCCGATTTCTAGTGTTTGGAAATTTGGAAGAGCTTGACCCTAGCCTTTCCCTTGCGAGGGCAAGGAGGAACTTAACACTTGACACTTAAGCTTAGTTTGAAGTACACCTTGCCAGCGCCCACGGCGGGACGGCAGGGCAACCAGAAGGGACGAGGTTCTCCTGACCACGTGGCCCTCGATCTGGGAAGTGAGAGGCGTTCCATTAGTGGACGCGCCCCTCACGCCCGACTTTTGGGCGGCCCCGGCAGGCCGTTTGTTTTGACGTTCCGTGACAGGCCCCGCACCCCCACCTCCGGGCCGACCGGGTGACCGGAATGAATCCCGGTGTCCCGATCCGAGCCTTCAGAGTGGGCCGGCTGCACTTTCCGTCCCTGCGGTCCCAAATACCGGAACCACCCGCATACCACTTTATTCGACAAAATGAGGTGCGGCCTACAGCCTTAGAAAACCAACCCCATATAAGTCAATACCTCCAACGACACAGGCGCGCATTCGTGCCGCGTGACGTGGTGACGTCATCGCGCTTTCACCTTAAAAGATTTATTTGATATAAATTGATATTTTTATATAAGCCTTAGAAAACCAACCCTACAGAAGTCAAATGGTCCAATAAAGGGTGATGGGAGGGTGATGGGAGGGTGATGGCAGGGTGATGGGAGGGTGATGGCAGAGGGTGATGGGGGAGGGTGATGGCAGGGTGATGGGAGGGTGATGGCAGGGTGATGGGAGGGTGATGGGAGGGTGATGGGAGGGTGATGGGAGGGTGATGGGGGAGGGTGATGGGGGAGGGTGATGGGGCAGGGTGATGGGGCAGGGTGATGGGAGGGTGATGGGAGGGTGATGGGAGGGTGATGGGATGGGAGGGAGGAGTTTGTTTTGACGTTCCGTGACAGGCCCCGCACCCCCACCTCCGGGCCGACCGGGCGACCGGAATGAATCCCGGTGTCCCGATCCGAACCTTCAGAGCGGGCCGGCTGGGGAGTGCCAAGCACCCCGTACCTGCACTTTCCGTCCCTGCGGTCCCAAATACCGGAACCACCCGAATACCACTTTATTTGACAAAATGAGGTGCGGCCTACAGCCTTAGAAAACCAACCCTAAATAAGTCAATACTTCCAACGACACAGGTGCGCATTCGTGCCGCGTGACGTGGTGACGTCATCGCGCTTTCACCTTAAAAGATTTATTTGATATTTTGATATAAAACCTTAGAAAACCAACCCTACAGAAGTCAAATGGTCCAATAAAGGGTGATGGGAGGGTGATGGCAGGGTGATGGCAGGGTGATGGCAGGGTGATGGGAGGGTGATGGCAGGGTGATGGGAGGGTGATGGCAGGGTGATGGGAGGGTGATGGCAGGGTGATGGCAGGGTGATGGGAGGGTGATGGCAGGGTGATGGGAGGGTGATGGCAGGGTGATGGGGGAGGGTGATGGGGGAGGGTGATGGGGGAGGGTGATGGGGCCTCCCTATAGAAGTCAGTATCTCCAACGACGCAGGCGCGCATTCGTGTCGCGTGACGTGGTGACGTCATCACACTTTCCCCTCAAAAGACCCATTTGATATAAGTTAATATTCTGATATAAGCTTTAGAAAACCAACCCTATATAAGTCAATACCTCCAACGATACAGGTGCGCAAAATACAAAATCACAAAAGATTTATTTGATACAAGTTAATATTTTGAATAACTCGGTCAATATCAGTCCGAATTTCGCCAAATAAAGGTTCCCGTTATCCACAGATACCCCTGTATCCTCCTAGAGGCGAAGTCAGGATGAATTTCCCAAAAAATAAAGTCCTTCGGCAACGAAGATTTAACATGGGGCTTTCCTATGTAACTTTACCCCGAGGTAATTTCACCAAAAATCCTCGAAATTTCGCGGGTCCCGTTCTATTGAGTGTTAAGCTAATCTAGCGACTGCAAAATCTGAAAACAGAATTAAGATCCGAGTCCCCGTTCACTCTCGAGGGCTTCCAAGAGCAAATCGCATATATTCCTAATGAAAAAACCCCGGAGTTCCTAAATCCCAAGTCCCATGCCATCCGATGTCAATCCATATATCTATACCTTACTACGAACGTTCTGCATCTAATGATAAGCATTAAAACCATCAAAAAATATTTTGTGACCACTTTATTTAACAAAATGAGGTGCGGCCTAGCATCTAGTCGAGACCAAGTCACCCAGGCCGATCACCCATTCCGACCCCAAATTCCTCATTGACGATAACTAAACAATATATTATATGAATCGCACCGTACATACCTCCTTCTAGATCTTGTTCTTGTCTTGATATACTCACTCAGGCTCACTCTATCACGACTGAGTCCTCTCAGCTCTTCCAAATGGCGTCCGTTCCGCCTCGTGTCCAGTCCAACTCCGAGCTCTTCTTCTTCGAAAGACCTTTGACCCTCATGGTGGGGGCGTGATGACGTCACTGCGCTTCAGTCTTAGAAAACTAAGGGCGTGATGACGTCACTGCACTTCAGTCTTAGAAAACTAATTTTTATATAAGTTAATATTTTCAATAACTCCTAGAGGCGAAGTCTTAGAGAATTTCGCAATAAGAAATAGAGTCCTTCGGCGTCGGAAATTTAACACGGTGTTTTCCTATGTAACTTTACCCTGAGGTAATTTTACCAAAAATCCCCGAAATTTCACGGGTCCAGCCCTATTGAGTGCCTGCGGCCTCTCAAGTCCCTTCACAGAGTCGGGCTAGAGTCAAGCTCAAAAGGGTTTTCTTTCCCCACTGATTCCGCCAAGCCCGTTCCCTTGGCTGTGGCTTCGCTGGATAGTAGATAGGGACAGTGAGGATCTCGTTCATCCATTCATGCGCGTCACTGTTTAGATGACGAAATGAATGAGTTCATTCATTTTCGCTGCATGATTTTTCGGGTGACACGGTCACAATTTCGGTCTTCGAGGCCGGCCGATAGGCACAGTGTGACCGGAAGGGACGAGGTTCTCCTGACAACGTGGCCCTTGACTTGGTTTGTCCGCACAATGTGGGCGCTTTCAGGATGAACTTTAGCCGGGGAGCGTTTGGGCGCCCCAGTCTGATACTGCCGCCCACGCGCAGAACAACTTGTGAGTGCACGTGGCTCCCGGCGGTCCCACTGGCCTAGCGCTACCATGTTTAGACAGCGAAAGTCCATCCCCGGGCACCACGTCTGGCTCGCTTATTCAGGGAGCATGGCGACGTGGGCACGGTAGGGCACCCGCGGAGCCCAGGCGGACCGGGGACGCGCGAGCCTACGCGTTAGCGGGCTACGGTGGAATCAACGGCTTCGGCCATGGCCGGGCCGATATTCGGCCCGGTCGCCCGGAAAATGAACTGGTTCGACGCCCGCGCTAGAGAGGTCGCGGGCGACTGAGATGTATTAACCAATAATTAATTAATTTGAGACGTCCGATTTCTAGTGTTTGGAAATTTGGAAGAGCTTGACCCTAGCCTTTCCCTTGCGAGGGCAAGGAGGACCTTAACACTTGACACTTAAGCTTAGTTTGAAGTACACCCTGCCAGCGCTCCCGATGGGATGGCAGGGCAACCAGAAGGGACGAGGTTCTCCTGACCACGTGGCCCTCGATCTGGGAAGCGAGAGGCGTTCCATTAGTGGACGCGCCCCTCACGCCCGACTTTTGGGCGGCCCCGGCAGGCCGTTTGTTTTGACGTTCCGTGACAGGCCCCGCACCCCCACCTCCGGGCCGACCGGGCGACCGGAATGAATCCCGGTGTCCCGATCCGAGCCTTCAGAGCGGGCCGGCTGCACTTTCCGTCCCTGCGGTCCCAAATACCGGAACCACCCGAATACCACTTTATTCGACAAAATGAGGTGCGGCCTACAGCCTTAAAAAACCAACCCTATATAAGTCAATACCTCCAACGACACAGGCGCGCATTCGTGCCGCGTGACGTGGTGACGTCATCGCGCTTTCACCTTAAAAGGTTTATTTGATATAAATTGATATTTTTATATAAGCCTTAGAAAACCAACCCTACAGAAGTCAAATGGTCCAATAAAGGGTGATGGGAGGGTGATGGGAGGGTGATGGCAGGGTGATGGGAGGGTGATGGCAGAGGGTGATGGGGGAGGGTGATGGCAGGGTGATGGGAGGGTGATGGCAGGGTGATGGGAGGGTGATGGGAGGGTGATGGCAGGGTGATGGGAGGGTGATGGGGGAGGGTGATGGGGGAGGGTGATGGGGGAGGGTGATGGGGCAGGGTGATGGGGCAGGGTGATGGGAGGGTGATGGGAGGGTGATGGGAGGGTGATGGGATGGGAGGGAGGAGTTTGTTTTGACGTTCCGTGACAGGCCCCGCACCCCCACCTCCGGGCCGACCGGGCGACCGGAATGAATCCCGGTGTCCCGATCCGAACCTTCAGAGCGGGCCGGCTGGGGAGTGCCAAGCACCCCGTACCTGCACTTTCCGTCCCTGCGGTCCCAAATATCGGAACCACCCGAATACCACTTTATTTGACAAAATGAGGTGCGGCCTACAGCCTTAGAAAACCAACCCTAAATAAGTCAATACTTCCAACGACACAGGTGCGCATTCGTGCCGCGTGACGTGGTGACGTCATCGCGCTTTCACCTTCAAAGATTTATTTGATATTTTGATATAAAACCTTAGAAAACCAACCCTACAGAAGTCAAATGGTCCAATAAAGGGTGATGGGAGGGTGATGGCAGGGTGATGGGAGGGTGATGGCAGGGTGATGGGAGGGTGATGGCAGGGTGATGGGAGGGTGATGGCAGGGTGATGGGAGGGTGATGGCAGGGTGATGGCAGGGTGATGGGAGGGTGATGGCAGGGTGATGGGAGGGTGATGGCAGGGTGATGGGGGAGGGTGATGGGGGAGGGTGATGGGGGAGGGTGATGGGGCCTCCCTATAGAAGTCAGTATCTCCAACGACGCAGGCGCGCATTCGTGCCGCGTGACGTGGTGACGTCATCACACTTTCCCCTCAAAAGACCCATTTGATATAAGTTAATATTCTGATATAAGCTTTAGAAAACCAACCCTATATAAGTCAATACCTCCAACGATACAGGTGCGCAAAATACAAAATCACAAAAGATTTATTTGATACAAGTTAATATTTTGAATAACTCGGTCAATATCAGTCCGAATTTCGCCAAATAAAGGTTCCCGTTATCCACAGATACCCCTGTATCCTCCTAGAGGCGAAGTCAGGATGAATTTCCCAAAAAATAAAGTCCTTCGGCAACGAAGATTTAACATGGGGCTTTCCTATGTAACTTTACCCCGAGGTAATTTCACCAAAAATCCTCGAAATTTCGCGGGTCCCATTCTATTGAGTGTTAAGCTAATCTAGCGACTGCAAAATCTGAAAACAGAATTAAGATCCGAGTCCCCGTTCACTCTCGAGGGCTTCCAAGAGCAAATCGCATATATTCCTAATGAAAAAACCCCGGAGTTCCTAAATCCCAAGTCCCATGCCATCCGATGTCAATCCATATATCTATACCTTACTACGAACGTTCTGCATCTAATGATAAGCATTAAAACCATCAAAAAATATTTTGTGACCACTTTATTTAACAAAATGAGGTGCGGCCTAGCATCTAGTCGAGACCAAGTCACCCAGGCCGATCACCCATTCCGACCCCAAATTCCTCATTGACGATAACTAAACAATATATTATATGAATCGCACCATACATACCTCCTTCTAGATCTTGTTCTTGTCTTGATATACTCACTCAGGCTCACTCTATCACGACTGAGTCCTCTCAGCTCTTCCAAATGGCGTCCGTTCCGCCTCGTGTCCAGTCCAACTCCGAGCTCTTCTTCTTCGAAAGACCTTTGACCCTCATGGTGGGGGCGTGATGACGTCACTGCGCTTCAGTCTTAGAAAACTAAGGGCGTGATGACGTCACTGCACTTCAGTCTTAGAAAACTAATTTTTATATAAGTTAATATTTTCAATAACTCCTAGAGGCGAAGTCTTAGAGAATTTCACAATAAGAAATAGAGTCCTTCGGCGACGGAAATTTAACACGGTGTTTTCCTATGTAACTTTACCCTGAGGTAATTTTACCAAAAATCCCCGAAATTTCACGGGTCCAGCCCTATTGAGTGCCTGCGGCCTCTCAAGTCCCTTCACAGAGTCGGGCTAGAGTCAAGCTCAAAAGGGTTTTCTTTCCCCACTGATTCCGCCAAGCCCGTTCCCTTGGCTGTGGCTTCGCTGGATAGTAGATAGGGACAGTGAGGATCTCGTTCATCCATTCATGCGCGTCACTGTTTAGATGACGAAATGAATGAGTTCATTCATTTTCGCTGCATGATTTCTCGGGTGACACGGTCACAATTTCGGTCTTCGAGGCCAGCCGATAGGCATAGTGTGACCGGAAGGGACGAGGTTCTCCTGACCACGTGGCCCTTGACTTGGTTTGTCCGCACAATGTGGGCGCTTTCAGGATGAACTTTAGCCGGGGAGCGTTTGGGCGCCCCAGTCTGATACTGCCGCCCACGCGCAGAACAACTTGTGAGTGCACGTGGGTCCCGGCGGTCCCACTGGCCTAGCGCTACCATGTTTAGACAGCGAAAGTCCGTCCCCGGGCACCACGTCTGGCTCGCTTATTCAGGGAGCATGGCGACGTGGGCACGGTAGGGCACCCGCGGAGCCCAGGCGGACCGGGGACGCGCGAGCCTACGCGTTAGCGGGCTACGGTGGAATCAACGGCTTCGGCCACGGCCGAGCCGATACTCGGCCCGGTCGCCCGGAAAATGAACTGGTTCGACGCCCGCGCTAGAGAGGTCGCGGGCGACTGAGATGTATTAACCAATAATTAATTAATTTGAGACGTCCGATTTCTAGTGTTTGGAAATTTGGAAGAGCTTGACCCTAGCCTTTCCCTTGCGAGGGCAAGGAGGAACTTAACACTTGACACTTAAGCTTAGTTTGAAGTACACCCTGCCAGCGCTCCCGATGGGATGGCAGGGCAACCAGAAGGGACGAGGTTCTCCTGACCACGTGGCCCTCGATCTGGGAAGCGAGAGGCGTTCCATTAGTGGATGCGCCCCTCACGCCCGACTTTTGGGCGGCCCCGGCAGGCCGTTTGTTTTGACGTTCCGTGCCAGGCCCCGCACCCCCACCTCCGGGCCGACCGGGCGACCGGAATGAATCCCGGTGTCCCGATCCGAGCCTTCAGAGCGGGCCGGCTGCACTTTCTGTCCCTGCGGTCCCAAATACCGGAACCACCCGAATGCCACTTTATTCGACAAAATGAGGTGCGGCCTACAGCCTTAGAAAACCAACCCTATATAAGTCAATACCTCCAACGACACAGGCGCGCATTCATGCCGCGTGACGTGGTTACGTCATCGCGCTTTCACCTTAAAAGATTTATTTGATATAAATTGATATTTTGATATAAGCCTTAGAAAACCAACCCTACAGAAGTCAAATGGTCCAATAAAGGCTGATGGGAGGGTGATGGGAGGGTGATGGCAGGGTGATGGGAGGGTGATGGCAGAGGGTGATGGGGGAGGGTGATGGCAGGGTGATGGGAGGGTGATGGCAGGGTGATGGGAGGGTGATGGGAGGGTGATGGCAGGGTGATGGGAGGGTGATGGGGGAGGGTGATGGGGGAGGGTGATGGGGGAGGGTGATGGGGCAGGGTGATGGGGCAGGGTGATGGGAGGGTGATGGGAGGGTGATGGGAGGGTGATGGGATGGGAGGGAGGAGTTTGTTTTGACGTTCCGTGACAGGCCCCGCACCCCCACCTCCGGGCAGACCGGGCGACCGGAATGAATCCCGGTGTCCCGATCCGAACCTTCAGAGCGGGCCGGCTGGGGAGTGCCAAGCACCCCGTACCTGCACTTTCCGTCCCTGCGGTCCCAAATACCGGAACCACCCGAATACCACTTTATTTGACAAAATGAGGTGCGGCCTACAGCCTTAGAAAACCAACCCTAAATAAGTCAATACTTCCAATGACACAGGTGCGCATTCGTGCCGCGTGACGTGGTGACGTCATCGCGCTTTCACCTTAAAAGATTTATTTGATATTTTGATATAAAACCTTAGAAAACCAACCCTACAGAAGTCAAATGGTCCAATAAAGGGTGATGGGAGGGTGATGGCAGGGTGATGGGAGGGTGGTGGGAGGGTGATGGCAGGGTGGTGGGAGGGTGATGGCAGGGTGATGGCAGGGTGATGGGAGGGTGATGGCAGGGTGATGGGAGGGTGATGGCAGGGTGATGGCAGGGTGATGGGAGGGTGATGGCAAGGTGATGGGAGGGTGATGGGGGAGGGTGATGGGGGAGGGTGATGGGGGAGGGTGATGGGGCCTCCCTATAGAAGTCAGTATCTCCAACGACGCAGGCGCGCATTCGTGCCGCGTGACGTGGTGACGTCATCACACTTTCCCCTCAAAAGACCCATTTGATATAAGCTAATATTCTGATATAAGCTTTAGAAAACCAACCCTATATAAGTCAATACCTCCAACGATACAGGTGCGCAAAATACAAAATCACAAAAGATTTATTTGATACAAGTTAATATTTTGAATAACTCGGTCAATATCAGTCCGAATTTCGCCAAATAAAGGTTCCCGTTATCCACAGATACCCCTGTATCCTCCTAGAGGCGAAGTCAGGATGAATTTCGCAAAAAATAAAGTCCTTCGGCAACGAAGATTTAACATGGGGCTTTCCTATGTAACTTTACCCCGAGGTAATTTCACCAAAAATCCCCGAAATTTCGCGGGTCCCGTTCTATTGAGTGTTAAGCTAATCTAGCGACTGCAAAATCTGAAAACAGAATTAAGATCCGAGTCCCCGTTCACTCTCGAGGGCTTCCAAGAGCAAATCGCATATATTCCTAATGAAAAAACCCCAGAGTTCCTAAATCCCAAGTCCCATGCCATCCGATGTCAATCCATATATCTATACCTTACTACGAACGTTCTGCATCTAATGATAAGCATTAAAACCATCAAAAAATATTTTGTGACCACTTTATTTAACAAAATGAGGTGCGGCCTAGCATCTAGTCGAGACCAAGTCACCCAGGCCGATCACCCATTCCGACCCCAAATTCCTCATCGACGATAACTAAACAATATATTATATGAATCGCACCGTACATACCTCCTTCTAGATCTTGTTCTTGTCTTGATATACTCACTCATGCTCACTCTATCATGACTGAGTCCTCTCAGCTCTTCCAAATGGCGTCCGTTCCGCCTCGTGTCCAGTCCAACTCCGAGCTCTTCTTCTTCGAAAGACCTTTGACCCTCATGGTGGGGGCGTGATGACGTCACTGCGCTTCAGTCTTAGAAAACTAAGGGCGTGATGACGTCACTGCACTTCAGTCTTAGAAAACTAATTTTTATATAAGTTAATATTTTCAATAACTCCAAGAGGCGAAGTCTTAGAGAATTTTGCAATAAGAAATAGAGTCCTTCGGCGACGGAAATTTAACACGGTGTTTTCCTATGTAACTTTACCCTGAGGTAATTTTACCAAAAATCCCCGAAATTTCACGGGTCCAGCCCTATTGAGTGCCTGCGGCCTCTCAAGTCCCTTCACAGAGTCGGGCTAGAGTCAAGCTCAAAAGGGTTTTCTTTCCCCACTGATTCCGCCAAGCCCGTTCCCTTGGCTGTGGCTTCGCTGGATAGTAGATAGGGACAGTGAGGATCTCGTTCATCCATTCATGCGCGTCACTGTTTAGATGACGAAATGAATGAGTTCATTCATTTTCGCTGCATGATTTCTCGGGTGACACGGTCACAATTTCGGTCTTCGAGGCCGGCCGATAGGCATAGTGTGACCGGAAGGGACGAGGTTCTCCTGACCACGTGGCCCTTGACTTGGTTTGTCCGCACAATGTGGGCGCTTTCAGGATGAACTTTAGCCGGGGAGCGTTTGGGCGCCCCAGTCTGATACTGCCGCCCACGCGCAGAACAACTTGTGAGTGCACGTGGGTCCCGGCGGTCCCACTGGCCTAGCGCTACCATGTTTAGACAGCGAAAGTCCGTCCCCGGGCACCACGTCTGGCTCGCTTATTCAGGGAGCATGGCGACGTGGGCACGGTAGGGCACCCGCGGAGCCCAGGCGGACCGGGGACGCGCGAGCCTACGCGTTAGCGGGCTACGGTGGAATCAACCGCTTCGGCCACGGCCGAGCCGATACTCGGCCCGGTCGCCCGGAAAATGAACTGGTTCGACGCCCGTGCTAGAGAGGTCGCGGGCGACTGAGATGTATTAACCAATAATTAATTAATTTGAGACGTCCGATTTCTAGTGTTTGGAAATTTGGAAGAGCTTTTTTTTTTTTTTTTTTTTTTTTTTTTTTTTTTTTGTATACAATATCGAGGCTCGTGAAAGAGCGAACATTAATCACACAGAAAGACAAACCGACACATAAAACATATAACATAGGGAGCGGTAGACAAGATGGGGAGAGAGGGGGAAGGACACAAACACAACATTTGAGAGCAGGGACCGAGAGACATGGAGACATCGAGAGATCTGAGAGAGGGCGAGGGCTTTGGGGGGGGGGGGGCGTGGGAAGGGGGCAGTGGGAGAGGTATAAAACATATGGACACTGCCAGGACTTCCAGGAAAGAAGTTGGAATTTCAAACAAGGTGGATCTGGGGTGAATTAGCGGGGGTAGAAAAGATCAAGGTTTTGGATGGGGGAAGATAAGAGATGGTGGTGAACAGCTGTTTTAAAGACCTGGAGGGAGGAGTGGGATTGAAGGGAGTGAGGGAGTTTGTTCCAGAGGCGGGAGAAAAGAGGAATGAAAGAGTGAAGGTGAGCGGAGAGCCGAGATTTCGGCAGTTTAACCATCAGAGGGTTGCTGGCAGATCTTGTGCGACCTGTAGGAATATTTGGGGGACAGAGCACAGAGAGAGCTGGGGGTGCAAGGCCGGAGAGGAGTCGGTAGAAGACAGAAAGACCACCTACCTGCCTGCGGTGAGTGAGTGAAAGGCCCTCAGAGATAGCTTCATCGCGGGAGATTCCAATAATTCTGAAAGCTTTGGTTTCAACAGCGTGAAGCCGAGCTAGGTGTGAGGCAGGAGCACCGGCCCATAGGGGAGAACAGTATTCCATTGAGCTGCGGATGAAAGCCTTGTATGTGGTGAGGAGCTCAGGTGTGCCGAGGAAGGACTTCGCACGACGGAGGATGCCCAGTCGGCGACTGGCTTTGGAGGCCAGCTTGGAAATGTGGTTTTCCCAAGAAAGATCATGGCAGATAGTGAGACCCAAAATCTTGAGCGACAGAACTTCTTGGAGAGGATTGTTGAGAAAGTAGATGGGAGGGTTGTCCAGTCGATCTTTTCGGAGAGACATAGTAAGAGTGTGAGATTTGTCAGGATTGAAAGACATGTTCCACTTGTTTGACCAGTCTGTGATTTTGTCCAGGTCTTCAGAGAGTGAGGAGGCAGCAGACTGCCGATCTGAGGGAAGAGGAATGGAGCGGCAGAGAGTGGAGTCATCAGCAAAGAGATAGAGAGGATTTTCGAGAGAGTCAGAGAGATCATTGATGAAGACCAGAAAAAGCACGGGGCCCAGAACACTGCCTTGGGGAACTCCAGCCTGAACAGGAAGAGGAGATGAGAGAAACCCATTCAGGGCCACACGTTGACGACGACTAGAGAGGAAGTCCGCCAGCCATGCGTGGAGATTTCCATGGATACCAAAGGAGGAGAGTTTGGTGAGCAGAGCGGGGTGCCAGACCGTGTCGAAGGCACGTGATATGTCGAGGGAGACAGCTCTAATTTCCTGTTTGGCATTGAGGACCTCCATCCATTGTTGAGACAGCAGAAGCAGCATGTCCAGAGTAGAGTGACCTGGTCTGAAACCAAATTGATGATCAGAGATCAAGCCATTGGAGAAGAGGAAAGATTTCATATCAGAAGCAATGATGGATTCCATGACTTTGCTGATAATTGGGAGAAGGCTGATTGGTCTGTAGTTGCTAGGATCTGTTTTTGCACCTTTTTTGTGCAAAGCGGTGATGTTGGCTGATTTCCAAGCAGATGGCAGTTGACCTTGAGCAAAAGAGCTTGACCCTAGCCTTTCCCTTGCGAGGGCAAGGAGGAACTTAACACTTGACACTTAAGCTTAGTTTGAAGTACACCCTGCCAGCGCTCCCGATGGGATGGCAGGGCAACCAGAAGGGACGAGGTTCTCCTGACCACGTGGCCCTCGATCTGGGAAGCGAGAGGCGTCCATTAGTGGACGCGCCCCTCACGCCCGACTTTTGGGCAGCCCCGGCAGGCCGTTTGTTTTGACGTTCCATGACAGGCCCCGCACCCCCACCTCCGGGCCGACCGGGCGACCGGAATGAATCCCGGTGTCCCGATCCGAGCCTTCAGAGCGGGCCGGCTGCACTTTCTGTCCCTGCGGTCCCAAATACCGGAACCACCCGAATGCCACTTTATTCGACAAAATGAGGTGCGGCCTACAGCCTTAGAAAACCAACCCTATATAAGTCAATACCTCCAACGACACAGGCGCGCATTCATGCCGCGTGACGTGGTGACATCATCGCGCTTTCACCTTAAAAGATTTATTTGATATAAATTGATATTTTGATATAAGCCTTAGAAAACCAACCCTACAGAAGTCAAATGGTCCAATAAAGGGTGATGGGAGGGTGATGGGAGGGTGATGGCAGGGTGATGGGAGGGTGATGGCAGAGGGTGATGGGGGAGGGTGATGGCAGGGTGATGGGAGGGTGATGGCAGGGTGACGGGAGGGTGATGGGAGGGTGATGGCAGGGTGATGGGAGGGTGATGGGGGAGGGTGATGGGGGAGGGTGATGGGGGAGGGTGATGGGGCAGGGTGATGGGGCAGGGTGATGGGAGGGTGATGGGAGGGTGATGGGAGGGTGATGGGATGGGAGGGAGGAGTTTGTTTTGACGTTCCGTGACAGGCCCCGCACCCCCACCTCCGGGCAGACCGGGCGACCGAAATGAATCCCGGTGTCCCGATCCGAACCTTCAGAGCGGGCCGGCTTGGGAGTGCCAAGCACCCCGTACCTGCACTTTCCGTCCCTGCGGTCCCAAATACCGGAACCACCCGAATACCACTTTATTTGACAAAATGAGGTGCGGCCTACAGCCTTAGAAAACCAACCCTAAATAAGTCAATACTTCCAACGACACAGGTGCGCATTCGTGCCGCGTGACGTGGTGACGTCATCGCGCTTTCACCTTAAAAGATTTATTTGATATTTTGATATAAAACCTTAGAAAACCAACCCTACAGAAGTCAAATGGTCCAATAAAGGGTGATGGGAGGGTGATGGCAGGGTGATGGGAGGGTGGTGGGAGGGTGATGGCAGGGTGGTGGGAGGGTGATGGCAGGGTGATGGCAGGGTGATGGGAGGGTGATGGCAGGGTGATGGGAGGGCGATGGCAGGGTGATGGCAGGGTGATGGGAGGGTGATGGCAGGGTGATGGGAGGGTGATGGGGGAGGGTGATGGGGGAGGGTGATGGGGGAGGGTGATGGGGCCTCCCTATAGAAGTCAGTATCTCCAACGACGCAGGCGCGCATTCGTGCCGCGTGACGTGGTGACGTCATCACACTTTCCCCTCAAAAGACCCATTTGATATAAGTTAATATTCTGATATAAGCTTTAGAAAACCAACCCTATATAAGTCAATACCTCCAACGATACAGGTGCGCAAAATACAAAATCACAAAAGATTTATTTGATACAAGTTAATATTTTGAATAACTCGGTCAATATCAGTCCGAATTTCGCCAAATAAAGGTTGCCGTTATCCACAGATACCCCTGTATCCTCCTAGAGGCAAAGTCAGGATGAATTTCGCAAAAAATAAAGTCCTTCGGCAACGAAGATTTAACATGGGGCTTTCCTATGTAACTTTACCCCGAGGTAATTTCACCAAAAATCCCCGAAATTTCGCGGGTCCCGTTCTATTGAGTGTTAAGCTAATCTAGCGACTGCAAAATCTGAAAACAGAATTAAGATCCGAGTCCCCGTTCACTCTCGAGGGCTTCCAAGAGCAAATCGCATATATTCCTAATGAAAAAACCCCGGAGTTCCTAAATCCCAAGTCCCATGCCATCCGATGTCAATCCATATATCTATACCTTACTACGAACGTTCTGCATCTAATGATAAGCATTAAAACCATCAAAAAATATATTGTGACCACTTTATTTAACAAAATGAGGTGCGGCCTAGCATCTAGTCGAGACCAAGTCACCCAGGCCGATCACCAATTCCGACCCCAAATTCCTCATCGACGATAACTAAACAATATATTATATGAATCGCACCGTACATACCTCCTTCTAGATCTTGTTCTTGTCTTGATATACTCACTCAGGCTCACTCTATCACGACTGAGTCCTCTCAGCTCTCCCAAATGGCGTCCGTTCCGCCTCGTGTCCAGTCCAACTCCGAGCTCTTCTTCTTCGAAAGACCTTTGACCCTCATGGTGGGGGCGTGATGACGTCACTGCGCTTCAGTCTTAGAAAACTAAGGGCGTGATGACGTCACTGCACTTCAGTCTTAGAAAACTAATTTTTATATAAGTTAATATTTTCAATAACTCCTAGAGGCGAAGTCTTAGAGAATTTCGCAATAAGAAATAGAGTCCTTCGGCGACGGAAATTTAACACGGTGTTTTCCTATGTAACTTTACCCTGAGGTAATTTTACCAAAAATCCCCGAAATTTCACGGGTCCAGCCCTATTGAGTGCCTGCGGCCTCTCAAGTCCCTTCACAGAGTCGGGCTAGAGTCAAGCTCAAAAGGGTTTTCTTTCCCCACTGATTCCGCCAAGCCCGTTCCCTTGGCTGTGGCTTCGCTGGATAGTAGATAGGGACAGTGAGGATCTCGTTCATCCATTCATGCGCGTCACTGTTTAGATGACGAAATGAATGAGTTCATTCATTTTTGCTGCATGATTTCTCGGGTGACACGGTCACAATTTCGGTCTTCGAGGCCGGCCGATAGGCATAGTGTGACCGGAAGGGACGAGGTTCTCCTGACCACGTGGCCCTTGACTTGGTTTGTCCGCACAATGTGGGCGCTTTCAGGATGAACTTTAGCCGGGGAGCGTTTGGGCGCCCCAGTCTGATACTGCCGCCCACGCACAGAACAACTTGTGAGTGCACGTGGGTCCCGGCGGTCCCACTGGCCTAGCGCTACCATGTTTAGACAGCGAAGGTCCATCCCCGGGCACCACGTCTGGCTCGCTTATTCAGGGAGCATGGCGACGTGGGCACGGTAGGGCACCCGCGGAGCCCAGGCGGACCGGGGGCGCGCGAGCCTACGCGTTAGCGTGCCACGGCGGAATCAACGGCTTCGGCCACAGCCGGGCCGATACTCGGCCCGGTCGCCCGGAAAATGAACTGGTTCGACGCCCACGCGAGAGAGGTCGCGGGCGACTGAGATGTATTAACCAATAATTAATTAATTTGAGACGTCCGATTTCTAGTGTTTGGAAATTTGGAAGAGCTTGACCCTAGCCTTTCCCTTGCGAGGGCAAGGAGGAACTTAACACTTGACACTTAAGCTTAGTTTGAAGTACACCCTGCCAGCGCTCCCGATGGGATGGCAGGGCAACCAGAAGGGACGAGGTTCTCCTGACCACGTGGCCCTCGATCTGGGAAGCGAGAGGCGTCCATTAGTGGACGCGCCCCTCACGCCCGACTTTTGGGCAGCCCCGGCAGGCCGTTTGTTTTGACGTTCCATGACAGGCCCCGCACCCCCACCTCCGGGCCGACCGGGCGACCGGAATGAATCCCGGTGTCCCGATCCGAGCCTTCAGAGCGGGCCGGCTGCACTTTCTGTCCCTGCGGTCCCAAATACCGGAACCACCCGAATGCCACTTTATTCGACAAAATGAGGTGCGGCCTACAGCCTTAGAAAACCAACCCTATATAAGTCAATACCTCCAACGACACAGGCGCGCATTCATGCCGCGTGACGTGGTGACATCATCGCGCTTTCACCTTAAAAGATTTATTTGATATAAATTGATATTTTGATATAAGCCTTAGAAAACCAACCCTACAGAAGTCAAATGGTCCAATAAAGGGTGATGGGAGGGTGATGGGAGGGTGATGGCAGGGTGATGGGAGGGTGATGGCAGAGGGTGATGGGGGAGGGTGATGGCAGGGTGATGGGAGGGTGATGGCAGGGTGACGGGAGGGTGATGGGAGGGTGATGGCAGGGTGATGGGAGGGTGATGGGGGAGGGTGATGGGGGAGGGTGATGGGGGAGGGTGATGGGGCAGGGTGATGGGGCAGGGTGATGGGAGGGTGATGGGAGGGTGATGGGAGGGTGATGGGATGGGAGGGAGGAGTTTGTTTTGACGTTCCGTGACAGGCCCCGCACCCCCACCTCCGGGCAGACCGGGCGACCGAAATGAATCCCGGTGTCCCGATCCGAACCTTCAGAGCGGGCCGGCTTGGGAGTGCCAAGCACCCCGTACCTGCACTTTCCGTCCCTGCGGTCCCAAATACCGGAACCACCCGAATACCACTTTATTTGACAAAATGAGGTGCGGCCTACAGCCTTAGAAAACCAACCCTAAATAAGTCAATACTTCCAACGACACAGGTGCGCATTCGTGCCGCGTGACGTGGTGACGTCATCGCGCTTTCACCTTAAAAGATTTATTTGATATTTTGATATAAAACCTTAGAAAACCAACCCTACAGAAGTCAAATGGTCCAATAAAGGGTGATGGGAGGGTGATGGCAGGGTGATGGGAGGGTGGTGGGAGGGTGATGGCAGGGTGGTGGGAGGGTGATGGCAGGGTGATGGCAGGGTGATGGGAGGGTGATGGCAGGGTGATGGGAGGGCGATGGCAGGGTGATGGCAGGGTGATGGGAGGGTGATGGCAGGGTGATGGGAGGGTGATGGGGGAGGGTGATGGGGGAGGGTGATGGGGGAGGGTGATGGGGCCTCCCTATAGAAGTCAGTATCTCCAACGACGCAGGCGCGCATTCGTGCCGCGTGACGTGGTGACGTCATCACACTTTCCCCTCAAAAGACCCATTTGATATAAGTTAATATTCTGATATAAGCTTTAGAAAACCAACCCTATATAAGTCAATACCTCCAACGATACAGGTGCGCAAAATACAAAATCACAAAAGATTTATTTGATACAAGTTAATATTTTGAATAACTCGGTCAATATCAGTCCGAATTTCGCCAAATAAAGGTTGCCGTTATCCACAGATACCCCTGTATCCTCCTAGAGGCAAAGTCAGGATGAATTTCGCAAAAAATAAAGTCCTTCGGCAACGAAGATTTAACATGGGGCTTTCCTATGTAACTTTACCCCGAGGTAATTTCACCAAAAATCCCCGAAATTTCGCGGGTCCCGTTCTATTGAGTGTTAAGCTAATCTAGCGACTGCAAAATCTGAAAACAGAATTAAGATCCGAGTCCCCGTTCACTCTCGAGGGCTTCCAAGAGCAAATCGCATATATTCCTAATGAAAAAACCCCGGAGTTCCTAAATCCCAAGTCCCATGCCATCCGATGTCAATCCATATATCTATACCTTACTACGAACGTTCTGCATCTAATGATAAGCATTAAAACCATCAAAAAATATATTGTGACCACTTTATTTAACAAAATGAGGTGCGGCCTAGCATCTAGTCGAGACCAAGTCACCCAGGCCGATCACCAATTCCGACCCCAAATTCCTCATCGACGATAACTAAACAATATATTATATGAATCGCACCGTACATACCTCCTTCTAGATCTTGTTCTTGTCTTGATATACTCACTCAGGCTCACTCTATCACGACTGAGTCCTCTCAGCTCTCCCAAATGGCGTCCGTTCCGCCTCGTGTCCAGTCCAACTCCGAGCTCTTCTTCTTCGAAAGACCTTTGACCCTCATGGTGGGGGCGTGATGACGTCACTGCGCTTCAGTCTTAGAAAACTAAGGGCGTGATGACGTCACTGCACTTCAGTCTTAGAAAACTAATTTTTATATAAGTTAATATTTTCAATAACTCCTAGAGGCGAAGTCTTAGAGAATTTCGCAATAAGAAATAGAGTCCTTCGGCGACGGAAATTTAACACGGTGTTTTCCTATGTAACTTTACCCTGAGGTAATTTTACCAAAAATCCCCGAAATTTCACGGGTCCAGCCCTATTGAGTGCCTGCGGCCTCTCAAGTCCCTTCACAGAGTCGGGCTAGAGTCAAGCTCAAAAGGGTTTTCTTTCCCCACTGATTCCGCCAAGCCCGTTCCCTTGGCTGTGGCTTCGCTGGATAGTAGATAGGGACAGTGAGGATCTCGTTCATCCATTCATGCGCGTCACTGTTTAGATGACGAAATGAATGAGTTCATTCATTTTTGCTGCATGATTTCTCGGGTGACACGGTCACAATTTCGGTCTTCGAGGCCGGCCGATAGGCATAGTGTGACCGGAAGGGACGAGGTTCTCCTGACCACGTGGCCCTTGACTTGGTTTGTCCGCACAATGTGGGCGCTTTCAGGATGAACTTTAGCCGGGGAGCGTTTGGGCGCCCCAGTCTGATACTGCCGCCCACGCACAGAACAACTTGTGAGTGCACGTGGGTCCCGGCGGTCCCACTGGCCTAGCGCTACCATGTTTAGACAGCGAAGGTCCATCCCCGGGCACCACGTCTGGCTCGCTTATTCAGGGAGCATGGCGACGTGGGCACGGTAGGGCACCCGCGGAGCCCAGGCGGACCGGGGGCGCGCGAGCCTACGCGTTAGCGTGCCACGGCGGAATCAACGGCTTCGGCCACAGCCGGGCCGATACTCGGCCCGGTCGCCCGGAAAATGAACTGGTTCGACGCCCACGCGAGAGAGGTCGCGGGCGACTGAGATGTATTAACCAATAATTAATTAATTTGAGACGTCCGATTTCTAGTGTTTGGAAATTTGGAAGAGCTTGACCCTAGCCTTTCCCTTGCGAGGGCAAGGAGGAACTTAACACTTGACACTTAAGCTTAGTTTGAAGTACACCCTGCCAGCGCTCCCGATGGGATGGCAGGGCAACCAGAAGGGATGAGGTTCTCCTGACCACGTGGCCCTCGATCTGGGAAGCGAGAGGCGTTCCATTAGTGGACGCGCCCCTCACGCCCGACTTTTGGGCGGCCCCGGCAGGCCGTTTGTTTTGACGTTCCGTGACAGGCCCTGCACCCCCACCTCCGGGCCGACCGGGCGACCGGAATGAATCCGGTGTCCCGATCCGAGCCTTCAGAGCGGGCCGGCTGCACTTTCCGTCCCTGCGGTCCCAAATACCGGAACCACCCGCATACCACTTTATTCGACAAAATGAGGTGCGGCCTACAGCCTTAGAAAACCAACCCTATATAAGTCAATACCTCCAACGACATAGGCGCGCATTCGTGCCGAGTGACGTGGTGACGTCATCGCGCTTTCACCTTAAAAGATTTATTTGATATAAATTGATATTTTGATATAAGCCTTAGAAAACCGACCCTATAGAAGTCAAATGGTCCAATAAAGGGTGATGGGAGGGTGATGGGAGGGTGATGGCAGGGTGATGGGAGGGTGATGGGAGGGTGATGGCAGGGTGATGGGAGGGTGATGGCAGGGTGATGGGAGGGTGATGGCAGGGTGGTGGGAGGGTGATGGGGCAGGGTGATGGGGCAGGGTGATGAGAGGGTGATGGGAGGGTGATGGGAGGGTGATGGCAGGGTGATGGCAGGGTGATGGGATGAGAGGGAGGAGTTTGTTTTGACGTTCCGTGACAGGCCCCGCACCCCCACCTCCGGGCCGACCGGGCGACCGGAATGAATCCCGGTGTCCCGATCCGAACCTTCAGAGTGGGCCGGCTGGGGAGTGCCAAGCACCCCGTACCTGCACTTTCCGTCCCTACGGTCCCAAATACCGGGACCACCCGAATACCACTTTATTCGACAAAATGAGGTGCAGCCTACAGCCTTAGAAAACCAACCCTATATAAGTCAATACCTCCAACGACACAGGCGCGCATTCGTGCCGCGTGACGTGGTGACGTCATCGCGCTTTCACCTTAAAAGATTTATTTGATATAAATTGATTATTTGATATAAGCCTTAGAAAACCAACCCTACAGAAGTCAAATGGTCCAATAAAGGGTGATGGGAGGGTGATGGCAGGGTGATGGGAGGGTGGTGGGAGGGTGATGGCAGGGTGGTGGGAGGGTGATGGCAAGGTGATGGGAGGGTGATGGCAGGGTGATGGGAGGGTGATGGCAGGGTGATGGGAGGGTGATTGCAGGGTGATGGCAGGGTGATGGCAGGGTGATGGGGGAGGGTGATGGGGCCTCCCTATAGAAGTCAGTACCTCCAACGACACAGGCGCGCATTCGTGCCGCGTGACGTGGTGACGTCATCACACTTTCCCCTCAAAAGACCCATTTGATATAAGTTAATATTCTGATATAAGCTTTAGAAAACCAACCCTATATAAGTCAATACCTCCAACGATAAATTGACTTGACATTTGAAGAGGATTTACATATCAGGTCACTGATTTCAATCACCAATTATATTTTAGGTCAACATAGACCAAATATGAACAAATTATTTTGTGGAACTCGCAAGTATCGTGCTATGCACGATATATTTCTTGTTTGTTTGTCTGTTTGTGAACAAGATATCTCAAAAAATTGTGGATGGATCTGGATGAAATTTCGTGGAGATGTTGGGTATGTGACAAAATGAAATGATCGAATTTTGGTTCAGGTCCGAATCCAGATACGGCCTATCAGTCGGATACAAAACCTAAACTGTTGCGTCTGGTGAAGGTATACACTCTACCAAGTGACGTTATAGTTTCCAAATGTTTCTATATCATCACAATTACTTTAGTCAAATGCAGTAATTTTTATTTTTTTTCTCCCCCAGAGTTAACAAGCCTTTTCTCAGAGATGAATCAGTCACTGAAGCACGTGTTCTTCCTCCAAGCGATTTTTAATGAGCCAGCGCAGATTCGGCCCTGGACTTTCAGTGTCTTCTTCTTCACCTACGTTGTAACGGTCACTCTCAACCTGGTGTTGATTCTGCTCATTATCTTGAGAAAGCAGTTACACAAACCTGTCTACATCTTCCTTGCTTATTTGTTATTCATGGACATTATATGTTCAACAACTGTGCTGCCTCGCCTCATGTTCAGTATCATCGTAAATAACGAAACTCGGATAAGTCTTTGTTTCATTCAGGCTTTTTTCATTGGATTTTATTCTGGGATGGAGCCTTCCATACTTGGAATCATGGCTATCGATCGTTACCTGGCTGTCTGCCATCCGCTCCGGTACAGTGTCCTGATCACGAATAGCAGAGCTCACATAGTCATGTGGGCCACACTGTGCTGGTGTTTCCTTACTATCGGGGTTCAATACCTGTTATTGTTGCGATTGACGTTCTGCAAGGATGTACTTCCCAATGTCACATGTGTTTTCATTGCTATAGCTAATCTTTCATGTGACGATATCACAGTTAATAGTACTAGGGCATGCCCGTACTATATATATGCCCGTACTATATATCTATCTAAAATTATATCCCCCCCCTCTATTTACATGAAATGGTTTGGTCCATTCGCAACGCCAAAGCGAACGGCGAACGGCTTGCGAGTACAGTGACAATCCCCCCCCTCTATTTACATGAATGGTTTGGTCCATTCGCAACGACCACAGAACCCCCCCCCCTCTATTTACATGCAATGGTTTGGTCCAAAGCGAACGGCTTCCGGAGTTTGGTAAAGAAATCGCCATCGCGTGCACAAACGCGCAGGAAAGCGAATGAATCGCAAATTCGTTTTTATTAGTTTTAAAACGTAGTTTAACGCCAACATAGTTTGCAAACGTGAAATAAATGAATACGCTCTCAAATGTGCCATCCGAGGCAGAGTGTGTCCGCCACGTTCGGCACACGCGATCGTTCGCTGCTCTCTGATTGGTTGAATCGTTTTTTGGACATAGCTCGGTAAGTAATTGTCCGATTAATATGAAACCTTGAAAAGGCACATCCTCGGGTCCCCAGCAATATACCTGGCAAGTTAAAAGTATATCGGACCCGTGGTTGTCGAGAAACAGCGGTCACAGACAAACGTACAGACAGAGATTACTGGAATTATAGATAGACTAGGGCATGCCCGTACTATATATATATATCTAAAATTATATCCCCCCCCTCTATTTACATGAAATGGTTTGGTCCAAAGCGAACGGCTTGCGAGTGGTGACAATCCCCCCCCTCTATTTACATGCAATGGTTTGGTCCAAAGCGAACGGCTTCCGGAGTTTGGTAAAGAAATCGCCATCGCGTACACAAACGCGCAGGAAAGCGAATGAATCGCAAATTCGTTTTTATTAGTTGTAAAACATAGTTTAACGCCAACATAGTTTGCAAACGTGAAATAAATGAATACGCTCTCAAATGTGCCATCCGAGGCAGAGTGTGCCCGCCACGTTCGGCACACGCGATCGTTCGCTGCTCTCTGATTGGTTGAATCGTTTTTTGGACATAGCTCGGTAAGTAATTGTCCGATTAATATGAAACCTTGAAAAGGCACATCCTCGGGTCCCCAGCAATATACCTGGCAAGTTAAAAGTATATCGGACCCGTGGTTGTCGAGAAACAGCGGTCACAGACAAACGTACAGACGTACAGACAGACAGACAGAGATTACTGGAATTATAGATAGATGTATGGAATTGCATTGTCTTCTATTATGCTCTGCTCTATCATCACTGTTGTCATCGTCACATATGGTTTAATTCTGTACACATGTCTATGTTCTGCCCAGAACTCAAAAGGAAAGGACAAGGCTCTACACACTTGTCTCACCCATTGGCTGGTACTTTCTCTCTTCCTTTTCTCCTTTCTTTTTACTGTTATCTCTCAGCGTCTGTCAGCTGGAAAGTCTTTCTCTCACGTTGTCAAACACCTGAGTGATTCATTGTTCTATTTGCTGCAGCCTATTGCAATTCCGATTGTTTACGGATTACGTACAGCTGAGATCCGTCAGGGTATGATGATGCTCCCTCGGATGTTTGTGAAAATAAAACGATTTTGTATCCTGTGAAAGTTATCTGACTTTGAACATCATGTGACCCTCCGATCTCTATCTTGCCCTGTTTCTTCCTGCCAAGTTGTATGTAATTAGTCACATGTGTGTTCTTCCATGATGTTTCTTCATTGCTGTTTGTGGTGGGGCTTTGACCATGCTGCACCCATGCTTGGATGTATTTTGCCTCTCCTGCATGCTTCCATCTAAACCCTCCCTGCCTGCTATATCAACGACACTTACTGGAGACTAAGTCCACATCAGCACATTTTCCCTCAGTCTACGTTCATTCCAAATGTGACAGAACAAGAAATGATAGGAGAAAGGCACACCATAATCCAATTAGTCCTCATACTACAATCAAGTAAAACATGAATATTTCCTCCCACTCTGAAATTTCTCAATCATTCCTAAAATTTTCAAAAATGCCAATGATCTCATTCAATGTTGAAATGAAGTATCCCCGCTACCTCTCTGTCATCTCAGAGGGTTCCATAGCCCTGAGCGTGGCTTATCTCATGCTGCATCTGGCGCCTCTTGCTCCTAGGTGGTCCAATAGTAACACCTGTAGTGGTCCGTGAGCAACTTTTCTCCAAGGCTCATGGTACCGGAATAGTCACCTGCAGCCGTCAAGGAGCCCGTTCCTCCTTGACCTTCCCGAGTTTGGAGTGGCAACAGATGCTCGTATCGGCCCCACCTTTCTTTTTCAGCTCTCGGAGCCAAGCATGGGTTGAGCAACCAGATTTCTACCCCATCTACAATCTAACTCATCAGTCATTACTATTTTGGCTGGAAGCGTTTCTCCTCTTATCTTCGGCATGCATAGCCTATAAACACAGACCTCGCATCACTGCACTCATTCCACTCACATGGACGCACACACCCCACTGGAAGGAACCTCTACACAGGAGCAGGAACACTTTACCTGGCTACTCTCATCCTCTGCACTCTCTGTGTGTGTGGCGACATATCTGGTGAAGACCACCTGCTCCTCCCAACAGTTCAAGCTCGTGGGCCTGCAGGCACTCCACCACACTACCCTCTGCACATACCTGGCTCACTCACACTCTCCTCCTCCAACTCTGTGCCTCCCTCCACTGGTCTCCTTGTGGCTGTACTACTACAATTCCCGCAGGGTCTGCACTCTTGCTCACCATAGAATCTCTGCTCCCCCTTGCCACAGGTTCTGACCCTGGACTCATCATGGGTATTTCACACTATCTTCTGCCACAGGGTTAAAAACACTTTACCATGGGGCTCAACATATTTACTTATCACAGAGGTCTCACTAGTCTATCACCCTGGTCAGGGGTGGTCTTCGTGATTCTGGGACCCTGGGAAAAAGTCAAGGATATGGGCTCGGAAGTAAATGGGAAATATTTATTATATGAGGACCTGGAAGGCTGTAGGATCTGCCTGGATGCCAGAATGCACCAGCAGGGAGAGGAATTAGAATTTGTGCAGCACCGGGGCGGTGGTTTGGAGCATCAGGTGGAGGAAACCATGGAGGCCCGTGTAACGGAACCAGACAGGGTGGTTATAGATAAAGACCTGTTGGGGCCACAATTGATTGGGGATGAGATTAATGATGTGACACAGCAGCGACCGAGCACTTTGGACAATATCGTCGAGGAGGAGATTGCTCGGATCCAACAGAGTCTGGGAAATGAGGTGAGCCGGTCCATCAAATATCCCCAGGAAGAGAATAAAGTGACCGAGGGGACCCTCACCACGAAAATCAATTGGGCAGCAGAGGCTCCGACATTGGATACCCAGCAAGGGGAGTGTTTTGGCTCTGAGCTGGACTTGGACATGGAGTAGTCCGGAACTAGAGCTTCGGAAAAAGCGATCCCAATAGGGAATTTGGAGCAGCTGCAGGGAGGGTCAGAAAAACCAGAAGAAGGGGGTTGTAACCTGCAGCTGCGGTTTGGCATGGGAGATATAAATTTTTAAAAGAAAAAGGAAATTTATATTTAAATGGGAAATTGATTTGGCGCAGCCTTGGAGGGATTTGGTCCCCGGGCTGTGGGATTCGGACCAGGAGAGGTCCTTGGGGTCGTCCTCGTGCAAAAGCTGCACGGAGCGAGCTTGCGGGCTTATCAGGGAGGCTTGGCGTGACACACGTGTCTCAGCATACCTCAGATCAAACCAGCATCAACCGTGCATAAATTTGCATATTCGATCATTTTTGACAAAGTTATGGCACTTTGTTTATTCTAGAGCTCTCCTCAAGCCGCAACGCGCGCCCTCAGCCTCGTCTCGCGAACGTCAAAAGCGTTACACAGCACGCTTTTTCAGGAGGGGCGGAGCCAAGGTGAGCAACATATATATACACATCGATCATTGATCGTGAACCGAAAAATATAATAGCCGGCGAAGCGCGTACGTATTATGTTATGAATAAACGTGTACGTATTATGTTGAAAACCAGATTATGCTGGATCCCTTGGCTTGAGAATTCCGAAGCTGTGACGCACCAAATCGCTCAATGGAGGCCGCCATCTTGCGGATGAGGAAGTGTGCATAACAAATTGAAAAAAGTTCAATAGGAGTTTGTTTCACCCATCTTTGTTTGATTCACCATCTTATGCACCTCTAATTTGTAATAAAAATACTTTAAGACCAACCTCACCCCGCACGGGCCTGGTTATTTTCAACGAAAAGCGTCACCAAACACCGGAACCAATGAGATGCGAGCATTTGAAAAAATATTTCAGAAACCAAATCACTCAATGAAGGACGCCATCTTACGGATGTGGAAGTATGCATTAAAAAATTTCGAAAAAGTTCAATAGGAGTTTGTTTCACCCGTCTTTGTTTGATTCTCAATCTTATGCACCTCTAATTTGTAATTAAAATACTTTAAGACGAACCTCGTTATCTTCAACGAAAATCGTCACCAAACACCGGAACCAATGAGATTCGAGCATTTGAAAAAATATTTTTAAAAAGCTTTTTACACGTTTTGGAGGGTGAAAACGGCGTCAAATATTCTAAAATTGACGAAGAATTATTTTTTAGAAATCTCGCGGCCGTAGGGGATAGTTTTTCATGGCCGGAAATATCCGAAGTTGAGACGGATTTCACCGAATTAATCAAGAAGTAAATTATAACCAATTTTAATCTCATCCAGAATGCAAAATTTTAGGTCTGAATTTGCGAAATTTTGTGAGCTAACCAATCAGCGATCAGTTTAGGTCAGCCAATCAGCGCCATCGACAAGGTTTGATTAACGACAGTCACACATTGCCGTTGAAACGGCGCTATCGTCTGACCTGTCGGCACTGATCTTACTGCAAGCTAACTTCTTCTGGTGGGGGAAGCCGCAGTGCCCAGAGAGAACCAGTCCTGACAGCGACTGAAGTTATAAGACTACACACATACTGTGAAAACGTATGTTAAGCCCAGTTAAAATATCTTAAAATAGGCCTTGAGTTAGCACATCGTATAGTTACTTCCTTAAGCTTCTTGTGACATTTATTGTATGTCGGTATTGGGGAGGACTGTCTGCTCTTCTCTTTTACCAAGTCTTACCAGGTACGGTACCTACTACACCTACCTACTACCAACTACCTTACCTACTGATGCCGTAGTGATGGGTAAAATAGTGGCAAGAGGCTTTGGCTTCGCCGGCTCATTGCGGCTTTGCAGTCGGGTACTAGTAGCCGGCGTAGCCGTTGTTGTCAATGAACGCGTATGTATTATGTTGAAAAGCCAGATTTTGCTGGATCCCTTGAGAATTTCGAAGCTTTGACGCACCAAATCGCTCAATGGAGGCCGCCATCTTGCGGATGCGGAAGTATGCATAAGAAATTGAAAAAAGTTCAATAGGAGTTTGTTTCCCCCGTCTTTTTTTGATTCACAATCTCATGCACCTCTAATTTGTAATTAAAATACTTTAAGACCAACCTCGGCCCACACAGGCCTGGTTATCTTCAACGAAAATCGTCACCAAACACCGGAACCAATGAGATTCGAGCATTTGAATAAATATTTCAAAAACCAAATCACTCGATGGAGGCCGCCAACTTCCGGATGTGGAAGTATGCATAAATAAATTGCGAAAAAGTTCAATAGGAGTTTGTTTCACCCGTCTTTTTTTGATTCACAATCTTATGCACCTCTAATTTGTAATTAAAATACTTTAAGACCAACCTCGTTCCCTGGGCCCACACGGGCCCTGGTTATCTTCAACGAAAATCGTCACCAATTACCGGAACCAATGAGATTCAAGCATTTGAAAAAATATTTCAAAAAAGTTTATTACCACATTTCGGACGCTGAAAACTGCGTCAAATATACTAAAATTGACGAAGAATTATTTTTTAGAAATTATTTTTTCACGGCCGGAAATATCCGAAGTTGAGACGGAATTCACCGAATTAATCAAGAAGGAAATTTTATAAATTTTAATCTCATCCAGAATGCAAATGGTGTCATTTTGAACTAGGTACGGTACTTACTACACCTACCTACTACCAACTACCTACTACCAACTACCTAACCTACTGATGCCATAGTGATGGGTAAAATAGTGGCAAGAGGCTTTGGCTTCGCCGGCTCATTGCGGCTTTGCAGTCGGGTACTAGTAAATTATAGTCAGGTTCACTATGTTTTTTCATTCAAAATTTTGGTAGATTAGCAAAACTATACATTTTTGGAATATTCAGAGCATGAGGAATCCAAAAATTAATGTTTACATTTGCGTAGACACCTTTGCGAAAATGACACTCAGGACAGTGATGAAGATCGGTAAAAGCATATTCCTGAACGGTATAGACCTCGTAGATCCTGTGTATGGGATTTATAGTTCAATCTGATACTACCTATAACTTCCTATAACAACCTATAACTTCAAAGGACTTGCAATATCATGTATTATGTAATACAGTTATATCACAAATATAAAGACAATGGTTTTCAATTACCTTTGTTTGTTGCTTTTCTATAATCCTGAGCACTATTTTGAAGCCTTTATTGGATTCCTTGACCCAGAAAACATAGGATTAGCATATTTAATTAAGTCTCTAGGTTGACTAGAAGCCGAGATCGCGCAAAATATGTATTTTATGGCGGCCATTTTCAAAATCCAAAATGGCGGCCATGCAGGTGTCTGTGCAAATGCCAACATTGATTTTCAGATTCTCCATGCTCTGAAGATTCCAAAAATGTACAGGTTTGCTAATCCCAAAATTTTGAAAGAAATTATATTTGTTAACATAGTGAACCTGACTATCTTCATCACTGTCCTGAGTGTCATTTTCGCAAAGGTGTCTACGCAAATGTAAACATTAATTTTTGGATTCCTCATGCTCTGAATATTCCAAAAATGTATAGTTTTGCTAATCTACCAAAATTTTGAACGAAGTTATATTTGTTAACATAGTGAACCTGACTATTACTGATGGTTTCAGAGTTATGACGTCTTTAAGCATGAACCTTTAAAACCGAGCTCCTCCCTCATTTTTGATCCAATCGAGGGGAAACTTCACAGATCTGTTCAGCATGTCAGTCTACTAAAATGTCCTTTTGGAATTTGCGATAGGACACGTGGTTTGGCAGATATCGTTAATTAAACGAAAAAAATAAAAAATAAAAATGGATATCTCTTGAATCGCTAGTACCTCAGATCGTGAGTTGGTAATAATTTATATAATTCACACAGTGCAATACGTGCAGGCCGCTCCACGGAGTGACCTTGCGGGCTTATCAACGAGGCGAGGCGTGACACACGTGTCACAGTATACCTCAGATCAAGTTTGAAAACCAGCACCAACCGTGCATAAATTTGCATATTCGATCATTTTTGACAAAGTTATGGCACTTTGAACTTTGGCAGGGGAAATGTATTGCAGCGCAATACTCTGAATGCTTGTTTTCATTATATTTTAATTTTTAATGGTTTAATGTTATTAGATTTAATGTTAATAATGTTATTAGGTTTAATGTTAATTCTATTTAGTATTACTTTTTTATTTTTAGTATTTTAGTTTATCATTATTTCATATTTCTCCCCCAGGGTCGTCAAGCCTTTCTTGAGATGAATCAGTCACTGAAGCATGTGTTCTTCCTCCAAGTGATTTTCAATGAGCCAGCGCAGGTTCGGCCCTGGACATTCAGTGTCTTCTTCTTCACTTACATTGTAACGGTCACTGTCAACCTGATGTTGATTCTGCTCATTATCCTCAGAAATCAGTTACACAAACCTGTCTATATCTTCCTTGCTTATTTGTTATTCATGGATATCATATGCTCAACAAATGTGCTGCCTCGGCTCATGTACAGTATCATTGTAAATAACGAAACTTGGATCGGTCATTGTTTCATTCAAGCTTTTTTCATTTCATTTTATGCTGGGATGGAAACTTACATACTTGGAATCATGGCTATCGATCGTTACCTGGCCGTCTGCCATCCGCTCCGGTATGGTGTTCTGATCACGAACAGCAAAGCTCACATAGTGATGTGGGCCACACTGTGCTGGTGTTTCATCACGAGAAGTGTTCAACCCTTGTTATTGTTGCGATTGACGTTCTGCAAGGATGAACTTCCTAATGTAGGATGTGTTTTCATTGCTATTGCTAAACTGTCATGTGATGATATCACAGTTAATAGTATGTATGGAATTGCATTGTCTTCTATTATGCTCTGCTATATCATCACTGTTGTCATCATCACGTATGGTTTCATTTTGTACACATGTTTATGTTCTTCCAAGGACCCCGAGGGAAGGAATAAGGCTCTGCACACATGTATCACTCATTGGCTGGTACTTTGTTTCTTCCTTTTCTCCGTTCTTTTCAATATTTTTTCCCAGCGTCTGTCAGCTGGAAAGGCTTTCTCTCACGTTTTCAAACACCTGAGTGATTCATTCTTCTATTTGCTGCAGCCTCTTGCAATTCCAATTGTTTATGGTTTACGTACAGCTGAGATCCGACAGGGTGTGATCATGCTCCCTCGAATGTTTCTGAAAATAAAAAAGTGATCTGACTTTGAACATCATGTGACATTCCATTATTTATCGTGCCTGTAACATATTGTGCTTTACGGTAATGGAATGGAGCAGATGGTGCTTTACGGTAATCGGGCAGACGTACCTGATCGGGAGCAAGGTTGGGCTTCCGGGAAGGGGCGGGGAGAGCAGGAGCTCGGGCGTGATGGCGGCTGGCTTGCAGCTCGAGCATTGAACGGTGATTCAACATTTTGCCTTTACTGGATTGGCCTTTGCCTGATACACATCAGTCGGCGACGAGGATAAATCGGCAATACATGAACTTTCTATGAATTATTTTGGGGTGAATCATTGCGCAATTCGGCAAGATTATTGAATTCAACGCAGATGCTGATGACTGGGCCCAATATACGGAGCGGCTCGGCCAGTACTTCATCGCTAATGATATTGAAGATGCTGGCAAACGGCAGGCTGTTTTACTCAGTGTTTGTTGATCTCAAACGTATGGCCTTATGCGTAGTCTTGTGTCGCCTGCCAAACCGTCTGACTAAACCTTCGAAGAACTGTGTGAGCCAATTCAAGAACACCTTCATCCCAAACCGTCTCCGATTGGACAAAGATTAAAATTAAATTCGTGTTTCAGAAACCAGGACAATCAATCACAGCATTTGTTGCTGAATCTGAGGCTGGTGTCAGAGTTCTGTGAGTTTAGGGCGACACTGAAGGAAATGCTCAGGGGTAGACTGGTGTGCGGGGTCCAAGATGAGCACATTCAACATAGGTTGCTGTCAGAAATGGAGTTAGATTTCAAGAAAGCAATGGAACTAGCTCAAGGCATGGAGGTTGCTGCTAAAAATGCAACAGATATTCAGGCAATGAATGCCTCTGTTTTTCCCCAAGGGTGAGCAGGAAAAGTACAAAAAGTTCAGGCCAAAACCACCAGTACAAGCAGTTCCGGGGTACAACCAGCATGGGCAACTGGGGGTAACGGGGTCACCCAAAATGAGAGCAGGGGCCAAAGTTCAAAGGCAAATTTCACCTGATATTCCTGAAGTTCCAGTACATTTCATTCGCCAGATGAATGTTGGTTTAAGGATGCTGAGTGCAATTACTGTCTCCATGTAGGGCATATTGCCAGGGCTTGTAGAAAGAAGAGGTCCCGGAATCCAATTGAGAGACAGGAAGGGCAACATGCAACAAATATGGTGCAACATGATTCTGAATTTGAGGATGGGGAGGTTTCAGACGATGTTTATTGCACGTGTAATGTCAGTTCTGGGAATAGGAGAATTCACCCCCTGGAAGCAGATTTTGTCATCGATGGGAATATTGTTAAAATGCAAATTGATACCAGAGCCTCCATTTCAGTGATGAGTGCCAAGTCTTCCAAAGCCCTTTGATCTAAAGCTCCAGTGGTGCGCAAATCTGGGGCTGTTCTACACACATACACCGGGGAGCTGATCAAAGTGGTTGGATATATTGATGTGGATGTCCACTACGGTGGCCAGAGATCTACCATACCTCTCATGATCGTGGATGGTATCGGTCCAAGTCTCGTGGTCCAATACTCGTGGGGGCGGGACTGGCTGAGAGTATTCAAACTTAATTGGGCTGAGATTTGTCACATTGGGATATCAGCATCCCACAAGCCCTTGGTGGATCAATAACCAGAGGTTTTTCAGAGCGTACGAGGCAGAGTGAAGAGCATGACTGCCAAAATTCATATGGATCCATTAATCAGCCTAAATCCATTAGCTCAGCCTAAATTTTTCAAACCGCAGCTGGTGCCCTATGCCATGAAGGGGAAGGTATACCGTGAGCTGGAGCGCCCTCAGAAAGAAGGGATTTTAGAACCAGTAGAGTTCTCAGACTGGGCAGCTCCAATTGTGCCAGTCCTAAAAGGTGATGGCCAAGTCCACATATGTGGTGATTATAAGCTTACTGTAAATCAAGCAGCAAGACAAGACAGTTAGCTGATTCCGCGGCTTGAGGATTTGTATGCCACCTTAAATGGAGGACAGACTCACCAAACTTGATCTCAGCAATGCTTACTTGAAATTACCTTTGGATGAGGCCTCCAAGGATTGCAAACTAAAAATACTCACCGCGGCCTTTTCAGATATAGCTGCCTCCCGCTGAGGATCTCCTCGTCACCTTCCATCATCCAGCGCAGTACGGACATGGACACTTCACAGTTAGGAACTGCCCCCCCCCCCTCCCCATGTCAGGCAAATGCAAAGTTGCCGGCGCCATCACCAATGCATCCTTGGGAACGGCTCCAGAAACCTTGGGAGCATATACACATTGACTTTACTCGGCCATTTTTGAGCAAAATGTTCCTGGTCATCACTGATGCCTATTCTAAGTTGATGGACGTTCACCCCATGACAATAATTTCATCCGAGGCAACCATCAGCAAACTATGGACCTCATTTGCTAACTATGGCTTACTCTAGACTCTTGAGTCAGATTATGGTCCATCATTCACTCGTAGTGAATTTGGTAGGTTTGTGGATGCCAATGGAATCATCCATCTTACCTCAACACCATACCATCCCGGGTCAAATGGTTTGGCTGAACATTCTGTGCAAACAGTCAAGGTATGTAAAAGCTCAATCGGGGTAGCATTGAGTCGAGAGTGGCCCGATTCCTTTTCAAATAACGCGTAACACCCATTCGACCACTGGGAGGTCACCCTCGGAGCTTTTGATGGGAAGGAAGTTGAGGACCGACCTGGACCTGTTACAGCCGGATGAGTATGCAAAGGTCTGCAAAGTCCAAGTGAAGCGGAAGTCCTGTCATGACAGGCACTCTAAGGAGAGGTTTTTTAAATGTGGGAGATCGCGTGTATGTGCTCAATTTGAATTTCAATTTCAGTCGGGGTAATCGCTGGTTGGGGGAGGAGGGGGGCGGGGTCCGTTCTGGAGAAATTTGGTTCGTCTCTTATCATGAAACTCATGGATGGCTGGAATGTCAGGAGACATGTGGATCATGTGTGACTGGCACCCTCTCCTTTAACTAGTGACATACCGGGTCCATTGGAACCGTCCGTCGGGACGACCACCTGGATAGAGTGGCAGATATCATTCCAGATGGCCATGCTCCAGGAGGCCCTCGCAAGCAAGGTTGCTTTCCAGGGAATTCCTGCTGTTGAGAAAAGTGAACTATCACCTCCTGTGGCATCAACAGAAGAGGGAGTGCCTCATCGCTCTTCTTGCCTCCAGAAGACCCCCTAACCGACTGCATTTGTGATTTGTAATGAACTTTCTTCGAAGATTTGGTTTTATTGTTAGGGTGCGTGATTTTTGGGTATTTTTGGTGTCAAAGGCAAACTGCAATGGTTTGACTGCAAGCTGCTCGGGTCATTGGTATTGCTTGTGTTTTTGTGGTTTCAAAAAGGGAAAGGGGAAATCACTTGGTGTTTAGTGGATGGTTGACATGAATAGCTGATCATTATCAATCTTTTAAGATTTGGGATATCGGGGGTGGGATTTATCATCTCCATGTTTCTTCGCAAATTGTTGGTGTGGTGCACAGGGGCATTTTCTGTTATGAGTGCAATTGGAAGTACTGTAGATATGTTTGTGTAAGCTGAAGAAGGAAGGAATGCAACATATTGTGCTTTACAGTAACGGAATGGAGAATATTGTGCTTTACGGTAATTGGGCAGACGTCCCTGATCGGGAGCAAGGTTGGGTTTTCGGGAAGGGGCAGGGTGAGCGGGAGATCGGGTACGATGGTGGCTGGCTTGTCGCTTGAGCATTGAATGGTGATTAAACATTTTGCCTTTACTGTATTGGCCTTCGCGTGAAACAGTTCATTGCCCTCTTCCTTCCTGCCCAGTTGTGTGTAATTTGTCATGTGTTTTCTTCCATTATGTTGCTTCATTGCTGTTTGTGGTGGAGCTTTGACTTTGCTGCATTCATACTTGGATCCATTTTATCTCCTTCATGCCCCCATTTCGTCATTGTCACGGGTACAATTCCAATTCCATCATAACTACTCCCTGACTCTCCTCCTTTTTCAGCCGTCCACACTCTGCACATTTTACTTTCGTCCCATTTTGTTTTTCACGTCTCTGCTAACTCTTCCCCCTTTGTTCAGATGCCTAACCCTCCACTCTGCACCATTCTTGCATTTGACCTCCTTTGCAAACTTCGACCTCACCCCTCCTTCATGCTTCCATCTCCACCCTCCTTGCCTTCGATATCACTGACACTAACTGGAGGATAATTCCACATCAGCACACTTTCCCTCTGTCTTCATTCATTCCAAATCTGCCAAAGCAAGAAAAGGGAGGAGGAGAAAGTCACACCATAATTCAATCAGTCCTCAAACGACAACAACAAACACAACATGCATTTTAAAGGCCATTTCCCCTGGCTAGAGTGGGGGTTAGCCGTGCGGTCCCCATGACAATCTTCTCCATTTTGCCCTATTTTCTGCATCTCTCCTTGTTAACCCCCTTGCCCGCATTTCTTCTTCCACCATCTTTAGCCAAGTCTTTCTCGGTCTTCCCCGTCCTCTACTTCCTTCTACATTCATTTCCATCACTCTTCTCAACCAGTCACTTTCATCCTTCCTCAACACATGACCAATCCATCTCAACCTGTTCCTCTTTACAGCATCAATCACAGGCTCTATTCCCATCATCTTTCGCAAATCATCATTTGTCTTCCTCAAACTACAATGAATAAATTTAACATATAGTTTCAATGTCCCCTCTGCTGCTATCACTCACTCATCAGTCCATCACTGCCACTGCGCTATGTCATCTTAGATGGCTCCATAGCCATGAGCCAGTTGTTAGCCTGGTTAGCCTGCTAAGCCAGCCTGGTTCTTCTCCTGCTGCAGTGGGCTCCTCTTGCTCCGAGGTGGGCTCCGGGTCCGATAGCAATGCCCATTGTGGTCCCTGAGCACCTTTCCTCCAAGGCTCATGTGACCGGCACAGCAACAGGGAGTTGCCCCGTTCTTTACTCCTCAGCCTCTGCCAAACCTAGGGTGGCAACAAATGCTGGTATCGACCCCACCTTTCCTTCTCAGCTCTCGGAGCTAAGCCTGCGTGAGCCGCCTCCCTCGCTGTAGATGTCTACCTCGCCTACAATCGAACTCATCAGTCATTACTATTCTAGCTGGTAACGTTTCTCCTCTTTCTCATATGGTGACTTAAAATTATCTTTTAAATTATCTTAAAATTTCTTTTTTTGTTTTTTTTTGGATGCTAAGTTTAGGCTCGTGTAAGAGCTAACACATATAACATATAATAGAGGCAGCGGGAGACAAGAGGGGAAGAGAGAGGGAAGCACAACAACAGTAGAGAATAGTGACATCTGGAGATCTGTGGAAGGGAGAAGGCTGGGGCGGGGTAATCAGGATAAACAATTTGGACACAACAAGGACTGTTAGGGAAAAAACGGAATTTGAAGGAGGTGGAAATGGGTGGTTTAATGGGGGTAGAAAAGATGAAGGTTTTGGATAGGGAAAGATAAGAGATGGTGGTGGACAGCCATTTTGAAGACCTGGAGGGAGGAGTGCGATTGAAGAGAGGGTGGTCGTTTGTTGCAGAGGCCGGGAAAAAAGGAATGACAGAGTGAATGTGAGCATAGTCTTGATTTTCACAGTTTCACCAGAAGAGCTTGCACCAGAGCTTAAGAAACTCATTTAGCAAAAAATGTCAGTTTTCCATGAATTGTTCAACACTTTCTAAAATCCAAATTCATCCTTCCCCTCCTAAATTCCCTCCTCACCCATCCCTTTCAAATCTCCCCCCTCACCCCTCCCTCCTAAACTCGCTCTGCACCCCTCCCCTCCAAAACTCCCCGCTCACCCGTCCCCTCCAAAACTCCCTCCTCATCCCTCCATTTCAAAACTCCCCACCCTCCTTTTTTCTCCATTTCCCCCCTCTCACCCCTCCTCCTCAAAGCGTCCTCCCCGCTTCTTCCCCCTTCCAACTATCACATCCATCTCCCCCAACCTTCTGCCTCACTATGCCCTTCCTCCTCAAACAACACCTCACTGTACCTCATCCAATCACCATCAAACCTTTTGTCCTCCTCAACCTTCCCTTTCTCCTTGCTCTTCTGAAATCTCTGACACACTATCAACAGCTCTCCCTACCTCCTCCTCCTCTTCCTCATCTTACCCTACCCCTCTCCTGTCCTGCATCCGATGCTCCGCCCTCCTCTTCCTTAATGGTATTGACCTCAAACATCCGGGGCCTTTGCTCAAACCTGATTGATCTCTCCATACAGGTTGCTTCTGACAAACCAGACTTAATCTGCTTAACAGAAACTTTCCTCCTTCATGATGTCTCTGATTCCTTAATATCTCTCCCTGGTTACTCCCTCCTCCGGTAGTAACCTCCGGTAGTAAAGTCCTCGCAGTGTCCATGTGTTTTATACCTCTCCCACCCCACCCCCCTTCCCATTCCTCTTCCCCCCAAGCCCTCCCCTTCACAGATCTCCCGATGTCCATGCTCTCAAATGTTTTACTTGTGTGCTTCCCCCTCTCTCCCCATCTTGTATCCCGCTCCCTTTATAATATGTTTCATGTGTCCTTTTATTTTTTGTGATTAATGTTAGCTCTTACACGAGCCTCGATCTTGTATTTAAAAAAAAAGAGGCCAAAGATGTGCTCAAGTGCTTCACTAGATGCGACACACGTTCACAATTAGGAGATGGCTTTTCCTCCACAACAAACCTCCACAATTAGGATATTAGTGATAACGGTTATACTCGGAGAATTTAAACCACTCGAGGATTAATCTGTCATCTGATCCAGTATGTTCCAGGGCTCTGAGGTGGGGAGTTTATGTTTTTATTTCCTGAGAGGCCTTTAAATTTTATATAAATACCAGTTATTGATAAGCCAAACAGCATGTGAAGTCGACATTAACAGTGAGTACAATGAAATTGTTGTTGATGTTGAATAATACAAAAGTAAAGATTGGTCTTGAAATAAATAAATTTAATGTAATAAGAATCCAAATGCCGTTTCGTAAATAATTATTTTGTTTCGGTGGTGGAGTGGGTTAGTGTGAAATTAATAATCTCAAATTGTATTCGCTTATTACTTTTACGAAATCCTAAACGACTACTTTGAATACCATTGAGCCTTTTCCGCAGTATTCTTGCTTTGACAAAGGTGAAATTGAAATGCAATGGTTACTTTAATACTTCCAACGTCAGTAAGCACATGGTTGCTAACTTTTAGATGTGTAATTAGTCACAGTTTGTTGACTTAAATAACCTTTATTTGATTCATTTGTTGACGAGGAACCAACCACACTTGGCTCGACAATTAAATTATGGTGTTCCTCCTGATACTCGACAAATACATTATAGTGTTCCTCCTGATACTCGACAAATAAATTATAGTGTTCCTCCTTATACTAGACAAATAAATTATAGTGTTCCTCCTGATACTCGACAAATAAATTATAGTGTTCCTTCTGATATTCGACAAATAAATTATCGGGTTCCTCCTTACACTCGACAAAAAAATTAGTGTTCCTCGTTATACTCGATAAATAAATTATAGTGTTCCTCGTTATACTCGACAAATAAATTATAGTGTTCCTCGTTATACTCGACAAATAAATTATAGTGTTCCTCGTTATACTCGACAAATAAATTATAGTGTTCCTCTTTATATTCGACAAATAAATTATAGTGTTCCTCGTTATACTCGACAAATAAATTACAGTGTTCCTCCTGATGCTTGCCAAATAAATTATAAGTGTTCCTCCTTATACTCGACAAATAAATTATAGTGTTCCTCGTTATACTAGACAAATAAATTATAGTGTTCCCCCTTGTACTCGACAAATAAATTATAGTGTTCCTCCTGATACTTGACAAATAAATTATAGTGTTCCTCTTTATACTCGACAAATAAATTATAGTGTTTCTCGTTATACTCGACAAATAAATTATAGTGTTTCTCGTTATACTTGACAAATAAATTACAGTGTTTCTCGTTATACTCGACAAATAAGTTATAGTGTTCCTCCTGATACTTGCCAAATAAATTATAAGTGTTCCTCCTTGTACTCGACAAATAAATGATAGTGTTCCTCATTATACTAGACAAATAAATTATAGTGTTCCCCCTTGTACTCGACAAATAAATTATAGTGTTCCTCCTGATACTTGACAAATAAATTATAGTGTTTAAATAGAACTGTGTTTAGACTGAACTGTGTGTTTAGAACTGTGTGTGTTTAGAACTGTGTTTAAATAGAACTGTGTAAATAGAAAACTGAACTGTGTTTAAATAGTGTTTAAATAGATAGTTTAAATCGAACAAATTATAGTGTTCCTCCTTATACTCGACAAATAAATTAAAGTGTTCCTCGTTATACTCGACAAATAAATTATAGTGTTCCTCCTTATACTTGACAAATAAATTATAGTGTCCTCCTTATACTCGACAAATAAATTAAAGTGTTCCCCGTTATACTCGACAAATAAATTTAGTGTTCCTCGTTATACTCGACAAATAAATTATAGTGTTCCTCGTTATACTCAACAAATAAATTATAGTGTTCCTCCTTATACTCGACAAATAAATTATAGTGTTCCTCGTTATACTCGACAAATATATTATAGTGTTCCTCCTTATACTCGACAAATAAATTATAGTGTTCCTCCTTATACTCGACAAATAAATTATAGTGTTCCTCCTTATACTCGTCAAATAAATTCTAGTGTTCCTCGTTTTACTCGAAAAATAAATTATCGTGTTCCTCCTTATACTCAACAAATAAATTATAGTGTTCCTCCTTATACTCGACAAATAAATTATAGTGTTCATCCTTATACTCGACAAATAAATTATAGTGTTCCTCCTTATACTCGACAAATAAATTATAGTGTTCCTCCTTATACTCGACAAAGAAATTATAGTATTCCTCGTTATACTCGACAAAGAAATTATAGTGTTCCTCCTTATACTCGACAAATAAATTATAGTGTTCCTCCATTATACTTGACAAATAAATTATAGTGTTCCTCCTTATACTCGACAAATAAATTATAATGTTCCTCCTTATACTCGACAAACAAATTATAGTGTTCCTCCTGATACTCGACAAATAAATTATCGTGTTCCTCGTTATACTTGACAAATAAATTATCGTGTTCCTCCTTGTACTCGACAAATAAATTATAGTGTTCCTCCTTATACTCGACAAATAAATTACAGTGTTCCTCCTTATACTCGACAAATAAATTTTAGTGTTCCTCCTTGTACTCAACAAATAAATTATAGTGTTCCTCCTTATACTCGACAAATAAATTATAGTGTTCCTCGTTATTCTCGACAAATAAATTATAGTGTTCCTCCTTGTACTTTATGTCAAATTTAACGTCAGATTAACTTACTTTCTTGATTCGGTTACATGGATCTTAAATATCAGCTTCAAAATTGTCTTTGTAAAGATTTATTCAGTTCACATAGAATATTTATGTTTTTAATGTTAAGAAGAAAGAAAAAAGCAATGGAAGAATAATAGGCATTTCAGCAAACAAATCCAAACAAGATAATTCATAGAACACGATACGCCGCATCGCGTTCACGTATATACTTCAATGTTCACAAAACAATGATGTTAAACATCATTGAAGAAATCCGGAGGTTTATCATGATTGAAGCAGTGTTACACACCAAGTTCCCTTTTTGAGTTGAGTCGTCAAGCAGGTGTGCTCCAGAAATTGATAAGATTTTGACCTTTCATTGCAAAACATAAAAGTTAAAGTTTGCAATTTTCATTTGATGATATTGTACTCTCAGTGAATTCTCCATTATTTCTCCACCAAAGATTATCTGTAGTCAGCTTTCATTAAATCAAAGCAGAATCTGGTATTACCCCCACGAGAGGCTTTTAATGTCAGAGTGGAACTGCATGTTGTTTTATGATGGGAATTGTGAGTGAGATGTGAATGCTCTTGTTATTCAATCCAAACACTTTACCAACACCATCAACATTTGCAATGGTGTAAAGACAAAGGTCAATCTAACAAACAAATCATGAAATGAAAATTTAAGGTTGGTTAACTGAGACATTTTTGGACAATATTTTCAACTCTGCTGGTAAAGTTAACTTGCTTTGGCAGTGAAGGTTTATATAGGAGGGTAATAGGTAATAATGCAATGTGGAATGTCTCTCTCTGATGTTACATACTCTTCTAAGAGCGTCGGTCCCTCCAAAGTAGCTTCTTGAGAAAGGGTTTTGCTGTGTGGTTTGCCATTGCCTTCCCAGCACTAACTAGTGCAGGATTTTTGAAATTGGACATTGTGCTGGCAATTGCTCACCTACTCTTCGCGAAGGACACCATAAGGTCATGAATACCCACCAATTAATGCCAGTAGATGGGACGCCCATTTAACATCCACCTGTGGATGACACACCATTGATTAATCACCCTGCCTTTGAAACACCGAGATGACCGATTTTAGCGTGTCGGGATTCAAACCCAGACTGGAGGTGAGTGTGTGTCCCTCGAGGCCATCCTGCCAGCTCAATGACGAATATGCCGTTTCTCTAATTATTGGTTTATTCATATTGTTGTCATCATTATTATTATTTTCAAATTGGTGGCAGAATGTGTGAAATGGGTCTTTCTTCAAGAGTGACTGTATGGCATTCAGATGTTGTGGGGAAAGGGGAGGCATGGGTTACGTGGGTGCGAGTGAAGGGGTCAAACAGGCTGTTTGTGCTTACATAGAATTTTTTATACAAAATGTCAAAGGTCAACTCAAGGGCAAACATCTAAAATCATCAATTTTCATCTGAAAAATGATCGGTTTTCATCTGATTGACTTGAATATTAAATAGTAATTGCATAGTGCATCACTTAATTGGGAAAGCAAGTATTTTTGAGTTCTAAAGGTCAAAGATTAACTCAAGGTCGAACTTCTAAAATCATAAATTTTCATCTGAAAAATATTTTTCATTTCATTGACCTGAGCTTTCATTAAGATCATCAATTTAAATCTTAATGAAATGGACATTTTGATGCATCCATGTCAGGATTTTGAGGGGGAAGGAGGTGGATTTTGCAAGTAATGCACTCTGCACGACGCCCTTTCTTGGTACTTGCGATAATCAAAGATTTTTCAAGTACATTGAATGGTCTTGTGCGTTATTCTGTTTGTCTGTATTTCAATCACCTACAGGTCACAATTTTAAATTGATCTATATGACACTTCATCAAATTGTAGAGATGGTCATAAGGAAGAAGCCTATTTATTCAGGGGTCAAAAGGTCAACATAGGCCAAAGGTCAATAACTTTGTCAAATTTCTAAAATCCTCAATTTTTATCCAATTGACTTGACATTTGAAGAGGATTTACATATCAGGTCACTGATTTCAATCACCAATTATATTTTAGGTCAACATAGACCAAATATGAACAAATTATTTTGTGGAACTCGCAAGTATCGTGCTATGCACGATATATTTCTTGTTTGTTTGTGTTTGTGAACAAGATATCTCAAAAGATTGTGGATGGATCTGGATGAAATTTCGTGGAGATGTTGGGTATGTGACAAAATTAAAATGATCGAATTTTGGTTCAGGTCCGAATCCAGATACGGCCTATCAGTCGGATACAAAACCTAAACTGTTGAGTCTGGTGAAGGTATACACTCGACCAAGTGACGTTCTAGTTTCCAAATGTTTCTATATCATCACAATTACTTTAGTCAAATGCAGTAATTTTTATTTTTTTTCTCCCCCAGAGTTAACAAGCCTTTTCTCAGAGATGAATCAGTCACTGAAGCACGTGTTCTTCCTCCAAGCGATTTTTAATGAGCCAGCGCAGATTCGGCCCTGGACTTTCAGTGTCTACTTCTTCACCTACGTTGTAACGGTCACTCTCAACCTGGTGTTGATTCTGCTCATTATCTTGAGAAAGCAGTTACACAAACCTGTCTACATCTTCCTTGCTTATTTGTTGTTCATGGACATCATATGTTCAACAACTGTGCTGCCTCGGCTCATGTTCAGTATCATCGAAAATAACGAAACTCGGATAAGTCTTTGTTTCATTCAGGCTTTTTTCATTGCATTTTATTCTGGGATGGAGCCTTGCATACTTGGAATCATGGCTATCGATCGTTACCTGGCTGTCTGCTATCCGCTCCGGTACAGTGTCCTGATCACGAATAGCAGAGCTCACATAGTCATGTGGGCCACACTGTGCTGGTGTTTCCTCATCATCGGGGTTCAATACCTGTTATTGTTGCGATTGACGTTCTGCAAGGATGTACTTCCTAATGTAGGATGTGTTTTCATTGCTATAACTAATCTTTCATGTGATGATATCACAGTTAATAGTATGTATGGAATTGCATTGTCTTCTATTATGCTCTGCTATATCATCACTGTTGTCATCGTCACATATGGTTTAATTCTGTACACATGTCTATGTTCTGCCCAGAACTCAAAAGGAAGTCGTAAGGCTCTACACACTTGTCTCACCCATTGGCTGGTACTTTCTCTCTTCCTTTTCTCCTTTCTTTTTACTGTTATCTCTCAGCGTCTGTCAGCTGGGAAGTCTTTCTCTCACGTTGTCAAACACCTGAGTGATTCATTGTTCTATTTGCTGCAGCCTATTGCAATTCCGATCGTTTACGGATTACGTACAGCTGAGATCCGTCAGGGTATGATGATGCTCCCTCGGATGTTTGTGAAAATAAAATGATTTTGTATCCTGTGAAAGTTATCTGACTTTGAACATCATGTGACCCTCCGATCTCTATCTTGCCCTGTTTCTTCCTGCCAAGTTGTATGTAATTAGTCACATGTGTGTTCTTCCATGAGTTTCTTCATTGCTGTTTGTGGTGGGGCTTTGACCATGCTGCACCCATGCTTGGATGTATTTTGCCTCTCCTGCATGCTTCCATCTAAACCCTCCCTGCCTGCTATATCAACGACACTTACTGGAGACTAAGTCCACATCAGCACATTTACCCTCTCAGTCTACGTTCATTCCAAATGTGACAGAACATGAAATGATAGGAGAAAGGCACACCATAATCCAATTAGTCCTCATACTACAATCAAGTAAAACATGAATATTTCCTCCCACTCTGAAATTTCTCAATCTTTCCTAAAATTTTCAAAAATGCCAATGATCTCATTCAATTTTGAAATGAAGTATCCCCGCTACCTCTCTGTCATCTCAGAGGGTTCCATAGCCCTGAGCGTGGCTTATCTCATGCTGCATCTGGCGCCTCTTGCTCCTAGGTGGTCCAATAGTAACACCTGTAGTGGTCCGTGAGCAACTTTTCTCCAAGGCTCATGGTACCGGAATAGTCACCTGCAGCCGTCAAGGAGCCCGTTCCTCCTTGACCTTCCCGAGTTTGGAGTGGCAACAGATGCTCGTATCGGCCCCACCTTTCTTTTTCAGCTCTCGGAGCCAAGTATGGGTTGAGCAACCCTCCGTCGCTGCAGATTTCTACCCCATCTACAATCTAACTCATCAGTCATTACTATTTTGGCTGGAAGCGTTTCTCCTCTTATCTTCGGCATGCATAGCCTATAAACACAGACCTCGCATCACTGCACTCATTCCACTCACATGGACGCACACACCCCACTGGAAGGAACCTCTACACAGGAGCAGGAACACTTTACCTGGCTACTCTCATCCTCTGCACTCTCTGTGTGTGTGGCGACATATCTGGTGAAGACCACCTGCTCCTCCCAACAGTTCAAGCTCGTGGGCCTGCAGGCACTCCACCACACTACCCTCTGCACATACCTGGCTCACACTCTCCTCCTCCAACTCTGTGACTCCCTCCACTGGTCTCCTTGTGGCTGTACTACTACAATTCCCGCAGGGTCTACACTCTTGCTCACAATAGAATCTCTGCTCCCACTTGCCACAGGTTCTGACCCTGGACTCATCATGGGTATTTCACACTATCTTCTGCCACAGGGTTAAAAACACTTTACCATGGGGCTCAACATATTTACTTATCACAGAGGTCTCACTAGTCTATCACCCTGGTCAGGGGTGGTCTTCGTGATTCTGGGACCCTGGGAAAAAGTCAAGGATATGGGCCCTCTCCCCACCCCCACACCTCTTTTATTTTCAATCAACCCACTCTGAACAAGAATAAAGCAGCCAAATTTCCCAAAGCATGTCCCGTCAATGAGGCACCTTCGTTTTTGATCTGACCTGACTCTATTCTTTAATACTCACCAACAAAATACAAACTAGATGGTATTCATAGAAAACTTACCCTGCGCAGTCAACTTGGTGAGAGCCAACTCTTCTGTTTTTGAAGGTTTTCTTTTCTTTGATCCAATATGGCTGCCAGACCATGTGAGCGATTACATCATAAATTTACAATTCTCTAATATAATTGTTGCATAGATCACGCTCAATAAATTTCAAATTGATCAGACTAGGAGTTGTCCCTGTCATGTTATGACGTCATAATTACGACACCAATAATGTCATCATTTAAAAAACCTATTGCGCATGCAGAGTTCTTTGCAGTGAGCCACGTTTCAATTTTTTCAATGGAGCGGTTTTGGAGATATCGAGGTGGAACGTTTTTCAGTTTTTTCAAGATGCCGCATGTACGACGTGACCTATTACATCATAATTATCATTAAATATTGTACAGGAGGAGACGCTCCTACGGTGAAAATGTCGTGTCCATCAGACCAACAGTTGCAGAGAAAAATAAATTCATACTGATCGGATGAAACGTCATATGTGAAGAATTATGACGTCTTAACTCAGGCACTCATTATATCATCATTAACATATCTTATTCCCCATGGGGAGTACTTGACAATGAGCCATGTTTCAAATTTTTTCATTGAGTGGTTTCAGATATAGAGTTGCAAAGTTTTTCCAAGATGGCACCTGTACCTTGTGACCTATGACATCATAATTATAATTCAAAGATTCTACAGGAGGAGGCGCTCCTATGGTGAAATTTTTATGTCAATCGGACGACGAATTGCAGAGAAAAAAAATTCATGCTAATATAATCAAGCATTGTACTTGAAGAATTTTGATGTTACAATGAAGGTATCGATGATATCATCATTAACATATCTTATTCCACATGGGGAGTTATTTACAATGAGGCATGTTTAAATTTTTTCCATGGAGCGTTTTCAGAGATTTGGAGGGGCAACGTTTTTGGATTTTTCCAAGATGGCACCTGTACCTTGTGACCCATGAAGTCATAATTATTACAATATTCTACAGGAGGAGGCGTTTCTATGGTACAAATTTCGTGTCCATCAGACTTACAGTTGCAAAGGAATTTTTTTTTCATACTGATCAGATCAAGCGTTGTACTTGTCGAATTATGACGTCATAATGAAGGAACCAATGACATCATCATCAACATATCTTATTGCCCATTGGGAGTACTTGACAATGAGCCTTGTTTCAACTTTTTCCGTTGAGCGGTTTGGGAGATATAGAGGTGTAAAGTTTTTTCAAGATGGCGTCTGTGCCACGTGACCTATGACGTCATAATTATGAGTATAAAAATTATACATGCGGATGCGCTCCTATGATAAAATTTCGTGTCAATCGCAGACAGTTGCCGAGTTGCAATGGTTGCCGAGAAAAGGAATTTAAAAAACCCAGACACGAACGCCACATGTACACACGTACGCACGCATGCACCCGAATGCCTAACGCTGTTTTTCGCTTCGCGAATGCAGGTTAAAAGTAGCAGGGTGGGTCCTGAAGCTCAACTGGATCAGGAGCAAGTCAGGCAAACCACCCCACAAAACTCACACACTGATATTGTTAATGCCCTGAACAAACATTGGTACATCATGGGCGATGAAGGTTGTGATCAAGTTTCATTGAATCATGTGTGTAGTTTCAGAGAAGAGAGCACATACTTATTTTGGGGGTCAAACACCCACTACACCCCGTAATTCCCCTTAATCAGCGCAGATTTTGATGCAGTAAATACACCTTCGTCAGGCATCAGATATGAAGCTTGCGGCCAAGTTTCATCGAAATCGTCTGTGTAGTTTCGGAGCAGAGGGCAAATACCTATTTTGGGGGGGTCAACCCCACCGTAAATCACCTTAATGAACGCAGATTTTGATGCATCACCACACCTTATTTGGACATCAGATATGAAGCTTGTGGCCAAGTTTCATCAAAATCGTGTGTGCAGTTTAGGAGGTGATTTAAACACCTCTGAGTTATTTAAAATTTAAAATTAAAATTAAATTATTAAATTATTATTATTAAAATTAAAATAATAATAAGTCCATTATTATTCTGCACACGTCACATGGCACACGTACAGCACATGGCACACGGCACACGTATGCACCTGAATGCTTATCCCGGGTTTTTGCTTCGCGAGCGCAGAGTAATAAAGGGAGCGGAAGACAAGATGGGGAGAGAAGGGGAAGCACACAAACATAACATTTGAGAGCAGGGAGATGTGTGGGAGGGAGAGGGCTTGGGGGGAGGAGGCGTGCGAAAGGGGTGGGGGGGAGTATAAAACACAAGGACACCAAGGACTTCCAGGACAGAAGTTGGTATTTCAAAAAAGTGGATTTGGGGTGAAATTAGCGGGGGTAGAAAAGATCAAGGTTTTGGATGGGGGAAGATAAGAGATGGTGGTGAACAGCTGTTTTAAAGACATGGAGGGAGGAGTGGGATTGAAGAGAGTGAGGGAGTTTGTTCCAGAGGCGGGAGAAAAGAGGATTGAAAGAGTGAAGGTGAATAGAGAGTCTTGATTTTGGCAGTTTCACGAGAAGAGGGTTGCTGGCAGATCTTGTGCGACCTGCAGGAGAATTTGGGGGACAGAACACAGACAGGGCTGGAGCAGCTAGGCCAGAGAGGAGATTCCAATGATTCTGAAAGCTTTGGTTTCAACAGCGTGACGCCGAGCTAGGTGTGAGGCAGGAGCAGCGGCCCAGAGGGGAGAGAAGTATTCCATTGAGCTGTCGATGAAAACCTTGTATGTGGTGAGGAGCTCAGGTGTGCCAAGGAAGGACTTCGCACGGCGGACGATGCCCAGTCGGCGACTGGTTTTGGAGGCCATCTTGGAAATGTGGTTTTCCAAGGAAAGATCATGGCAGATTGTGAGACCCAAGAGCTTGAGTGACAGAACTTCTTTGAGAGGAGTGTTGAGAAAGCAGATGGGAGGGTTGTCCAGATGGTCTTTTTGGAGAGACATCGTGAGAGTGTGAGATTTGTCAGGATTGAAAGACATGTTCCAATTGTTTGACCAGTCTGTGATTTTGTCAAGATCTACAGAGAGTGAGGAGGCTGCAGACTGCCGATCTGATGGATGAGGTATGGAGCGGCAGAGATTGGAGTCATCAGCAAAGAGATAGAGAGGATTTTTCAGAGAGTCGGAGATATCATTGATGAAGAGCAGAAAAAGCACAGGGCCCAGAACACTGCCTTGAGGAACTCCAGCCTGAACAGGAACGGGAGATGAGAGAAATCCATTCAGGGCCACATGTTGACTATGACCAGAGAGGAAGTCCGCAAGCCATGTGTGGAGATTTCCATGGATACCATAGGAGGAGAGTTTGGTGAGCAGAGCAGGGTGCCAGACCATATCGAAGGCACATGATATGTCAAGGGAGACAGCTCTAATTTCCTCTTTGGCATTGAGGACCTCCATCCATTGTTGAGACAGCAGAAGCAGCATGTCCAGAATAGAGTGACCTAGTCTGAATCCAAATTGATAATCAGAGATCAAGCCATTGGAGAAGAGGAAGGATTTGATATCCAAAGCAATGATGGAATCCATGACTTTGCTGATAATTGGGAGCAGGCTGATTGGTCTGTCGTTGCAAGGATCTGTTTTTTGCACCTTTTTGTGTAAAGCGGTAATGTTTGCTAATTTCCAAGCTGGTTTGTAAAATGGTTTGTAAAATAAAAATTTTAAACCGTACATGATGGTGTTGTGTTTTTTTTACTTTCACAGTACGTGTGGTTATGCACTTTTAATCAACTGTAATCGCATTCCTTCAATGAATTGGAAATGGTACCTGGTGTTGTTGTTTTTTTTTGATTTTTTGTGAAACACGCATTTTTTGTAAAACCGTAATCAAGTGCATTTGCGGTCGAAAACATTTTTAACTTTAAAAAATTTCCTCTTTGAAGCAGGAACTGCCGGTAACCTGTAACGTATTCCCCTTTCCCCATTGAAACAATGTCACGGCAGCTGTTTTAAATTTCTATAAATTAAATTGATTAATTGATTAATTAAATTTTAATTTCCAAGCATCCATGGGATTTTCATCGACCTTTGCAGATTTTCATCGACCTTCGCGTATTATCGTCGACATTCTCGGGATTTACTTCACCATTCACAGATTTTGCCCTCGTCATTCGCAGTTTGTTCCTTTCTATTCGCGGATTTTCACGACTCGGGAACCTATCCCCCCTTTTTCCATTGAACCAATGCCCGTACAGTCGTGGTCGTACAGACGTACGTATCCCTCACGAATAGCGGGGTCCAACGCTATTTAATAAATTATGCAGACCTTCTGTATGCTGGTGTGGCTCGATTGAGTTATTCCAAAACATATGAGTCGTTCCATATTCTTTCTATTTCCTATTGATAGAGCTTTCTGTGCTCTCGGGAACTTTCACCCTCTAGAAATTGTTTTATACCCTTTGGATGGAGACATCTGAAGTGTGATCAAAGAAAATTGGATGCACCAGAGTGTCATCAATTTGAAGTGTAATAACAAAGGGGTTGAACATTTATTGACTCAAGACTTTTCAGCTTTTCGTTATTAATTGTTTTGTAAAAATGTCTAACAAAATTCCACTTTGACATTATGGGGTATTATGTGTAGATCAGTGGCAAAAAATTCAATTCAACCCATTTTAAATTCGGCCTTTAACACAACAAAATGTGAAAAGGGGTGTGAATACTTTCTGAAGACACAGTGTATCGTTGTTGATCATATCACTCAATGGTGAAGAATCTTTTTAAAAAAAGTTTTAATCTCATATCTAGCTCCCAAGAAAGCTCACAAGAAAATATTGCTTTAAAATATTTTTTTAATGGTCTAAAAACACTTTAAGTGGACTAAAATCGGCTTGAGCTTAGGTTTTGCCGGCAAGATCATGTGTTTTTCGAAGCTCTCCACGAGCTAAGTTAAGAAATTTTCCTATTTTTATTTTTGTCAAAACTGTTTTTATTTTACGGTGTGAGTACCTACTGTGTGTTTCTAGTTAGATCTCGGTGTAAATTGTGCATACCTGTGTATAATCGTCAGTTATTTCCTGCCGCCTCGACGCTTTGTTGTCTCCTCTCGGCGGTCGTTTGTGGTCCATTTACTTTCGTTCTCTCACTGTTTTTTTCAGTGTTTTTCACCCCATACTTCCCCGAACATCTTACCCTTTGTTTAAAGTCTTAATACAAAAATAAAAAAACTCAAAAAAAAAATCTAACTTCCTTCTCTCCCCGTGTTTGTTCGTTCTTCGACCACGTGTTTCGCCCCACCCGTTTTTTGCTCTGCTTCCTTCATAACTCAATCCTCTCCAGCCGACACCGTTCCAAATTCCAAAGGGCAAAGTCTGCAATATGTCTGTAACTGGAGAACGGCTGAAGTGATCTAATTCAAACTCGGTACAGGTATGTATAATGATGATTATGTATAACGATTACATGATTTGACTTTGGGGTCAAAGGTCAAAGATCAAAGCCAAAGTCTGTAATAGTTCTATAACTTGAGAACGGCTGAAGTGATCTAATTCAAGCTTGCTACAGGTATGTATAATGTTGTAAAGGTTAACTGATTGGAATTTTTGGTCAATGGGTCAAAGGCCAAAGTCTGTAATGGGTCTATAACTTGGGAACGGCTAAAATGATCTAAATAAAACTTGGTACAGATATGTATAATGATGTAAATATTAACTTAGATTGTGGGGTCAAGAGGTCAAAGGTAAAAGTCTGTAATAGGTCTATAACTTGAGAACGGCTAAAGGAATCGAATTCAAACTTGGTACAGATATGTATAATGATGTAAAGATTAACTGATTATATTTTGGGGTCACAAGGTCAAAGGCCAAAGGTCAGATGTCATGTCAGGTAAAAATATGACAACTTGTAAACAGCTGAAGGGATTTAAATAAAAAATTTGTCCAGGTATGTATAATTATGTAAACATCAACTGATTAAATTTTGGGGTCAAGAGGTCAAAGGTCAGAGGCCATGTCAGGTAAAAATGTGATAACTTGAGAACAGCTGAATGAATTTAAATCAAACTTGGCACAAGTATTATAATGATGTAATAATGTGGGCAGAGGCATATCGGTCAACGTAGTGACGCTGAAGTGTCCTTCTAGTTTTTTTTGTTTGGCAACGTCTTATGATTATGTCAGCATGGTTCTACTTGCTGCCCTATCTCCTCGCAACCATTGAAATTGGATTAAAATACCGAGATACTGTTTAAAATACCTTTAGTCAGTGTAGTATACCGGTTTATTCTACCAGATGAGTGCCCAGGGGTATTGTCCCTAATTTAGAGAAGCAACCTACTGGGTTTTCAATGCCAGAGTAATCATCTTGAATCAATACAGCAGCAGTACAGCTGAAACAGTACAAGTAATCATCTTGAAACAAACAGTACAGCTCCTACACCAACATCATTTTCATCAATGGCAAACTGGTACGGTTTACCAAAATCGAGAGCTGCCACCAATTATTTTTGGGAACAGGAAAACCTGGAATAGCTTGGGTTTTGGTCTGTCGTGGTGACACCTGGCCCTGACCAACCACAAGACCAAAGTACGTAACCTTGGCTTTGGCAAACTCACTTTTCTTGAGATTTACAACAAGCTTGGCATCAGTGAGTGTTAACAGATACCGCAGTTATCTGAAATGTGTCAAATGGTCATGCCATGTATCACTATACAGTATGACATCATCCAGGTAAGCTATGCAATTGGGAAAACCCATTTTAACCTGGTTCATCAAACCTTGGAAAATAGCCGGTGCATTTGTCATCCCAAAAAGCATTACTATATAAACTGATACAAATCATCTGGAGTAACAAATGCAGAGACTTATTTTTTCTGGTCATTCATAGGTACTTGAGAATAACCTTTAAGCAAGTCTATTTTGCTAACAGAAGCAACCTTACCAATCTGGTCTATGCAATCTTTGATTTTATGGTGGGATTTGAATCAGGTGGGTTACAGCATTCATCTTCTGATGGTCTATGCAGAATCTCGTGGAACCATCTCGTTTTGGTTTGAGTACAATGGGCGGGTCTCCAGCTGCTCTGACTAGGTTCGATGACGTCATGCTCTGGCATATATCGTGGGCTACCTGTTCACGAACCTCAGCTGACTTGTCAGGATTTTGCTGATGTGGGTACTGCCTAATGGGTCTACCATTCCCTACATCAACATCATGTGAAGCAAAAGAGGTGCACCCTGTCTCATCAGAACATAGATGTTCATACTCTCCAATTACAGCAATTACAATATAATGTTTATCCTCAGATATGTGAACTAACTCGGAGTCGAGGTTAGTCAACACCTCTGAGTTTCATTGCTCAGAACATAATGGCTCCCTATCAGGTCCTTGGAGACCGACACTGCCTAATTCACCACAGTCACTATCCTGACGATCTACATAACCTAAAAGCTCAATTAACCCAACTGGCCGGCTGAGGTGACCTTCATGCTCATAGTAGTTTTTAAGCCTGTTAACATGGCACACCTGGCGAGGTTTCCGGAGTATTCTGTGATACTGAGTATTGAAACGAGCCAATGAGCTTTGAGCTTGGTTTCAACGAATAGGAGCGGGCGTTCTAGGAGAGTGGAGAATTGACGTCATGGCCGCAACCGTAGCATTTGGTTGATTAAAGTGATTGCCGTTTACAACGAGAGGGCCTGTCCGGTTTTCATTGAGCACACTCAGCTGTGTTCGTACGTGCTGTGAGTGCTAGTGTAACTCTCTCACACCACTACATTTGGCGATGAGGATTTCCTGCCTAGAATAGGCGCCCGCGGAACTACGTAACTTCCGGTTAGTGCACCCTTCGCGACAACAGTCACGTGATTGGATACGTTGAAAACAAACCACGAAAGGGCACGTGTTACAGCTTACTTCCGGTAGTCTCGCCCTCACCTATCAAACAAAAGAATCTACGCGCCGAGCAGTGGATCACGTGGGCTGACGGAATGACGATTTCTCTACCTCACATCGACAAGTTTCCCGTCTGTAACAACGAAGCTACTGCTGGCACAAAGTGGAAAAGTGGCATGTCAGGTTTTAAAATCTGATGGCTGGACTGAATATTATGAACAATACTCATAAGAAAGCTCTGTTTATGCACTATGCAGGTGAAGAAGTGTATGATGTATGCGACTCTCAGCAGCCGAACGAGGTGATGCAGCAGCATATGACACCGTTGTCGAGGCTCTCACCAACCACTTCACGCCCAAAAAGAACACTGATTTTGAAACGTTCAAATTCAGACAGCTGACGCAGAATGCTGGTGAAACAATAGACAGTTTTTACACTCGTCTACAACTCCAAGCGTCACACTGTGACTTCATCGACCAGGGCATGGAGGTGAAGAGCCAATTTTTGCAAGGACGCAGCTCTCAGCGGTTACGACAACGTGCTCTCCGACATGCAGATATGACACTGCGGTGCCTACTGGACCAGGCGCGTGCCCTCAAAATTTCCGATGCCCAAGCCAATCAAATGGAGAGAGCGTCCTCTATATCTGTAACTGCCATACGTCAACAGCAGTCTCATTCGGCTTTCATGAGTTCCAAGAGGGGAGGATACCAGTCAACCTTCCCTGCATCCAGTCAATGTCACCGGGGACAGAGCCAGCCCTCTCCATGGTCGAGACGTCCGAAGAAGCACTCCAATGACTGTGGGTGGTGTGGTGGACAACCACATTCTTGAGAGAGGTGCCCTGCCAGGGACAAGCTTTGTCGCAACTGCTCTAAGATGGGACACATTGCCAATGTTTGCCGATCTGGTGACCACAAACGCAACATTCAACAAACCCATGTGAGGAATGTCGAGCAGCCAACAACTCGATACTCTTCGGATGAAGAATACGTGTTTGGCATGTCTGGTAAGAAACCAGCAACACCCACCGTCAACATTGACATTCAAGGTGACCCTGTTCTTTTCATAATTGACACAGGTGCGTCTGTGAACATCATGACTGAAAAAACATTCATGAGCATTGAGTCACCACAGTGCATGCTGAGGTCTTCGTCACCATGTCTGCCCATCTATGCATATGGGGTCAAGCACGCTTCTACCTGTAAGTGGCCAGGTTGACCTAGAGGTCAAATACAAGGACCGTGTAATATCGACATCGTTTGTCATTGTTCAGACAGGAAATGGACTCCATAACGGCAATCTGGTGAGCGCTGACACAGCACAGAAACCAGGTCTCATCAGCTTCGCACTTACCGCATCACGAGACATGACTCAAGATCTACATAAAGAGTACCATGATATCTTCACAGGCATTGGGAAAATGAAAGGTGTCAAGGTCAAGATGTACGTCGATGAAACGGTTCAACCGACAGCTCAGACACATCGGCGCATCTCGTACCATATGCAGAAGAAGATAGTAGAAGAGCTCGAATGCCTAGAGAGCCTGGGCATTATAGAAAAGGTTAACGGTCCAACTCCCTGGGTTTTTCCGATCGTAGCAGCACCGTAGCCCAAGAAGCCTTACGAGATTCGCATAAGTGTCGATGTGAGACTCCCAAACAAGGCGATCAAAAGAACCAGACACATCATGCTGACGATTGATGACATTCTTAAATGCAACTGAACAAATCAACAGTGTTCAGCGAGCTCGACTTGAACACTGTGTATCACCAACTGGAGGAAGACGAGGAGATGAGAAACATGACGACATTTGCGACCCATGTTGGAATGAGACACTACAAACGTTGAAATTTTAGTGTCATGAGAGCAGCTGAATATTAGGAACACACACCTGACGAGGTACTTGAAAAACACTTGAAACAATGTTTCAAAACCCCATTGCTGAGATTTTAGCCGACATCCCGGGAGTCCTCAACACCAGTGATGATATTGTAGTGTGGTGCTGTGCACACACAACTCGAATGCCAAAGAGGTAGGCCACAACACGTTTGTTACAACAAAGAGTCTTTATTCCAAAGCTCGTACTGCAGCACTGAGCGGGCCCGAGCTTAGAGCCCGCATATATATCCTGCGGCCACGCCTAGTCCCCGGGCGTGGCCGATCGGTCGATAGGCGGGGCATGCATTCCAGTTCCCCACCTGGACGTTCGCGCCACCTGCTGGTGCACTGAATTCGTGTCCCTTGTGTCCGCCACACGCACCCCCCCAGAATTCCCTCACACCTGAAGGGTGAGTTTGCGGGGAAGCCGGATGACCCGGCCGAAACGCCCCCTGGCCATGGGTGCCGGTCTGGGGGGTGGCGGGACGGCGGGGCTGGGGGGTGCCAGGGGTCCGACCGCCAGGCGGCGGCCTCGACGCGGAAGCAGAGCTGCTTGCGGGGGGTGGTCCGGATCGAGGTGGGCCGGCTTGAGGCTGTCCACGGAGATGCGATCCGGGGCACCACTGATGTCGATGGTGAAAAATTTGTCCCCGGTCTCCAGCACGCGAAAGGGCCCGTCGTACGGGGGCCGTAGCAGTGCCCGGTGGGCGTCGTCCCGGACGAAGACGTACTTCGCCGTGCGAAGCTCCGGGGCGACGTGGGAAGGCGGGCAACCGTGGTGTGCCATCGGCACCGGGGCGAACCTCCGGGCGGTCTCCTGAAGGGCGGAGCGCTGTTGCGCCGCGGACCAAGGAGCCGTGGAGTCGGGGATAAATTCACCCGGTACCCGCAGTGGTTGCCCGAAGACCAGCTCTGCCGAGGACGTGCGCAGGTCGTCCTTGGGTGCCGTCCTGAGGCCAAGCAGGACCCAGGGGAGTCTGTCGACCCAGCCGCCATCGTGGAGGCTGGCCCGGAGCGCGGCCTTCATTGAGCGATGAAAGCGCTCGCACAGGCCATTGGCCTGGGGGTGGTAGGCCGTGGTGCGGTGCAGTGTCACCCCGCGCCCTATGCGCCACAGCGGCCCAGAGCTCCGAGGTGAACTGGGGGCCGCGGTCGGACGAGATGTCCGAGGGGGCACTGATCTGGGCAACCCAAGTGGCGATGAAGGCCTGCGCCACATCAGCTGCAGACGTCGCCGCCAATGGGACGGCCTCCGGCCACCGTGTGGTGCGGTCCACCATGGTGAGGAGGTGGGTGAACCCCCGCGAGGGGGGCAGAGGTCCCACCAAGTCGACGTGCACATGGTCGAACCGACGCTCGGGCACCGCAAATGGAGCCAACGGGGCCTGGGTGTGGCGGTGGACCGTTGCGCGCTGGCACGCGAGGCACGTCCTGGCCCAGTCGCGGCCGTCCTTCCGGAGACCGTGCCAGACGAACTTCGCCCCGATGAGCTTCTGGGATGCCTTCGTGCCCGGGTGGGACAGGCCGTGGATGGCATCGAAAACTGGGCGCCACCAGCCAGCAGGCACGATGGGGCGAGCCAGGCCGAGCGAGACTTCGCATAGGAGGGCCGCGCCCACGGCGACGAACGGCACCTCGGTGACGCGGAGGCCCGTGATGGCGGTCTGCAAGGCCTGGATGCCGGGGTCGGCGTTCTGATCCTCCGCCATCCGGGCATAGTCGACCCCAAGGTGGACCGCGAGCACGACGGACCGGGAAAGGCAATCCGCCACCGGTTGTCCTTACCCGCCACGTGACGGATGTCCGTCGTGTACTCGGACACGGCAGAGAGGTGACGCTGCTGCCGTGCCGACCATGGCTCGGCGACCTTGGCCATCGCGAACACAAGGGGCTTGTGGTCGACGAAAGCCGTGAACGGGCGGCCCTCCAGCAGATGGCGGAAGTGTCGGACCGCCAGGTGGAGCCCGAGCAGCTCGTGGTCGAAGGTGCTATAGCGGCGTTCGTTCAGGCGAAGCTGCCAGCTAAAAAATGCCAGCGGTTGCCAAGCACCACGCACCCACTGCTCGTGCACCGCGCCCACCGCGTAGTCCGACACGTCGGTGGTGAGGGCGATCGGTGCATCGGGCGCCGGGTGCACCAGCATGGTGGCGTTGGCCAGGGCCAGCTTTGTGTCCACAAACGCCGCAGTCATCGGTGCCGACCAGGCGATGTCACCTTTGCCCGGCTTGCCCCGGAGGGCCTCGTGCAAGGGGCGGAGGAGCTGGGCGATGTGGGGCACGAAGCGGTGGTAAAAATTTACCATGCCCAGGAACTCCTGGAGCCCCTTGATCGTGCGGGGCCACGGGAAATCCCTGACCGCCTCCACCTTGGCTGGTAAAGGGACGGCCCCGTGCCTCTTGATGCGGTGCCCCAAGAAGTCTTGTGTCCCAAATCCTGTGTCCCAAACCCATCCCTCTCTGTACCCACCATACCCAGTCGTACCCTGCTGCTCCTGGACTCCGTGTCCTTTCCTCCTGACAAGGTGGAAAAGTTTCTGTCAACCCTCGACTCTGATTCTGCAACTGGACCCGACGGCATCAGCCCACGGGTCCTAAAATCCTGCTCTGCTGCTCTATCTCACCCTCTCTCTGTTCTCTTCACCCTCTCTTTTGCTCAAGGTCAACTGCCATCTGCTTGGAAATCAGCCAACATCACCGCTTTGCACAAAAAAGGTGCAAAAACAGATCCTAGCAACTACAGACCAATCAGCCTTCTCCCAATTATCAGCAAAGTCATGGAATCCATCATTGCTTCGGATATGAAATCTTTCCTCTTCTCCAATGGCTTGATCTCTGATCATCAATTTGGTTTCAGACCAGGTCACTCTACTCTGGACATGCTGCTTCTGCTGTCTCAACAATGGATGGAGGTCCTCAATGCCAAACAGGAAATTAGAGCTGTCTCCCTCGACATATCACGTGCCTTCGACACGGTCTGGCACCCCGCTCTGCTCACCAAACTCTCCTCCTTTGGTATCCATGGAAATCTCCACGCATGGCTGGCGGACTTCCTCTCTAGTCGTCGTCAACGTGTGGCCCTGAATGGGTTTCTCTCATCTCCTCTTCCTGTTCAGGCTGGAGTTCCCCAAGGCAGTGTTCTGGGCCCCGTGCTTTTTCTGGTCTTCATCAATGATTTCTCTGACTCTCTCGAAAATCCTCTCTATCTCTTTGCTGATGACTCCACTCTCTGCCGCTCCATTCCTCTTCCCTCAGATCGGCAGTCTGCTGCCTCCTCACTCTCTGAAGACCTGGACAAAATCACAGACTGGTCAAACAAGTGGAACATGTCTTTCAATCCTGACAAATCTCACACTCTTACTATGTCTCTCCGAAAAGATCGACTGGACAACCCTCCCATCTACTTTCTCAACAATCCTCTCCAAGAAGTTCTGTCGCTCAAGATTTTGGGTCTCACTATCTGCCATGATCTTTCTTGGGAAAACCACATTTCCAAGCTGGCCTCCAAAGCCAGTCGCCGACTGGGCATCCTCCGTCGTGCGAAGTCCTTCCTCGGCACACCTGAGCTCCTCACCACATACAAGGCTTTCATCCACAGCTCAATGGAATACTGTTCTCCCCTATGGGCCAGTGCTCCTGCCTCACACCTAGATCGGCTTCACGCTGTTGAAACCAAAGCTTTCAGAATTATTGGAATCTCCCGCGATGAAGCTATCTCTGAGGGCCTTTCACTCACTCACCGCAGGCAGGTAGGTGGTCTTTCTGTCTTCTACCGACTCCTCTCCGGCCTTGCACCCCCAGCTCTCTCTGTGCTCTGTCCCCCAAATATTCCTTCAGGTCGCACAAGATCTGCCAGCAACCCTCTGATGGTTAAACTGCCGAAATCTCGGCTCTCTGCTCACCTTCACTCTTTCATTCCTCTTTTCTCCCGCCTCTGGAACAAACTCCCTCACTCCCTTCAATCCCACTCCTCCCTCCAGGTCTTTAAAACAGCTGTTCACCACCATCTCTTATCTTCCCCCATCCAAAACCTTGATCTTTTCTACCCCCGCTAATTCACCCCAGATCCACCTTGTTTGAAATTCCAACTTCTTTCCTGGAAGTCCTGGCAGTGTCCATATGTTTTATACCTCTCTCACCGCCCCCTTCCCATGCCCCCCCCCCCAAAGCCCTCGCCCTCTCTCAGATCTCTCGATGTCTCCATGTCTCTCTGTCCCTGCTCTCAAATGTTGTGTTTGTGTCCTTCCCCCTTTCTCCCCATCTTGTCTACCGCTCCCGATGTTATATGTTTTATGTGTCGGTTTGTCTTTCTGTGTGATTAATGTTCGCTCTTTCACGAGCCTCGATCTTGTATACAAAAAAAAAAAAAAAAAAGCCCATGGTGGCGACGCCGAAACGGCACTTGGTGAGGTTGATGATTAGGCCATGCTGGCCCAGGTGTTCGAAGAGCGTGCGGAGGTGGAGCAGGTGCTCCTCCCGGGACGCGCTCACAACCAGGATGTCGTCCAGGTAGACAAACAGGAAAGGTAAGTCGCGCAAGACGCTGTCCATAAGCCGTTGGAACGCCTGGGCCACATTCTTCAACCCGAAAGGCATCCTCAGGAACTCGAAGAGGCCGAAAGGGGTAATGACGGCCGTCTTCGGGACGTCGTCCGGTTGGACGGGGATCTGGTGGTAGCCCCGGATGAGGTCCACCTTGGAAAACACGGTCGTGTTTGCCAACCGGGCGGAAAAGTCCTGGATGTGCGGGACCGGGTAGCGGTCGGGGGTGGTGGCATCATTGAGCCGGCGGTAGTCCCCGCACAGCCGCCATCCTCCGCCGGGCTTCGGCACAATGTGCAGAGGGGAAGCCTAAGCGCTGTTGGAGCGCCGTACGATCCCCAGCCGCTCCAGCGTGGCGAACCCCGCTTTCGCCACCGCAAGCTTCGTGGGCTCGATTCGGCGTGCCCGGGCATAGACCGGAGGCCCGACCGTGGGGATATGGTGCTCCACCCCGTGTTTAACGGCCACCGCTCAGAAGGTGGGCTGTGTGAGGGCCGGGAAACTGGCGAGGAGGCGGGTAAAGTCGTCCGCTGCCGGAAGCGTGCAAACTAAACTCGCCGGGACGGAACCCTCCAGCAAACCGCTTGGCAAACCGCTCGGTGAGCCGCTCAGTGAGCCGCTCAACAAGCCGCTCAGCAAACAAGCGAGCGAGCTGAAGGTTTCGGCCTGGATGAGCCGTCTGCGCTTCACGTCGACCAACAGCCCATTCGCACATAGGAAATCCGCACCGAGCAGTGCCATTGGCACGCTTGCGGTCACGAACGACCATTGAAAGCGCTGCCCTCCGAACCGCAGGGAGAGGCAACGCTTCCCGAATGTGCGGATGGGTGTACCGTTGGCGGCAAGCAAAGCGGGGCCCTGGCCCGCGGTTTGCTTGTCGGACGTGGAGGCGGGGAGGACGCTCACCGGCGCTCCTGTGTCACAAAGAAAACGGCGCCCGGACAAGGTGTCCATGATGAACAGGAGGCTGCCGGAATGGCCGACGCTCAGGGCCGCTAATGAGCGCCGGCCTGGTCGTTTCCCGACCTGTCAAAAGAGCACGGCGGGCGACACGTTTTAGCCTTGCGGCCGAACCTGGCGTGGTAGTATCACCAGGTTTGCGGCGGCAGCGGCCGCGGCGGCCGTAGTGTTGGCGGCGGCGGTAGTGGGCGGGGCGCAGCAGCGGCCACGAGGGAAGCCGAGGGCGCTGTAGCCACTGCCCCAGGATCCACGACGGCAGCACCGTAACCCGACCGCGTGTCGCAAGCCGCGAAAAACTTGTCGGCCTCTACGGCCAGAGCACGGGGTTCCTTTATCTTGGAACCGGCCAGCGCGAGGCGTACCTGTGTGGGTAGCTGGCGTAGGAACAGCGCCCGGAATAAGAAATCCGGGGGTTGGTCACCAAGCAGCGACAGCATAAAATCCATCCGCACAGATGGTCGTGTGTCGCCGAGTTCGGGAAGGTCCAGGAGGCGGTCGGCCCGTTCGATCTCCGTGAGCCCGAACGTGGCGAGCAGGAGACGTTTGAGCGCCTCGTACTTGTTGTCGCCCGGCGGGCATGGAAGGATGGACACGACTCGGGTGGCATTGCCGGGCCCGAGGGCGGAGACCACGTGGTAGTACCGGGTCTCGTCCGCCGTTATGCCTCGGAGCTGAAATTGAGCTTCGGCCTGGACGAACCAAACGTCGGCTTGTGCCTCCCAAAACTCGGGGAGTTTAACTGCGACGGCGTTGGTGGCCATGGCGCGTTCGGTGGTCAGCAACGGCTGAACCAATCGGGGTCACCAGTGTAGTGTGGTGCTGCGCACACACAACTCGAATGCCAAAGAGGTAGGCCACAACGCGTTTGTTACAACAAAGAGTCTTTATTCCAGAGCTCGTACTGCAGCACTGAGCGGGCCCGAGCTTAGAGCCCGCATATATATCCCGAGCCCACGCCTAGTCCCCGGGCGTGGCCGATCGGTCGATAGGCGGGGCATGAATTCCAGTTCCCCGCCTGGACGTTCGCGCCACCTGCTGGTGCGCTGAATTAGTGTCCCTTGTGTCCACCACAATATATTGATTTATGGCAAGACTCAGACCGAGCATAACGACACACTGAAAAAAGTGTTTGCTCGCCTCAGAGAAAGACACCTCACACTAAAGAAAGCAAAATGTGAATTCAACAAGGACACAATAGAATTATATGGTTGCATTTCGGTAAAAATGGCATCTCGCCTGACTAGCCAATGAGCTTTGAGCTGGGTTTCAACGATTAGGAGCGGGCGTTCTAGGAGAGTGGAGAATTGACGTCATGGCTGCAACCGGACCATGTGGTTGATTAAAGTGATTTCCGTTTACAACCAGAGGGCCTGTCGGGTTTTCATTGAGCACACTCAGCTGTGTTCGTACGTGTTGTGAGTGCTAGTGTAACTCTCTCACACCACTACAGTTTCCATCTCCCGTGGGTTCCCACCACGTAGTTCACATCACTCAGCTTTCTTTTGACTCAGCTTCCTGAGGTCCACTAAACTTTACAAATAGTGGCTCCCCGAGCAGAGGAAGTTGAGGTTGCACTTTGTCCCCAGGCCTAAAATTACGAGAGCATCCTCATCAAAACGTGCTTTCATTGTTTGCTGAGGCTCTTTGGCGATATTGCACGCTTTTGAAAGCCCTTCCCTGAAAGTACATCTGTAGTCCAGAAGGGTAGGGTTCTCCGTTTCAACTTGGAACCTCTCTTTTATTACTTTAGGAGGGCCCTGAACATCCTGGCAATGCACCAAGTCAAATGGGCTCAAACCCATAGATTCATTCGGAGTATGACTATCCCTGGTGGCAAACAACACAAAACCGATTCCCTTAGACCAATCTTAGGGATACTCCAGACAATATAAAATTGCAGGAAATAAAGTTATGGTGGAGGAAATATAACTTGTTCTTTTGTGTCACTCTTACACTCTTACACTTGTTGACACTGGTAATAAATCTGCTTTTTACCTTCGCAAAAGCGGAAGGTTATGTTTTGATCGCTGTGTATTTATTTGTATGTCTGTGTGTGTGTGTGTGTATGTTAATCGCATAACTCAAAAAGTATTCAACCGAATTGCATGAAATTTGGTGGGATGATTGGTTATTATACGGGACACATTTGATTAGATTTTGGGAGCAATCGGGTCAAAGGTCAAGGTCAAGGTCACGAAAAGGTCAAAATCGTATTTTTGTTGTTCTGTTCCCTACACTCCCATGCCAAGTACAGAACAGTAGCTGCGGCGAAGGTATGCGCTCTACCGAGTGCCCGTTCTAGTTTTCTATTGGATCTGGTTAGGCCATGAAAGGTTGGGATTCGTGTCTGATGTCGAACATGCCCAGTCTGTGGCTAGATTTTGAGGCCCAATTGGAATGTAGTCCTCCTCACATAAGTCGTGGGATGTTGAGCTGGATTGGACTATTGATTAGATTGTTGGTTACATTGAGGTTGATTCGATTATTGATTACATTGTGCATTTGTGAAATATTTTATTGTTATTTTGTGTAAACATTCTCCAATTCTGAGTTTGCTGTTCCACAAAGCATCAAACTAACTTTTGAAAAACAAAATGCTTCATTAATAACCATTGGTCAAATAACCGATAAGTGACATATAAATTCCAATAATCCATTAAGGAGACAAAGATGTGCTCAAGTGTTTTAGTAGATGCAACAAAACCTCCACAATTAGGATATCGCTTTTCCTCCACAACAAACCTCCAAAACTAGGATGTTAGTGATGGTGGTTAAACACTCGGTGGACCGCATACCTCCACCATGCTGAACAGTTTACGTATTGTATCTCACTGATGGGCTGGATCAGGATTCGGACCTGAACCAAAATGTAATTAGCTTGTTCTTGTCACCTAACCACCTCATCCACTTAGTTTTGTCATAACTCGTCTATAACCTTTCGAGATATCATGCCTATCGTTTTTGGGCCCATTTCTAAATGGTAAAGAATACTTTAAAAACATTATCGCAGCCAGATTTGGATTCTGATCTTCACCAAAATGGAATATATTTTTCCTCGTTAAACAACAAATATGTCCACCAAGTTTTGTCCAAATCCATGCACACAGACAGGTGTGAAAGCATAACCTCCACCCACCTCCGGTGGCGTAGTTAAAAAATAACATTGTACAAGTACTCTGCTCAGACAGACACACCACGACCTGAGTTGAATAGTCAGGCAGATGTTCTCCAGAAATCGACAAGGTTTTGACCTTTCATTGCAAAACCTGAAAGTTTGAATTTTCATTTTATAATAGTGTACTCTCGGTGAATTCTCCATGATTTCTCCACCAAATATGAACTTTACTAGCAGGTTTCATTAAATCGAAGCAGCTTCAGGTGTGACCCCATGAGAGGTTTTTACTGCCGGAGTGGAACCGCACGTAGTTTAATGATGGGAATTGTGAGTGAGACGAAAACATTCTTTGCTGTTATTCAATCCAAACACATTACTTTTTCCACATGCGAAATTGGCATTTATGTTTATTTAAATTATACAATGGACTACAAAATGTAAATGTTTCATGATATTTGTTATATTATATCACCTTTATCATCAATATTGTTGAAATGAAGATCAAATAGCTGTATGTTGAAATATGTTGAAAAAGGCAAAACTTTACATGGGGTGTACTTACTTTTTCACCTGGCTGGATATTATTTTATCTTAATTTTGGGTCATTTAATCGTATAAACATACTGGTATCTGCATTAATGATGGGAGAAACAGTTACCTCTGCAAAAGTTGAAAATATCTTGATAATTGTCAATGGTAAATCGTATCGATGATATATGAATACATGGATGGTATTTGAAAGGCGTTGATCACAGAAACAAAACAGATTAAATACTTTATAACACATAATTATTTTGTTTTAATGGTCGAGTGGGTTAGTGAGTAATTAATCTCAAATTGTACTCAGTTATTACTTTTACCTGAATTATTTAAAACCCGACTCGGAAATAATACTTCCCACGACAAAAAGCACAAGATTGTTAACATTTAGTTAGTTAACCTGTTATTTAATTCATCTGTTGACGGAACCACACTGACCTCGACAAAGTCTGGTATTTGTCTTTATACTCTTTACTTTAATCAACTTTAGGTCAAACAAACTTACTTTCGTAATTCTGTTCCATGGATCTTAAATGTCTTGTTTAAAATTGACTTTCCAATGATTTCTTCAGATAATTTATATTTATGTTTTTAATGTCAAGGAGAAAGAACAAAATAATAGAAGAAAAATAACCGTTTCAGCCAAACAATCTCAATAACATTGTACAGGTACTCTGCTTACACCAACATGTGAGTTTAGTCTTCAAGCAGGTGTGCTTGTTTTTTTTTTCTTCTTTTTTGTATACTGAATCGAGGCTCGTGAAAGAGCTAACATTTATTTCACAAACAAATCAACCAGACAAACAAAATATATCAAAAGAGGGAGCGGAAGACAAGATGGGGAGAGAAGGGGAAGCACACAAACATAACATTTGAGAGCCGGGAGATGTGTGGGAGGGAGAGGGCTTGGGCGGAAGAGGCATGGGAAGGGGAGGGGGGTGGGAGAAGTATAAAACACATGGACACCAAGGACTTCCAGGACAGAAGTTGGTATTTCAAAAAAGTGGATTTGGGGTGAAATTAGCGGGGGTAGAAAATATCAAGGTTTTGGATGGGGGAAGATAAGAGATGGTGGTGAACAGCTGTTTTAAAGACCTGGAGGGTGGAGTGGGATTGAAGAGAGTGAGGGAGTTTGTTCCAGAGGCGGGAGAAAAGAGGAATGAAGGAGTGAAGGTGAGCAGACAGTCTTGATTTTGGCAGTTCAACCATAAGAGGGTTGCAGGCAGATCTTGTGTGACCTGTAGGAATATTTGGGGGACAGAGCCCAGAGAGAGCTGGGGGGCAAGGCCAGAGAGGATTCGGTAGAAGACGGAAAGATTACCCACCTGCCTGCGGTGAGTGAGTGAAAGGCCCTTCGAGTTAGCTTCATCGCGGGAGATTCCAATGATTCTGAACGCTTTGGTTTCAACAGCGTGAAGACGAGCTAGGTGTGAGGCAGGAGCACCAGCCCAGAGGGGAGAGCAGTATTCCATTGAGCTGCTGATGAAAGCCTTGTATGTGGTGAGGAGCTCAGGTGTGCCAAGGAAGGACTTCGCAAGACGGAGGATGCCCAGTCGGCGACTGGCTTTGAAGGCCAGATTTGAAATGTGGTTTTCCCAGGAAAGATCATGGCAGATAGTGAGACCCAAAAGCTTGAGTGACAGAACTTCTTGGAGAGGATTATTCAGAAAATGGATGGGAGGGTTGTCCAGTCGGTCTTTACGGAGAGATATCGTAAGAGTGTGAGATTTGTCAGGATTGAAAGACATGTTCCACTTGTTTGCCCAGTCTGTGATTTTGTCCAGGTCTGCAGAGAGTGAGGAGGCTGCAGACTGCCGATCTGAGGGATGAGGAATGGAGCGACAGAGAGTAGAGTCATCAGCAAAGAGATAGAGAGGATTTTAAAGTGAGTCAGAGAGATCATTGATGAAGACCAGAAAAAGCACAGGGCCCAGAACACTGCCTTGGGGAACTCCAGCCTGAACAGGAAGAGGAGATGAGAGAAACCCATTCAGGGCCACACGTTGACTACGACTAGAAAGGAAGTCTGCCAGCCATGCGTGGAGATTTCCATGGATACCAAAGGAGGAGGGTTTGGTGAGCAGAGTGGGGTGCCAGACCGTATCGAAGGCACATGATATGTCAAGGGAGACAGCTCTACTTTCCTGTTTGGCATTGAGGACCTCCATCCATTGTTGAGAAAGCAGAAGCAGCATGTCCAGAGAAGAGTGACCAGGTCTGAAACCAAATTAATGATCAGAGAAATTAAGCCATTGGAGAAGAGGAAAGATTTCATATCTGAAGCAATGATGGATTCCATGACTTTGCTGATAATTGGGAGAAGGCTGATTGGTCTGTAGTTGCTAGGATCTGTTTTTGCACCTTTTTTGTGCAAAGCGGTGATGTTGGCTGATTTCCAAGCAGATGGCAGATGACCTTGAGCAAAAGAGAGGGTGAAGAGAACAGAGAGAGGGAGTGAAAGAGCGGAAGAACAGGATTTTAGGACCCGTGGGCTGATGCCGTCAGGTCCAGTTGCAGAATCAGAGTCGAGGGTTGACAGAAACTTTTCCATCTTGTCAGAAGGAAAGGACACAGAGTCCAGGAGCAGCTGGGTACGACTGGGTACGGTGGGTACAGAGAGGGATGGGTTTGGGACACAAGATTTAGAGGCAAACACAGAGTTGAGGCATTCAGCTTTTTCACGTCCGGAGTCAGCCGTGTAGCCGTTTGAGGTGAGGGAGGGGATGGAGGGGGAACAAACACCAGAAACAGATTTGACCAGACGCCACCAGGATTTGGAAGAGGGAGACAGATAAGAGAGTTCGGGCTTGAGAACAGAGAGATATTGTTTCCTGGCTCTCCTGAGGGTGGACACACACTGATTTTGGGCTTTGTGAAAGGAAATGAGATTTCCTTCCGTTTGATTTGCTTTCCAGGAGACGAAAGCAATTGATAAAGAAATTGATTGCTCGAGAAATTGATAAGATTTTGAACATTCGTTACAAAACATGAAAGTTAAAGTTTAATCTTCACTTGATAATATTGTATTCTCGGTGAATTCTCCATTATTTATCCACCAAATATTAACTTTACTGTCAGGTCTCATTAAATCGAAGCAGCTTCAGGTGTGACCCCATGCGAGGTTTTTACCGCCAGAGTGGAACAGCACGGAGATAAATGATGGGAATTGTGGGTGAGACGAAAACACTATTTGCTGTTATTCAATCCAAACACTTTATCAACACCATGAAGACTTGAAATGGTGTAAAGACAAATGTCCACCTTACAAATGAATTCACTCATCGTATTTTGGTGAAACGCATTTCATGGAGTCAAACGCTTTCATTCATGACAAGTTTAGAAAAGTTAAAGTTGATCAACTGAAACATTTTTGTACAATATTTTGTCTTGTGTATTCTTGTGTGTTGATACAATTAACACCGCACATTAACCATTGTGACTTTTCTAAATTATAATAGTATAACTAAGTATCTTGTCTTCCATGATGAACATTAAACTTTTACGGATTTGCACTTTGATTTATGTTAAATAAAGTTAAATCAATAAGTCCTCACATATTTAAAGGTAAGAATATATTATGTTATCTTAATTTTGGGTCATTTAATCGTATAAACATACTGGTATCTGCATTAATGATGGTAGAAACAGTTACCTCTGCAAAAGTTGAAAATATCTTCATAATTGTCAATGGTAAATCGTATCGATGATATATGAATACATGGTTGGTATTTGAAAAGCGTTGATCACAGAAACAAAACAGATTAAATACTTGATAATATATACATTTTTTTCTGGGTTGTTTAGGGAGGAGGTGGTCCTGGATTCCAGGTGATATATTTTCTTCATTAAAAGTGTGCCTCAGCTTCGTCCCGTGATGAGTGCCACCGCCAGTGAGCCTTTAAACCTCGACTGCAGTAATCTGTCATTTCCGCATGTCAAACACTGAATTGGCCTCAGAGGCCTGGGTCGAGGTTGAAAGGAAGAGTATTGTATTTAGAAATTCAAGCTATAACTGAAACATGTGTCTTTGTGGTTTCCCAAACATGAGAAGTAATTGTTTGCCAAGTCTATACATTTGAGGAAGATGTATGTTAACACAAACAAGAAAAAAATAAAAATAAAATGTCATACCCCTGTGGTTTTAGTAATTTTGCTGTACGGAGTTAATGGTCATCAGTCAGCCAACTCTGGTCGGATTACAAAACAAAATCTTCTGAATATGTATCCTCTCATGTATTGTCGGTCCCTGTATGTCGACCCGTATACGAACAAAATCGGTCCATGTATTTCCAGAAATCGTTGGGGACACGTTTAAGTAACAATATAGCCGCCGGGCCACCATCTTGGATTTGATCTCGAAAAAAAAATGACGTGCATATGTAACCCATCATTCATATCTGTGTGCAAAGTTTGAACAAGATCGGTAAATGCATGTCTGAGAAATGGTTGAGGATGTGTTCAATATCGGATTTTTACAACTAAAATGGCCGCCAGTCTACTAGTTGGCCATCTTTGATGAGATCGCAAAAATTAATTGAGTACATGTGTATGTCATCATGTTCTCTGTTTGTGCCAAGATTGAACAAAATGGGACCATGCATGTTCAATAAATGGTTGGGGACATGTTGAAGTAATAAATTGGCCACCAGTCAGCCATATTGGATCTGATATCGAAAAGAAATGACGTGCATATGTAAACCATCATTCACTATCTGTGTGCAAAGTTTAAGCAAGATCGGTAAATGTATGTCTGAGAAATGGTTGAGGACGTGTTCAATATTGTGTTTTTTACAAATAAAATGGCCACCGGCCTACCAGCCAGCCATCTTTGATCAGATCTCAAAATAAAGTGAGGTGCATGTGTATGCCATCATGTATTGTGCTTGTGCCCCTGTGGTTTTAGTGGCAAGTTTGAACAAAATTGGACCATGCATGTTCAATAAATGGTGAGGGACACATTTAAGTAACAAAAGGGCGGCCAGTCAGTTATTAAAGCGTATTGGTAGAAATTTGCAGAAATCATATCAAGCAAACTTCAGTATAAATATATATACAGTCACGTGAAAAAGTAAGTACACCACATGTAAAGTTTTGACTTTTTCAACATATTTCAACATACAGCTATTTGATCTTTATTTCAACAATATTGATAGATAAAGGTGATATAATATCACAAATATTATGAAACATTTACATTTTGTAGTCCATTGTATAATTTAAATCAACATAAATGCAAATTTCGCATGTGGAAAAAGTAAGTACACCCTTGGCTCTCATAGGTGGTATTGCCCCCTTTGGCAGAAAAAACCTCAAGTAGGCGTTTCATATAACTGTCTACCAGTCTCTGACATCGACTGGGAGAAATTTTTGCCCACTCCTCCATGAAGAATTCTTTCAGCTGTGCGAAAGTTGAGGGGTTTCTTGCATGCACAGCTCGTTTCAAATCCCCCCACAACATCTCGATGGGATGTAGATCAGGGCTTTGACTTGGCCATTCCAGAACCCTCCATTTCTTTCTTTTCAGCCATTCCTTGGTGGATTTACTGGTATGTGTAGGGTCATTGTCATGTTTGCAAGGTCCACCCTCGGTTGAGGTTCAACTTTCCGACAGATGGCCTCACATTATCCTCAAGCACCCTCTGGTACAATGAAGAATTCATAGTGGATTCTATGATGGTGAGCTGCCCAGGCCCTGATGCAGCAAAGCTGCCCCAAACCATAATATTTCCACCACCATGCTTTACAGTTGGTATCAGGTTCTTGTGGTCAAATGCTGTCTTTGGCTTTCGCCAAACATGTCTTCTGGTACTGTGGCCAAATAGCTCTACCTTTGACTCATCTGTCCAGAGCACATAGGTCCAGAAGTGCTGGTCTTTGCCTAGGTGTTCATTGGCAAACTTTAGTCTTGCCCTGATGTTCTTTCTGGACAGCAAAGGTTTCCTCCTGGCTGGCACACCTCCCATGTAGATCAAATTTGTGCAGCCTCTTTCTAATGGTAGACTCATGCACTTTGACATCAACAGTGGCAAGAGCTACCTGTAGGTCCCGTGATGACATTCTGGGGTTCTTCGAGACTTCTTTCAGCATCTTGCGGTCTGCTCTCGGGCTGAACTTGCTGGGGCGGTCTGGCCTGAACAAATTGGCAGTTGTTTGGAATCTTCTCCACTTGTAGATGATCTACCGGACAGTCGAATGATTGATTTCAAATTGTTTGGAGATCTTTTTAAATCCCTTCCCAGACTCGTAGGCATCTATAACCTTCTTTATGAAGGCCTCAGATAGCTCTTTTGATCTAGGCATGGTGACGCCGCACACTTCAACAACAAAGAGCAAACAAACTAAATGTCTGAGGTTTAAATAAGACAGGTTCCTCCAAGATCCTCTCTAATGATGTTCTAATCATTTGCACCTGAGCTGGTGCACCTGATTGTAATTTTAGGTATTTGAAGTGGTGATAAATGTAGGGGTGTACTTACTTTTTCCACATGCGAAATTTGCATTTATGTTTATTTAAATTATACAATGGACTACAAAATGTAAATGTTTCATGATATTTGTTATATTATATCACCTTTATCTTTCAATATTGTTGAAATGAAGATCAAATAGCTGTATGTTGAAATATGTTGAAAAAGCCAAAACTTTACATGGGGTGTACTTACTTTCTCACGCGACTGTATATATTGTTGCGGATTCGGGGGTTGGCTCTCCCCTTATCAAGGCGGGGTTAATCCCCTTGTCTTTTAAGCTGGCCGTCCCCCAATCCTGGAAATTATGACGCTCCTCCCGGTCGGTCTTGGGTAGGGTGATTGGTCAATTTGGGGTCCCAAATACCTAATTACCAACCCCGACCGCGAGCAGGGAAATAACTCCCGCTCGAAACACGGATAAGATGGAAATTGCCGAGCGGTTAGCAATCCGCGGCCCGAGCCATTAATAAAGACTAACCCGCTCCTGAGCAGTTTCCAAATCGTGCCACAGGTACTCAATTGGAAGAAAAGACGGAGGCGATCGAATAAGTGGAAACCAGAGTAAGGGAAGAACAAAGAGTGGGTTTATTAATTATTTACAAGACCCAAAGAAAAGGAAACGAAAGCATGTACAAGAAGAGAGAAAGAATAGGACACAGGGCAATCTTAACGATACAGTCTTACTTACAACCCCGGACAAACAGACAGACTCACACGGGATGGTAGTGGTAGGGGAGGAAGGTCCAGGCAGATGGTCCAGGCGATGGGATCCAGTCCAGGCTCCGGGTCCGTGGGCGAAGAACAGCAGGCAGCTTTGCGTGTCGTTGGCGCACGACCGGACCTTACATATGCGAGGGGCTGGGATGCTGCATGCGTATAGCGTGCCGAACGCTCTCTCTCTCTCTCTCCTGATCAATCAAGGTCCGTATCAAACGCCAGTTCGTATCAAACGATGGTTCCAAGCGATCCTCTGCGCAGTGTTATTATCATCCGCCGTCTCCGCGCTGTTCTCTCAATAGCAACGGTCCCCTGCGCAGTTCGTGATATTCGAGGTCTCCCCACGCAGTCCTTGATATTCGAGCTCTCCCCGCGCAGTCCTGAAAGCAGTCCTCGCACTTGTGCTTATATAACGCGCTTTGAAATCAATGCGTGCTTCATAGAGACACGCCCACCAGTGAGCTCACCTCAGCCCTGGTTGGATAGCGAGGGCTCACCGGCTCCGCCCCTGACGGCTCGTTGACAGGGCCACGCCTCGTTCTTGGCGCTCCGCCCCCTTCTTCTCCAAGCTTGACCGCGTGCGTAATGGCGTTTGGAGCGAGGCAGCGAACTCTGCTGGGCGAGCAGAGGCGCGTAACCCAATTTGGAGAGAGAGACTGGCAAAATGGACGGAATGGGGCCTATCTTATTTAATTAATGTAACGCAGATTCAACTATTGGGAACACAGCCTTATCTGAAACACATACAAAGGAAATAACTGACAGTCCTATGGTGCCCTACGTGTTGCATATGGCCTAACTATGGATGCGACCTTTGACCTTTTAAATGATGGAATATTTACAAGAAGTGATTATTTATTTACAAAGTGAGGGGCTCTCAAAACCACATCACTGCACCCCCCTTTCCTCCATGCCCATCCCGGGCCGAAACAACTTTAACTTAGTGTGGCACTTAGGTGTGGTAACTTACTTTTAGGTGTGGTCAGATTAACTTACTTTCTTGATTCGGTTACATGGATCTTAAATATCAGCTTCAAAATTGTCTTTGTGACGATTTATTCAGTTCACATAGATATTTATGTTTTTAATGTTAAGAAGAAAGAACAAAGCAATGGAAGAATAATAAGCATTTCAGCAAAACAATCCAAACTAGAGAATTCATAGAACACGATACGCCGCGCCGCGTTCACCTATATACTTCAATGTTAACAAAACAATGATGTTAAACATCGTTGAAGAAATCCGGAGGTTTAGCATGACTGAAGCAGTGTTACACACCAAGTTACCTTTTTAAGTTGAGTCGTCAAGCAAGTGTGCTCCAGAAATTGATAAGATTTTGACCTTTCGTTGCAAAACATAAAAGTTAAAGTGTGCAATTTTCATTTGATGATATTGTACTCTCAGTGAATTCTCCATTATTTCTCCACCAAACATTATCTGTAGTCAGCTTTCATGAAATCAAAGCAGAATCTGGTATTACCCCCACGAGAGGCTTTTAATGTCGGAGTGGAACTGCATGTTGTTTTATGATGGGAATTGTGAGTGAGATGTGAATGCTCTTGTTATTCAATCCAAACACTTTACCAACACCATCAACATTTGCAATGGTGTAAAGACAAAGGTCAATCTAACAAACAAATCATGAAATGAAAATTTAAGGTTGGTTAACTGAGACATTTTTGGACAATATTTTCAACTCTGCTGGTAAAGTTAACTTGCTTTGGCAGTGAAGGTTTATATAGGAGGGTAATCTATATATATAAAACACAGTTTGTGTGTGTGTGTGTGTGTGTGTGTGTGTGTGTGTGTGTGTGTGTGTGTGTGTGAAGTTACCGATAGACTCCTAAACGGAGAGGCTCACGTACTTGATATTTGGCACAGACATGGCCATTGAGCCTGGTAAGAACATGGCCGACCTATAAATTGATTTCATAATATTTTTAAACCATATTTTTACCTCAGCGCATTTCAGCGAGGAATATTATGCACGGAATCTGACCGGTCGCAGAGCAGCGCGCTGATTCGCTCAGAGCGATCACGTGATGTTCCTTGCCGCCATTAACTCAGTTACGCGTTCGCATGTATTTCAGAGCGAAAAGCAATTGCCTTTTTTCACATTTCAGCGACGAACATTGCCATTCACACCACATAGGTTTTTTTTTCTTTCATCTTCAGATCCATATTTTTTGCCATAACTTAGCGCATTATGGCTCTCTCGAGTTCGAGTTAGCCAATCACCTGGGTGCATGAGGCCACGTTGGCCACGCCCACGACACGACGCAGAGTTGCAATCGATCGCTCAGAGCGATCACGTGATGTTCCTTGCCACGCGATTGCGTTTTTTCACATTTCAGCGAGGAACATTGCCAATCACACCACATAGGTTTTTTTTTCTTTCATCTTTAGAGCCATATTCTGAATCGGTGGCAGAGCAGCATGCTGATTCGACGATTCGCATGCCCTCCACCCTCCCCCTCCCCCTCCCCCCTCCCACCCCTCTCCTCTCCCATCCCGCCCCCTCCCCCCTCTCCTCCCCTCCCCTCCCCCCTCCCCCTCCCCCTGCCCCTCTTCTCCCTCACGTTTATACACGGAATGCCGGGTACTCCCCCCCCCTCTTATCCCCTCCCCCCTCTCCTCCCCTCCCCCCCTCTCCTCCCCTCCCCCCCGTTCCCCTCCCCTCCTCTTCCCCCTCCCCTCCCCTCCCCCGCCCGGCAATGCCGGGTACTTCCCCCCCCCTCTTCTCCCCTCCCCCCTCTCCTCCCCTCCCCCCCGTTCCCCTCCCCTCCTCTTCCCCCTCCCCTCCCCCCTCCCCCTCCCCCATCACCCTCTTCTCCCCTCCCCCCTTCTCCACCCCTCCCCCTCCCCCCTCTTCTCTCCTCCCCCCTCTTCTCCCCTCCCCCTCCCCCTCCCCCCTCTCCTCCCGTCCCCCTCCCCCTCCCCCCTCTCCTCTCCTCCCCCTCCCCCCTCCCCCCTCTTCTCCCTCACGTTTATACACGGCTGCCGGGTACTTCCCCCCCCTCTCCTCCCCTCCCCCCCTCTTCTCCCCTCCCCCCTCTCCTCCCCTCCCCCCCCTCTCCTCCCCTCTCGTCCTCTCCTCCCCTCCCCCCCATTCCCCTTCTCCTCTTCCCCCTCCCCTCCCCCGCCCGGCAATCCCGGGTACTTCCCCCCCTCTTGTCCCCTCCCCCTCCCCCTCCCCTCTGTCCCTCCCCCTCCCCCTCCCCCCTCCCGCTCCCCTCCCCCTCCCCCATCACCCTCCCCCTGCCCCCTCTCCTCCCCTCCCCCCTTCTCCTCCCCTCCCCCTCCCCCCTCTTCTCTCCTCCCCCCCTCTTCTCCCTCCCCTCCTCTTCTCGTCTCCCCCCCTCCTCCCCTCCCCCCCGTTCCCCTCCCCTCCCCTTTCCCCTCCCCTTTCCCCTCCCCTGCCCTCCCCCGCCCGGCAATGCCGGGTACTTCTGCTAGTAGGTAATAATACAATGTGGAATGTCTCTCTCTCTGATGTTAAATACTCTTCTAAGAGCGTCGGTCCCTCCAAAGTAGCTTCTTGAGAAAGGGTTTTGCTGTGTGGTTTGCCATTGCCTTCCCAGCACTAACTAGTGCAGGATTTTTGAAATTGGACATTGTGCTGGCAATTGCTCACCTACTCTTCGCGAAGGACACCATAAGGTCATTAATACCCACTAATTAATGCCAGTAGACGGGACGCCCATTTAACATCCACCTGTGGATGACACACCATTGATTAATCACCCTGCCTTTGAAACACCGAGATGACCGATTTTAGCGTGTCGGGATTGAAACCCAGACTGGAGGTGAGTGTGTGTCCCTCGAGGCCATCCTGCCAGCTCAGTGACGAATATGCCGTTTCTCTTATTATTGGTTTATTCATATTGTTGTCATCATTATTATTATTTTCAAATTGGTGGCAGAATGTGTGAAATGGGTCTTTCTTCAAGAGTGACTGTATGGCATTCAGATGTTGTGGGGAAAGGGGAGGCATGGGTTACGTGGGTGCGAGTGAAGGGGTCAAACAGGGTGTTTGTGCTTACATAGAATTTTTTATACAAAATGTCAAAGGTCAACTCAAGGGCAAACATCTAAAATCATCAATTTTCATCTGAAAAATGATCGGTTTTCATCTGATTTACTTGAATATTAAATAGTAATTGCATAGTGCATCACTTAATTGGGAAAGCAAGTATTTTTGAGGTCTAAAGGTCAAAGATTAACTCAAGGTCGAACTTCTAAAATCATAAATTTTCATCTGAAAAATATTTTTCATTTCATTGACCTGAGCTTTCATTAAGATCATCAATTTAAATCTTAATGAAATGGACATTTTGATGCATCCATGTCAGGATTTTGAGGGGGAAGGAGGTGGATTTTGCAAGTAATGCACTCTGCACGACGCCCTTTCTTGGTACTTGCGATAATCAAAGATTTTTCAAGTACATTGAATGGTCTTGTGCGTTATTCTGTTTGTCTGTATTTCAATCACCTACAGGTCACAATTTTAAATTGATCTATATGACACGTCACCAAATTGTAGAGATGGTCATAAGGAAGAAGTCTATTTATTAAGAGGTCAAAAGGTCAACATAGGCCAAAGGTCAATAACTTTGTCAAATTTCTAAAATCCTCAATTTTTATCCAATTGACTTGACATTTTAAGAGGATTTACATATCAGGTCACTGATTTCAATCACCAATTATATTTTAGGTCAACATAGACCAAATATGAACAAATTATTTTGTGGAACTCACAAGTATCGTGCTATGCACGATATATTTCTTTTTGTTTGTGTTTGTGAACAAGATATCTCAAAAGATTGTGGATGGATCTGGATTAAATTTCGTGGAGATGTTGGGTATGTGACAAAATTAAAATGATCGAATTTTGGTTCAGGTCCGAATCCAGATACGGCCTATCAGTCGGATACAAAACCTAAACTGTTGCGTCTGGTGAAGGTATACACTCTAACAAGTGACGTTATAGTTTCCAAATGTTTCTATATCATCACAATTACTTTAGTCAAATGCAGTAATTTTTATTTTTTTTCTCCCCCAGAGTTAATAAGCCTTTTCTCAGAGATGAATCAGTCACTGAAGCACGTGTTCTTCCTCCAAGCGATTTTTAATGAGCCAGCGCAAGTTCGGCCCTGGATTTTCAGTGTCTTCTTCTTCACCTACGTTGTAACGGTCACTCTCAACCTGGTGTTGATCCTGCTCATTATCTTGAGAAAGCAGTTACACAAACCTGTCTACATCTTCCTTGCTTATTTGCTATTCATGGACATCATATGTTCAACAACTGTGCTGCCTCGGCTCATGTTCAGTATCATCGTAAATAACGAAACTCGGATAAGTCTTTGTTTCATTCAGGCTTTTTTCATTGCATTTTATTCTGGGATGGAGCCTTCCATACTTGGAATCATGGCTATCGATCGTTACCTGGCTGTCTGCCATCCGCTCCGGTACGGTGTCCTGATCACGAATAGCAGAGCTCACATAGTCATGTGGGCCACACTGTGCTGGTGTTTCCTCATCATCGGGGTTCAATACCTGTTATTGTTGCGATTGACGTTCTGCAAGGATGTACTTCCTAATGTAGGATGTGTTTTCATTGCTATAGCTAATCTTTCATGTGACGATATCACAGTTAATAGTATGTATGGAATTGCATTGTCTTCTATTATGCTCTGCTATATCATCACTGTTGTCATCGTCACATATGGTTTCATTCTGTACACATGTCTATGTTCTGCCCAGAACTCAAAAGGAAGGAATAAGGCTCTACACACTTGTCTCACCCATTGGCTGGTACTTTCTCTCTTCCTTTTCTCCTTTCTTTTTACTGTTATCTCTCAGCGTCTGTCAGCTGGGAAGTCTTTCTCTCACTTTTTTACACACCTTTGTACTTCATTGTTCTATTTGCTGCAGCCTATTGCAATTCCGATTGTTTACGGATTACGTACAGCTGAGATCCGTCAGGGTATGATTATGCTCCCTCGGATGTTTGTGAAAATAAAATGATTTTGTATCCTGTGAAAGTTATCTGACTTTGAACATCATGTGACCCTCCGATCTCTATCTTGCCCTGTTTCTTCCTGCCAAGTTGTATGTAATTAGTCACATGTGTGTTCTTCCATGATGTTTCTTCATTGCTGTTTGTGGTGGGGCTTTGACCATGCTGCACCCATGCTTGGATGTATTTTGCCTCTCCTGCATGCTTCCATCTAAACCCTCCCTGCCTGCTATATCAACGACACTTACTGGAGACTAAGTCCACATCAGCACATTTACCCTCTCAGTCTACGTTCATTCCAAATGTGACAGAACAAGAAATGATAGGAGAAAAGCACACCATAATCCAATTAGTCCTCATACTACAATCAAGTAAAACATGAATATTTCCTCCCACTCTGAAATTTCTCAATCTTTCCTAAAATTTTCAAAAATGCCAATGATCTCATTCAATGTTGAAATGAAGTATCCCCGCTACCTCTCTGTCATCTCAGAGGGTTCCATAGCCCTGAGCGTGGCTTATCTCATGCTGCATCTGGCGCCTCTTGCTCCTAGGTGGTCCAATAGTAACACCTGTAGTGGTCCGTGAGCAACTTTTCTCCAAGGCGCATGGTACCGGAATAGTCACCTGCAGCCGTCAAGGAGCCCGTTCCTCCTTGCCCTTCCCGAGTTTGGAGTGGCAACAGATGCTCGTATCGGCCCCACCTTTCTTTTTCAGCTCTCGGAGCCAAGCATGGGTTGAGCAACCTCCGTTGCTGCAGATTTCTACCCCATCTACAATCTAACTCATCAGTCATTACTATTTTGGCTGGAAGCGTTTCTCCTCTTATCTTCGGCATGCATAGCCTATAAACACAGATCTCGCATCACTGCACTCATTCCACTCACATGGACGCACACACCCCACTGGAAGGAACCTCTACACAGGAGCAGGAACACTTTACCTGGCTACTCTCATCCTCTGCACTCTCTGTGTGTGTGGCGCCATATCTGGTGAAGACCACCTGCTCCTCCCAACAGTTCAAGCTCGTGGGCCTGCAGGCACTCCACCACACTACCCTCTGCACATACCTGGCTCACACTCTCCTCCTCCAACTCTGTGACTCCCTCCACTGGTCTCCTTGTGGCTGTACTACTACAATTCCCGCAGGGTCTGCACTCTTGCTCACCATAGAATCTCTGCTCCCACTTGCCACAGGTTCTGACCCTGGACTCATCATGGGTATTTCACACTATCTTCTGCCACAGGGTTAAAAACACTTTACCATGGGGCTCAACATATTTACTTATCACAGAGGTCTCACTAGTCTATCACCCTGGTCAGGGGTGGTCTTCGTGATTCTGGGACCCTGGGAAAAAGTCAAGGATATGGGCCCTCTCCCCACCCCCACACCTCTTTTATTTTCAATCAACCCACTCTGAACAAGAATAAAGCAGCCAAATTTCCCAAAGCATGTCCCGTCAATGAGGCACCTTCGTTTTTGATCTGACCTGACTCTATTCTTTAATACTCACCAACAAAATACAAACTAGATGGTATTCATAGAAAACTTACCCTGCGCAGTCAACTTGGTGAGAGCCAACTCTTCTGTTTTTGAAGGTTTTCTTTTCTTTGATCCAATATGGCTGCCAGACCATGTGAGCGATTACATCATAAATTTACAATTCTCTAATATAATTGTTGCATAGATCACGCTCAATAAATTTCAAATTGATCAGACTAGGAGTTGTCCCTGTCATGTTATGACGTCATAATTACGACACCAATAATGTCATCATTTAAAAAACCTATTGCGCATGCAGAGTTCTTTGCAGTGAGCCACGTTTCAATTTTTTCAATGGAGCGGTTTTGGAGATATCGAGGTGGAACGTTTTTCAGTTTTTTCAAGATGCCGCATGTACGACGTGACCTATTACATCATAATTATCATTAAATATTGTACAGGAGGAGACGCTCCTACGGTGAAAATGTCGTGTCCATCAGACCAACAGTTGCAGAGAAAAATAAATTCATACTGATCGGATGAAACGTCATATGTGAAGAATTATGACGTCTTAACTCAGGCACTCATTATATCATCATTAACATATCTTATTCCCCATGGGGAGTACTTGACAATGAGCCATGTTTCAAATTTTTTCATTGAGTGCTTTCAGATATAGAGTTGCAAAGTTTTTCCAAGATGGCACCTGTACCTTGTGACCTATGACATCATAATTATAATTCAAAGATTCTACAGGAGGAGGCGCTCCTATGGTGAAATTTTTATGTCAATCGGACGACGAATTGCAGAGAAAAAAAATTCATGCTAATATAATCAAGCATTGTACTTGAAGAATTTTGATGTTATAATGAAGGTATCGATGATATCATCATTAACATATCTTATTCCACATGGGGAGTTATTTACAATGAGGCATGTTTAAATTTTTTCCATGGAGCGTTTTCAGAGATTTGGAGGGGCAACGTTTTTGGATTTTTCCAAGATGGCACCTGTACCTTGTGACCCATGAAGTCATAATTATTACAATATTCTACAGGAGGAGGCGTTTCTATGGTACAAATTTCGTGTCCATCAGACTTACAGTTGCAAAGGAATTTTTTTTTCATACTGATCAGATCAAGCGTTGTACTTGTCGAATTATGACGTCATAATGAAGGAACCAATGACATCATCATCAACATATCTTATTGCCCATTGGGAGTACTTGACAATGAGCCTTGTTTCAACTTTTTCCATTGAGCGGTTTGGGAGATATAGAGGTGTAAAGTTTTTTCAAGATGGCGTCTGTGCCACGTGACCTATAACGTCATAATTATGAGTATAAAAATTATACATGCGGATGCGCTCCTATGATAAAATTTCGTGTCAATCGCAGACAGTTGCCGAGTTGCAATGGTTGCCGAGAAAAGGAATTAAAAAAACCCAGACACGAACGCCACATGTACACACGTACGCACGCATGCACCCGAATGCCTAACGCTGTTTTTCGCTTCGCGAATGCAGGTTAAAAGTAGCAGGGTGGGTCCTGAAGCTCAACTGGATCAGGAGCAAGTCAGGCAAACCACCCCACAAAACTCACACACTGATATTGTTAATGCCCTGAACAAACATTGGTACATCATGGGCGATGAAGGTTGTGATCAAGTTTCATTGAATCATGTGTGTAGTTTCAGAGAAGAGAGCACATACTTATTTTGGGGGTCAAACACCCACTACACCCCGTAATTCCCCTTAATCAGTGCAGATTTTGATGCAGTAAATACACCTTCGTCAGGCATCAGATATGAAGCTTGCGGCCAAGTTTCATCGAAATCGTCTGTGTAGTTTCGTAGCAGAGGGCAAATACCTATTTTGGGGGGGTCAACCCCACCGTAAATCACCTTAATGAACGCAGATTTTGATGCATCACCACACCTTATTTGGACATCAGATATGAAGCTTGTGGCCAAGTTTCATCAAAATCGTGTGTGCAGTTTAGGAGGTGATTTAAACACCTCTGAGTTATTTAAAATTTAAAATTAAAATTAAATTATTAAATTATTATTATTAAAATTAAAATAATAATAAGTCCATTATTATTCTGCACACGTCACATGGCACACGTACAGCACATGGCACACGGCACACGTATGCACCTGAATGCTTATCCCGGGTTTTTGCTTCGCGAGCGCAGAGTAATAAAGGGAGCGGAAGACAAGATGGGGAGAGAAGGGGAAGCACACAAACATAACATTTGAGAGCAGGGAGATGTGTGTGAGGGAGAGGGCTTGGGGGGAGGAGGCGTGCAAAAGGGGTGGGGGGGAGTATAAAACACAAGGACACCAAGGACTTCCAGGACAGAAGTTGGTATTTCAAAAAAGTGGATTTGGGGTGAAATTGGCGGGGGTAGAAAAGATCAAGGTTTTGGATGGGGGAAGATAAGAGATGGTGGTGAACAGCTGTTTTAAAGACATGGAGGGAGGAGTGGGATTGAAGAGAGTGAGGGAGTTTGTTCCAGAGGCGGGAGAAAAGAGGATTGAAAGAGTGAAGGTGAATAGAGAGTCTTGATTTTGGCAGTTTCACCAGAAGAGGGTTGCTGGCAGATCTTGTGCGACCTGCAGGAGAATTTGGGGGACAGAACACAGACAGGGCTAGAGCAGCTAGGCCAGAGAGGAGATTCCAATGATTCTGAAAGCTTTGGTTTCAACAGCGTGACGCCGAGCTAGGTGTGAGGCAGGAGCAGCGGCCCAGAGGGGAGAGAAGTATTCCATTGAGCTGTCGATGAAAACCTTGTATGTGGTGAGGAGCTCAGGTGTGCCAAGGAAGGACTTCGCACGGCGGACGATGCCCAGTCGGCGACTGGTTTTGGAGGCCATCTTGGAAATGTGGTTTTCCAAGGAAAGATCATGGCAGATTGTGAGACCCAAGAGCTTGAGTGACAGAACTTCTTTGAGAGGAGTGTTGAGAAAGCAGATGGGAGGGTTGTCCAGATGGTCTTTTCGGAGAGACATCGTGAGAGTGTGAGATTTGTCAGGATTGAAAGACATGTACCAATTGTTTGACCAGTCTGTGATTTTGTCAAGATCTACAGAGAGTGAGGAGGCTGCAGACTGCCGATCTGATGGATGAGGTATGGAGCGGCAGAGATTGGAGTCATCAGCAAAGAGATAGAGAGGATTTTTCAGAGAGTCGGAGAGATCATTGATGAAGAGCAGAAAAAGCACAGGGCCCAGAACACTGCCTTGAGGAACTCCAGCCTGAACAGGAACGGGAGATGAGAGAAATCCATTCAGGGCCACATGTTGACTATGACCAGAGAGGAAGTCCGCAAGCCATGTGTGGAGATTTCCATGGATACCATAGGAGGAGAGTTTGGTGAGCAGAGCAGGGTGCCAGACCATATCGAAGGCACATGATATGTCAAGGGAGACAGCTCTAATTTCCTCTTTGGCATTGAGGACCTCCATCCATTGTTGAGACAGCAGAAGCAGCATGTCCAGAATAGAGTGACCTGGTCTGAATCCAAATTGATAATCAGAGATCAAGCCATTGGAGAAGAGGAAGGATTTGATATCCAAAGCAATGATGGATTCCATGACTTTGCTGATAATTGTGAGCAGGCTGATTGGTCTGTCGTTGCAAGGATCTGTTTTTTGCACCTTTTTGTGTAAAGCGGTAATGTTTGCTAATTTCCAAGCTGGTTTGTAAAATGGTTTGTAAAATAAAATTTTTAAACCGTACATGATGGTGTTGTGTTTTTTTTACTTTCACAGTACGTGTGGTTAAGCACTTTTAATCAACTGTAATCGCATTCCTTCAATGAATTGGAAATGGTACCTGGTGTTGTTGTTTTTTTTTGTTTTTTTTTTTGTGAAACACGCATTTTTTGTGAAACCGTAATCAAGTGCATTTGCGGTCGAAAACATTTTTAACTTTAAAAAATTTCCTCTATGAAGCAGGAACTTCCGGTAACCTGTAACGTATTCCCCTTTCCCCATTGAAACAATGTCACGGCAGCTGTTTTAAATTTCTATAAATTAAATTAATTAATTGATTAATTAAATTTTAATTTCCAAGCATCCATGGGATTTTCATCGACCTTTGCAGATTTTCATCGACCTTCGCGTATTATCGTCGACATTCTCAAGATTTACTTCACCATTCACAGATTTTGCCTCGTCATTCGCAGTTTGTTCCTTTCTATTCGCGGATTTTCACGACTCGGGAACCTATCCCCCCTTTTTCCATTGAACCAATGCCCGTACAGTCGTGGTCGTACAGACGTACGTATCCCTCACGAATAGCGGGGTCCAACGCTATTTAATAAATTATGCAGTCCTTCTGTATGCTGGTGTGGCTCGATTGAGTTATTCCAAAACATATGAGTCGTTCCATGTTCTTTCTATTTCCTATTGATAGAGCTTACTGTGCTCTCGGGAACTTTCACCCTCTAGAAATTGTTTTATACCCTTTGGATGGAGACATCTGAAGTGTGATCAAAGAAAATTGGATGCACCAGAGTGTCATCAATTTGAAGTGTAATAACAAAGGGGTTGAACATTTATTCACTCAAGACTTTTCAGCTTTTCGTTATTAATTGTTTTGTAAAAATGTCTAACAAAATTCCACTTTGACATTATGGGGTATTATGTGTAGATCAGTGGCAAAAAATTCAATTCAACCCATTTTAAATTCGGCCTTTAACACAACAAAATGTGAAAAGGGGTGTGAATACTTTCTGAAGACACAGTGTATCGTTGTTGATCATATCACTCAATGGTGAAGAATCTTTAAAAAAAAAGTTTTAATCTCATATCTAGCTCCCAAGAAAGCTCACAAGAAAATATTGCTTTAAAATATTTTTTTAATGGTCTAAAAACACTTTAAGTGGACTAAAATCGGCTTGAGCTTAGGTTTTGCCGGCAAGATCATGTGTTTTTTGAAGCTCTCCACGAGCTAAGTTAAGAAATTTTCCTATTTTTATTTTTGTCAAAACTGTTTTTATTTTACGGTGTGAGTACCTACTGTGTGTTTCTAGTTAGATCTCGGTGTAAATTGTGCATACCTGTGTATAATCGTCAGTTATTTCCTGCCGCCTCGACGCTTTGTTGTCTCCTCTCGGCGGTCGTTTGTGGTCCATTTACTTTCGTTCTCTCACTGTTTTTTTCAGTGTTTTTCACCCCATACTTCCCCGAACATCTTACCCTTTGTTTAAAGTCTTAATACAAAAATAAAAAAACTCCAAAAAAAAATCTAACTTCCTTCTCTCCCCGTGTTTGTTCGTTCTTCGACCACGTGTTTCGCCCCACCCGTTTTTTGCTCTGCTTCCTTCATAACTCAATCCTCTCCAGCCGACACCGTTCCAAATTCCAAAGGTCAAAGTCTGCAATATGTCTGTAACTGGAGAACGGCTGAAGTGATCTAATTCAAACTCGGTACAGGTATGTATGATGATGATTATGTACAACGATTACATGATTTGACTTTGGGGTCAAAGGTCAAAGATCAAAGTCAAAGTCTGTAATAGTTCTATAACTTGAGAACGGCTGAAGTGATCTAATTCAAGCTTGCTACAGGTATGTATAATGTTGTAAAGGTTAACTGATTGGAATTTTTGGTCAATGGGTCAAAGGCCAAAGTCTGTAATGGGTCTATAACTTGGGAACGGCTAAAATGATCTAAATAAAACTTGGTACAGATATGTATAATGATGTAAATATTAACTTAGATTGTGGGGTCAAGAGGTCAAAGGTAAAAGTCTGTAATAGGTCTATAACTTGAGAACGGCTAAAGGAATCGAATTCAAACTTGGTACAGATATGTATAATGATGTAAAGATTAACTGATTATATTTTGGGGTCACAAGGTCAAAGGCCAAAGGTCAGATGTCATGTCAGGTAAAAATATGACAACTTGTAAACAGCTGAAGGGATTTAAATAAAAAATTTGTCCAGGTATGTATAATTATGTAAACATCAACTGATTAAATTTTGGGGTCAAGAGGTCAAAGGTCAGAGGCCATGTCAGGTAAAAATGTGATAACTTGAGAACAGCTGAATGGATTTAAATCAAACTAGGCACAAGTATTATAATGATGTAATAATGTGGACAGAGGCATATCGGTCAACGTAGTGACGCTGAAGTGTCCTTCTAGTTTTTTTTGTTTGGCAACGTCTTATGATTATGTCAGCATGGTTCTACTTGCTGCCCTATCTCCTCGCAACCATTGAAATTGGATTAAAATACCGAGATACTGTTTAAAATACCTTTAGTCAGTGTAGTATACCGGTTTATTCTACCAGATGAGTGCCCAGGGGTATTGTCCCTAATTTAGAGAAGCAACCTACTGGGTTTTCAATGCCAGAGTAATCATCTTGAATCAGTACAGCAGCAGTACAGCTGAAACAGTACAAGTAATCATCTTGAAACAAACAGTACAGCTCCTACACCAACATCATTTTCATCAATGGCAAACTGGAACGGTTTACCAAAATCGAGAGCTGCCACCAATTATTTTTGGGAACAGGAAAACCTGGAATAGCTTGGGTTTTGGTCTGTCGTGGTGACACCTGGCCCTGACCAACCACAAGACCAAAGTACGTAACCTTGGCTTTGGCAAACTCACTTTTCTTGAGATTTACAACAAGCTTGGCATCAGTGAGTGTTAACAGATACCGCAGTTATCTGAAATGTGTCAAATGGTCATGCCATGTATCACTATACAGTATGACATCATCCAGGTAAGCTATGCAATTGGGAAAACCCATTTTAACCTGGTTCATCAAACTTTGGAAAATAGCCGGTGCATTTGTCATCCCAAAAAGCATTACTATATAAACTGATACAAATCATCTGGAGTAACAAATGCAGAGACTTATTTTTTCTGGTCATTCATAGGTACTTGAGAATAACCTTTAAGCAAGTCTATTTTGCTAACAGAAGCAACCTTACCAATCTGGTCTATGCAATCTTTGATTTTATGGTGGGATTTGAATCAGGTGGGTTACAGCATTCATCTTCTGATGGTCTATGCAGAATCTCGTGGAACCATCTCGTTTTGGTTTGAGTACAATGGGCGGGTCTCCAGCTGCTCTGACTAGGTTCGATGACGTCATGCTCTGGCATATATCGTGGGCTACCTGTTCACGAACCTCAGCTGACTTGTCAGGATTTTGCTGATGTGGGTACTGCCTAATGGGTCTAGCATTCCCTACATCAACATCATGTGAAGCAAAAGAGGTGCACCCTGTCTCATCAGAACATAGATGTTCATACTCTCCAATTACAGCAATTACAATATAATGTTTATCCTCAGATATGTGAACTAACTCGGAGTCGAGGTTAGTCAACACCTCTGAGTTTCATTGCTCAGAACATAATGGCTCCCTATCAGGTCCTTGGAGACCGACACTGCCTAATTCACCACAGTCACTATCCTGACGATCTACATAACCTAAAAGCTCAATTAACCCAACTGGCCGGCTGAGGTGACCTTCATGCTCATAGTAGTTTTTAAGCCTGTTAACATGGCACACCTGGCGAGGTTTCCGGAGTATTCTGTGATACTGAGTATTGAAACGAGCCAATGAGCTTTGAGCTTGGTTTCAACGAATAGGAGCGGGCGTTCTAGGAGAGTGGAGAATTGACGTCATGGCCGCAACCGTAGCATTTGGTTGATTAAAGTGATTGCCGTTTACAACGAGAGGGCCTGTCCGGTTTTCATTGAGCACACTCAGCTGTGTTCGTACGTGCTGTGAGTGCTAGTGTAACTCTCTCACACCACTACATTTGGCGATGAGGATTTCCTGCCTAGAATAGGTGCCGCGGAACTACGTAACTTCCGGTTAGTGCACCCTTCGCGACAACAGTCACGTGATTGGATACGTTGAAAACAAACCACGAAAGGGCACGTGTTACAGCTTACTTCCGGTAGTCTCGCCCTCACCTATCAAACAAAAGAATCTACGCGCCGAGCAGTGGATCACGTGGGCTGACGGAATGACGATTTCGCTACCTCACATCGACAAGTTTCCCGTCTGTAACAACGAAGCTACTGCTGGCACAAAGTGGAAAAGTGGCATGTCAGGTTTTAAAATCTGATGGCTGGACAGAATATTATGAACTATACTCATAAGAAAGCTCTGTTTATGCACTATGCAGGTGAAGAAGTGTATGATGTATGCGACTCTCAGCAGCCGAACGAGGTGATGCAGCAGCATATGACACCGTTGTCGAGGCTCTCACCAACCACTTCACGCCCAAAAAGAACACTGATTTTGAAACGTTCAAATTCAGACAGCTGACGCAGAATGCTGGTGAAACAATAGACAGTTTTTACACTCGTCTACAACTCCAAGAGTCACACTGTGACTTCATCGACCAGGGCATGGAGGTGAAGAGCCAAATTTTGCAAGGACGCAGCTCTCAGCGGTTACGACAACGTGCTCTCCGACATGCAGATATGACACTGCGGTCCCTACTGGACCAGGCGCGTGCCCTCAAAATTTCCGATGCCCAAGCCAATCAAATGGAGAGAGCGTCCTCTATATCTGTAACTGCCATACGTCAACAGCAGTCTCATTCGGCTTTCATGAGTTCCAAGAGGGGAGGATACCAGTCAACCTTCCCTGCATCCAGTCAATGTCACCGGGGACAGAGCCAGCCCTCTCCATGGTCGAGACGTCCGAAGAAGCACTCCAATGACTGTGGGTGGTGTGGTGGACAACCACATTCTTGAGAGAGGTGCCCTGCCAGGGACAAGCTTTGTCGCAACTGCTCTAAGATGGGATAAATTGCCAATGTTTGCCGATCTGGTGACCACAAACGCAACATTCAACAAACCCATGTGAGGAATGTCGAGCAGCCAACAACTCGATATTCTTCGGATGAAGAATACGTGTTTGGCATGTCTGGCAAGAAACCAGCAATAGGCTCCGGGCCAGGTATGGTCCATCTGCACCCCCCCCCCCCCCCCCCACAACTCTCCGACCCTGGGTTTTTCTGAACCATTGGGGTGTCCTGGGGTGGAAATCAACTGGTAACAGTAAATAAACTTGGACTCACTACCCATTTGGTACCTATATTGGATGGTACCCTCAAAACAGCATCTATCTATAATTCCAGCAATCTCTGTGTGTCTGTCTGTGTGTCTGTGTGTCTGTGACCGCTGTTTCTCGACAACCACGGGTCCGATATACTTGAAACTTGCCAGGTATATTGCTGGGGACCCGAGGATGTGCCTTTTCAAGGTTTGTAATTAATCGGACAAGTACCTACCGAGCTATGTCCAAAAAACGCTTCAACCAATCAGAGAGCAGCGAGCTATCACGTGTGCCGAACCGTTAATGCAATGCAAGCGTTAATGCGTTAATGCAAGGCTTTTCTTTTTTTCCCTCTTCTCTTTCTACTTTTCCTTGCGATTAAATTGCAAACAGCCAAAATACGTTGGCGCTAATTGAATAATTGGCCATTAACACTAAAATAATCGTAACTGCGATATGCCAACTTCCGGACAGTGCAGCCTTCCATGTTGTTGTTGTTTGCAGCAGCTGTTTGCAGCAAGGCAAGGCTTTTCTTTTTTTCCCTCTTCTCTTTCTACTTTTCCTTGCGATTAAATTGCAAAAAGCCAAAATACGTTGGCGATAATTGAATAAATGGGCATTAATAGATAGATAGATAGATATGCGATATGCGAACTTCCGGACAGTGTGCGCGTTACGAGCTGACCGCCATTACGGTACGTAATTCGATTTCTTATGCGCATTATTTCTCCCAATTCAGTCAGAGCGAAGGGCGGAAGCGAAGAGCGTTGTTATTTTTTGTTTACGGCCGTACGGGCGGGGTAGAGCGTACGGGTAGCGTTTTTTTTTTTTTTTGGCAAGGAACGGGCACCCACGTACGGGCACGTCCTAGCTTATATATAGTACGGGCATGCCCTAGTATTTTTAAATCCGCGTTGCGCCATATTCGACACACGTGTTCTTTTGGTATTTGTGCCTGCTAATATTAACTCAGAATAAAAAGTTATATACCAAAAGAAAGCTGTTCATCTACTGATCATCATAGAATATTGACACATTACTTATAATGGTACCTTAATGGTCATAACTAGTGCTGAATAGCAGTACCCCACTTTAACGTAACATAATTCGGTATCGACCGTACTATTTCATCTTACACACATAATATGAACACATTACACCTGATATGCTTACATATATATTTTATTGGCTTTCTCCTGTATATCAGCTTTAATTTGATACCAGATACATCCCCATAGCTTCAATTCTCTTTTTTATACAGCGTGTCAAAGATACTACCTGTTTCGCGGGAACCATGAATCATATAATCTCGGTAACAGTCTTTGTCTATATTCAAAAGAACTGCCTATTACACTTATAAATGTCATTCATAATCGAATATCATAATCATACTGCCATCTTATTAACATATTAAACAAGAAAAACTTGTTTATTAATCACAGTAGTTTTTAATATCATCATATTAATATTCATACACTGGGTCAAACACCTTCCACAGAACAGTAACAATGTAATGCTCGAATATTTACTGTAAAAGTAAAAATATTTCTTATTTGAAACTAAATTTTAACATCCCATTGAAAAAATTTTTAGTATCGAATATTTTGATGATAAACCAAACATTATTGCTCAACAACAGATATCATAATAATATTAACAGTCAGTTTTATCCCTACAATTACATATGTATGTCGTACACTCAGTTAACCACATTATATCATATAATACAAGTATCCACTCTCAAAAGAACACAAACAAACAATTGCATTTTGTTAATTATCAACAAAAGTCAAACACTGCATGAGTGCAGTCAAGTTGGCTTGCTTGCACGAATGGCATATGTCCATCATGATCAGTCATCGTCACTGTCACTTTCATCGGTATCACTGTACAAAACACGATCCATATCATCAGGTGTTTCATCACCTGATTCATCATCACTCTCATCGTCGTCTGACATGACCTGAGCTATATCAGCCAGCTCACGCGGAAGCATGTCTCCATCATACCAGAGAGGATCCAGGCAGCCTTTCTCCTCTTCCCAGCCATGGCCTGGACTTGCTTTGGGAATCCTTGGTCGAGGAACGTGAGCTCTCTTCCAAATTCCCACTTGGTGGTTGACCCTTCGGATGTGCTGTGTGAGGCTCCTCATACATGGTGGAATATTGGCCATGTCTACATTGCCTGAGGGTAGGTGACGATTCTCCTTGGCACATAGCTCATTTATTCTCAGGAGTCGCAGATCATCAACGTGTGATACCTTTCCTCTTCCATACATGGCACATGTGAAGCTGTCTAGTTGATTGTTCAGCTCTTCTGGCACATCCCACGTATCTCCAAGCTTGTTGAGAATAGGGATGTATTGCGGCAGACGAAGCAGCGTTTTAACAGGTTTGATTTTTCCAATCCCTCGGAAAGCGCTAGTGCTGTCACAACCGCTGTAGGCGTGAAGTGCCATAAGAGCAGTACTCTTCTCTTGGCCGAAGTCTGCTGCGAGTTTACTGACGTTTATTAGCCTCTGCTTGTTTCCTGTGCCTGTGTCAAACAGTATCTTTATGTCGTTTATCGATGCGGCGTAGTGCAGTAAGATGAAGAATACATCCGAGTCTGGGCTCTTCACTCGAACAAACTCATATTTCTGGCTCCTGGCGTAGTTTACGTATAATATCACGTGCGAGTCTGTTTCTTCTTGAGACGATTCCAGCTGAGGCAACTCTTTGGCATTTGTTGTCTGACCATCTGTGGATGTGAGTTGGTATGCCTTCCCTTCACATATCAAGATCACTTTTCGACCATGGCACCGAGAAGCATACTGGTCACTGTTCCAGAGCCTGAGTAGCAGTCGGATGAACTGGATTTTATTCTCGTCGTTCGAGAGAAACATTTTCCAATCTTGCGGTTTCTTTGTAGCTTCTCCTTTTAGAATCAACTTTTCTCCACAGCCGCGACGTCGCCTCTCCATCGACTTCACTGATCCAGGTAGGTATTGATCTGTGCTGAACACCACATCTCCTGTCTTACTGATGATGTCAAAGACCTTGGAACAGATCTGGCTGAAGTTGTTAGGAATGTCTTTTAGATAGTAGAAGGTGGCATTTCCGTCATACACTGTCAGGGTGACCCTTGCCTGTGGTACAGTGATGTCAGTACAGTCCTTGGTCAGGAGCTGGAATGCCTTTGCCTTGTCTGTCTTTGCTAGGTACCCATCTCCGGTCGCCAAGCTGTATGGTACTGGAGTTAATGGGTATGACATCAGTTCCTTTAGGTCAAGTTGTAGCCCTTGATTTTGCGATTTCAGCAAAAGCTGAAATGCAACGTTTCCCTGGTGCTTGAACTGGGTGACTTTGTTCTTTGATGTCTTGGTCTTGGAACTTTTGTTCATGTTGTTCAGAGTTTTGAGATTGAGTCGTTTTACTGGTTCAAAAAAATCTTCACCAGTTTTCAGTCGGACCTCAACAAATTTATCATGAGCTTGTTGACCGATGGCTTCAGCCTTCAGAACATCTGCAGCAACATCATCAGAGGCTGCACCGCCTGACGATAGAATCAACAGCTGGTCCTTTGTGTCTACCGTGAATGGATTCAGGAAACTGCATACCGCATCCATGGTCTTCTTCACCAACCTCTCTCCTTTTCTCACCTCTCTGGGACGTACATCACGATGCTTAGTGTCCTGTCCGCTGTCTGTCATGTGAGCCATACCAAGACATGCATCAACGTAGAGAGACCTTTCGTGAAGGGTGCGGACCCACCTCTGATATGCCTGGTAATTGGTGAGTAGTCCAGATATACCCGCACCAGCACCACCATGAGACTTTGCATGTCTCATGAAGGTTTCCTCCATTGTCTTGTCAACAGCACAGCGATTCCCAGGGATAAAGGAGCGAGCAACACTGATTGCTCCTCGTCGAATGAGGGTCAAAGTTCCCGGGTGCGAGCTATCTACGTTGGCTAAGAAGATGGAGAAATACGACAAATACCTGGCGTAGTTTTGGCCACCGAAGCTGAAGAAGAGGGGAGTCATACCGTTGATGGACGCAACATACAAGACAAAGTTGTTAGTCTTTACAGCTTCAAGGAGTGAGAGGACTAGACGTACATGGTCCATGTACGACACCCAGAGCTCAGCAGTTTTCCCCAATCATCCCTTTGCTACACTCTGTCGAAATGTATCAGTTATCTATGACCTTCATGATGAGTTCATCCGTCGAGACAGCTTCTAAGGTCATTTGACTGGGGGATTCAACAAGATCTTGCAGTCTTCTAGTTGAGTCGTCAGGGAGGGACGCGAACAGGTCATCAGCATTAGTTTCGTTGAGGTATTCCGCCAAGAGAAGCCTCTCCAAGCATTCCAGCATAAGTTTATGACAGTGTAACGCTCTGTCATAATTCTTTCCCGACATCACACCTGTGATAGATCCACTACCGATCAATCCTGCTTCCAGGAGGATATCTGACAGACCAGACCCAGCCATCTTCTTACCCATCATTTTCATGTAAGCACAAACAAGGTGGAAGGTGCCTATTAGAATGATGTGACTTTCGTACTTGTCGGGGGAGTTCCATACTAGGGGGAATGCCTTCATGCATACCCCCAAATCGAATGTGGTAATGACATAAGGCTGGCCAACTTCTCTGGTGGCCTCTTCAGCAGCACGCAAGCATTCCTGGACAGTTTTGTACTCGGTAATTGGTTGATTGATGACGGGATAGTAGTCTATCGTTGTGAGCTTCTTTGGTATTTCACCTGTCTCTGAGATGAAACCGGTCCAACCAGGAACTTGTTGTTGTGTTTCTGCCTTGAGACGGATCATGATCCATAGAGTCTGGAGTTTGGTCGATGTTCCTCTTTCTCCTACAGATCCTGGATATTGAAGCTGTTTTACTTGAAGTTTCGGGCTTTGTCTTTTGGTCACATAGCAGTCAGGTAATATGGTTGCTTCCGTCAACTGCAGAGAACGCCGTTTGGTCCTAACTTGAGTTGGCCTTGCTGGACCAGATGCGGCATGATCATCACTGACTTCTTGCATCATGATCCCGTGTGCTGTATGAACAGAACCTTTTCCTGTCAGATCATTCACCAATGAGTCGAAATTGTCAAACTCCGAGTGGAAGACAGACGGCTCTCGTGGTGACCTGATGATTTGGTTGGAGAGTTGTGTCGATGACTTCATCACTGATTCGGCCAGTGCAGTCTCCAATTCAAGTGAAAATGAATAACTCTCACAGTGTCCCATTCTATTAAGAAGGGTTATGAGCTTTTCACTTCTGTATAGATGTCTCAGGGACGTGCACATGATGATATGTTTTGGAAGCTTCCAAGAGCCTTTGGTGGCAGCGCGACAGATATCTTGGCCGATTGATTGAACTAATCGCTGGCTTCGTTGTGACCTTGCTGATGTTGTTCCAGTTATGATGTAGCATAGCAGCTTCTTGAGTGAATCTGGTATAACATCGTCCATTTGTTGGAGATCAGAAGGACTTGGTGGCCATTTCAGTTCTGGGGCATTCGAGAAATCATCCAGAATTGACAGTCATAAATGGCTACCTGCACTCTCAATCATATCTCTTGATCCCAATTTGAAGGCTTGTTTCACTGCTGTCTGGACGTCAATTGCAGTGCTGAATATTATGTAGGACTTTCCCAGATCACAGAATGATAGTCTCTCCCTGAAAGGCTCGTGGTTTTCAAGCTTCAGTTTTAGTTTGCTGGCTCGGTAGTCAGGATTCGCATATTTGCTGGTTTGCAGGTTAATGACATACATTTGCCTCAGGTCGGATAGTTTCATTATCTTCTTGGCCATTAACACATCCCTTTCAATGGCATCACATACCACATCGAATGCCTGTCTGTGGGCTTCTTCTAATTCTCCTTGATGGTGCTGTGCCTCTTCGTCAGTACTGCGCCATTTCTCTGGCTTTTGCATATATTTCATACGGCAAGTTTTGTGGAACTTTGCCTCAGAGGCAAAAAGATCATGGCCTCGGATCCTCATTAAGAGCGTTTCATCTTGCTTCATTTCAGCCATCTCCAGTACCGGCTTCCAGCCTTCATACTCGAACTGGCTCATCCCCTGGGTAGTCCAACTGCCATGCACTTTCACTTTTTTACGACTTTCCGAAGAACAGAAGATACAGTCTGGCTTAAATATGATCTTGTCACCAGAACTAGTACGGGCCATCCGCTGAGTTGTGGCACCAGTTGTTTCAGATGTACCTGCAGTAGGAGGGTTCAGTCTGTCTAAGTTCATCGTGAAACGCTTGTAACACTCCCAGTGGAAACCATGGTGTTCGGCCAGAGATTCAGGGACCAAATCACATGTGTCCTTCATCATATGCGGAGACTGTGGGGGTTGTGCAAGGCGTCTTTCTTTGACCTCCTGCAGCTTGGCCAATTTCTTCTCAGAATTTTTGAGTCCAGATAACAAGTGCAACTCTCCATAGCTCAGTCCCTTTACATGAGTTATGCACACAATGGGTGGTTGTTCACTCTCACGTGTACGTTTCGCTCGCGCCGGATGTTCCATATTAGCGTTGTTACTTCACCTGCAAAACACATCAAAATATTGGTAAGTACCAAGCTGAATAATTATTATAAATTGCATCTTAATTATAAAAAATATCTTATATTGCATACTTAACTATGTAAAAAAAGGTGTTTAACTTAACTAATTGACTCGTTCTGTCGCTGTAAGAGACACTTAAATAACATAATTGTACAATCTGATGATCTCAATTTACGCAGGATACAAACATGGAAGGATCTGCATGCCATTTTCGTCAAAATTCCTGCAATAAACTACAGTGATACATCAATACAACAATATATTAAGTAACACATATTAACAATACATAGATTTTGTCATGTGTCCAACATATATGTACATGATATACGTGGCAGCATTTGTAAATTGACAAATGCAGCATCGCCTACAATATCACCCCATACCGGTAGTATCTTTGACACGCTGTATAAAACAGAGAATTGAAGCTATGGGGATGTATCTGGTATCAAATTAAAGCTGATATACAGGAGAAAGCCAATAAAATATATATGTAAGCATATCAGGTGTAATGTGTTCATATTATGTGTGTAAGATGAAATAGTACGGTCGATACCGAATTATGTTACGTTAAAGTGGGGTACTGCTATTCAGCACTAGTTATGACCATTAAGGTACCATTATAAGTAATGTGTCAATATTCTATGATGATCAGTAGATGAACAGCTTTCTTTTGGTATATAACTTTTTATTCTGAGTTAATATTAGCAGGCACAAATACCATAAGAACACGTGTGTCGAATATGGCGCAACGCGGATTTAAAAATATGCTGTTTTGAGGGTACCATCCAATATAGGTACCAAATGGGTAGTGAGTCCAAGTTTATTTACTGTTACCAGTTGATTTCCACCCCAGGACACCCCAATGGTTCAGAAAAACCCAGGGTCGGAGAGTTGTGGGGGGGGGGTGCAGATGGACCATACCTGGCCCGGAGCCTACAACACCCACCGTCAACATTGACTTTCAAGGTGACCCTGTTCTTTTCATAATTGACACAGGTGCGTCTGTGAACATCATGACTGAAAAAACATTCATGAACATTGCATTCATGAACATTGAGTCACCACAGTGCATGCTGAGGTCTTCGTCACCATGTCTGCCCATCTATGCATACGGGTCAAGCACGCTTCTACCTGTAAGTGGCCAGGTTGACCTAGAGGTCAAATACAAGGACCGTGTAATATCGACATCGTTTGTCATTGTTCAGACAGGAAATGGACTCCATAACGGCAATCTGGTGAGCGCTGACACAGCACAGAAACCAGGTCTCATCAGCTTCGCACTTACCGCATCACGAGACATGACTCAAGATCTACATAAAGAGTACCATGATATCTTCACAGGCATTGGGAAAATGAAAGGTGTCAAGGTCAAGATGTACGTCGATGAAACGGTTCAACCGACAGCTCAGACACATCGGCGCATCTCGTACCATATGCAGAAGAAGATAGTAGAAGAGCTCGAATGCCTAGAGAGCCTGGGCATTATAGAAAAGGTTAACGGTCCAACTCCCTGGGTTTTTCCGATCGTAGCAGCACCATAGCCCAAGAAGCCTTACGAGATTCGCATAAGTGTCGATGTGAGACTCCCAAACAAGGCGATCAAAAGAACCAGACACATCATGCCGACGATTGATGACATTCTTAAATGCAACTGAACAAATCAACAGTGTTCAGCGAGCTCGACTTGAACACTGTGTATCACCAACTGGAGGAAGACGAGGAGTCGAGAAACATGACGACATTTGCGACCCATGTTGGAATGAGACACTACAAACGTTGAAATTTTAGTGTCATGAGAGCAGCTGAATATTAGGAACACACACCTGACGAGGTACTTGAAAAACACTTGAAACAATGTTTCAAAACCCCATTGCTGAGATTTTAGCCGACATCCCGGGAGTCCACAACACCAGTGATGATATTGTAGTGTGGTGCTGTGCACACACAACTCGAATGCCAAAGAGGTAGGCCACAACACGTTTGTTACAACAAAGAGTCTTTATTCCAAAGCTCGTACTGCAGCACTGAGCGGGCCCGAGCTTAGAGCCCGCATATATATCCTGCGGCCACGCCTATTCCCCGGGCATGGCCGATCGGTCGATAGGCGGGGCATGCATTCCAGTTCCCCACCTGGACGTTCGCGCCACCTGCTGGTGCGCTGAATTCGTGTCCCTTGTGTCCGCCACACGCACCCCCCCAGAATTCCCTCACACCTGAAGGGTGAGTTTGCGGGGAAGCCGGATGACCCGGCCGAAACGCCCCCTGGCCATGGGTGCCGGTCTGGGGGGTGGTGGGACGGCGGGGCTGGGGGGTGCCAGGGGTCCGACCGCCAGGGGGCGGCCTCGACGCGGAGGCAGAGCTGCTTGCGGGGGGTGGTCCGGATCGAGGTGGGCCGGCTTGAGGCTGTCCACGGAGATGCGATCTGGGGCACCGCCGATGTTGATGGTGAAAAATTTGTCCCCAGTCTCCAGCACGCGAAAGGGCCCGTCGTACGGGGGCCGTAGCAGTGCCCGGTGGGCGTTGTGCCGGACGAAGACGTACTTCGCCGTGCGAAGCTCCGGGGCGACGTGGGAAGGCGGGCAACCGTGGTGTGCCGTCGGCACCGGGGCGAACCTCCGGGCGGTCTCCTGAAGGGCGGAGCGCTGTTGCGCCGCGGACCAAGGAGCCGTGGAGTCGGGGATAAATTCACCCGGTACCCGCAGTGGTTGCCCGAAGACCAGCTCTGCCGAGGACGTGCGCAGGTCGTCCTTGGGTGCCGTCCTGAGGCCAAGCAGGACCCAGGGGAGTCTGTCGACCCAGCCGCCGTCGTGGAGGCTGGCCCGGAGCGCGGCCTTCATTGAGCAATGAAAGCGCTCGCACAGGCCATTGGCCTGGGGGTGGTAGGCCGTGGTGCGGTGCAGTGTCACCCCGCGCCCTATGCGCCACCGCGGCCCAGAGCTCCGAGGTGAACTGGGGGCCGCGGTCGGACGAGATGTCCGAGGGGGCACTGATCTGGGGAACCCAAGTGGCGATGAAGGCCTGCGCCACATCAGCTGCAGACGTCGCCGCCAATGGGACGGCCTCCGGCCACCGTGTGGTGCGGTCCACCATGGTGAGGAGGTGGGTGAACCCCCGCGAGGGGGGCAGAGGTCCCACCAAGTCGACGTGCACATGGTCGAACCGACACTCGGGCACCGCAAATGGAGCCAACGGGGCCTGGGTGTGGCGGTGGACCGTTGCGCGCTGGCACGCGAGGCACGTCCTGGCCCAGTCACGGCCGTCCTTCCGGAGACCGTGCCAGACGAACTTCGCCCCGACGAGCTTCTGGGATGCCTTCGTGCCCGGGTGGGACAGGCCGTGGATGGCATCGAAAACTGGGCTCCACCAGCCAGCAGGCACGATGGGGCGAGCCCGGCCGAGCGAGACTTCGCATAGGAGGGCCGCGCCCGCGGCGTCGAACGGCACCTCGGTGACGCGGAGGCCCGTGATGGCGGTCTGCAAGGCCTGGATGCCTGGGTCGGCGGTCTGATCCTCCGCCATCCGGGCATAGTCGACCCCAAGGTGGACCGCGAGCACGACGGACCGGGAAAGGCAATCCGCCACCGGGTTGTCCTTACCCGCCACGTGACGGATGTCCGTCGTGTGCTCGGACACGGCAAAGAGGTGACGCTGCTGCTGTGCCGACCATGGCTCGGCGACCTTGGCCATCGCGAACACAAGGGGCTTGTGGTCGACGAAAGCCATGAACGGGCGGCCCTCCAGCAGATGGCGGAAGTGTCGGACCGCCAGGTGGAGCCCGAGCAGCTCGCGGTCGAAGGTGCTATAGCGGCGTTCGTGCAGGCGAAGCTGCCGGCTAAAAAACGCCAGCGGTTGCCAAGCACCACGCACCCACTGCTCGTGCACCGCGCCCACCGCGTAGTCCGACGCGTCGGTGGTGAGGGCGATCGGTGCATCGGGCGCCGGGTGCGCCAGCATGGTGGCGTTGGCCAGGGCCAGCTTTGTGTCCACAAACGCCGCAGTCATCGGCGCCGACCAGGCGATGTCTCCTTTGCCCGGCTTGCCCCGGAGGGCCTCGTGCAAGGGGCGGAGGAGCTGGGCGACGTGGGGCACGAAGCGGTGGTAAAAATTTACCATGCCCAGGAACTCCTGGAGCCCCTTGATCGTGCGGGGCCACGGGGAATCCCTGACCGCCTCCACCTTGGCTGGTAAAGGGACGGCCCCGTGCCTCTTGATGCGATGCCCCAAGAAGTCCATGGTGGCGACGCCGAAACGGCACTTGGTGAGGTTGATGATTAGGCCATGCTGGCCCAGGCATTCGAAGAGCGTGCGGAGGTGGAGCAGGTGCTCCTCCCGGGACGCGCTCGCAACCAGGATGTCGTCCAGGTAGACAAACAGGAAAGGTAAGTCGCGCAAGACGATGTCCATAAGCCGTTGGAACGCCTGGGCCGCATTCTTCAACCCGAAAGGCATCCTCAGGAACTCGAAGAGGCCGAAAGGGGTAATGATGGCCGTCTTCGGGATGTCGTCCGGTTGGACGGGGATCTGGTGGTAGCCCCGGATGAGGTCCACCTTGGAAAACACGGTCGTGTTTGCCAACCGGGCGGAAAAGTCCTGGATGTGCGGGACGGGGTAGCGGTCGGGGGTGGTGGCATCATTGAGCCGGCGGTAGTCCCCGCACAGCCGCCATCCTCCGCCGGGCTTCGGCACAATGTGCAGAAGGGAAGCCTAAGCGCTGTTGGAGCGCCGTACGATCCCCAGCCACTCCAGCATGGCGAACCCCGCTTTCGCCACCGCAAGCTTCGTGGGCTCGATTCGGCGTGCCCGGGCATAGACCGGAGGCCCGACCGTGGGGATATGGTGCTCCACCCCGTGTTTAACGGCCACCGCTCAGAAGGTGGGCCGTGTGAGGGCCGGGAAACTGGCGAGGAGGCGGGTAAAGTCGTCCGCTGCCGGAAGCGTGCAAACTAAACTCGCCGGGACGGAACCCTCCAGCAAACCGCTTGGCAAACCGCTCGGTGAGCTGCTCAGTGAGCCGCTCAACGAGCCGCTCAGCAAACAAGCGAGCGAGCTGAAGGTTTCGGCCTGGATGAGCCGTCTGCGCTTCACGTCGACCAACAGCCCATTCGCACATAGGAAATCCGCACCGAGCAGTGCCATTGGCACGCTGGCGGTCACGAACGACCATTGAAAGCGCTGCCCTCCGAACCGCAGGGAGAAGCATCGCTTCCCGAATGTGCGGATGGGTGTACCGTTGGCGGCAAGCAAAGCGGGGCCCCGGCCCGCGGTTTGCTTGTCGGACGTGGAGGCGGGGAGGACGCTCACCTGCGCTCCTGTGTCACAAAGAAAACGGCGCCCGGACAAGGTGTCCATGATGAACAGGAGGCTGCCGGAATGGCCGACGCTCAGGGCCGCTAATGAGCGCCGGCCTGGTCGTTTCCCGACCTGTCAAAAGAGCACGGCGGGCGACACGTTTTAGCCTTGCGGCCGAACCTGGCGTGGTAGTAGCACCAGGTTTGCGGCGGCAGCGGCCGCGGCGGCCGTAGTGTTGGCGGCGGCGGTAGTGGGCGGGGCGCAGCAGCGGCCACGAGGGAAGCCGAGGGCGCTGTAGCCACTGCCCCAGGATCCACGACGGCAGCACCGTAACCCGACCGCGTGTCGCAAGCCGCGAAAAACTTGTCGGCCTCTACGGCCAGAGCACGGGGTTCCTTTATCTTGGAACCGGCCAGCGCGAGACGTACCTGTGTGGGTAGCTGGCGTAGGAACAGCGCCCGGAATAAGAAATCCGGGGGTTGGTCACCAAGCAGCGACAGCATAAAATCCATCCGCACAGATGGTCGTGTGTCGCCGAGTTCGGGAAGGTCCAGGAGGCGGTCGGCCCGTTCGATCTCCGTGAGCCCGAACGTGGCGAGCAGGAGACATTTGAGCGCCTCGTACTTGTTGTCGCCCGGCGGGTGTCGAAGGATGGACACGACTCGGGTGGCAGTGCCGGGCCCGAGGGCGGAGACCACGTGGTAGTACCGGGTCTCGTCCGCCGTTATGCCTCGGAGCTGAAATTGAGCTTCGGCCTGGACGAACCAAACGTCGGCTTGTGCCTCCCAAAACTCGGGGAGTTTAACTGCGACGGCGTTGGTGGCCATGGCGCGTTCGGTGGTCAGCAACGGCTGAACCAATCGGGGTCACCAGTGTAATGTGGTGCTGCGCACACACAACTCGAATGCCAAAGAGGTAGGCCACAACGCGTTTGTTACAACAAAGTCTTTATTCCAGAGCTCGTACTGCAGCACTGAGCGGGCCCGAGCTTAGAGCCCGCATATATATCCCGAGGCCACGCCTAGTCCCCGGGCGTGGCCGATCGGTCGATAGGCGGGGCATGAAGTCCAGTTCCCCGCCTGGACGTTCACGCCACCTGTTGGTGCGCTGAATTAGTGTCCCTTGTGTCCACCACAATATATTGATTTATGGCAAGACTCAGACCGAGCATAACGACACACTGAAAAAAGTGTTTGCTCGCCTCAGAGAAAGACACCTCACACTAAAGAAAGCAAAATGTGAATTCAACAAGGACACAATAGAATTATATGGTTGCATTTCGGTAAAAATGGCATCTCGCCTGACTAGCCAATGAGCTTTGAGCTGGGTTTCAACGATTAGGAGCGGGCGTTCTAGGAGAGTGGAGAATTGACGTCATGGCTGCAACCGGACCATGTGGTTGATTAAAGTGATTTCCGTTTACAACCAGAGGGCCTGTCGGGTTTTCATTGAGCACACTCAGCTGTGTTCGTACGTGTTGTGAGTGCTAGTGTAACTCTCTCACACGACTACAGTTTCCATCTCCCGTGGGTTCCCACCACGTAGTTCACATCACTCAGCTTTCTTTTGACTCAGCTTTCTGAGGTCCACTAAACTTTACAAATAGTGGCTCCCCGAGCAGAGTAAGTTGAGGTTGCACTTTGTCCCCAGGCCTAAAATTACGAGAGCATCCTCGTCAAAACGTGCTTTCATTGTTTGCTGAGGCTCTTTGGCGAGATTGCACGCTTTTGAAAGCCCTTCCCTGAAAGTACATCTGTCGTCCAGAAGGGTAGGGTTCTCCGTTTCAACTTGGAACCTCTCTTTTATTACTTTAGGAGGGCCCTGAACATCCTGGCAATGCACCAACTCAATTGGGCTCAAACCCATAGATTCATTCGGAGTATGACCATCCCTGGTGGCAAACAACACAAAACCGATTCCCTTATCCCAATCTTAGGGATACTCCAGACAATATAAAATTGCAGGAAATAAAGTTATGGTGGAGGAAATATAACTTGTTCTTTTGTGTCACTCTTACACTCTTACACTTGTTGACACTGGTAATAAATCTGCTTTTTTTCTATTCGAGCTGGTTAGGCCATGAAAGGTTGAGATTAGTGTCTGATGTCGAACATGCCCAGTGTGTGGCTAGATTTTGAGGCCCAATTGGAATGTAGTCCTCCTCACATAAGTCGTGGGATGTTGAGCTGGATTGGACTATTGATTAGATTGTGGGTTACATTGAGGTTGATTCGATTATTGATTACATTGTGCATTTGTGAAATATTTTCTTTTTCTTTTGTGGAACCATTCTCCAATTCTGAGTTTGCTGTTCCACAAAGCTTCAAACTGACTTTTGTTAAATAAAATGCATCATTAATAACCATTGGTCCAATAACCGATAAGTGACATTTAAATTCCAATAATCCATGAAGAAGGAGACGGACGTGCTCAAGTGTTTTAGTATATGCAATAAACTCCACAATTATGAGATGGTTTATCCCCCACGACAAACCTCCACAATTATGATAATAGTGATAATGGTTATACTCTGAGAATTTAAACCACTGGAGGATGAATCTGTCATCTGATACAGTATGTTCCAGGGCTCTGAGGTGGGGAGTTTATATTTTTATTTCCTGAGAGGGTTTTATATTTTATATAAATACCAGTTATTGATAAGCCAAACAGAATGTGAAGTCGACGTTAACAGTGAGTACAATGAAATTGTTGTAGATATTGAAAAATATGAAAGTGAACTTTTGTCTTGAGAAAATTAAATAATGTAATGAGAATCCGAATTCAATTTAGTAAATAATTATTTTGTTTTAGTGGTAGAGTGGGTTCGTGAGTAATTCGTCTCAAATTGATTAAGTTCTTACTTTTACTAAATTATTTTAAAACCGATTTGTTTGGATACCATTGCCGTTATTCTCAGAACTTAGGCTACAAAAAGGGGGAAAAATAGTAATAATTTTTTTTTTTTAAAGCTCGCTGCAATTGACATTTAATATATTAATGATCTGCCTGATTGTATTTTTTCTCAATTAAGCATTTATGCAGATGACTCGACACTGTATACTACCTACCCAGGATACTTGTCGTCCCCTATACATGACCATACCAGTATCGCTCTCAATCAGGACCTAAAGAGAGCGATGAACTGGGGAAAAGACTGGCTTGTTACTTTCAACCAAAAGTACCCACTTGTCTGTTTCTAGTTCAAGATAACCTTGTTTTCCGACCATGACTTTAGATTATTCGGTGCATTTGTGAAATATTTTATTGTTATTTTGTGTAAACATTCTCCAATTCTGAGTTTGCTGTTCCACAAAGCATCAAACTAACTTTTGAAAAACAAAATGCTTCATTAATAACCATTGGTCAAATAACCGATAAGTGACATATAAATTCCAATAATCCATTAAGGAGACAAAGATGTGCTCAAGTGTTTTAGTAGATGCAACAAAACCTCCACAATTAGGATATCGCTTTTCCTCCACAACAAACCTCCAAAACTAGGATGTTAGTGATGGTGGTTAAACACTCTGTGGACCGCATGCCTCCACCATGCTGAACAGTTTACGTATTGTATCTCACTGATGGGCTGGATCAGGATTCGGACCTGAACCAAAATGTAATTAGCTTGTTCTTGTCACCTAACCACCTCATCCACTTAGTTTTGTCATAACTCGTCTATAACTTTTCGAGATATCTTTTTATCGTTTTTGGGCCCATTTCTAAATGGTAAAGAATACTTTAAAAACATTATCGCAGCCAGATTTGGATTCTGATCTTCACCAAAATGGAATATATTTTTCCTCGTTAAACAACAAATATGTCCACCAAGTTTTGTCCAAATCCATGCACACAGACAGGTGTGAAAGCATAACCTCCACCCACCTCCGGTGGCGTAGTTAAAAAATAACATTGTACAAGTACTCTGCTCAGACAGACACACCACGACCTGAGTTGAATAGTCTGGCAGATGTTCTCCAGAAATCGACAAGGTTTTGACCTTTCATTGCAAAACCTGAAAGTTTGAATTTTCATTTTATAATATTGTTCTCTCGGTGAATTCTACATTATTCCTCCACCAAATATTATCTGGACTGTGAGCTTTCATTAAATCGAAGCAGCTTCAGGTGTGACCCCGTGGGAGGTTTTTACTGCCGGAGAGGAACCGCACGTAGTTTAATGATGGGAATTGTGAGTGAGACGAAAACATTCTTTGCTGTTATTCAATCCAAACACATTACTTTTTCCACATGCGAAATTGGCATTTATGTGTATTTAAATTATACAATGGACTACAAAATGTAAATGTTTCATGATATTTGTTATATTATATCACCTTTATCATCAATATTGTTGAAATGAAGATCAAATAGCTGTATGTTGAAATATGTTGAAAAAGGCAAAACTTTACATGGGGTGTACTTACTTTTTCACCTGGCTGGATATTATTTTATCTTAATTTTGGGTCATTTAATCGTATAAACATACTGGTATCTGCATTAATGATGGGAGAAACAGTTACCTCTGCAAAAGTTGAAAATATCTTGATAATTGTCAATGGTAAATCGTATCGATGTTATATGAATACATGGATGGTATTTGAAAGGCGTTGATCACAGAAACAAAACAGATTAAATACTTTATAACACATAATTATTTTGTTTTAATGGTCGAGTGGGTTAGTGAGTAATTAATCTCAAATTGTACTCAGTTATTACTTTTACCTGAATTATTTAAAACCCGACTCGGAAATAATACTTCCCACGACAAAAAGCACAAGATTGTTAACATTTAGTTAGTTAACCTGTTATTTAATTCATCTGTTGACGGAACCACACTGACCTCGACAAAGTCTGGTATTTGTCTTTATACTCTTTACTTTAATCAACTTTAGGTCAAACAAACTTACTTTCGTAATTCTGTTCCATGGATCTTAAATGTCTTGTTTAAAATTGACTTTCCAATGATTTCTTCAGATAATTTATATTTATGTTTTTAATGTCAAGAAGAAAGAACAAAATAATAGAAGAAAAATAACCGTTTCAGCCAAACAATCTCAATAACATTGTACAGGTACTCTGCTTACACCAACATGTGAGTTTAGTCTTCAAGCAGGTGTGCTTCTTTTTTTTTTCTTCTTTTTTGTATACTGAATCGAGGCTCGTGAAAGAGCTAACATTTATTTCACAAACAAACCAACCAGACAAACAAAATATATCAAAAGAGGGAGCGGAAGACAAGATGGGGAGAGAAGGGGAAGCACACAAACATAACATTTGAGAGCCGGGAGATGTGTGGGAGGGAGAGGGCTTGGGCGGAAGAGGCGTGGGAAGGGGAGGGGGGTGGGAGAAGTATAAAACACAAGGACACCAAGGACTTCCAGGACAGAAGTTGGTATTTCAAAAAAGTGGATTTGGGGTGAAATTAGCGGGGGTAGAAAATATCAAGGTTTTGGATGGGGGAAGATAAGAGATGGTGGTGAACAGCTGTTTTAAAGACCTGGAGGGTGGAGTGGGATTGAAGAGAGTGAGGGAGTTTGTTCCAGAGGCAGGAGAAAAGAGGAATGAAGGAGTGAAGGTGAGCAGACAGTCTTGATTTTGGCAGTTCAACCATAAGAGGGTTGCAGGCAGATCTTTTGTGACCTGTAGGAATATTTGGGGGACAGAGCCCAGAGAGAGCTGGGGGGCAAGGCCAGAGAGGAGTCGGTAGAAGACGGAAAGATTACCCACCTGCCTGCGGTGAGTGAGTGAAAGGCCCTTCGAGTTAGCTTCATCGCGGGAGATTCCAATGATTCTGAACGCTTTGGTTTCAACAGCGTGAAGACGAGCTAGGTGTGAGGCAGGAGCACCAGCCCAGAGGGGAGAGCAGTATTCCATTGAGCTGCTGATGAAAGCCTTGTATGTGGTGAGGAGCTCAGGTGTGCCAAGGAAGGACTTCGCAAGACGGAGGATGCCCAGTCGGCGACTGGCTTTGAAGGCCAGATTTGAAATGTGGTTTTCCCATGAAAGATCATGGCAGATAGTGAGACCCAAAAGCTTGAGTGACAGAACTTCTTGGAGAGGATTATTCAGAAAATGGATGGGAGGGTTGTCCAGTCGGTCTTTACGGAGAGATATCGTAAGAGTGTGAGATTTGTCAGGATTGAAAGACATGTTCCACTTGTTTGCCCAGTCTGTGATTTTGTACAGGTCTGCAGAGAGTGAGGAGGCTGCAGACTGCCGATCTGAGGGATGAGGAATGGAGCGACAGAGAGTAGAGTCATCAGCAAAGAGATAGAGAGGATTTTAAAGTGAGTCAGAGAGATCATTGATGAAGACCAGAAAAAGCACAGGGCCCAGAACACTGCCTTGGGGAACTCCAGCCTGAACAGGAAGAGGAGATGAGAGAAACCCATTCAGGGCCACACGTTGACTACGACTAGAAAGGAAGTCCGCCAGCCATGCGTGGAGATTTCCATGGATACCAAAGGAGGAGGGTTTGGTGAGCAGAGCGGGGTGCCAGACCGTATCGAAGGCACATGATATGTCAAGGGAGACAGCTCTACTTTCCTGTTTGGCATTGAGGACCTCCATCCATTGTTGAGAAAGCAGAAGCAGCATGTCCAGAGAAGAGTGACCAGGTCTGAAACCAAATTAATGATCAGAGAAATTAAGCCATTGGAGAAGAGGAAAGATTTCATATCTGAAGCAATGATGGATTCCATGACTTTGCTGATAATTGGGAGAAGGCTGATTGGTCTGTAGTTGCTAGGATCTGTTTTTGCACCTTTTTTGTGCAAAGCGGTGATGTTGGCTGATTTCCAAGCAGATGGCAGATGACCTTGAGCAAAAGAGAGGGTGAAGAGAACAGAGAGAGGGAGTGAAAGAGCGGAAGAACAGGATTTTAGGACCCGTGGGCTGATGCCGTCAGGTCCAGTTGCAGAATCAGAGTCGAGGGTTGACAGAAACTTTTCCAACTTGTCAGGAGGAAAGGACACAGAGTCCAGGAGCAGCTGGGTACGACTGGGTACGGTGGGTACAGAGAGGGATGGGTTTGGGACACAAGATTTAGAGGCAAACACAGAGTTGAGGCATTCAGCTTTTTCGCGTCCGGAGTCAGCCGTGTAGCCGTTTGAGGTGAGGGAGGGGATGGAGGGGGAACAAACACCAGAAACAGATTTGACCAGACGCCACCAGGATTTGGAAGAGGGAGACAGATAAGAGAGTTCGGGCTTGAGAACAGAGAGATATTGTTTCCTGGCTCTCCTGAGGGTGGACACACACTGATTTTGGGCTTTGTGAAAGGAAATGAGATTTCCTTCCGTTTGATTTGCTTTCCAGGAGACGAAAGCAATTGATAAAGAAATTGATTGCTCGAGAAATTGATAAGATTTTGATCATTCGTTACAAAACATGAAAGTTAAAGTTTAATCTTCACTTGATAATATTGTATTCTCGGTGAATTCTCCATTATTTATCCACCAAATATTAACTTTACTGTCAGGTCTCATTAAATCGAAGCAGCTTCAGGTGTGACCCCATGCGAGGTTTTTACCGCCAGAGTGGAACAGCACGGAGATAAATGATGGGAATTGTGGGTGAGACGAAAACACTATTTGCTGTTATTCAATCCAAACACTTTATCAACACCATGAAGACTTGAAATGGTGTAAAGACAAATGTCCACCTTACAAATGAATTCACTCATCGTATTTTGGTGAAACGCATTTCATGGAGTCAAACGCTTTCATTCATGACAAGTTTAGAAAAGTTAAAGTTGATCAACTGAAACATTTTTGTACAATATCTTGTCTTGTGTATTCTTGTGTGTTGATACAATTAACACCGCACATTAACAATTGTGACTTTTCTAAATTATAATAGTATAACTAAGTATCTTGTCTTCCATGATGAACATTAAACTTTTACGGATTTGCACTTTGATTTATGTTAAATAAAGTTAAATCAATAAGTCCTCACATATTTAAAGGTAAGAATATATTATTTTATCTTAATTTTGGGTCATTTAATCGTATAAACATACTGGTATCTGCATTAATGATGGTAGAAACAGTTACCTCTGCAAAAGTTGAAAATATCTTCATAATTGTCAATGGTAAATCGTATCGATGATATATGAATACATGGTTGGTATTTGAAAAGCGTTGATCACAGAAACAAAACAGATTAAATACTTGATAATATATACATTTTTTTCTGGGTTGTTTAGGGAGGAGGTGGTCCTGGATTCCAGGTGATATATCTTCTTCATTAAAAGTGTGCCTTAGCTTCGTCCCGTGATGAGTGCCACCGCCAGTGAGCCTTTAAACCTCGACTGCAGTAATCTGTCATTTCCGCATGTCAAACACTGAATTGGCCTCAGAGGCCTGGGTCGAGGTTGAAAGGAAGAGTATTGTATTTAGAAATTCAAGCTATAACTGAAACATGTGTCTTTGTGGTTTCCCAAACATGAGAAGTAATTGTTTGCCAAGTCTATACATTTGAGGAAGATGTATGTTAACACAAACAAGAAAAAAATAAAAATAAAATGTCATACCCCTGTGGTTTTAGTAATTTTGCTGTACGGAGTTAATGGTCATCAGTCAGCCAACTCTGGTCGGATTACAAAACAAAATCTTCTGAATATGTATCCTCTCATGTATTGTCGGTCCCTGTAGGTCGACCCGTATACGAACAAAATCGGTCCATGTATTTCCAGAAATCGTTGGGGACACGTTTAAGTAACAATATAGCCGCCGGGCCACCATCTTGGATTTGATCTCGAAAAAAAAATGACGTGCATATGTAACCCATCATTCATATCTGTGTGCAAAGTTTAAGCAAGATCGGTAAATGTATGTCTGAGAAATGGTTGAGGACGTGTTCAATATTGTGTTTTTTACAAATAAAATGGCCGCCAGTCTACTAGTTGGCCATCTTTGATGAGATCTCAAAATAAAGTGAGGTGCATGTGTATGCCATCATGTATTGTGCTTGTGCCCCTGTGGTTTTAGTGGCAAGTTTGAACAAAATTGGACCATGCATGTTCAATAAATGGTGAGGGACACATTTAAGTAACAAAAGGGCGGCCAGTCAGTTATGAAAGCGTATTGGTAGAAATTTGCAGAAATCATATCAAGCAAACTTCAGTATAAATATATATACAGTCACGTGAAAAAGTAAGTACACCCCATGTAAAGTTTTGACTTTTTCAACATATTTCAACATACAGCTATTTGATCTTTATTTCAACAATATTGAAAGATAAAGGTGATATAATATCACAAATATTATGAAACATTTACATTTTGTAGTCCATTGTATAATTTAAATCAACATAAATGCAAATTTCGCATGTGGAAAAAGTAAGTACACCCTTGGATCTCATAGGTGGTATTGCCCCCTTTGGCAGAAAAAACCTCAAGTAGGCGTTTCATATAACTGCCTACCAGTCTCTGACATCGACTGGGAGAAATTTTTGCCCACTCCTCCATGCAGAATTCTTTCAGCTGTGCGAAAGTTGAGGGGTTTCTTGCATGCACAGCTCGTTTCAAATCCCCCCACAACATCTCGATGGGATGTAGATCCGGGCTTTGACTTGGCCATTCCAGAACCCTCCATTTCTTTCTTTTCAGCCATTCCTAGGTGGATTTACTGGTATGTGTAGGGTCATTGTCATGTTTGCAAGGTCCACCCTCGGTTGAGGTTCAACTTTCCGACAGATGGCCTCACATTATCCTCAAGCACCCTCTGGTACAATGAAGAATTCATAGTGGATTCTATGATGGTGAGCTGCCCAGGCCCTGATGCAGCAAAGCTGCCCCAAACCATAATATTTCCACCACCATGCTTTACAGTTGGTATCAGGTTCTTGTGGTCAAATGCTGTCTTTGGCTTTCGCCAAACATGTCTTCTGGTACTGTGGCCAAATAGCTCTACCTTTGACTCATCTGTCCAGAGCACATAGGTCCAGAAGTGCTGGTCTTTGCCTAGGTGTTCATTGGCAAACTTTAGTCTTGCCCTGATGTTCTTTCTGGACAGCAAAGGTTTCCTCCTGGCTGGCACATCTCCCATGGAGAACAAATTTGTGCAGCCTCTTTCTAATGGTAGACTCATGCACTTTGACATCAACAGTGGCAAGAGCTACCTGTAGGTCCCGTGATGACATTCTGGGGTTCTTCGAGACTTCTTTCAGCATCTTGCAGTCTGCTCTCGGGCTGAACTTGCTGGGGCGGTCTGGCCTGAACAAATTGGCAGTTGTTTGGAATCTTCTCCACTTGTAGATGATCTACCGGACAGTCGAATTATTGATTTCAAATTGTTTGGAGATCTTTTTAAATCCCTTCCCAGACTCGTAGGCATCTATAACCTTCTTTATGAAGGCCTCAGATAGCTCTTTTGATCTAGGCATGGTGACGCCGCACACTTCAACAACAAAGAGCAAACAAACTAAATGTCTGAGGTTTAAATAAGACAGGTTCCTCCAAGATCCTCTCTAATGATGTTCTAATCATTTGCACCTGAGCTGGTGCACCTGATTGTAATTTTAGGTATTTGAAGTGGTGATAAATGTAGGGGTGTACTTACTTTTTCCACATGCGAAATTTGCATTTATGTTTATTTAAATTATACAATGGACTACAAAATGTAAATGTTTCATGATATTTGTTATACTAGGGCATGCCCGTACTATATCTATATCTAAAATTATATCCCCCCCCCCTCTATTTACATGAAATGGTTTGGTCCAAAGCGAACGGCTTGCGAGTACGGTGACAATCCCCCCCCTCTATTTACATGAAATGGTTTGGTCCAAAGCGAACGGCTTGCGGAGTTTGGTAAAGAAATCGCCATAGCGTGCACAAACGCGCAGGAAAGCGAAAGAATCGCAAAATAGTTTTAATTAGTTTTAAAACATAGTTTAACGCCAACATAGCGGCAACATAGTTTGCCAACGTGAAATAAATGAATACGCTCTCAAATGTGCCGTCCGAGGCAGAGTCTGTTCGCCACGTTCGGCACACGTGATAACTCGCTGCTCTCTGATTGGTTGAATTGTTTTTTGGACATAGCTCGGTAACTACTTGTCCGATTAATATGAAACCTTGAAAAGGCACATCCTCGGGTCCCCAGCAATATACCTGGCAAGTTTCAAGTATATCGGACCCGTGGTTGTCGAGAAACAGCGGTCACAGACAAACATACATACAAACACACATACACACAGAGATTCGTGGAATTATAGATAGATTATATCACCTTTATCTTTCAATATTGTTGAAATGAAGATCAAATAGCTGTATGTTGAAATATGTTGAAAAAGCCAAAACTTTACATGGGGTGCACTTACTTTTTCACGCGACTGTATATATTGTTGCGGATTCGGGGGTTGGCTCTCCCCTTATCAAGGCGGGGTTAATCCCCTTGTCTTTTAAGCTGGCCTTCCCCCAATCCTGGAAATTATGACGCTCCTCCCGGTCGGTCTTGGGTAGGGTGATTGGTCAATTTGGGGTCCCAAATACCTAATTACCAACCCCGACCGCGAGCAGGGAAATAACTCCCGCTCGAAACACGGATAAGATGGAAATTGCCGAGCGGTTAGCAATCCGCGGCCCGAGCCATTAATAAAGACTAACCCGCTCCTGAGCAGTTTCCAAATCGTGCCACAGGTACTCAATTGGAAGAAAAGACGGAGGCGATCGAATAAGTGGAAACCAGAGTAAGGGAAGAACAAAGAGTGGGTTTATTAATTATTTACAAGACCCAAAGAAAAGGAAACGAAAGCATGTACAAGAAGAGAAAAGAAAAGGGCACAGGGCAATCTTAACGATACAGTCTTACTTACAACCCCGGACAAACAGACAGACTCACACGGGATGGTAGTGGTAGGGGAGGAAGGTCCAGGCAGATGGTCCAGGCGATGGGATCCAGTCCAGGCTCCGGGTCCGCGGGCGAAGAACAGCAGGCAGCTTTGCGTGTCGTTGGCGCACGACCGGACCTTACATATGCGAGGGGCTGGGATGCTGCATGCGTATAGCTGCATATGCTGCATGTGATCCTCTGCGCAGTGTTCTTATCATCCACCGTCTCCGCGCTGTTCTCTCAATAGCAACGGTCCCCTGCGCAGTTCGTGAAATTCGAGGTCTCCCCACGCAGTCCATGATATTCGAGCTCTCCCCGCGCAGTCCTGAAAGCAGTTCTCGCACTTGTGCTTATATAATGCGCTTTGAAATCAATGCGCGCTTCATAGAGACACGCCCACCAGTGAGCTCACCTCAGCCCTGTTTGGATAGCGAGGGCTCACCGGTTCCGCCCCTGACGGCTCGTTGACAGGGCCACGCCTCGTTCTTGGCGCTCCACCCCCTTCTTCTCCAAGCTTGACCGCGTGCGTAATGGCGTTTGGAGCGAGGCAGCGAACTCTGCTGGGCGAGCCGAGGCGCGTAACCCAATTTGGAGAGAGAGACTGGCAAAATGGATGGAATGGGGCCTATCTTATTTAATTAATGTAACGCAGATTCAACTATTGGGAACACAGCCTTATCTGAAACACATACAAAGGAAATAACTGACAGTCCTATGGTGCCCTACGTGTTGCATATGGCCTAACTATGGGTGCGACCTTTGACCTTTTAAATGATGGAATATTTACAAGAAGTGATTATTTATTTACAAAGTGAGGGGCTCTCAAAACCACATCACTGCACCCCCCTTTCCTCCATGCCCATCCCGGGCCGAAACAACTTTGACTTAGTGTGGCACTTAGGTGTGGTAACTTACATTTAGGTGTGGTCAGATTAACTTACTTTCTTGATTCGGTTACATGGATCTTAAATATCAGCTTCAAAATTGTCTTTGTAACGATTTATTCAGTTCACATAGATATTTATGTTTTTAATGTTAAGAAGAAAGAACAAAGCAATGGAAGAATAATAAGCATTTCAGCAAAACAATCCAAACCAGAGAATTCATTGAACACGATACGCCGCGCCGCGTTCACCTATATACTTCAATGTTAACAAAACAACGATGTTAAACATCGTTGAAGAAATCCGGAGGTTTAGCATGACTGAAGCAGTGTTACACACCAAGTTACCTTTTTGAGTTGAGTCGTCAAGCAAGTGTGCTCCAGAAATTGATAAGATTTTGACCTTTCGTTGCAAAACATAAAAGTTAAAGTGTGCAATTTTCATTTGATGATATTGTACTCTCAGTGAATTCTCCATTATTTCTCCACCAAACATTATCTGTAGTCAGCTTTCATGAAATCAAAGCAGAATCTGGTATTACCCCCACGAGAGGCTTTTAATGTCGGAGTGGAACTGCATGTTGTTTTATGATGAGAATTGTGAGTGAGATGTGAATGCTCTTGTTATTCAATCCAAACACTTTACAAACACCATCAACATTTACAATGGTGTAAAGACAAAGGTCAATCTAACAAACAAATCATGAAATGAAAATTTAAGGTTGGTTAACTGAGACATTTTTGGACAATATTTTCAACTCTGCTGGTAAAGTTAACTTGCTTTGGCAGTGAAGGTTTATATAGGAGTGTAATCTATATATATAAAACACAGTTTGTGTGTGTGTGTGTGTGTGTGTGTGTGTGTGTGTGTGTGTGTGTGTGTGTGTGTGTGTGTGTGTGTGTGAAGTTACCGATAGACTCCTAAACGGAGAGGCTCACGTACTTGATATTTGGCACAGACATGGCCATTGAGCCTGGTAAGAACATGGCCGACCTATAAATTGATTTCATAATATTTTTAAACCATATTTTTACCTCAGCGCATTTCAGCGAGGAATATTATGCACGGAATCTGACCGGTCGCAGAGCAGCGCGCTGATTCGCTCAGAGCGATCACGTGATGTTCCTTGCCGCCATTAACTCAGTTACGCGTTCGCATGTATTTCAGAGCGAAAAGCAATTGCCTTTTTTCACATTTCAGCGACGAACATTGCCATTCACACCACATAGGTTTTTTTTTCTTTCATCTTCAGATCCATATTTTTTGCCATAACTTAGCGCATTATGGCTCTCTCGAGCTCGAGTTAGCCAATCACCTGGGTGCATGAGGCCACGTTGGCCACGCCCACGACACGACGCAGAGTTGCAATCGATCGCTCAGAGCGATCACGTGATGTTCCTTGCCGTGCGATTGCGTTTTTTCACATTTCAGCGAGGAACATTGCCAATCACACCACATAGGTTTTTTTTTCTTTCATCTTTAGATCCATATTCTGAATCGGTGGCAGAGCAGCATGCTGATTCGACTATTCGCATGCCCTCCACCCTCCCCCCCCCCCCCTCCCCACTCCCACCCCTCTCCTCTCCCATCCCGCCCCTCCCCCCTCTCCTCCCCCCTCTCCTCCCCTCCCCCTCCCCCTCCCCCCTCTCCTCCCCTCTCTCCTCCCCTCCCCCCTCTCCTCCCCTCCCCCCTCCCCCTCCCCCTGCCCCTCTTCTCCCTCACGTTTATACACCGAATGCCGGTACTCCTCCCCCCTCTTATCCCCTCCCCCCTCTCCTCCCCTCCCCCCCTCTCCTCCCCTCCCCCCCGTTCCCCTCCCCTCCTCTTCCCCCTCCCCTCCCCCCTCCCCCTCCCCCATCACCCTCTTCTCCCCTCCCCCCTTCTCCTCCCCTCCCCCTCCCCCCTCTTCTCTCCTGCCCCCTCTTCTCCCCTCCCCCTCCCCCTCCCCCCTCTCCTCCCATCCCCCTCCCCCTTCCCCCTCTCCTCCCCTCCCCCTCCCCCCTCCCCCCTCTTCTCCCTCACGTTTATACACGGAATGCCGGGTACTTCCCCCCCCCTCTTCTCCCCTCCCCCCCTCTTCTCCCCTCCCCCCCTCTCCTCCCCTCCCCCTCTCCTCCCCTCCCCCCCTCTCCTCCCCTCCCTTATATATCTCCTCCCCTCCCCTCCTATATTTTTCGGGTGACACCGTCACAATTTCGGTCGTCGAGGCCGGCCGATAGGCACAGTGTGACCGGAAGGGACGAGGTTCTCCTGACCACGTGGCCCTTGACTTGGTTTGTCCGCACAATGTGGGCGCTTTCAGGATGAACTTTAGCCGGGGAGCGTTTGGGCGCCCCAGTCTGATACTGCCGCCCACGCGCAGAACAACTTGTGAGTGCACGTGGGTCCCGGCGGTCCCACTGGCCTAGCGCTACCATGTTTAGACAGCGAACTCCGTCCCCGGGCACCGGCACCTACTCCCGGAAGCAAGAGAGATCAGCAGTGCCGGGCACGGTAGGGCACCCGCGGAGCCCAGGCGGACCGGGGACGCGCGAGCCTACACGTTAGCGTGCTACGGCGGAATCAACGGCTTCGGCCACGGCCGGGCCGATACTCGGCCCGGTCGCCCGGAAAATGAACTGGTTCGACGCCCGCGCTAGAGAGGTCGCGGGCGACTGAGATGTATTAACCAATAATTAATTAATTTGAGACGTCCGATTTCTAGTGTTTGGAAATTTGGAAGAGCTTGACCCTAGCCTTTCCCTTGCGAGGGCAAGGAGGACCTTAACACTTGACACTTAAGCTTAGTTTGAAGTACACCCTGCCAGCGCTCCCGATGGGATGGCAGGGCAACCAGAAGGGACGAGGTTCTCCTGACCACGTGGCCCTCGATCTGGGAAGCGAGAGGCGTTCCATTAGTGGACGCGCCCCTCACGCCCGACTTTTGGGCGGCCCCGGCAGGCCGTTTGTTTTGACGTTCCGTGACAGGCCCCGCACCCCCACCTCCGGGCCGACCGGGCGACCGGAATGAATCCCGGTGTCCCGATCCGAGCCTTCAGAGCGGGCCGGCTGCACTTTCCGTCCCTGCGGTCCCAAATACCGGAACCACCCGAATACCACTTTATTCGACAAAATGAGGTGCGGCCTACAGCCTTAGAAAACCAACCCTATATAAGTCAATACCTCCAATGACACAGGCGCGCATTCGTGCCGCGTGACGTGGTGACGTCATCGCGCTTTCACCTTAAAAGATTTATTTGATATAAATTGATATTTTTATATAAGCCTTAGAAAACCAACCCTACAGAAGTCAAATGGTCCAATAAAGGGTGATGGGAGGGTGATGGGAGGGTGATGGCAGGGTGATGGGAGGGTGATGGCAGAGGGTGATGGGGGAGGGTGATGGCAGGGTGATGGGAGGGTGATGGCAGGGTGATGGGAGGGTGATGGGAGGGTGATGGCAGGGTGATGGGAGGGTGATGGGGGAGGGTGATGGGGGAGGGTGATGGGGGAGGGTGATGGGGCAGGGTGATGGGGCAGGGTGATGGGAGGGTGATGGGAGGGTGATGGGAGGGTGATGGGATGGGAGGGAGGAGTTTGTTTTGACGTTCCGTGACAGGCCCCGCACCCCCACCTCCGGGCCGACCGGGCGACCGGAATGAATCCCGGTGTCCCGATCCGAACCTTCAGAGCGGGCCGGCTGGGGAGTGCCAAGCACCCCGTACCTGCACTTTCCGTCCCTGCGGTCCCAAATATCGGAACCACCCGAATACCACTTTATTTGACAAAATGAGGTGCGGCCTACAGCCTTAGAAAACCAACCCTAAATAAGTCAATACTTCCAACGACACAGGTGCGCATTCGTGCCGCGTGACGTGGTGACGTCATCGCGCTTTCACCTTCAAATATTTATTTGATATTTTGATATAAAACCTTAGAAAACCAACCCTACAGAAGTCAAATGGTCCAATAAAGGGTGATGGGAGGGTGATGGCAGGGTGATGGGAGGGTGATGGCAGGGTGATGGGAGGGTGATGGCAGGGTGATGGGAGGGTGATGGCAGGGTGATGGGAGGGTGATGGCAGGGTGATGGCAGGGTGATGGGAGGGTGATGGCAGGGTGATGGGAGGGTGATGGCAGGGTGATGGGGGAGGGTGATGGGGGAGGGTGATGGGGCCTCCCTATAGAAGTCAGTATCTCCAACGACGCAGGCGCGCATTCGTGCTGCGTGACGTGGTGACGTCATCACACTTTCCCCTCAAAAGACCCATTTGATAAAAGTTAATATTCTGATATAAGCTTTAGAAAACCAACCCTATATAAGTCAATACCTCCAACGATACAGGTGCGCAAAATACAAAATCACAAAAGATTTATTTGATACAAGTTAATATTTTGAATAACTCGGTCAATATCAGTCCGAATTTCGCCAAATAAAGGTTCCCGTTATCCACAGATACCCCTGTATCCTCCTAGAGGCGAAGTCAGGATGAATTTCCCAAAAAATAAAGTCCTTCGGCAACGAAGATTTAACATGGGGCTTTCCTATGTAACTTTACCCCGAGGTAATTTCACCAAAAATCCTCGAAATTTCGCGGGTCCCGTTCTATTGAGTGTTAAGCTAATCTAGCGACTGCAAAATCTGAAAACAGAATTAAGATCCGAGTCCCCGTTCACTCTCGAGGGCTTCCAAGAGCAAATCGCATATATTCCTAATGAAAAAACCCCGGAGTTCCTAAATCCCAAGTCCCATGCCATCCGATGTCAATCCATATATCTATACCTTACTACGAACGTTCTGCATCTAATGATAAGCATTAAAACCATCAAAAAATATTTTGTGACCACTTTATTTAACAAAATGAGGTGCGGCCTAGCATCTAGTCGAGACCAAGTCACCCAGGCCGATCACCCATTCCGACCCCAAATTCCTCATTGACGATAACTAAACAATATATTATATGAATCGCACCGTACATACCTCCTTCTAGATCTTGTTCTTGTCTTGATATACTCACTCAGGCTCACTCTATCACGACTGAGTCCTCTCAGCTCTTCCAAATGGCGTCCGTTCCGCCTCGTGTCCAGTCCAACTCCGAGCTCTTCTTCTTCGAAAGACCTTTGACCCTCATGGTGGGGGCGTGATGACGTCACTGCGCTTCAGTCTTAGAAAACTAAGGGCGTGATGACGTCACTGCACTTCAGTCTTAGAAAACTAATTTTTATATAAGTTAATATTTTCAATAACTCCTAGAGGCGAAGTCTTAGAGAATTTCACAATAAGAAATAGAGTCCTTCGGCGACGGAAATTTAACACGGTGTTTTCCTATGTAACTTTACCCTGAGGTAATTTTACCAAAAATCCCCGAAATTTCACGGGTCCAGCCCTATTGAGTGCCTGCGGCCTCTCAAGTCCCTTCACAGAGTCGGGCTAGAGTCAAGCTCAAAAGGGTTTTCTTTCCCCACTGATTCCGCCAAGCCCGTTCCCTTGGCTGTGGCTTCGCTGGATAGTAGATAGGGACAGTGAGGATCTCGTTCATCCATTCATGCGCGTCACTGTTTAGATGACGAAATGAATGAGTTCATTCATTTTCGCTGCATGATTTCTCGGGTGACACGGTCACAATTTCGGTCTTCGAGGCCGGCCGATAGGCATAGTGTGACCGGAAGGGACGAGGTTCTCCTGACCACGTGGCCCTTGACTTGGTTTGTCCGCACAATGTGGGCGCTTTCAGGATGAACTTTAGCCGGGGAGCGTTTGGGCGCCCCAGTCTGATACTGCCGCCCACGCGCAGAACAACTTGTGAGTGCACGTGGGTCCCGGCGGTCCCACTGGCCTAGCGCTACCATGTTTAGACAGCGAAAGTCCGTCCCCGGGCACCACGTCTGGCTCGCTTATTCAGGGAGCATGGCGACGTGGGCACGGTAGGGCACCCGCGGAGCCCAGGCGGACCGGGGACGCGCGAGCCTACGCGTTAGCGGGCTACGGTGGAATCAACGGCTTCGGCCACGGCCGAGCCGATACTCGGCCCGGTCGCCCGGAAAATGAACTGGTTCGACGCCCGCGCTAGAGAGGTCGCGGGCGACTGAGATGTATTAACCAATAATTAATTAATTTGAGACGTCCGATTTCTAGTGTTTGGAAATTTGGAAGAGCTTGACCCTAGCCTTTCCCTTGCGAGGGCAAGGAGGAACTTAACACTTGACACTTAAGCTTAGTTTGAAGTACACCCTGCCAGCGCTCCCGATGGGATGGCAGGGCAACCAGAAGGGACGAGGTTCTCCTGACCACGTGGCCCTCGATCTGGGAAGCGAGAGGCGTTCCATTAGTGGACGCGCCCCTCACGCCCGACTTTTGGGCGGCCCCGGCAGGCCGTTTGTTTTGACGTTCCGTGACAGGCCCCGCACCCCCACCTCCGGGCCGACCGGGCGACCGGAATGAATCCCGGTGTCCCGATCCGAGCCTTCAGAGCGGGCCGGCTGCACTTTCTGTCCCTGCGGTCCCAAATACCGGAACCACCCGAATGCCACTTTATTCGACAAAATGAGGTGCGGCCTACAGCCTTAGAAAACCAACCCTATATAAGTCAATACCTCCAACGACACAGGCGCGCATTCATGCCGCGTGACGTGGTGACGTCATCGCGCTTTCACCTTAAAAGATTTATTTGATATAAATTGATATTTTTATATAAGCCTTAGAAAACCAACCCTACAGAAGTCAAATGGTCCAATAAAGGGTGATGGGAGGGTGATGGGAGGGTGATGGCAGGGTGATGGGAGGGTGATGGCAGAGGGTGATGGGGGAGGGTGATGGCAGGGTGATGGCAGGGTGATGGGAGGGTGATGGGAGGGTGATGGCAGGGTGATGGGAGGGTGATGGGGGAGGGTGATGGGGGAGGGTGATGGGGGAGGGTGATGGGGCAGGGTGATGGGGCAGGGTGATGGGAGGGTGATGGGAGGGTGATGGGAGGGTGATGGGATGGGAGGGAGGAGTTTGTTTTGACGTTCCGTGACAGGCCCCGCACCCCCACCTCCGGGCAGACCGGGCGACCGGAATGAATCCCGGTGTCCCGATCCGAACCTTCAGAGCGGGCCGGCTGGGGAGTGCCAAGCACCCCGTACCTGCACTTTCCGTCCCTGCGGTCCCAAATACCGGAACCACCCGAATACCACTTTATTTGACAAAATGAGGTGCGGCCTACAGCCTTAGAAAACCAACCCTAAATAAGTCAATACTTCCAACGACACAGGTGCGCATTCGTGCCGCGTGACGTGGTGACGTCATCGCGCTTTCACCTTAAAAGATTTATTTGATATTTTGATATAAAACCTTAGAAAACCAACCCTACAGAAGTCAAATGGTCCAATAAAGGGTGATGGGAGGGTGATGGCAGGGTGATGGGAGGGTGGTGGGAGGGTGATGGCAGGGTGGTGGGAGGGTGATGGCAGGGTGATGGCAGGGTGATGGGAGGGTGATGGCAGGGTGATGGGAGGGCGATGGCAGGGTGATGGCAGGGTGATGGGAGGGTGATGGCAGGGTGATGGGAGGGTGATGGGGGAGGGTGATGGGGGAGGGTGATGGGGCCTCCCTATAGAAGTCAGTATCTCCAACGACGCAGGCGCGCATTCGTGCCGCGTGACGTGGTGACGTCATCACACTTTCCCCTCAAAAGACCCATTTGATATAAGTTAATATTCTGATATAAGCTTTAGAAAACCAACCCTATATAAGTCAATACCTCCAACGATACAGGTGCGCAAAATACAAAATCACAAAAGATTTATTTGATACAAGTTAATATTTTGAATAACTCGGTCAATATCAGTCCGAATTTCGCCAAATAAAGGTTGCCGTTATCCACAGATACCCCTGTGTCCTCCTAGAGGCAAAGTCAGGATGAATTTCGCAAAAAATAAAGTCCTTCGGCAACGAAGATTTAACATGGGGCTTTCCTATGTAACTTTACCCCGAGGTAATTTCACCAAAAATCCCCGAAATTTCGCGGGTCCCGTTCTATTGAGTGTTAAGCTAATCTAGCGACTGCAAAATCTGAAAACAGAATTAAGATCCGAGTCCCCGTTCACTCTCGAGGGCTTCCAAGAGCAAATCGCATATATTCCTAATGAAAAAACCCCGGAGTTCCTAAATCCCAAGTCCCATGCCATCCGATGTCAATCCATATATCTATACCTTACTACGAACGTTCTGCATCTAATGATAAGCATTAAAACCATCAAAAAATATTTTGTGACCACTTTATTTAACAAAATGAGGTGCGGCCTAGCATCTAGTCGAGACCAAGTCACCCAGGCCGATCACCCATTCCGACCCCAAATTCCTCATCGACGATAACTAAACAATATATTATATGAATCGCACCGTACATACCTCCTTCTAGATCTTGTTCTTGTCTTGATATACTCACTCAGGCTCACTCTATCACGACTGAGTCCTCTCAGCTCTTCCAAATGGCGTCCGTTCCGCCTCGTGTCCAGTCCAACTCCGAGCTCTTCTTCTTCGAAAGACCTTTGACCCTCATGGTGGGGGCGTGATGACGTCACTGCGCTTCAGTCTTAGAAAACTAAGGGCGTGATGACGTCACTGCACTTCAGTCTTAGAAAACTAATTTTTATATAAGTTAATATTTTCAATAACTCCTAGAGGCGAAGTCTTAGCGAATTTCGCAATAAGAAATAGAGTCCTTCGGCGACGGAAATTTAACACGGTGTTTTCCTATGTAACTTTACCCTGAGGTAATTTTACCAAAAATCCCCGAAATTTCACGGGTCCAGCCCTATTGAGTGCCTGCGGCCTCTCAAGTCCCTTCACAGAGTCGGGCTAGAGTCAAGCTCAAAAGGGTTTTCTTTCCCCACTGATTCCGCCAAGCCCGTTCCCTTGGCTGTGGCTTCGCTGGATAGTAGATAGGGACAGTGAGGATCTCGTTCATCCATTCATGCGCGTCACTGTTTAGATGACGAAATGTATGAGTTCATTCATTTTCGCTGCATGATTTCTCGGGTGACACGGTCACAATTTCGGTCTTCGAGGCCGGCCGATAGGCATAGTGTGACCGGAAGGGACGAGGTTCTCCTGACCACGTGGCCCTTGACTTGGTTTGTCCGCACAATGTGGGCGCTTTCAGGATGAACTTTAGCCGGGGAGCGTTTGGGCGCCCCAGTCTGATACTGCCGCCCACGCGCAGAACAACTTGTGAGTGCACGTGGGTCCCGGCGGTCCCACTGGCCTAGCGCTACCATGTTTAGACAGCGAAAGTCCGTCCCCGGGCACCACGTCTGGCTCGCTTATTCAGGGAGCATGGCGACGTGGGCACGGTAGGGCACCCGCGGAGCCCAGGCGGACCGGGGACGCGCGAGCCTACGCGTTAGCGGGCTACGGTGGAATCAACGGCTTCGGCCACGGCCGAGCCGATACTCGGCCCGGTCGCCCGGAAAATGAACTGGTTCGACGCCCGCGCTAGAGAGGTCGCGGGCGACTGAGATGTATTAACCAATAATTAATTAATTTGAGACGTCCGATTTCTAGTGTTTGGAAATTTGGAAGAGCTTGACCCTAGCCTTTCCCTTGCGAGGGCAAGGAGGAACTTAACACTTGACACTTAAGCTTAGTTTGAAGTACACCCTGCCAGCGCTCCCGATGGGATGGCAGGGCAACCAGAAGGGACGAGGTTCTCCTGACCACGTGGCCCTCGATCTGGGAAGCGAGAGGCGTTCCATTAGTGGACGCGCCCCTCACGCCCGACTTTTGGGCGGCCCCGGCAGGCCGTTTGTTTTGACGTTCCGTGACAGGCCCCGCACCCCCACCTCCGGGCCGACCGGGCGACCGGAATGAATCCCGGTGTCCCGATCCGAGCCTTCAGAGCGGGCCGGCTGCACTTTCTGTCCCTGCGGTCCCAAATACCGGAACCACCCGAATGCCACTTTATTCGACAAAATGAGGTGCGGCCTACAGCCTTAGAAAACCAACCCTATATAAGTCAATACCTCCAACGACACAGGCGCGCATTCATGCCGCGTGACGTGGTGACGTCATCGCGCTTTCACCTTAAAAGATTTATTTGATATAAATTGATATTTTTATATAAGCCTTAGAAAACCAACCCTACAGAAGTCAAATGGTCCAATAAAGGGTGATGGGAGGGTGATGGGAGGGTGATGGCAGGGTGATGGGAGGGTGATGGCAGAGGGTGATGGGGGAGGGTGATGGCAGGGTGATGGCAGGGTGATGGGAGGGTGATGGGAGGGTGATGGCAGGGTGATGGGAGGGTGATGGGGGAGGGTGATGGGGGAGGGTGATGGGGGAGGGTGATGGGGCAGGGTGATGGGGCAGGGTGATGGGAGGGTGATGGGAGGGTGATGGGAGGGTGATGGGATGGGAGGGAGGAGTTTGTTTTGACGTTCCGTGACAGGCCCCGCACCCCCACCTCCGGGCAGACCGGGCGACCGGAATGAATCCCGGTGTCCCGATCCGAACCTTCAGAGCGGGCCGGCTGGGGAGTGCCAAGCACCCCGTACCTGCACTTTCCGTCCCTGCGGTCCCAAATACCGGAACCACCCGAATACCACTTTATTTGACAAAATGAGGTGCGGCCTACAGCCTTAGAAAACCAACCCTAAATAAGTCAATACTTCCAACGACACAGGTGCGCATTCGTGCCGCGTGACGTGGTGACGTCATCGCGCTTTCACCTTAAAAGATTTATTTGATATTTTGATATAAAACCTTAGAAAACCAACCCTACAGAAGTCAAATGGTCCAATAAAGGGTGATGGGAGGGTGATGGCAGGGTGATGGGAGGGTGGTGGGAGGGTGATGGCAGGGTGGTGGGAGGGTGATGGCAGGGTGATGGCAGGGTGATGGGAGGGTGATGGCAGGGTGATGGGAGGGCGATGGCAGGGTGATGGCAGGGTGATGGGAGGGTGATGGCAGGGTGATGGGAGGGTGATGGGGGAGGGTGATGGGGGAGGGTGATGGGGCCTCCCTATAGAAGTCAGTATCTCCAACGACGCAGGCGCGCATTCGTGCCGCGTGACGTGGTGACGTCATCACACTTTCCCCTCAAAAGACCCATTTGATATAAGTTAATATTCTGATATAAGCTTTAGAAAACCAACCCTATATAAGTCAATACCTCCAACGATACAGGTGCGCAAAATACAAAATCACAAAAGATTTATTTGATACAAGTTAATATTTTGAATAACTCGGTCAATATCAGTCCGAATTTCGCCAAATAAAGGTTGCCGTTATCCACAGATACCCCTGTGTCCTCCTAGAGGCAAAGTCAGGATGAATTTCGCAAAAAATAAAGTCCTTCGGCAACGAAGATTTAACATGGGGCTTTCCTATGTAACTTTACCCCGAGGTAATTTCACCAAAAATCCCCGAAATTTCGCGGGTCCCGTTCTATTGAGTGTTAAGCTAATCTAGCGACTGCAAAATCTGAAAACAGAATTAAGATCCGAGTCCCCGTTCACTCTCGAGGGCTTCCAAGAGCAAATCGCATATATTCCTAATGAAAAAACCCCGGAGTTCCTAAATCCCAAGTCCCATGCCATCCGATGTCAATCCATATATCTATACCTTACTACGAACGTTCTGCATCTAATGATAAGCATTAAAACCATCAAAAAATATTTTGTGACCACTTTATTTAACAAAATGAGGTGCGGCCTAGCATCTAGTCGAGACCAAGTCACCCAGGCCGATCACCCATTCCGACCCCAAATTCCTCATCGACGATAACTAAACAATATATTATATGAATCGCACCGTACATACCTCCTTCTAGATCTTGTTCTTGTCTTGATATACTCACTCAGGCTCACTCTATCACGACTGAGTCCTCTCAGCTCTTCCAAATGGCGTCCGTTCCGCCTCGTGTCCAGTCCAACTCCGAGCTCTTCTTCTTCGAAAGACCTTTGACCCTCATGGTGGGGGCGTGATGACGTCACTGCGCTTCAGTCTTAGAAAACTAAGGGCGTGATGACGTCACTGCACTTCAGTCTTAGAAAACTAATTTTTATATAAGTTAATATTTTCAATAACTCCTAGAGGCGAAGTCTTAGAGAATTTCGCAATAAGAAATAGAGTCCTTCGGCGACGGAAATTTAACACGGTGTTTTCCTATGTAACTTTACCCTGAGGTAATTTTACCAAAAATCCCCGAAATTTCACGGGTCCAGCCCTATTGAGTGCCTGCGGCCTCTCAAGTCCCTTCACAGAGTCGGGCTAGAGTCAAGCTCAAAAGGGTTTTCTTTCCCCACTGATTCCGCCAAGCCCGTTCCCTTGGCTGTGGCTTCGCTGGATAGTAGATAGGGACAGTGAGGATCTCGTTCATCCATTCATGCGCGTCACTGTTTAGATGACGAAATGAATGAGTTCATTCATTTTTGCTGCATGATTTCTCGGGTGACACGGTCACAATTTCGGTCTTCGAGGCCGGCCGATAGGCATAGTGTGACCGGAAGGGACGAGGTTCTCCTGACCACGTGGCCCTTGACTTGGTTTGTCCACACAATGTGGGCGCTTTCAGGATGAACTTTAGCCGGGGAGCGTTTGGGCGCCCCAGTCTGATACTGCCGCCCACGCGCAGAACAACTTGTGAGTGCACGTGGGTCCCGGCGGTCCCACTGGCCTAGCGCTACCATGTTTAGACAGCGAAGGTCCGTCCCCGGGCACCACGTCTGGCTCGCTTATTCAGGGAGCATGGCGACGTGGGCACGGTAGGGCACCCGCGGAGCCCAGGCGGACCGGGGGCGCGCGAGCCTACGCGTTAGCGTGCCACGGCGGAATCAACGGCTTCGGCCACAGCCGGGCCGATACTCGGCCCGGTCGCCCGGAAAATGAACTGGTTCGACGCCCACGCTAGAGAGGTCGCGGGCGACTGAGATGTATTAACCAATAATTAATTAATTTGAGACGTCCGATTTCTAGTGTTTGGAAATTTGGAAGAGCTTGACCCTAGCCTTTCCCTTGCGAGGGCAAGGAGGAACTTAACACTTGACACTTAAGCTTAGTTTGAAGTACACCCTGCCAGCGCTCCCGATGGGATGGCAGGGCAACCAGAAGGGATGAGGTTCTCCTGACCACGTGGCCCTCGATCTGGGAAGCGAGAGGCGTTCCATTAGTGGACGCGCCCCTCACGCCCGACTTTTGGGCGGCCCCGGCAGGCCGTTTGTTTTGACGTTCCGTGACAGGCCCCGCACCCCCACCTCCGGGCCGACCGGGCGACCGGAATGAATCCCGGTGTCCCGATCCGAGCCTTCAGAGCGGGCCGGCTGCACTTTCTGTCCCTGCGGTCCCAAATACCGGAACCACCCGAATGCCACTTTATTCGACAAAATGAGGTGCGGCCTACAGCCTTAGAAAACCAACCCTATATAAGTCAATACCTCCAACGACACAGGCGCGCATTCATGCCGCGTGACGTGGTGACGTCATCGCGCTTTCACCTTAAAAGATTTATTTGATATAAATTGATATTTTTATATAAGCCTTAGAAAACCAACCCTACAGAAGTCAAATGGTCCAATAAAGGGTGATGGGAGGGTGATGGGAGGGTGATGGCAGGGTGATGGGAGGGTGATGGCAGAGGGTGATGGGGGAGGGTGATGGCAGGGTGATGGCAGGGTGATGGGAGGGTGATGGGAGGGTGATGGCAGGGTGATGGGAGGGTGATGGGGGAGGGTGATGGGGGAGGGTGATGGGGGAGGGTGATGGGGCAGGGTGATGGGGCAGGGTGATGGGAGGGTGATGGGAGGGTGATGGGAGGGTGATGGGATGGGAGGGAGGAGTTTGTTTTGACGTTCCGTGACAGGCCCCGCACCCCCACCTCCGGGCAGACCGGGCGACCGGAATGAATCCCGGTGTCCCGATCCGAACCTTCAGAGCGGGCCGGCTGGGGAGTGCCAAGCACCCCGTACCTGCACTTTCCGTCCCTGCGGTCCCAAATACCGGAACCACCCGAATACCACTTTATTTGACAAAATGAGGTGCGGCCTACAGCCTTAGAAAACCAACCCTAAATAAGTCAATACTTCCAACGACACAGGTGCGCATTCGTGCCGCGTGACGTGGTGACGTCATCGCGCTTTCACCTTAAAAGATTTATTTGATATTTTGATATAAAACCTTAGAAAACCAACCCTACAGAAGTCAAATGGTCCAATAAAGGGTGATGGGAGGGTGATGGCAGGGTGATGGGAGGGTGGTGGGAGGGTGATGGCAGGGTGGTGGGAGGGTGATGGCAGGGTGATGGCAGGGTGATGGGAGGGTGATGGCAGGGTGATGGGAGGGCGATGGCAGGGTGATGGCAGGGTGATGGGAGGGTGATGGCAGGGTGATGGGAGGGTGATGGGGGAGGGTGATGGGGGAGGGTGATGGGGCCTCCCTATAGAAGTCAGTATCTCCAACGACGCAGGCGCGCATTCGTGCCGCGTGACGTGGTGACGTCATCACACTTTCCCCTCAAAAGACCCATTTGATATAAGTTAATATTCTGATATAAGCTTTAGAAAACCAACCCTATATAAGTCAATACCTCCAACGATACAGGTGCGCAAAATACAAAATCACAAAAGATTTATTTGATACAAGTTAATATTTTGAATAACTCGGTCAATATCAGTCCGAATTTCGCCAAATAAAGGTTGCCGTTATCCACAGATACCCCTGTGTCCTCCTAGAGGCAAAGTCAGGATGAATTTCGCAAAAAATAAAGTCCTTCGGCAACGAAGATTTAACATGGGGCTTTCCTATGTAACTTTACCCCGAGGTAATTTCACCAAAAATCCCCGAAATTTCGCGGGTCCCGTTCTATTGAGTGTTAAGCTAATCTAGCGACTGCAAAATCTGAAAACAGAATTAAGATCCGAGTCCCCGTTCACTCTCGAGGGCTTCCAAGAGCAAATCGCATATATTCCTAATGAAAAAACCCCGGAGTTCCTAAATCCCAAGTCCCATGCCATCCGATGTCAATCCATATATCTATACCTTACTACGAACGTTCTGCATCTAATGATAAGCATTAAAACCATCAAAAAATATTTTGTGACCACTTTATTTAACAAAATGAGGTGCGGCCTAGCATCTAGTCGAGACCAAGTCACCCAGGCCGATCACCCATTCCGACCCCAAATTCCTCATCGACGATAACTAAACAATATATTATATGAATCGCACCGTACATACCTCCTTCTAGATCTTGTTCTTGTCTTGATATACTCACTCAGGCTCACTCTATCACGACTGAGTCCTCTCAGCTCTTCCAAATGGCGTCCGTTCCGCCTCGTGTCCAGTCCAACTCCGAGCTCTTCTTCTTCGAAAGACCTTTGACCCTCATGGTGGGGGCGTGATGACGTCACTGCGCTTCAGTCTTAGAAAACTAAGGGCGTGATGACGTCACTGCACTTCAGTCTTAGAAAACTAATTTTTATATAAGTTAATATTTTCAATAACTCCTAGAGGCGAAGTCTTAGAGAATTTCGCAATAAGAAATAGAGTCCTTCGGCGACGGAAATTTAACACGGTGTTTTCCTATGTAACTTTACCCTGAGGTAATTTTACCAAAAATCCCCGAAATTTCACGGGTCCAGCCCTATTGAGTGCCTGCGGCCTCTCAAGTCCCTTCACAGAGTCGGGCTAGAGTCAAGCTCAAAAGGGTTTTCTTTCCCCACTGATTCCGCCAAGCCCGTTCCCTTGGCTGTGGCTTCGCTGGATAGTAGATAGGGACAGTGAGGATCTCGTTCATCCATTCATGCGCGTCACTGTTTAGATGACGAAATGAATGAGTTCATTCATTTTTGCTGCATGATTTCTCGGGTGACACGGTCACAATTTCGGTCTTCGAGGCCGGCCGATAGGCATAGTGTGACCGGAAGGGACGAGGTTCTCCTGACCACGTGGCCCTTGACTTGGTTTGTCCACACAATGTGGGCGCTTTCAGGATGAACTTTAGCCGGGGAGCGTTTGGGCGCCCCAGTCTGATACTGCCGCCCACGCGCAGAACAACTTGTGAGTGCACGTGGGTCCCGGCGGTCCCACTGGCCTAGCGCTACCATGTTTAGACAGCGAAGGTCCGTCCCCGGGCACCACGTCTGGCTCGCTTATTCAGGGAGCATGGCGACGTGGGCACGGTAGGGCACCCGCGGAGCCCAGGCGGACCGGGGGCGCGCGAGCCTACGCGTTAGCGTGCCACGGCGGAATCAACGGCTTCGGCCACAGCCGGGCCGATACTCGGCCCGGTCGCCCGGAAAATGAACTGGTTCGACGCCCACGCTAGAGAGGTCGCGGGCGACTGAGATGTATTAACCAATAATTAATTAATTTGAGACGTCCGATTTCTAGTGTTTGGAAATTTGGAAGAGCTTGACCCTAGCCTTTCCCTTGCGAGGGCAAGGAGGAACTTAACACTTGACACTTAAGCTTAGTTTGAAGTACACCCTGCCAGCGCTCCCGATGGGATGGCAGGGCAACCAGAAGGGATGAGGTTCTCCTGACCACGTGGCCCTCGATCTGGGAAGCGAGAGGCGTTCCATTAGTGGACGCGCCCCTCACGCCCGACTTTTGGGCGGCCCCGGCAGGCCGTTTGTTTTGACGTTCCGTGACAGGCCCCGCACCCCCACCTCCGGGCCGACCGGGCGACCGGAATGAATCCCGGTGTCCCGATCCGAGCCTTCAGAGCGGGCCGGCTGCACTTTCTGTCCCTGCGGTCCCAAATACCGGAACCACCCGAATGCCACTTTACAGCCTTTACAGCCTCTGTCCCTGCGGCCTACAGCCTTAGAAAACCAACCCTATATAAGTCAATACCTCCAACGACATAGGCGCGCATTCGTGCCGAGTGACGTGGTGACGTCATCGCGCTTTCACCTTAAAAGATTTATTTGATATAAATTGATATTTTGATATAAGCCTTAGAAAACCGACCCTATAGAAGTCAAATGGTCCAATAAAGGGTGATGGGAGGGTGATGGGAGGGTGATGGCAGGGTGATGGGAGGGTGATGGGAGGGTGATGGCAGGGTGATGGGAGGGTGATGGCAGGGTGATGGGAGGGTGATGGCAGGGTGGTGGGAGGGTGATGGGGCAGGGTGATGGGGCAGGGTGATGAGAGGGTGATGGGAGGGTGATGGGAGGGTGATGGCAGGGTGATGGCAGGGTGATGGGATGAGAGGGAGGAGTTTGTTTTGACGTTCCGTGACAGGCCCCGCACCCCCACCTCCGGGCCGACCGGGCGACCGGAATGAATCCCGGTGTCCCGATCCGAACCTTCAGAGTGGGCCGGCTGGGGAGTGCCAAGCACCCCGTACCTGCACTTTCCGTCCCTACGGTCCCAAATACCGGGACCACCCGAATACCACTTTATTCGACAAAATGAGGTGCGGCCTACAGCCTTAGAAAACCAACCCTATATAAGTCAATACCTCCAACGACACAGGCGCGCATTCGTGCCGCGTGACGTGGTGACGTCATCGCGCTTTCACCTTAAAAGATTTATTTGATATAAATTGATTATTTGATATAAGCCTTAGAAAACCAACCCTACAGAAGTCAAATGGTCCAATAAAGGGTGATGGGAGGGTGATGGCAGGGTGATGGGAGGGTGGTGGGAGGGTGATGGCAGGGTGGTGGGAGGGTGATGGCAGGGTGGTGGGAGGGTGATGGCAAGGTGATGGGAGGGTGATGGCAGGGTGATGGGAGGGTGATGGCAGGGTGATGGGAGGGTGATGGCAGGGTGATGGCAGGGTGATGGCAGGGTGATGGGGGAGGGTGATGGGGCCTCCCTATAGAAGTCAGTACCTCCAACGACACAGGCGCGCATTCGTGCCGCGTGACGTGGTGACGTCATCACACTTTCCCCTCAAAAGACCCATTTGATATAAGTTAATATTCTGATATAAGCTTTAGAAAACCAACCCTATATAAGTCAATACCTCCAACGATAAATTGACTTGACATTTGAAGAGGATTTACATATCAGGTCACTGATTTCAATCACCAATTATATTTTAGGTCAACATAGACCAAATATGAACAAATTATTTTGTGGAACTCGCAAGTATCGTGCTATGCACGATATATTTCTTGTTTGTTTGTCTGTTTGTGAACAAGATATCTCAAAAAATTGTGGATGGATCTGGATGAAATTTCGTGGAGATGTTGGGTATGTGACAAAATGAAATGATCGAATTTTGGTTCAGGTCCGAATCCAGATACGGCCTATCAGTCGGATACAAAACCTAAACTGTTGCGTCTGGTGAAGGTATACACTCTACCAAGTGACGTTATAGTTTCCAAATGTTTCTATATCATCACAATTACTTTAGTCAAATGCAGTAATTTTTATTTTTTTTCTCCCCCAGAGTTAACAAGCCTTTTCTCAGAGATGAATCAGTCACTGAAGCACGTGTTCTTCCTCCAAGCGATTTTTAATGAGCCAGCGCAGATTCGGCCCTGGACTTTCAGTGTCTTCTTCTTCACCTACGTTGTAACGGTCACTCTCAACCTGGTGTTGATTCTGCTCATTATCTTGAGAAAGCAGTTACACAAACCTGTCTACATCTTCCTTGCTTATTTGTTATTCATGGACATTATATGTTCAACAACTGTGCTGCCTCGCCTCATGTTCAGTATCATCGTAAATAACGAAACTCGGATAAGTCTTTGTTTCATTCAGGCTTTTTTCATTGGATTTTATTCTGGGATGGAGCCTTCCATACTTGGAATCATGGCTATCGATCGTTACCTGGCTGTCTGCCATCCGCTCCGGTACAGTGTCCTGATCACGAATAGCAGAGCTCACATAGTCATGTGGGCCACACTGTGCTGGTGTTTCCTTACTATCGGGGTTCAATACCTGTTATTGTTGCGATTGACGTTCTGCAAGGATGTACTTCCCAATGTCACATGTGTTTTCATTGCTATAGCTAATCTTTCATGTGACGATATCACAGTTAATAGTATGTATGGAATTGCATTGTCTTCTATTATGCTCTGCTCTATCATCACTGTTGTCATCGTCACATATGGTTTAATTCTGTACACATGTCTATGTTCTGCCCAGAACTCAAAAGGAAAGGACAAGGCTCTACACACTTGTCTCACCCATTGGCTGGTACTTTTTCTCTTCCTTTTCTCCTTTCTTTTTACTGTTATCTCTCAGCGTCTGTCAGCTGGAAAGTCTTTCTCTCACGTTGTCAAACACCTGAGTGATTCATTGTTCTATTTGCTGCAGCCTATTGCAATTCCGATTGTTTACGGATTACGTACAGCTGAGATCCGTCAGGGTATGATGATGCTCCCTCGGATGTTTGTGAAAATAAAACGATTTTGTATCCTGTGAAAGTTATCTGACTTTGAACATCATGTGACCCTCCGATCTCTATCTTGCCCTGTTTCTTCCTGCCAAGTTGTATGTAATTAGTCACATGTGTGTTCTTCCATGATGTTTCTTCATTGCTGTTTGTGGTGGGGCTTTGACCATGCTGCACCCATGCTTGGATGTATTTTGCCTCTCCTGCATGCTTCCATCTAAACCCTCCCTGCCTGCTATATCAACGACACTTACTGGAGACTAAGTCCACATCAGCACATTTTCCCTCAGTCTACGTTCATTCCAAATGTGACAGAACAAGAAATGATAGGAGAAAGGCACACCATAATCCAATTAGTCCTCATACTACAATCAAGTAAAACATGAATATTTCCTCCCACTCTGAAATTTCTCAATCATTCCTAAAATTTTCAAAAATGCCAATGATCTCATTCAATGTTGAAATGAAGTATCCCCGCTACCCCTATGTCATATCAGAGGGTTCCATAGCCCTGAGCGTGGCTTATCTCATGCTGCATCTGGCGCCTCTTGCTCCTAGGTGGTCCAATAGTAACACCTGTAGTGGTCCGTGAGCAACTTTTCTCCAAGGCTCATGGTACCGGAATAGTCACCTGCAGCCGTCAAGGAGCCCGTTCCTCCTTGACCTTCCCGAGTTTGGAGTGGCAACAGATGCTCGTATCGGCCCCACCTTTCTTTTTCAGCTCTCGGAGCCAAGCATGGGTTGAGCAACCAGATTTCTACCCCATCTACAATCTAACTCATCAGTCATTACTATTTTGGCTGGAAGCGTTTCTCCTCTTATCTTCGGCATGCATAGCCTATAAACACAGACCTCGCATCACTGCACTCATTCCACTCACATGGACGCACACACCCCACTGGAAGGAACCTCTACACAGGAGCAGGAACACTTTACATGGCTACTCTCATCCTCTGCACTCTCTGTGTGTGTGGCGACATATCTGGTGAAGACCACCTGCTCCTCCCAACAGTTCAAGCTCGTGGGCCTGCAGGCACTCCACCACACTAACCTCTGCACATACCTGGCTCACTCACACTCTCCTCCTCCAACTCTGTGCCTCCCTCCACTGGTCTCCTTGTGGCTGTACTACTACAATTCCCGCAGGGTCTGCACTCTTGCTCACCATAGAATCTCTGCTCCCACTTGCCACAGGTTCTGACCCTGGACTCATCATGGGTATTTCACACTATCTTCTGCCACAGGGTTAAAAACACTTTACCATGGGGCTCAACATATTTACTTATCACAGAGGTCTCACTAGTCTATCACCCTGGTCAGGGGTGGTCTTCGTGATTCTGGGACCCTGGGAAAAAGTCAAGGATATGGGCTCGGAAGTAAATGGGAAATATTTATTATATGAGGACCTGGAAGGCTGTAGGATCTGCCTGGATGCCAGAATGCACCAGCAGGGAGAGGAATTAGAATTTGTGCAGCACCGGGGCGGTGGTTTGGAGCATCAGGTGGAGGAAACCATGGAGGCCCGTGTAACGGAACCAGACAGGGTGGTTATAGATAAAGACCTGTTGGGGCCACAATTGATTGGGGATGAGATTAATGATGTGACACAGCAGCGACCGAGCACTTTGGACAATATCGTCGAGGAGGAGATTGCTCGGATCCAACAGAGTCTGGGAAATGAGGTGAGCCGGTCCATCAAATATCCCCAGGAAGAGAATAAAGTGACCGAGGGGACCCTCACCACGAAAATCAATTGGGCAGCAGAGGCTCCGACATTGGATACCCAGCAAGGGGAGTGTTTTGGCTCTGAGCTGGACTTGGACATGGAGTAGTCCGGAACTAGAGCTTCGGAAAAAGCGATCCCAATAGGGAATTTGGAGCAGCTGCAGGGAGGGTCAGAAAAACCAGAAGAAGGGGGTTGTAACCTGCAGCTGCGGTTTGGCATGGGAGATATAAATTTTTAAAAGAAAAAGGAAATTTATATTTAAATGGGAAATTGATTTGGCGCAGCCTTGGAGGGATTTGGTCCCCGGGCTGTGGGATTCGGACCAGGAGAGGTCCTTGGGGTCGTCCTCGTGCAAAAGCTGCACGGAGCGAGCTTGCGGGCTTATCAGGGAGGCTTGGCGTGACACACGTGTCTCAGCATACCTCAGATCAAACCAGCATCAACCGTGCATAAATTTGCATATTCGATCATTTTTGACAAAGTTATGGCACTTTGTTTATTCTAGAGCTCTCCTCAAGCCGCAACGCGCGCCCTCAGCCTCGTCTCGCGAACGTCAAAAGCGTTACACAGCACGCTTTTTCAGGAGGGGCGGCCGTCGAAGGTGAGCAACATATATATACACATCGATCATTGATCGTGAACCGAAAAATATAATAGCCGTCGAAGCGCGTACGTATTATGTTATGAATAAACGTGTACGTATTATGTTGAAAACCAGATTATGCTGGATCCCTTGGCTTGAGAATTCCGAAGCTGTGACGCACCAAATCGCTCAATGGAGGCCGCCATCTTGCGGATGAGGAAGTGTGCATAACAAATTGAAAAAAGTTCAATAGGAGTTTGTTTCACCCATCTTTGTTTGATTCACAATCTTATGCACCTCTAATTTGTAATAAAAATACTTTAAGACCAACCTCACCCCGCACGGGCCTGGTTATTTTCAACGAAAAGCGTCACCAAACACCGGAACCAATGAGATGCGAGCATTTGAAAAAATATTTCAGAAACCAAATCACTCAATGAAGGACGCCATCTTACGGATGTGGAAGTATGCATTAAAAAATTTCGAAAAAGTTCAATAGGAGTTTGTTTCACCCGTCTTTGTTTGATTCTCAATCTTATGCACCTCTAATTTGTAATTAAAATACTTTAAGACGAACCTCGTTATCTTCAACGAAAATCGTCACCAAACACCGGAACCAATGAGATTCGAGCATTTGAAAAAATATTTTTAAAAAGCTTTTTACACGTTTTGGAGGGTGAAAACGGCGTCAAATATTCTAAAATTGACGAAGAATTATTTTTTAGAAATCTCGCGGCCGTAGGGGATAGTTTTTCATGGCCGGAAATATCCGAAGTTGAGACGGATTTCACCGAATTAATCAAGAAGTAAATTATAACCAATTTTAATCTCATCCAGAATGCAAAATTTTAGGTCTGAATTTGCGAAATTTTGTGAGCTAACCAATCAGCGATCAGTTTAGGTCAGCCAATCAGCGCCATCGACAAGGTTTGATTAACGACAGTCACACATTGCCGTTGAAACGGCGCTATCGTCTGACCTGTCGGCACTGATCTTACTGCAAGCTAACTTCTTCTGGTGGGGGAAGCCGCAGTGCCCAGAGAGAACCAGTCCTGACAGCGACTGAAGTTATAAGACTACACACATACTGTGAAAACGTATGTTAAGCCCAGTTAAAATATCTTAAAATAGGCCTTGAGTTAGCACATCGTATAGTTACTTCCTTAAGCTTCTTGTGACATTTATTGTATGTCGGTATTGGGGAGGACTGTCTGCTCTTCTCTTTTACCAAGTCTTACCAGGTACGGTACCTACTACACCTACCTACTACCAACTACCTTACCTACTGATGCCGTAGTGATGGGTAAAATAGTGGCAAGAGGCTTTGGCTTCGCCGGCTCATTGCGGCTTTGCAGTCGGGTACTAGTAGCCGGCGAAGCCGTTGTTGTCAATGAACGCGTATGTATTATGTTGAAAAGCCAGATTTTGCTGGATCCCTTGAGAATTTCGAAGCTTTGACGCACCAAATCGCTCAATGGAGGCCGCCATCTTGCGGATGCGGAAGTATGCATAAGAAATTGAAAAAAGTTCAAAAGGAGTTTGTTTCCCCCGTCTTTTTTTGATTCACAATCTCATGCACCTCTAATTTGTAATTAAAATACTTTAAGACCAACCTCGGCCCACACAGGCCTGGTTATCTTCAACGAAAATCGTCACCAAACACCGGAACCAATGAGATTCGAGCATTTGAATAAATATTTCAAAAACCAAATCACTCGATGGAGGCCGCCAACTTCCGGATGTGGAAGTATGCATAAATAAATTGCGAAAAAGTTCAATAGGAGTTTGTTTCACCCGTCTTTTTTTGATTCACAATCTTATGCACCTCTAATTTGTAATTAAAATACTTTAAGACCAACCTCGTTCCCTGGGCCCACACGGGCCCTGGTTATCTTCAACGAAAATCGTCACCAATTACCGGAACCAATGAGATTCAAGCATTTGAAAAAATATTTCAAAAAAGTTTATTACCACATTTCGGACGCTGAAAACTGCGTCAAATATACTAAAATTGACGAAGAATTATTTTTTAGAAATTATTTTTTCACGGCCGGAAATATCCGAAGTTGAGACGGAATTCACCGAATTAATCAAGAAGGAAATTTTATAAATTTTAATCTCATCCAGAATGCAAATGGTGTCATTTTGAACTAGGTACGGTACTTACTACACCTACCTACTACCAACTACCTACTACCAACTACCTAACCTACTGATGCCATAGTGATGGGTAAAATAGTGGCAAGAGGCTTTGGCTTCGCCGGCTCATTGCGGCTTTGCAGTCGGGTACTAGTAAATTATAGTCAGGTTCACTATGTTTTTTCATTCAAAATTTTGGTAGATTAGCAAAACTATACATTTTTGGAATATTCAGAGCATGAGGAATCCAAAAATTAATGTTTACATTTGCGTGGACACCTTTGCGAAAATGACACTCAGGACAGTGATGAAGATCGGTAAAAGCATATTCCTGAACGGTATAGACCTCGTAGATCCTGTGTATGGGATTTATAGTTCAATCTGATACTACCTATAACTTCCTATAACAACCTATAACTTCAAAGGACTTGCAATATCATGTATTATGTAATACAGTTATATCACAAATATAAAGACAATGGTTTTCAATTACCTTTGTTTGTTGCTTTTCTATAATCCTGAGCACTATTTTGAAGCCTTTATTGGATTCCTTGACCCAGAAAACATAGGATTAGCATATTTAATTAAGTCTCTAGGTTGACTAGAAGCCGAGATCGCGCAAAATATGTATTTTATGGCGGCCATTTTCAAAATCCAAAATGGCGGCCATGCAGGTGTCTGTGCAAATGCCAACATAGATTTTCAGATTCTCCATGCTCTGAAGATTCCAAAAATGTACAGGTTTGCTAATCCCAAAATTTTGAAAGAAATTATATTTGTTAACATAGTGAACCTGACTATCTTCATCACTGTCCTGAGTGTCATTTTCGCAAAGGTGTCTACGCAAATGTAAACATTAATTTTTGGATTCCTCATGCTCTGAATATTCCAAAAATGTATAGTTTTGCTAATCTACCAAAATTTTGAACGAAGTTATATTTGTTAACATAGTGAACCTGACTATTACTGATGGTTTCAGAGTTATGACGTCTTTAAGCATGAACCTTTAAAACCGAGCTCCTCCCTCATTTTTGATCCAATCGAGGGGAAACTTCACAGATCTGTTCAGCATGTCAGTCTACTAAAATGTCCTTTTGGAATTTGCGATAGGACACGTGGTTTGGCAGATATCGTTAATTAAACGAAAAAAATAAAAAATAAAAATGGATATCTCTTGAATCGCTAGTACCTCAGATCGTGAGTTGGTAATAATTTATATAATTCACACAGTGCAATACGTGCAGGCCGCTCCACGGAGCGACCTTGCGGGCTTATCAACGAGGCGAGGCGTGACACACGTGTCACAGTATACCTCAGATCAAGTTTGAAAACCAGCGCCAACCGTGCATAAATTTGCATATTCGATCATTTTTGACAAAGTTATGGCACTTTGAACTTTGGCAGGGGAAATGTATTGCAGCGCAATACTCTGAATGCTTGTTTTCATTATATTTTAATTTTTAATGGTTTAATGTTATTAGATTTAATGTTAATAATGTTATTAGGTTTAATGTTAATTCTATTTAGTATTACTTTTTTATTTTTAGTATTTTAGTTTATCATTATTTCATATTTCTCCCCCAGGGTCGTCAAGCCTTTCTTGAGATGAATCAGTCACTGAAGCATGTGTTCTTCCTCCAAGTGATTTTCAATGAGCCAGCGCAGGTTCGGCCCTGGACATTCAGTGTCTTCTTCTTCACTTACATTGTAACGGTCACTGTCAACCTGATGTTGATTCTGCTCATTATCCTCAGAAATCAGTTACACAAACCTGTCTATATCTTCCTTGCTTATTTGTTATTCATGGATATCATATGCTCAACAAATGTGCTGCCTCGGCTCATGTACAGTATCATTGTAAATAACGAAACTTGGATCGGTCATTGTTTCATTCAAGCTTTTTTCATTTCATTTTATGCTGGGATGGAAACTTACATACTTGGAATCATGGCTATCGATCGTTACCTGGCCGTCTGCCATCCGCTCCGGTATGGTGTTCTGATCACGAACAGCAAAGCTCACATAGTGATGTGGGCCACACTGTGCTGGTGTTTCATCACGAGAAGTGTTCAACCCTTGTTATTGTTGCGATTGACGTTCTGCAAGGATGAACTTCCTAATGTAGGATGTGTTTTCATTGCTATTGCTAAACTGTCATGTGATGATATCACAGTTAATAGTATGTATGGAATTGCATTGTCTTCTATTATGCTCTGCTATATCATCACTGTTGTCATCGTCACGTATGGTTTCATTTTGTACACATGTTTATGTTCTTCCAAGGACCCCGATGGAAGGAATAAGGCTCTGCACACATGTATCACTCATTGGCTGGTACTTTGTTTCTTCCTTTTCTCCGTTCTTTTCAATATTTTTTCCCAGCGTCTGTCAGCTGGAAAGGCTTTCTCTCACGTTTTCAAACACCTGAGTGATTCATTCTTCTATTTGCTGCAGCCTCTTGCAATTCCAATTGTTTATGGTTTACGTACAGCTGAGATCCGACAGGGTGTGATCATGCTCCCTCGAATGTTTCTGAAAATAAAAAAGTGATCTGACTTTGAACATCATGTGACATTCCATTATTTATCGTGCCTGTAACATATTGTGCTTTACGGTAATGGAATGGAGCAGATGGTGCTTTACGGTAATCGGGCAGACGTCCCTGATCGGGAGCAAGGTTGGGCTTCCGGGAAGGGGCGGGGAGAGCAGGAGCTCGGGCGTGATGGCGGCTGGCTTGCAGCTCGAGCATTGAACGGTGATTCAACATTTTGCCTTTACTGGATTGGCCTTTGCCTGATACACATCAGTCGGCGACGAGGATAAATCGGCAATACATGAACTTTCTGTGAATTATTTTGGGGTGAATCATTGCGCAATTCGGCAAGATTATTGAATTCAACGCAGATGCTGATGACTGGGCCCAATATACGGAGCGGCCCGGCCAGTACTTCATCGCTAATGATATTGAAGATGCTGGCAAACGGCAGGCTGTTTTACTCAGTGTTTGTTGATCTCAAACGTATGGCCTTATGCGTAGTCTTGTGTCGCCTGCCAAACCGTCTGACTAAACCTTCGAAGAACTGTGTGAGCCAATTCAAGAACACCTTCATCCCAAACCGTCTCCGATTGTACAAAGATTAAAATTAAATTCGTGTTTCAGAAACCAGGACAATCAATCACAGCATTTGTTGCTGAATCTGAGGCTCGTGTCAGAGTTCTGTGAGTTTAGGGCGACACTGAAGGAAATGCTCAGGGGTAGACTGGTGTGCGGGGTCCAAGATGAGCACATTAGTAGTGTAATAATGTTGCTTCTGGGACACCTCCGTTTAACATGGGAAATCCCTATCTAATGTCATTTACCCCCTTGTCTTTTTCAAAAATCATAAACACCTCTATTTCTCCCACCCTCATCTTTATGAACCTTTTGTCTGTAGTACCTATCCTTAATGTTGTTCATTAGACCACTCAAACACTACAAATATTTGTTTTCTCTTATAGACCTATCATCCTTCTTCTACATATCATCTGGCAGATTAATCTTTGACCCACTCAAACATTGACCCATTCACTTCCATATTAATTCTTTCCCTCCCTCATTGCCCCTAAACACCTATATTTCTCACACCCTGTTCTTTACGAACCTTCTAACCTTTTGACATGTTATCCTTATTCATTAGACCACTTAAACACCTGTGATCCTTCTGACCTCATGGACCTTTTAACCTTTTACTCTTAATATCATCTGGTGAATATAACCCACTCAAACAACGACCCTACAAATATTTGTTTATGCGTGGGAAATAATTTAATTCTCCTACAACTCTCTTCACCATCTAATATATTAACAAAAAATATGTTTGAGTTTGGTTCTTTATTAAGATATTTTAACTGAGCTAAGATAAAATGGTAAACCTCCCTCAATGTTCTTGTTTGAGCGCCTCCAGTGCCACATACCATTTTTTGGTAAGCTCCGCCCACTTTTTGGTAAACCACGCCCATTTTTTACTAAGCCCCGCCCACTTTTTGTTAAGCCACGTCCACTTTTTACTAAGCCCCGCCCACTTTTGCTAAGCTCCTCCCACTTTTGCTAAGTCCCACCCACTTTATAAACTCTTCAGCATTGTATCATTTCCAGGTAATACATTACATCATTTTCAGGGAATTTCCATCACATCATTTCCAGTTAAGACACGCCCAGGGAATTTCCACAGGAAGACACACCCAGTCCTTATAAAAGGCACCGACCACACAGGCTTTTTCAAACACGCTTTCTGCTTCACTTGAGAATGGACTACTATGCCGAAATGGAATGGGATAACTTTGCTATTCCATGGAGTCCTACTACCTGTGTAGAACTCAACCTTCAGATTGATGAACTGGACTCGAACCTCTTATCAATGGAGGTAAGTTTGTTTATTTTTTTTTTTTTTTTTTTTTTTTTTTTTTTTTTAAGATGAGACTCGTGTAAGAGTTAACAAAGTTTATTTTAATATTCATAGAGCTTGATTTATACAAATAAAAAATATTGTATTAAATTAATACATTGTTATTTTCTTTCACAGGAAATTGTATCTGAGATACGAAATGAAAATTCTGCTTTTAACACAACTTGGGATGAAGTTATTTTTTTGTTTGAAGACATTTTGAACAACCAAGACCCCCAGAACGAGTTCTACCTTGATGACCCAGCCAAAGAGTTATACCTTGGAGATCCACAAAATCCTGAAAAAGAGTTTTACCATGATGATACTTGTTGTGAGTTATCAAAACAAAACCCACTGAACAAGTTCTACCTTGATGAGCCAGAATACAAGTCATACATTGGAGACCCACAAATTTCTGAAAATTGGGAAAGGAGAGTTCTCCCTGATGGTCCGCAGTTATACTATGTGAGACACATCATAGAAACCCTAAAAAATTGGGCAAGGAGAGTTCTCCCTGATGGTCCGCAGTTATACTATGTGAGACACATCATAGAAACCCTAAAAAATTGGGCAAGGAGAGTTCTCCCTGATGGTCCGCAGTTATACTATGTGAGACACATCATAGAAACCCTAAAAAATTGGGCAAGGAGAGTTCTCCCTGATGGTCCGCAGTTATACTATGTGAGACACATCATAGAAACCCTAAAAAATTGGGCAAGGAGAGTTCTCCCTGATGGTCCGCAGTTATACTATGTGAGACACATCATAGAAACCCTAAAAAATTGGGCAAGGAGAGTTCTCCCTGATGGTCCGCAGTTATACTATGTGAGACACATCATAGAAACCCTAAAAAATTGTGAAATGGGAATTCTCCCTGATGGTCCGCAGTTATACTATGTGAGACACATCATAGAAACCCTAAAAAATTGGGAAAGGGAAGTTTTCCCTGATGGTCCGCAGTTATACTATGTGAGACTTATCACGGAAACCCCCAATATTTCTGAAAATTGTGGTTTTACCTTGGGGACTTGGAAAGATGGTTATATTTTTGGAGACTCGGAATGGGGGTTTTGTTTTGATGACTCGGAATGTGATACCTATCTTGGAGGCTCAACAGGAATGTGGTTATACCTTGGGAACTTGGAAAGTTGGTTTTATTTTGGAGACTCTACCTGTGGGGTTCCTCTTGGAGACTCTTTGGATTCTAAAGCAATGAACAATGTTCTTTATTTAATGACGCTTGATTTAAGCAATATCAAGAAAGTTCGAGGAAGAAAATGCTGGAAAATTCTTTCTTCCCATTTCTACTTCTTCAAACTTAAAAGCCTTGAAAGACAGAATTGGAGGAAGAGGAAAAAAAAAAAAAGAAATACGTATTTAAAAAAGAAGAAAAGAAAGATTATGTTAGGGTTTGGGTGGGATTTTGAATGTGAGGGTTAGGGATGGGGTTGGGTTAGGGTTGGGATTTTGAATGTGAGGGTTAGGGTTGGGGTTGGGTTAGGGATGGGGTTGGGTTAGGGATGGGGTTGGGTTAGGGATGGGTTGGGTTAGGGTTGGGATTTTGAATGTGAGGGTTAGGGTTGGGGTTGGGTTAGGGATGGGATTGGGTTAGGGTTGGGATTTTGAATGTGAGGGTTAGGGATGGGTTGGGTTAGGGATGGGGTTGGGTTAGGGATGGGGTTGGGTTAGGGTTGGGGTTGGGTTAGGGATGGGGTTGGGTTAGGGATGGGGTTGGGTTAGGGATGGGGTTGGGTTAGGGATGGGGTTGGGTTAGGGATGGGGTTGGGTTAGGAATGGGTTGGGTTAGGGATGGGTTTGGGTTAGGGATGGGGTTGGGTTAGGGCTTGGGTTGGGTTAGGGTTTGTATATTATTATGACTCACTCGCACATACACACACACACAAAAGTTAAGCCCCAACTAAAAAGTTGTGGGATTCTGTGTTTGGGGTTCACAGATTTAAAAACGTATCCCCATTATACACACACAAAAGTTAAGCCCCAACTAAAAAGTTGTGGGATTCTGTGTTTGGGGTTCACAGATTTAAAAACGTATCCCCATTATACACACACAAAAGTTAAGCCCCAACTAAAAAGTTGTGGGATTCTGTGTTTGGGGTTCACAGATTTAAAAACGTATCCCCATTATACACACACAAAAGTTAAGCCCCAACTAAAAAGTTGTGGGATTCTGTGTTTGGGGTTCACAGATTTAAAAACGTATCCCCATTATACACACACAAAAGTTAAGCCCCAACTAAAAAGTTGTGGGATTCTGTGTTTGGGGTTCACAGATTTAAAAACGTATCCCCATTACATTTTATTTATTTATTTATTATTTTCAAGGGTATTATCTGCTTACTTGTGTTTTTTGTAATTCTTGTGAGTAAAATGAACCCAAGATTTCTTCTCCATTTAAATCATATAATTTGTAGGTCCAAGGGACTGTATCCATTACATCAATGATTTTAAATAATTCACGAGTCCATTTTTGTGTATAACCTTTCTCAAAATGACTTTTCCATTTGTATATTCTTACAATATCACCAACTTTAAACTTGGGCTTTCTCAAATTAATCTCCTTTTCATATTCTAATTTTGTAAATGTTTCTGATGGTTTTGATTGTGTTGATGAATGAACTGTATTATTGTAATTATCTACAATATCCTGAATTAAATACACCCATTTTTGAGAACCGAGTTGTGTGAATTTTTTATATAATTTCTCTTTTAAAGTACGATTAAAACGCTCAATAACAACTGCCTTTCCTTCATTAAAGGTGCTGTATAATTTAATACCCTTCCCCTTAAGAAATTTCATGAATATTTTGTTATAGAACTCTGTTCCCTCATCAGTCCATAACTTCTTTGGTTTCCTTTTATCCCGATCAAATATTAGCTTAAAGGCTAACATTAAAGTATCACCCCTTTTATTTTTTAAAGGGACAACCCAGGCAAATCTACTCCTCAAATCAATAACGGTTAAAGCATACCTGTATCCCCTGTCATTATTCAATTCAATTAAATCAGCGGACCATATGTGGTCAGTGTATTTAGAATAAACCTTCCTTCTTTTAAACTTTGTGATTATAGGTTTGTGTAATTCTTCAGCCAAAAGCTCCTCAGTCTTGATGGCATCATTAGAGCCTAATAGTTTTTTGAGGAATAACCAAGACCAAGTTTCAATTTAGCATTTATCAAATTTCTCACAATAAACCTATCAACTTTCTCTCTCAACGTTGGATTTTGTATCAAAGACAAATTATACAACATTTCGCTGTCGGCTTTATGTTTTTCAGTCAACGTAGTGGTTTTCCCATAAGCAATATCATGCTTCATACACACTTCGTCAACCCTATTTGTAGGTTTAGACCAAGGTTTAGGATTGTCAGCCTCATCTAATCTTTTATCCAAGTTTGTTCCTGGACCACAGAAAGAATACCCTGGAAGGTGTAATTCCCCTGGAATTCCAGTTGTTGTAAATTTACTTCCTGACAGAAACTTTTGTATGTCTCCTCCTCTTTTAGGAGAGATGAATTGGCACTTTTTAGAGCCACATACTTGACATATTCCTTTTTGATAAACTCTATTATTTTTAGCTTTAACATAAGAGATATTTTTAGATTTAGTTTTCTTTTTACATTTGAGACAATAACTCATATTTATTTATCAGAAAAATTCCGACAGAGTATCAAAACCTTTTTGGTTTTCAACATATACATTTCAATCTTTATTTTTAAAACATAAAGAATCCTAAGGAATGCCTTCACTCTCTCCTCCATTTATTTACAAATAAAAACTAACTAAAGTCAATGACACCAACATCATCAATCACATAATCTTTTCCTTCTTCTTCTTCTTCTTCTTCTTCACCACTTTCTCGTTTAAATCTCCTCCCTGAAATTGAAGACATTGACGTTCTTATTTTTGAAACCATTATCTTCATAAGAGTTGTTAATTCTTTAATTTCCTCTTCGGTGCGTTGAGATTGATTTATTTGCTTTAATACACTCAATCTTTTATGAATCTCAGTGATTTCCATCTTTTTATATTTTTCCTCCCTCTCTCTTTGCTCCCTCTCCTCCTCCTCCATTTTCTCCCTCTCCTCCTTCTCCTTTTTCTCCCTTTTCTCCCTTTCCTCCTTCTCCCTTTTCTCCCTTTCCTCCTTCTCCTTTTTCTCCCTCTCCTCCTTCTCCTCCCTCTCCCTTTCCTCCTTCTCCTTTTTCTCTCTTTCCTCCTTCTCTTCTTCAACTCCTTCCTCATCCCTTGCTACCCTTGAGTTTGAACCCCAAAGAATATTATACATATACTCATCTGGATTTTGAGATATTCTTGTATCTATAATTATTTTTCTCATAATAGGATACCAATAAGATTTGTTGACGATTTCTAAAAGAGTTTTATATTTCATAACTTTGAGAAGTTCATTTTTATTTAATATTTTAAACAAGTCTCTATTTGTGGGTTTAACAATATCAGTATAAGGCCAGTTTTTTATGACAAAATTCCCATGTATATGCTCCAAATCATAAGGTATGTAATACCGAGCACCCTTTTCTTGTAGGTATCCTTGAATACAAAAATTATAATTCTCTTGTAGTCTTCTTCCTGCCATTTATGTATCAGAAATATATGTGAGATTAATATTATGACAGGTAATACCACCCCATCTTCCCACTACCAAATCGGTTTGTATTCCTCGGCTTTCTATCCTTATCTCATTACCTTCCTTCTTTGTCATGCGAACCATCGCTATACTATCATATATTTTTATTTTCTTAAAATCACGTATTTGTTGTTTACTAATTGTACTTCCACATAAATCCTTATCTTCACCAAGTGGATAATATTCTTCTTTACGAGACTGATTTAAATCATGTAGGTCTTCTATGTTTATTGAAAAAGACCAATTATACCCTAAATCAGGCATATCATACCCCCATTTATTAATTCGCATATTAACTAAATGTCCTTCTTTATAAAATTTAATTGTAAGCAGGTAGTTAAATTCAATGAGGAAAGGTGTATGGTCAGTATAACCAGGTGTTGTGGTTGTAAATTTTACTTGTTTCACAAAACGTGCTGTTTTCTTTAAAGATATATATTGTGATAAATCACTGAATCTAATCAAGTCATTCGCATCTGTAGGGTTTGGATAATTGATTAATTTATAAGTATTCTTCATATTAATATTTTTACTTACACTATATTTTTGTCGTTCAGCCTGTGCCTTTGTATAATAATTTGATAAATCAATATCCTGAGAGGATTTTCCAAAGATAGAACCATCTTTTCCAACATAGGTCATTTATATTAGATAAAAAATGATATCATAAAAATTTTCATTATTGTTGAGTTGAAATAATACATATAAACATAATTGGCCACAACATTTAGAATTAATTTCTTGAACTTGGAATGTTTGATAAACACCATTCTGTAAGAATTGTATTACTTCAACAGGTGGTGGCATACCATAACTATCAAAATAATATTTATCCTGACTATTATGAATACAAACCCAATGAGAACCATTCTGTGTGTCTAAATTCATAATAATATTCTTTGTATTCTTATTTATATGTGTTAATTCATCTCTCATACAAATAACCACATTATCAATTTTTAGTGTTTTACAATACTTAGCTGGTTCTATATTTGACGTTGTATTCTTTCCAAATTGTTTAAACCATTTATCCATTTATTTATGAGAAAGATACAATCCATTACCCCGTTTAGTTAGTTTAACACCCGCTTGAGCGATAGAGGAAAGCATATCTCCAACCAACAATCTAGCTTTATCAGGTAGACTTTCAAGTTTTTGAGCAAAATCTACAATTACACCACTTCCACTAATTTGTTTCTCCAACTCCTTGTTATGTCTTTCCAATTCTTTTTGAGCTTTTAGTTGTGCCTTCCTTTCGTTAGCAGTTTTTACCGCTGCTGAAATACCACCAGTCAATGCTCCCGCCGCACTTAAACCAGCAAATAAAGGAATTAGAAACGGGAGAAATCCTCCTCTTGACTCATCTATTGAATATTTCTTTAACATAGGTTTCGTCATTTTAATTTTAAGTGATCCAACATCATTTAGTGTTTTTACTTGTGTGTGTGTGAGTAAAACATCAATTCTTACAGCTCCTTTTCTTTGAATTGTATTAACATTAATAATACAAGGCTTTTGATTTTGAATACAAGATGTTAATTTATTAAGATTGATTTGATTAACATATACCCCAACCATTTATTTATGAGAAAAAACCTATGTGATATTAATCATAACACCATTATCTGTATTAATCTGTAATTCTGTTTCCTCCAAAAGCAAACAATATGCATTAACCTCTTCACTCTCCCCTCTTTCAATGTATAGAGAAGTATCCACTCGATTAGACTTTATAGTTTCCTTTTGAGAACTCAGGTCAATTGCGTAGATTGTATAAAGTTTTTGAAACGCAACCATATCCAAAATAGGATCATTATTACCATTACTTTCACACACCTTTTGGTAGGACTTGTAGGCTTCCGCATAATCATTTTTTTCCCAATCAATTTCCAATCTATCTCGCGGATAAAATGTGCCATCAAGAGAAACCCGAAGTTGTTTCACCTTAGCATTATCACTCAGCGCATTATTCTTATTAGTACCGTCCTCTCCATCTGGTTTTTTAAAAATGAGCCAGAGGTATCGTGGCTTTCCTTGAAGAACACCCAAATTCCAAGTGTAGGTAGTGTGTTCCAGTTTAACGTGTTGACATCTTCTTTTAAGGTATGATACATTTAGCGGTTTCTTTGAGTTAAGTCTTCTATTTAACATCTCTTCCGTTTTAAGATTAGGAGTATATTCACTGATATACCAACACAAATCATTAATAACAAATTTATTGTTGTCTCCAAAAGCATTTTCATCCCCAAAAAGCAACCTATTTACATTATCATTCCTTTGTAGTTGAAATCTAATTTTAAGACCATACAAAACTTTATCATAATCGCAAAATCCAAATATACCTTTAAGAGGTACTGCTACGGTAAAACTATTCACTGCTTTTGTTTCATCATTATACATTGCCTTCCTTTGACTATAACCAGGGTCTGCGTTTGTACCCGTTGACATATCAGGAATAAAACCTTCAACAGCTCCCTTACCCATTCTATCACTAAACGAATATAGTGTAAATTTCATCATTTCAGATGTAGCAGAGACATAATCAACCGCTTCAACCTCTTGTGTTCCAATATACAGGCGGACACTGTCAAACATTTTCCAGAAGAAATCATTTACGAGTGTAGCATTAGTATTATTCGCAGCCTTAGTGAATTTAAATTTACACAGCAAGAAACTATCAGCTATATTCAAGTAAGTTTGTTGATTATTTATTTCAAAACTTTTTGTTCCGTTTGAATTCCAGTCTGTTCCTGTTATAGCATTTACCTTAAAATAGTCTTCCTTTTTAGTGGAGTTTGAAATGATAATCGTATCATCCAAATCATAGATACTATCAATCGCTTCCATACTTGTATTTATATAGCATTAAAATTGTTGAAACCCTGACCCAAGTATTTTAATGATTTTTTGTCGTTCTTGTGAAGATAGTTGAGTTTTACCTTTTTTTATTTCTTTGATTGCTTGTAATTTATGAGACTCCTTTTGAGCATCTTTTATACTCTTTATAGCACCCGCAACGGAGCCCACGGCAGAAGCAGTTGAACCAATTAGGTCTTTATGTTTAAGGATGGTTGAACCAATACCCATTAGAGTATCAATTATCCCATCTCCTTTATTTCGAAATTGATGACCTACACCTCGTTGTCTCTTAGGTTTATAGTATCCTCTACCCACATACCTTGTATAGTCTGGTGAAAGGAACATGCCCTCCCCTGTAATTATTTTATATTTTCCCAACTCGTGTTTTCTCACAATAACCATTATTTATTTATTGAAAAACTTCACGTAGGTGAATTCTGATGGATATAATTTCATCATTAAAGGATATCATACGATTATCTTGGTCGGTTATCCTAAAATTTACTCTGTATATGGTTTTTCCTGACACAGGTAAATAGACAAGATTTTTTGGTTCCATATTAAATTTATAACCAATCGGGGTTGAGTATGCACTGAATGAAAATATTGTATTTGTTCTTATTCCATCGTTATAAGCACCATCAATCAAATCACAATGAATTAATACTGAATTTATACCGGAGGATATTTGGATAACATTATCACTGTAAAACGTCCCGTTATTTTCAATCTTTTTTGAAGAGAAACCCAATAGCTCTCTAAACGAATTTTCAATCGTGAAATCAACTTTATAATTATTTTTAAGTTTAATAGTTGATTTTGAAGTGTGTTTTTGAATATCTATTACAATATTTTTTGGTTCATCACCTTTTTCTTTCATAAGGCGAGAGACTTCTGAAGATATTTGAGAAATCTCGTAAGCTCCAGGTGAAACAGTTATAGTTTTATATCCACTTCCTGGATTATAACTAAACTTGCTGTTTTTCTCTGTGATATTAAACAAGGTATTATAAGTTTCCATCGACAATAAAGATGCCTCATATGAGGTAAGGGGGTCAAGTTGTAGTGGGTAAGGGAATGAAGCTGTGTAATCGCTCGTTGTGAAATTAAAACTAAGAATTGTGCTTCTCATCTTATTTAATATCTAATAAAATATCTTTGTATTGACATTTATTAATTATTTTCATATTCATCAACTGATCTAAAATGGCTGAGGATTCATTAAAACAATTGTTGTTTCCAGCCTTCTTACTACCTAACAACAATAATAGCCTATTAACTAATTGTGATGGGTCATTTGGAAGAAAACTAACACCTGAACCAAGTTTACTTAAAGCATCAATAATATGTTTCTCCTTCTCATTCTTCTTACTTTTACCAGCAACAGAAACTCCATAATCAAGTGCATTTAACAACTCAATATATACCCTATCTTCCTCTCTTTCCATATCAAGTGGTTCCTCAAAATATTTTGAACCGCTGAATCCGGGGTTTGTTAGAAGAAACATTAATCTTGGAGTTAATTTAACATTTGGTTGAGTAGAACTCAAGAACATCAATTCATCATTAAATATCAATACCTTTTCTTCCACAAGATGAAACACTGCTGGTTCTTCTGTTGGAATGAGACCTGCTCTGGTTTTTGAACCCGCCGAATATTCATTGTTTTGAAGAGCTTCCACAACATAATTAGGGGGTTGATTTACCTGCTCAAGTTTCCGAAATAATCCCTCGTCATCATATTCTAATTCACCAAGTTCTTGTTTTGTTATCTGACTAAAATCTTTGAGCATTTGAAGTTTTTTCGGAGTAAATTCTACCGTGGGAACTGTAGGTGAGTGTTGAGTTTTCAAAAGTGGTTTAAAGAATTTCTCTTGTTTTCTTTCAAAGGCTTCTTCACCAGTTAGTTTCTGTCTCCGTTTCTTCTTTATCTCTTCCTGTTGTTTAACAACTTTTGAAACTAATTGTTGATGTTCCTTAAACTTTCTTTCTCTTTCTTCGGTATTCATTTTCTGTATTTATTTATTGAAAAATATCATTTAGTATCTCATCTTGTTTCACAACAATATATTTATATTTTCCAATCGTGTGTTTCATATAATTTTCAAATTCTTTTTTACTACATAACGTAGAGCAATTATCTCTCCAAAAATTATTTACATCTATTGAATTTAACTTAAATAAAATAAAAGTATTGGCATTGTTTCTTATTGAGCGTCGAGGGAGTTGAAAATATGATTGACTAAGATATATACAATTACAAGAAGAATGTCTCCCTCTTGTATAGTAGCTATCCATTACTGTTTGGTTTCTCTCATTAACACAATCATCAAAGATGACGAGGTTCTTTTTTGATTTATCTAAATCTTGAGGTGAAGGTATATCATCAGTAGTGTAATAATGTTGCTTCTGGGACACCTCCGTTTAACATGGGAAATCCCTATCTAATGTCATTTACCCCCTTGTCTTTTTCAAAAATCATAAACACCTCTATTTCTCCCACCCTCATCTTTATGAACCTTTTGTCTGTAGTACCTATCCTTAATGTTGTTCATTAGACCACTCAAACACTACAAATATTTGTTTTCTCTTATAGACCTATCATCCTTCTTCTACATATCATCTGGCAGATTAATCTTTGACCCACTCAAACATTGACCCATTCACTTCCATATTAATTCTTTCCCTCCCTCATTGCCCCTAAACACCTATATTTCTCTCACCCTGTTCTTTACGAACCTTCTAACCTTTTGACATGTTATCCTTATTCATTAGACCACTTAAACACCTGTGATCCTTCTGACCTCATGGACCTTTTAACCGTTTACTCTTAATATCATCTGGTGAATATAACCCACTCAAACAACGACCCTACAAATATTTGTTTATGCGTGGGAAATAATTTAATTCTCCTACAACTCTCTTCACCATCTAATATATTAACAAAAAATATGTTTGAGTTTGGTTCTTTATTAAGATATTTTAACTGAGCTAAGATAAAATGGTAAACCTCCCTCAATGTTCTTGTTTGAGCACCTCCAGTGCCACATACCATTTTTTGGTAAGCTCCGCCCACTTTTTGGTAAACCACACCCATTTTTACTAAGCCACACCCACTTTTTGTTAAGCCACGCCCACTTTTTACTAAGCCCCGCCCACTTTTGCTAAGCTCCTCCCACTTTTGCTAAGTCCCACCCACTTTATAAACTCTTCAGCATTGTATCATTTCCAGGTAATACATTACATCATTTTCAGGGAATTTCCATCACATCATTTCCAGTTAAGACACGCCCAGGGAATTTCCACAGGAAGACACACCCAGTCCTTATAAAAGGCACCGACCACACAGGCTTTTTCAAACACGCTTTCTGCTTCACTTGAGAATGGACTACTATGCCGAAATGGAATGGGATGACTTTGCTATTCCATGGAGTCCTACTACCTGTGTAGAACTCAACCTTCAGATTGATGAACTGGACTCGAACCTCTTATCAATGGAGGTAAGTTTGTTTATTTATTTATTTATTTATTTAATTTTTTTTTTTTTTTTTTTAAGATGAGACTCGTGTAAGAGTTAACAAAGTTTATTTTAATATTCATAGAGCTTGATTTATACAAATAAAAAATATTGTATTAAATTAATACATTGTTATTTTCTTTCACAGGAAATTGTATCTGAGATACGAAATGAAAATTCTGCTTTTAACACAACTTGGGATGAAGTTATTTTTTTGTTTGAAGACATTTTGAACAACCAAGACCCCCAGAACGAGTTCTACCTTGATGACCCAGCCAAAGAGTTATACCTTGGAGATCCACAAAATCCTGAAAAAGAGTTTTACCATGATGATACTTGTTGTGAGTTATCAAAACAAAACCCACTGAACAAGTTCTACCTTGATGAGCCAGAATACAAGTCATACATTGGAGACCCACAAATTTCTGAAAATTGGGAAAGGAGAGTTCTCCCTGATGGTCCGCAGTTATACTATGTGAGACACATCATAGAAACCCTAAAAAATTGGGCAAGGAGAGTTCTCCCTGATGGTCCGCAGTTATACTATGTGAGACACATCATAGAAACCCTAAAAAATTGGGCAAGGAGAGTTCTCCCTGATGGTCCGCAGTTATACTATGTGAGACACATCATAGAAACCCTAAAAAATTGGGCAAGGAGAGTTCTCCCTGATGGTCCGCAGTTATACTATGTGAGACACATCATAGAAACCCTAAAAAATTGGGCAAGGAGAGTTCTCCCTGATGGTCCGCAGTTATACTATGTGAGACACATCATAGAAACCCTAAAAAATTGGGAAAGGGAAGTTTTCCCTGATGGTCCGCAGTTATACTATGTGAGACTTATCACGGAAACCCCCAATATTTCTGAAAATTGTGGTTTTACCTTGGGGACTTGGAAAGATGGTTATATTTTTGGAGACTCGGAATGGGGGTTTTGTTTTGATGACTCGGAATGTGATACCTATCTTGGAGGCTCAACAGGAATGTGGTTATACCTTGGGAACTTGGAAAGTTGGTTTTATTTTGGAGACTCTACCTGTGGGGTTCCTCTTGGAGACTCTTTGGATTCTAAAGCAATGAACAATGTTCTTTATTTAATGACGCTTGATTTAAGCAATATCAAGAAAGTTCGAGGAAGAAAATGCTGGAAAATTCTTTCTTCCCATTTCTACTTCTTCAAACTTAAAAGCCTTGAAAGACAGAATTGGAGGAAGAGGAAAAAAAAAAAAAGAAATACGTATTTAAAAAAGAAGAAAAGAAAGATTATGTTAGGGTTTGGGTGGGATTTTGAATGTGAGGGTTAGGGATGGGGTTGGGTTAGGGTTGGGATTTTGAATGTGAGGGTTAGGGTTGGGGTTGGGTTAGGGATGGGGTTGGGTTAGGGATGGGGTTGGGTTAGGGATGGGTTGGGTTAGGGTTGGGATTTTGAATGTGAGGGTTAGGGTTGGGGTTGGGTTAGGGATGGGATTGGGTTAGGGTTGGGATTTTGAATGTGAGGGTTAGGGATGGGTTGGGTTAGGGATGGGGTTGGGTTAGGGATGGGGTTGGGTTAGGGTTGGGGTTGGGTTAGGGATGGGGTTGGGTTAGGGATGGGGTTGGGTTAGGGATGGGGTTGGGTTAGGGATGGGGTTGGGTTAGGGATGGGGTTGGGTTAGGGATGGGTTGGGTTAGGGATGGGTTTGGGTTAGGGATGGGGTTGGGTTAGGGCTTGGGTTGGGTTAGGGTTTGTATATTATTATGACTCACTCGCACATACACACACACACAAAAGTTAAGCCCCAACTAAAAAGTTGTGGGATTCTGTGTTTGGGGTTCACAGATTTAAAAACGTATCCCCATTATACACACACAAAAGTTAAGCCCCAACTAAAAAGTTGTGGGATTCTGTGTTTGGGGTTCACAGATTTAAAAACGTATCCCCATTATACACACACAAAAGTTAAGCCCCAACTAAAAAGTTGTGGGATTCTGTGTTTGGGGTTCACAGATTTAAAAACGTATCCCCATTATACACACACAAAAGTTAAGCCCCAACTAAAAAGTTGTGGGATTCTGTGTTTGGGGTTCACAGATTTAAAAACGTATCCCCATTATACACACACAAAAGTTAAGCCCCAACTAAAAAGTTGTGGGATTCTGTGTTTGGGGTTCACAGATTTAAAAACGTATCCCCATTACATTTTATTTATTTATTTATTATTTTCAAGGGTATTATCTGCTTACTTGTGTTTTTTGTAATTCTTGTGAGTAAAATGAACCCAAGATTTCTTCTCCATTTAAATCATATAATTTGTAGGTCCAAGGGACTGTATCCATTACATCAATGATTTTAAATAATTCACGAGTCCATTTTTGTGTATAACCTTTCTCAAAATGACTTTTCCATTTGTATATTCTTACAATATCACCAACTTTAAACTTGGGCTTTCTCAAATTAATCTCCTTTTCATATTCTAATTTTGTAAATGTTTCTGATGGTTTTGATTGTGTTGATGAATGAACTGTATTATTGTAATTATCTACAATATCCTGAATTAAATACACCCATTTTTGAGAACCGAGTTGTGTGAATTTTTTATATAATTTCTCTTTTAAAGTACGATTAAAACGCTCAATAACAACTGCCTTTCCTTCATTAAAGGTGCTGTATAATTTAATACCCTTCCCCTTAAGAAATTTCATGAATATTTTGTTATAGAACTCTGTTCCCTCATCAGTCCATAACTTCTTTGGTTTCCTTTTATCCCGATCAAATATTAGCTTAAAGGCTAACATTAAAGTATCACCCCTTTTATTTTTTAAAGGGACAACCCAGGCAAATCTACTCCTCAAATCAATAACGGTTAAAGCATACCTGTATCCCCTGTCATTATTCAATTCAATTAAATCAGCGGACCATATGTGGTCAGTGTATTTAGAATAAACCTTCCTTCTTTTAAACTTTGTGATTATAGGTTTGTGTAATTCTTCAGCCAAAAGCTCCTCAGTCTTGATGGCATCATTAGAGCCTAATAGTTTTTTGAGGAATAACCAAGACCAAGTTTCAATTTAGCATTTATCAAATTTCTCACAATAAACCTATCAACTTTCTCTCTCAACGTTGGATTTTGTATCAAAGACAAATTATACAACATTTCGCTGTCGGCTTTATGTTTTTCAGTCAACGTAGTGGTTTTCCCATAAGCAATATCATGCTTCATACACACTTCGTCAACCCTATTTGTAGGTTTAGACCAAGGTTTAGGATTGTCAGCCTCATCTAATCTTTTATCCAAGTTTGTTCCTGGACCACAGAAAGAATACCCTGGAAGGTGTAATTCCCCTGGAATTCCAGTTGTTGTAAATTTACTTCCTGACAGAAACTTTTGTATGTCTCCTCCTCTTTTAGGAGAGATGAATTGGCACTTTTTAGAGCCACATACTTGACATATTCCTTTTTGATAAACTCTATTATTTTTAGCTTTAACATAAGAGATATTTTTAGATTTAGTTTTCTTTTTACATTTGAGACAATAACTCATATTTATTTATCAGAAAAATTCCGACAGAGTATCAAAACCTTTTTGGTTTTCAACATATACATTTCAATCTTTATTTTTAAAACATAAAGAATCCTAAGGAATGCCTTCACTCTCTCCTCCATTTATTTACAAATAAAAACTAACTAAAGTCAATGACACCAACATCATCAATCACATAATCTTTTCCTTCTTCTTCTTCTTCTTCTTCACCACTTTCTCGTTTAAATCTCTGAAATTGAAGACATTGACGTTCTTATTTTTGAAACCATTATCTTCATAAGAGTTGTTAATTCTTTAATTTCCTCTTCGGTGCGTTGAGATTGATTTATTTGCTTTAATACACTCAATCTTTTATGAATCTCAGTGATTTCCATCTTTTTATATTTTTCCTCCCTCTCTCTTTGCTCCCTCTCCTCCTCCTCCATTTTCTCCCTCTCCTCCTTCTCCTTTTTCTCCCTTTTCTCCCTTTCCTCCTTCTCCCTTTTCTCCCTTTCCTCCTTCTCCTTTTTCTCCCTTTCCTCCTTCTCCTTTTTCTCCCTCTCCCCCTTCTCCTCCTTTTTCTCCCTCTCCTCCTTCTCCTCCCTCTCCCTTTCCTCCTTCTCCTTTTTCTCTCTTTCCTCCTTCTCTTCTTCAACTCCTTCCTCATCCCTTGCTACCCTTGAGTTTGAACCCCAAAGAATATTATACATATACTCATCTGGATTTTGAGATATTCTTGTATCTATAATTATTTTTCTCATAATAGGATACCAATAAGATTTGTTGACGATTTCTAAAAGAGTTTTATATTTCATAACTTTGAGAAGTTCATTTTTATTTAATATTTTAAACAAGTCTCTATTTGTGGGTTTAACAATATCAGTATAAGGCCAGTTTTTTATGACAAAATTCCCATGTATATGCTCCAAATCATAAGGTATGTAATACCGAGCACCCTTTTCTTGTAGGTATCCTTGAATACAAAAATTATAATTCTCTTGTAGTCTTCTTCCTGCCATTTATGTATCAGAAATATATGTGAGATTAATATTATGACAGGTAATACCACCCCATCTTCCCACTACCAAATCGGTTTGTATTCCTCGGCTTTCTATCCTTATCTCATTACCTTCCTTCTTTGTCATGCGAACCATCGCTATACTATCATATATTTTTATTTTCTTAAAATCACGTATTTGTTGTTTACTAATTGTACTTCCACATAAATCCTTATCTTCACCAAGTGGATAATATTCTTCTTTACGAGACTGATTTAAATCATGTAGGTCTTCTATGTTTATTGAAAAAGACCAATTATACCCTAAATCAGGCATATCATACCCCCATTTATTAATTCGCATATTAACTAAATGTCCTTCTTTATAAAATTTAATTGTAAGCAGGTAGTTAAATTCAATGAGGAAAGGTGTATGGTCAGTATAACCAGGTGTTGTGGTTGTAAATTTTACTTGTTTCACAAAACGTGCTGTTTTCTTTAAAGATATATATTGTGATAAATCACTGAATCTAATCAAGTCATTCGCATCTGTAGGGTTTGGATAATTGATTAATTTATAAGTATTCTTCATATTAATATTTTTACTTACACTATATTTTTGTCGTTCAGCCTGTGCCTTTGTATAATAATTTGATAAATCAATATCCTGAGAGGATTTTCCAAAGATAGAACCATCTTTTCCAACATAGGTCATTTATATTAGATAAAAAATGATATCATAAAAATTTTCATTATTGTTGAGTTGAAATAATACATATAAACATAATTGGCCACAACATTTAGAATTAATTTCTTGAACTTGGAATGTTTGATAAACACCATTCTGTAAGAATTGTATTACTTCAACAGGTGGTGGCATACCATAACTATCAAAATAATATTTATCCTGACTATTATGAATACAAACCCAATGAGAACCATTCTGTGTGTCTAAATTCATAATAATATTCTTTGTATTCTTATTTATATGTATTAATTCATCTCTCATACAGATTACCACATTATCAATTTTTAGTGTTTTACAATACTTGGCTAGTTCTATATTTGACGTTGTATTCTTTCCAAATTGTTTAAACCATTTATCCATTTATTTATGAGAAAGATACAATCCATTACCCCGTTTAGTTAGTTTAACACCCGCTTGAGCGATAGAGGAAAGCATATCACCAACCAACAATCTAGCTTTATCAGGTAGACTTTCAAGTTTTTGAGCAAAATCTACAATTACACCACTTCCACTAATTTGTTTCTCCAACTCCTTGTTATGTCTTTCCAATTCTTTTTGAGCTTTTAGTTGTGCCTTCCTTTCGTTAGCAGTTTTTACCGCTGCTGAAATACCACCAGTCAATGCTCCCGCCGCACTTAAACCAGCAAATAAAGGAATTAGAAACGGGAGAAATCCTCCTCTTGACTCGTCTATTGAATATTTCTTTAACATAGGTTTCGTCATTTTAATTTTAAGTGATCCAACATCATTTAGTGTTTTTACTTGTGTGTGTGTGAGTAAAACATCAATTCTTACAGCTCCTTTTCTTTGAATTGTATTAACATTAATAATACAAGGCTTTTGATTTTGAATACAAGATGTTAATTTATTAAGATTGATTTGATTAACATATACCCCAACCATTTATTTATGAGAAAAAACCTATGTGATATTAATCATAACACCATTATCTGTATTAATCTGTAATTCTGTTTCCTCCAAAAGCAAACAATAAGCATCAACTTCTTCATTCTCCCCTCTTTCAATGTATAGAGAAGTATCCACTCGATTAGACTTTATAGTTTCCTTTTGAGAACTCAGGTCAATTGCGTAGATTGTATATAAACCTTTAAATGCAACCATATCCAAAATAGGATCATTATTACCATTACTTTCACACACTTTTTGGTAGGACTTGTAGGCTTCCGCATAATCATTTTTTTCCCAATCAATTTCCAATCTATCTCGCGGATAAAATGTGCCATCAAGAGAAACCCGAAGTTGTTTCACCTTAGCATTATCACTCAGCGCATTATTCTTATTAGTACCCTCCTCTCCATCTGGTTTTTTAAAAATGAGCCAGAGGTATCGTGGCTTTCCTTGAAGAACACCTAAATTCCAAGTGTAGGTAGTGTGTTCCAGTTTAACGTGTTGACATCTTCTTTTAAGGTATGATACATTTAGCGGTTTCTTTGAGTTAAGTCTTCTATTTAACATCTCTTCCGTTTTAAGATTAGGAGTATATTCACTGATATACCAACACAAATCATTAATAACAAATTTATTATTTTCTCCAAAAGCATTTTCATCCCCAAAAAGCAATCTATTTACATTATCATTCCTTTGTAGTTGAAATCTAATTTTAAGACCATACAAAACTTTATCATAATCACAAAATCCAAATATACCTTTAAGAGGTACTGCTACGGTAAAACTATTCTCAGCTTTTGCGTCATCATTATACATTGACTTCCTTTGACTATAACCAGGGTCTGTGTTTGTTCCCGTTGACATATCAGGAATAAAGCCTTCAACAGCTCCCTTACCCATTCTATCACCAAACGAATATAGTGTAAATTTCATCATTTCAGATGTAGCAGAGACATAATCAACCGCTTCAACCTCTTGTGTTCCAATATACAGGCGAACACTGTCAAACATTTTCCAGAAGAAATCATTTACGAGTGTAGCATTAGTATTATTCGCAGCCTTAGTGAATTTAAATTTACACAGCAAGAAACTATCAGCTATATTCAAGTAAGTTTGTTGATTATTTATTTCAAAACTTTTTGTTCCGTTTGAATTCCAGTCGGTTCCTGTAATAGCATTTACCTTAAAATAGTCTTCCTTTTTAGTAGAGTTTGAAATGATAATCGTATCATCCAAATCATAGATACTATCAATCGCTTCCATACTTGTATTTATATAGTATTAAAATTGTTGAAACCCTGACCCAAGTATTTTAATGATTTTTTGTCGTTCTTGTGAAGATAGTTGAGTTTTACCTTTTTTAATTTCTTTGATTGCTTGTAATTTATGGGACTCCTTTTGAGCATCTTTTATACTCTTTACAACACCTGCTACATTTCCCATGAGAGAAGCAGTTGAACCAATTAGGTCTTTATGTTTAAGAATGGTTGAACCAATACCCATTAGAGTATCAATTATCCCATCTCCTTTATTTCGAAATTGATGACCCACACCCCGTTGTCTCTTAGGTTTATAGTATCCTTTACCCACATACCTTGTATAGTCTGGTGAAAGGAACATGCCCTCCCCTGTAATTATTTTATATTTTCCCAACTCGTGTTTTCTTACAATAACCATTATTTATTTATTGAAAAACTTCACGTAGGTGAATTCTGATGGATATAATTTCATCATTAAAGGATATCATACGATTATCTTGGTCGGTTATCCTAAAATTTACTCTGTATATGGTTTTTCCTGACACAGGTAAATAGACAAGATTTTTTGGTTCCATATTAAATTTATAACCAATCGGGGTTGAGTATGCACTGAATGAAAATATTGTATTTGTTCTTATTCCATCGTTATAAGCACCATCAATCAAATCACAATGAATTAATACTGAATTTATACCGGAGGATATTTGGATAACATTATCACTGTAAAACGTCCCGTTATTTTCAATCTTTTTTGAAGAGAAACCCAATAGCTCTCTGAACGAATTTTCAATCGTGAAATCAACTTTATAATTATTTTTCAGTTTAATAGTTGATTTTGAAGTGTGTGTTTGAATATCTATTACAATATTTTTTGGTTCATCACCTTTTTCTTTCATAAGGCGAGAGACTTCTGAAGATATTTGAGAAATCTCGTAAGCTCCAGGTGAAACAGTTATAGTTTTGTAGGCAGTGCCTGGATTATAACTAAACTTGTTGTTTTTCTCTGTGATATTAAAAAGGGTATTGTAAGTTTCCATTGACAACAAAGATGCCTCATATGAGGTAAGGGGGTCAAGTTGTAGTGGGTAAGGGAATGAAGCTGTGTAATCGCTCGTTGTGAAATTAAAACTAAGAATTGTGCTTCTCATCTTATTTAATATCTAATAAAATATCTTTGTATTGACATTTATTAATTATTTTCATGTTCATCAACTGATCTAAAATGGCTGAGGATTCATTAAAACAATTGTTGTTTCCAGCCTTCTTACTACCTAACAACAATAATAGCCTATTAACTAATTGTGATGGGTCATTTGGAAGAAAACTAACACCCGAACCAAGCTTACTTAAAGCATCAATAATATGTTTCTCCTTCTCATTCTTCTTACTTTTACCAGCAACAGAAACTCCATAATCAAGTGCATTTAGCAACTCAATATATACCCTATCTTCCTCTCTTTCCATATCAAGTGGTTCCTCAAAATATTTTGAACCGCTGAATCCGGGGTTTGTTAGAAGAAACATTAATCTTGGAGTTAATTTAACATTTGGTTGAGTAGAACTCAAGAACATCAATTCATCATTAAATATCAATACCTTTTCTTCCACAAGATGAAACACTGCTGGTTCTTCTGTTGGAATGAGACCTGCTCTGGTTTTTGAACCCGCCGAATATTCATTGTTTTGAAGAGCTTCCACAACATAATTAGGGGGTTGATTTACCTCCTCAAGTTTCCGAAATAATCCCTCGTCATCATATTCTAATTCACCAAGTTCTTGTTTTGTTATCTGACTAAAATCTTTGAGCATTTGAAGTTTTTTCGGAGTAAATTCTACCGTGGGAACTGTAGGGTGTTGAGTTTTCAAAAGTGGTTTAAAGAATTTCTCTTGTTTTCTTTCAAAGGCTTCTTCACCAGTTAGTTTCTGTCTCCGTTTCTTCTTTATCTCTTCCTGTTGTTTAACAACTTTTGAAACTAATTGTTGATGTTCCTTAAACTTTCTTTCTCTTTCTTCAGTATTCATTTTCTGTATTTATTTATTGAAAAATATCATTTAGTATCTCATCTTGTTTCACAACAATATATTTATATTTTCCAATCGTGTGTTTCATATAATTTTCAAATTCTTTTTTACTACATAACGTAGAGCAATTATCTCTCCAAAAATTATTTACATCTATTGAATTTAACTTAAATAAAATAAAAGTATTGGCATTGTTTCTTATTGAGCGTCGAGGGAGTTGAAAATATGATTGACTAAGATATATACAATTACAAGAAGAATGTCTCCCTCTTGTATAGTAGCTATCCATTACTGTTTGGTTTCTCTCATTAACACAATCATCAAAGATGACAAGGTTCTTTTTTGATTTATCTAAATCTTGAGGTGAAGGTATATCATCCGTATTATCACTGAGAATACAAGTTATGGGTTTCGATTTTGATTTCTGTGTATCACAAAATAATTGTATTATATCATCAATATTATAATCATTTAGTTTGTTTTGAAGTTTAAATAAACCGATAATGTCTTCCTTTTTAAGACCAGCATTAAAACCCTGTGAGAGTAGTTGATACTCGGGTTGAAAACTTGACTTTGTAAAAATTATTAAATTATCATAATCTAAAAAATTAGAACCAAGGAGCATCTTTAAAAGTAAACAGGTTTTTCCACATCCGCTTGAACCAACTATTAGACATCTCAATGAATTTGGAATGTTTTTATGGTTATTAAATTTTATCTTATTTTCCCAAACGGGTAAAAAATCATTCATTTATATATTTGGAAAACAAGTTATCCAACTTTTTTTGAGCTATTTGAGAAACTCTATATTTTATCCTGAGTTCGGGTTTAATTTCAAAATAATCCATTATTTTATTTATATAGTATCTTGTATTAACATTTCCATTAAAATTATTTTGAATAATAAATATCATTAAACCCTTATACATTTCCTCAATACAATTAGTCTCTTCCCTTGAAAGAAATGGTGTATTATCATCACAATACTTAACATTCATCTCTCTTATTAATCTTGTAAAGTAATTCATTTTTGGTTCTAATTTAAAAGAGTTATATATTTTTTTATATTTCTTATTATCATTAATTAAAATTAAATCACAGAAAATACATTGTTTATATGAATCCTCATCATTAAGCCCCACTCTATCACAAGCCGGACAATTCTCTAATTTATCATATGGAGAGTCTGGAAATTCTAAATATCCTTCAGAACTTATCATATTTATGTGGTAAATTTTTACTTAAACTAAACGCAAGTTTATTCATTAATAAATACAATGTTTCAAAGCACAAAAGACAAATTTCAATCAATCTCTACTTCGGTGGAAGATATAGAAAAATATGTCAAAGATGTTAAATTGAACAAAGATAAATATGGAAATTTTTGGGTAAAACCAGTTATGGAAAATAACATGAGCCCCTCTATTTCATTTAAAGGAAGAGCTCTAACTATACCTGGAAAGACATCCATTAAAGTAAATCTAACAAAAGTTTCTCCTCTACTCCTGGCAATTTATTCAAAGCTTGAAAAAGTGATTGACCACGATACTTTGAAAAAGAATGATAAGACCATTAATAATTCTAGAGGAGACATTTGTATTTTCTTTAATAATCCAAAGGGTGTAGATCTAAGTAAAATGAATGATGTTAATATTTCTGGTGAAATGTCATTTCGTTCTATGATAGTTAGAGATTATTTAAAGATAACTTTTGATATAAAAATTGTAGAGATTGAATCTGTTAATGAAAGAAAGTATATAGATATTGATGGGAATATTTTTCTTGCTAATTAAATATGAGTCAATACAGCAGTGAAGATTTTACTATTTCATTGAACTCAGACGATAGTGATGATAGTATTTCATTGAACTTGGACGATGGTGATGATAGTATTTCATTGAACACAGATGATAGTTATGATACTAATAGTTTGTGCTCAAATGATAGTTATGAGAGTAGCTTTATTGATGACTCTGAGTATGATTCTGAGTATTCATGTGATAGTTATGACTTAGATGATTCTGAGTGAAAAAGTGTTTTAGTTTAAGCACAGCGATATATATAAAACGGAGCTGTAAAGCTCAAAAGTGTTTTATTTTAAGCACAGTGATATATATAAAACACCACGTTTTCTCACGCTATAAATATGGTTTATTGTGATACTTGCGAGAAGGAAGTAAAATATTATAAACAACATATTCTCACCGCAAAACATACATACAACATTTTTAACAAACTTTCCCCTCTTCCACCTGAAACAAAACACTGTTCTACATGTAATAAAAATATCCTCAAGAAAGGCTTCAAAATACATCTTAAAACAAATCTACATTTATCAAATTTTATCACAACTAAAAACTCTGATGGAGCATTCAAAGGACATATTAAAATAAGAGTCTTTAACTTCAAACCTCCTGAACCAGAGTCTATAGTTGATGCTGTAGAAATAGTTAAACCTGCTGTTCAAACGTTGATTGAAAAAACACTAAAGGAAATGAAACCACTTAAATTTTATATGGGAGTAAAATTAGAAATGACAAAGGATGAAGGAGTTATAGATGCACCATACATGAGAACTGAGCCACACTTTATATCTTCATATCAAGATTTTAAAACATCAGGAGTCTATGATGAACTTATTAAACAAGAGCAAGATGTGGATAATTCAATCGTAGGAAGTGGATTCAATATAGGAAAAATTATTTACATAGACATTCATATTCTTAAATCAGATCCTCTAAAAGCTTCTTCTTACATTGATTTACCCAGTGTTATCAAAAATAGAAAAGCAGTTATCAATATCAAAAATAAAGACAATAAATGTTTTCTCTGGTCTATTTTAGCACACTTACATCCTCCACATTTTCATGATGAAAGAGTATCTCATTATAAAAAATATGAGAATACATTAAATACGAAAGATCTAAAGTTTCCGATGACTTTAAATGATATTCCTAAATTTGAAAAGATGAATAATTTATCAGTTAATGTTTATGGTCTAACAGAAACAAACAACATTCAGGTTTTAAAGCTTTCTGACAATTGTAAACAAACTCATATTAATCTTCTATATTTTAATTCAGACGAAAATTCACATTATACATACATCAAAGATATTGCTAAATTAATAAAACCACAAGTCTGTAAGAGAACAAATAAAATATATATTTGTTTGCGTTGTCTTAACTTCTTCAATTCACAAGAAAGATTAGATAAACATTCAAATTATTGTGGCGAACATAAATCAACGGTAATCAATATGCCTAAAGAAGGCTCAAATATCACATTCAAAGATGAAAATAAAAAGATCAAACATCCATTTGTTATATATGCTGATTTTGAAAGTATTTTAGAAAAAATTGATACTGCTTCTCAAGATCCAAAAGAATCATACACAAATAAATATCAAAAACATACTCCTTGTGGTTTTTGTTATTATATCAAATCATCCGTTGGTGATAAATATAACAAGTTAGAGATGTATAGAGGCTCAAATACCCCAGAGGAGTTTGTGAAACGACTAGAAAAAGACTGTGTTCGATTAACCAAGATAATGAGAGAAACCAATAAACCAATGTCCTTAACAAGTAAAGAAAAAAGGGAATTTATAAAAAACAATGTCTGTCATATTTGTGAGGAGAAAATTGGTAAAGGTCTAAAGGTTAGAGACCATTGTCATCTCACTGGTAAATATAGAGGTCCGGCTCATCAAAGTTGTAATATTAATTATCAACTCCCCTCTTTCATTCCTGTCTTTCTTCATAACAACGCTCATTATGATACACATCTATTTATCAAGGAACTCTCAAAGACTTCTGGAAGTATCTCAGCAATTCCAAACACGGATCAGAAATACATTTCATTCACAAAAACAATTCACACATCTCCTATTACTCATATCAGATTTCTTGATACATTTAAATTCATGGCAAGTCCATTGGTTAACTTGGTTCAAAATCTAAAAGAGTTTCCATGTCTTTCAGAGTATTTTTTAGATAAAGATTTTCTAACACAAAAGGGAATTTACCCCTATGACTATATGGACTCATTTGAGAGATTCAATGAAACACAACTTCCTTCAAAAGAAAATTTCTATAACAAATTAAATAATAGTCATATATCTGATAAAGATTATGTACACGCACAAAATGTTTGGGAAAAATATAACATCAAGAATCTTGGCGAGTATCACGATTTGTATCTCAAAACTGATGTGCTTTTATTGGCCGATGTATTTGAAGCCTTTAGATCTGTTTGTCGCACTGGATATGGATTGGATCCTGCTCACTACTACACAGCACCTGGATTGGCCTGGAGTGCGATGTTGAAAATGACAAAACAAGATTTGGATTTGATAACCGATGTTGATATGCTTTTGATGATTGAAAAGGCAAAAAGAGGTGGAATTTCACAAGTCTGCTCGAGTAGATACGCAAAAGCAAATAACAAATATCTTCCAAATTATGATCCAACGAAAGAGAGTTCTTACTTGATGTACTATGACGCGAACAACCTGTATGGCTGGGCAATGTCTCAGGCTCTTCCTTATGGAAAACTTAGATGGGTAAAGGAAAAAGACTACAAAAACGTTTTACAAGATGTATGTATCTCTACACAAAAAGAATTGGATGAAGAAAAAGTTGGTTATTATTTTGAAATTGATTTAAAATATCCAGAGGAACTCCATAACCTACACAAAGATCTCCCATTTGCTTGTGAGAAAGCAAGTCCAAAGAAAGAATGGTTGAGTGATTATCAACGATCGTTTGATATAGGTGAATCAACAGAAAAATTACTTACTACATTATATAACAAGAAAAATTATGTTCTACACCAAAGAAATTTGCGACAATATTTATCAAAAGGTCTAAGAGTAGAGAAGATCCATAGGGTTCTAAAGTTCAATCAAAGTCATTGGTTAAAGGGGTACATTGATTTTAATACACAAAGAAGAACAGAGTCAAAAACAGATTTTGAGAAAGACTTTTATAAATTGATGAATAATGCGGTCTTTGGTAAGACTATGGAGAATGTGAGGAAAAGACAAAATATCAGACTATCAACATCTTGGGAACAAGCATCAAAATTAATTAATAGACCGAGTTTTACTCGAGCTGAGGTCTTTACTGAGAACTTTTGTGCGATCCATTTGATTAAAGAGAGTATTGAAATGAACAAACCTATTTATATTGGAACAACAATTCTTGATTTATCAAAGTCATTAATGTATGATTACTTTTATAATAACTTGAGGAAGAAATATCAAAATGATGTTAATCTACTTTATATGGATACAGATAGTTTTATTTTGAAAATTAATACCAACGATGTTTATTCAGACATGAAAAGAGACATTAATATCTATGACACGAGTAATTACAGTCCAGAGAGTGAGTTGTTCTCTTCTAAAAATAAAAAGGTGATTGGAAAGTTCAAGGATGAATTAGGAGGAAATGTTATGAGTGAATTTGTGGGATTGAGGTCAAAGGCTTATGCTTATAAATACATTGTGAATAACGTTGAAAAGACTGATAAGAAGTTAAAAGGTGTAAAGAAAAATGTTATTAAAGAAACAATAAACTTTAAGGATTATTATAACTGTTTAACAACAAAGAAAGAAGAGTTTAGAAAGATTAATGGAATAAGAAGTTATAAACATCAATTATATTCAGAAGAGATAAATAAGAAAGCATTGGGGGCTTTTGATGATAAGAGGTTTATTTTAGAAAATGGAATTGATAGTCTCCCTTATGGTTATATAAGTATATAAGTGATAAGATATATATATAAGTGATAAGATATATATAAGTGATAAGATATACATAAGTGATAAGATATATATAAGTGATAAGATATATATAAGTGATAAGTTAAAAAGGGGGGGGGGGTTGGGGATTTTAACGGGCTACTGCCGCCTTTTTTACTATTATATAAATGATAGAACCAAGTATCAACCAGACTAAAGAGTGGAGGTGTAATCAACCTTGGTATATAAATGGAAAACATAATGAATGTGAAAAATATCAAATAGGTATAATTGAAAAGGCAACTGGTAAAAAAGTTCACAAAACAAATAAGAGAATTAATTTAAATACCGGTGAATTGGGTAAAAAAGATGGAAATATTTTTGAGTGGACGGAAAACTTTGATGGTTGTCAGGAAAATATATACTTTAATTTAAAAATGGTATGTGGCACTGGAGGCGCTCAAGCAAGAACATTGAGGGAGGTTTACCATTTTATCTTAGCTCAGTTAAAATATCTTAATAAAGAACCAAACTCAAACATATTTTTTGTTAATATATTAGATGGTGAAGAGAGTTGTAGGAGAATTAAATTATTTCCCACGCATAAACAAATATTTGTAGGGTCGTTGTTTGAGTGGGTTATATTCACCAGATGATATTAAGAGTAAACGGTTAAAAGGTCCATGAGGTCAGAAGGATCACAGGTGTTTAAGTGGTCTAATGAATAAGGATAACATGTCAAAAGGTTAGAAGGTTCGTAAAGAACAGGGTGAGAGAAATATAGGTGTTTAGGGGCAATGAGGGAGGGAAAGAATTAATATGGAAGTGAATGGGTCAATGTTTGAGTGGGTCAAAGATTAATCTGCCAGATGATATGTAGAAGAAGGATGATAGGTCTATAAGAGAAAACAAATATTTGTAGTGTTTGAGTGGTCTAATGAACAACATTAAGGATAGGTACTACAGACAAAAGGTTCATAAAGATGAGGGTGGGAGAAATAGAGGTGTTTATGATTTTTGAAAAAGACAAGGGGGTAAATGACATTAGATAGGGATTTCCCATGTTAAACGGAGGTGTCCCAGAAGCAACATTATTACACTACTATCATCCGTATTATCACTGAGAATACAAGTTATGGGTTTCGATTTTGATTTCTGTGTATCACAAAATAATTGTATTATATCTTCAATATTATAATCATTCAGTTTGTTTTGAAGTTTAAATAAACCGATAATGTCTTCCTTTTTAAGACCTGCATTAAAACCCTGTGAGAGTAGTTGATACTCGGGTTGAAAACTTGACTTTGTAAAAATTATTAAATTATCATAATCTAAAAAATTAGGACCAAGGAGCATCTTTAAAAGTAAACAGGTTTTCCCACATCCGCTTGAACCAACTATTAGACATCTCAATGAATTTGGAATGTTTTTATGGTTATTAAACTTTATCTTATTTTCCCAAACGGGTAAAAAATCATTCATTTATATATTTGGAAAACAAGTCATCTAACTTTTTTTGAGCTATTTTAGAAACTCTATATTTTATCCTGAGTTCGGGTTTAATTTCAAAATAATTCATTATTTTATTTATATAGTATCTTGTATTAACATTTCCATTAAAATTATTTTGAATAATAAATATCATTAAACCCTTATACATTTCCTCAATACAAAGAGTCTCTTTCCTTGTAAGAAATGGTGTATTATCACCATAATGCTTAACATTCATCTCTCTTATTAATCTTGTAAAGTAATTCATTTTTGGTTCTAATTTAAAAGAGTTATATGTTTTTTTATATTTCTTATTATCATTAATTAGAATATAATCACAGAATAAACATTGTTTATATGAACCCTCATTATTAAGCCCTATTCTATCACAAGCTGGACAATTCTCTAATTTATCATATGGAGAGTCTGGAAATTCTAAATATCCTTCAGAACTTATCATATTTATATAGTAAATTTTTACTTAAACTAAACGCAAGTTTATTCATTAATAAATACAATGTTTCAAAGCACAAAAGACAAATTTCAATCAATCTCTACTTCGGTGGAAGATATAGAAAAATATGTCAAAGATGTTAAATTGAACAAAGATAAATATGGAAATTTTTGGGTAAAACCAGTTATGGAAAATAACATGAGCCCCTCTATTTCATTTAAAGGAAGAGCTCTAACTATACCTGGAAAGACATCCATTAAAGTAAATCTAACAAAAGTTTCTCCTCTACTCCTGGCAATTTATTCAAAGCTTGAAAAAGTGATTGACCACGATACTTTGAAAAAGAATGATAAGACCATTAATAATTCTAGAGGAGACATTTGTATTTTCTTTAATAATCCAAAGGGTGTAGATCTAAGTAAAATGAATGATGTTAATATTTCTGGTGAAATGTCATTTCGTTCTATGATAGTTAGAGATTATTTAAAGATAACTTTTGATATAAAAATTGTAGAGATTGAATCTGTTAATGAAAGAAAGTATATAGATATTGATGGGAATATTTTTCTTGCTAATTAAATATGAGTCAATACAGCAGTGAAGATTTTACTATTTCATTGAACTCGGACGATAGTGATGATAGTATTTCATTGAACTTGGACGATGGTGATGATAGTATTTCATTGAACACAGATGATAGTTATGATACTAATAGTTTGTGCTCAAATGATAGTTATGAGAGTAGCTTTATTGATGACTCTGAGTATGATTCTGAGTATTCATGTGATAGTTATGACTTAGATGATTCTGAGTGAAAAAGTGTTTTAGTTTAAGCACAGCGATATATATAAAACGGAGCTGTAAAGCTCAAAAGTGTTTTATTTTAAGCACAGTGATATATATAAAACACCACGTTTTCTCACGCTATAAATATGGTTTATTGTGATACTTGCGAGAAGGAAGTAAAATATTATAAACAACATATTCTCACCGCAAAACATACATACAACATTTTTAACAAACTTTCCCCTCTTCCACCTGAAACAAAACACTGTTCTACATGTAATAAAAATATCCTCAAGAAAGGCTTCAAAATACATCTTAAAACAAATCTACATTTATCAAATTTTATCACAACTAAAAACTCTGATGGAGCATTCAAAGGACATATTAAAATAAGAGTCTTTAACTTCAAACCTCCTGAACCAGAGTCTATAGTTGATGCTGTAGAAATAGTTAAACCTGCTGTTCAAACGTTGATTGAAAAAACACTAAAGGAAATGAAACCACTTAAATTTTATATGGGAGTAAAATTAGAAATGACAAAGGATGAAGGAGTTATAGATGCACCATACATGAGAACTGAGCCACACTTTATATCTTCATATCAAGATTTTAAAACATCAGGAGTCTATGATGAACTTATTAAACAAGAGCAAGATGTGGATAATTCAATCGTAGGAAGTGGATTCAATATAGGAAAAATTATTTACATAGACATTCATATTCTTAAATCAGATCCTCTAAAAGCTTCTTCTTACATTGATTTACCCAGTGTTATCAAAAATAGAAAAGCAGTTATCAATATCAAAAATAAAGACAATAAATGTTTTCTCTGGTCTATTTTAGCACACTTACATCCTCCACATTTTCATGATGAAAGAGTATCTCATTATAAAAAATATGAGAATACATTAAATACGAAAGATCTAAAGTTTCCGATGACTTTAAATGATATTCCTAAATTTGAAAAGATGAATAATTTATCAGTTAATGTTTATGGTCTAACAGAAACAAACAACATTCAGGTTTTAAAGCTTTCTGACAATTGTAAACAAACTCATATTAATCTTCTATATTTTAATTCAGACGAAAATTCACATTATACATACATCAAAGATATTGCTAAATTAATAAAACCACAAGTCTGTAAGAGAACAAATAAAATATATATTTGTTTGCGTTGTCTTAACTTCTTCAATTCACAAGAAAGATTAGATAAACATTCAAATTATTGTGGCGAACATAAATCAACGGTAATCAATATGCCTAAAGAAGGCTCAAAGATCACATTCAAAGATGAAAATAAAAAGATCAAACATCCATTTGTTATATATGCTGATTTTGAAAGTATTTTAGAAAAAATTGATACTGCTTCTCAAGATCCAAAAGAATCATACACAAATAAATATCAAAAACATACTCCTTGTGGTTTTTGTTATTATATCAAATCATCCGTTGGTGATAAATATAACAAGTTAGAGATGTATAGAGGCTCAAATACCCCAGAGGAGTTTGTGAAACGACTAGAAAAAGACTGTGTTCGATTAACCAAGATAATGAGAGAAACCAATAAACCAATGTCCTTAACAAGTAAAGAAAAAAGGGAATTTATAAAAAACAATGTCTGTCATATTTGTGAGGAGAAAATTGGTAAAGGTCTAAAGGTTAGAGACCATTGTCATCTCACTGGTAAATATAGAGGTCCGGCTCATCAAAGTTGTAATATTAATTATCAACTCCCCTCTTTCATTCCTGTCTTTCTTCATAACAACGCTCATTATGATACACATCTATTTATCAAGGAACTCTCAAAGACTTCTGGAAGTATCTCAGCAATTCCAAACACGGATCAGAAATACATTTCATTCACAAAAACAATTCACACATCTCCTATTACTCATATCAGATTTCTTGATACATTTAAATTCATGGCAAGTCCATTGGTTAACTTGGTTCAAAATCTAAAAGAGTTTCCATGTCTTTCAGAGTATTTTTTAGATAAAGATTTTCTAACACAAAAGGGAATTTACCCCTATGACTATATGGACTCATTTGAGAGATTCAATGAAACACAACTTCCTTCAAAAGAAAATTTCTATAACAAATTAAATAATAGTCATATATCTGATAAAGATTATGTACACGCACAAAATGTTTGGGAAAAATATAACATCAAGAATCTTGGCGAGTATCACGATTTGTATCTCAAAACTGATGTGCTTTTATTGGCCGATGTATTTGAAGCCTTTAGATCTGTTTGTCGCACTGGATATGGATTGGATCCTGCTCACTACTACACAGCACCTGGATTGGCCTGGAGTGCGATGTTGAAAATGACAAAACAAGATTTGGATTTGATAACCGATGTTGATATGCTTTTGATGATTGAAAAGGCAAAAAGAGGTGGAATTTCACAAGTCTGCTCGAGTAGATACGCAAAAGCAAATAACAAATATCTTCCAAATTATGATCCAACGAAAGAGAGTTCTTACTTGATGTACTATGACGCGAACAACCTGTATGGCTGGGCAATGTCTCAGGCTCTTCCTTATGGAAAACTTAGATGGGTAAAGGAAAAAGACTACAAAAACGTTTTACAAGATGTATGTATCTCTACACAAAAAGAATTGGATGAAGAAAAAGTTGGTTATTATTTTGAAATTGATTTAAAATATCCAGAGGAACTCCATAACCTACACAAAGATCTCCCATTTGCTTGTGAGAAAGCAAGTCCAAAGAAAGAATGGTTGAGTGATTATCAACGATCGTTTGATATAGGTGAATCAACAGAAAAATTACTTACTACATTATATAACAAGAAAAATTATGTTCTACACCAAAGAAATTTGCGACAATATTTATCAAAAGGTCTAAGAGTAGAGAAGATCCATAGGGTTCTAAAGTTCAATCAAAGTCATTGGTTAAAGGGGTACATTGATTTTAATACACAAAGAAGAACAGAGTCAAAAACAGATTTTGAGAAAGACTTTTATAAATTGATGAATAATGCGGTCTTTGGTAAGACTATGGAGAATGTGAGGAAAAGACAAAATATCAGACTATCAACATCTTGGGAACAAGCATCAAAATTAATTAATAGACCGAGTTTTACTCGAGCTGAGGTCTTTACTGAGAACTTTTGTGCGATCCATTTGATTAAAGAGAGTATTGAAATGAACAAACCTATTTATATTGGAACAACAATTCTTGATTTATCAAAGTCATTAATGTATGATTACTTTTATAATAACTTGAGGAAGAAATATCAAAATGATGTTAATCTACTTTATATGGATACAGATAGTTTTATTTTGAAAATTAATACCAACGATGTTTATTCAGACATGAAAAGAGACATTAATATCTATGACACGAGTAATTACAGTCCAGAGAGTGAGTTGTTCTCTTCTAAAAATAAAAAGGTGATTGGAAAGTTCAAGGATGAATTAGGAGGAAATGTTATGAGTGAATTTGTGGGATTGAGGTCAAAGGCTTATGCTTATAAATACATTGTGAATAACGTTGAAAAGACTGATAAGAAGTTAAAAGGTGTAAAGAAAAATGTTATTAAAGAAACAATAAACTTTAAGGATTATTATAACTGTTTAACAACAAAGAAAGAAGAGTTTAGAAAGATTAATGGAATAAGAAGTTATAAACATCAATTATATTCAGAAGAGATAAATAAGAAAGCATTGGGGGCTTTTGATGATAAGAGGTTTATTTTAGAAAATGGAATTGATAGTCTCCCTTATGGTTATATAAGTATATAAGTGATAAGATATATATATAAGTGATAAGATATATATAAGTGATAAGATATACATAAGTGATAAGATATATATAAGTGATAAGATATATATAAGTGATAAGTTAAAAAGGGGGGGGGGGGTTGGGGATTTTAACGGGCTACCGCCGCCTTTTTTACTATTATATAAATGATAGAACCAAGTATCAACCAGACTAAAGAGTGGAGGTGTAATCAACCTTGGTATATAAATGGAAAACATAATGAATGTGAAAAATATCAAATAGGTATAATTGAAAAGGCAACTGGTAAAAAAGTTCACAAAACAAATAAGAGAATTAATTTAAATACCGGTGAATTGGGTAAAAAAGATGGAAATATTTTTGAGTGGACGGAAAACTTTGATGGTTGTCAGGAAAATATATACTTTAATTTAAAAATGGTATGTGGCACTGGAGGCGCTCAAGCAAGAACATTGAGGGAGGTTTACCATTTTATCTTAGCTCAGTTAAAATATCTTAATAAAGAACCAAACTCAAACATATTTTTTGTTAATATATTAGATGGTGAAGAGAGTTGTAGGAGAATTAAATTATTTCCCACGCATAAACAAATATTTGTAGGGTCGTTGTTTGAGTGGGTTATATTCACCAGATGATATTAAGAGTAAAAGGTTAAAAGGTCCATGAGGTCAGAAGGATCACAGGTGTTTAAGTGGTCTAATGAATAAGGATAACATGTCAAAAGGTTAGAAGGTTCGTAAAGAACAGGGTGAGAGAAATATAGGTGTTTAGGGGCAATGAGGGAGGGAAAGAATTATTATGGAAGTGAATGGGTCAATGTTTGAGTGGGTCAAAGATTAATCTGCCAGATGATATGTAGAAGAAGGATGATAGGTCTATAAGAGAAAACAAATATTTGTAGTGTTTGAGTGGTCTAATGAACAACATTAAGGATAGGTACTACAGACAAAAGGTTCATAAAGATGAGGGTGGGAGAAATAGAGGTGTTTATGATTTTTGAAAAAGACAAGGGGGTAAATGACATTAGATAGGGATTTCCCATGTTAAACGGAGGTGTCCCAGAAGCAACATTATTACACTACTCACATTCAACATAGGTTGCTGTCAGAAATGGAGTTAGATTTCAAGAAAGCAATGGAACTAGCTCAAGGCATGGAGGTTGCTGCTAAAAATGCAACAGATATTCAGGCAATGAATGCCTCTGTTTTTCCCCAAGGGTGAGCAGGAAAAGTACAAAAAGTTCAGGCCAAAACCACCAGTACAAGCAGTTCCGGGGTACAACCAGCATGGGCAACTGGGGGTAACGGGGTCACCCAAAATGAGAGCAGGGGCCAAAGTTCAAAGGCAAATTTCACCTGATATTCCTGAAGTTCCAGTACATTTCATTCGCCAGATGAATGTTGGTTTAAGGATGCTGAGTGCAATTACTGTCTCCATGTAGGGCATATTGCCAGGGCTTGTAGAAAGAAGAGGTCCCGGAATCCAATTGAGAGACAGGAAGGGCAACATGCAACAAATATGGTGCAACATGATTCTGAATTTGAGGATGGGGAGGTTTCAGACGATGTTTATTGCACGTGTAATGTCAGTTCTGGGAATAGGGGAATTCACCCCCTGGAAGCAGATTTTGTCATCGATGGGAATATTGTTAAAATGCAAATTGATACCAGAGCCTCCATTTCAGTGATGAGTGCCAAGTCTTCCAAAGCCCTTTGATCTAAAGCTCCAGTGGTGCGCAAATCTGGGGCTGTTCTACACACATACACCGGGGAGCTGATCAAAGTGGTTGGATATATTGATGTGGATGTCCACTACGGTGGCCAGAGATCTACCATACCTCTCATGATCGTGGATGGTATCGGTCCAAGTCTCGTGGTCCAATACTCGTGGGGGCGGGACTGGCTGAGAGTATTCAAACTTAATTGGGCTGAGATTTGTCACATTGGGATATCAGCATCCCACAAGCCCTTGGTGGATCAATAACCAGAGGTTTTTCAGAGCGTACGAGGCAGAGTGAAGAGCATGACTGCCAAAATTCATATGGATCCATTAATCAGCCTAAATCCATTAGCTCAGCCTAAATTTTTCAAACCGCAGCTGGTGCCCTATGCCATGAAGGGGAAGGTATACCGTGAGCTGGAGCGCCCTCAGAAAGAAGGGATTTTAGAACCAGTAGAGTTCTCAGACTGGGCAGCTCCAATTGTGCCAGTCCTAAAAGGTGATGGCCAAGTCCACATATGTGGTGATTATAAGCTTACTGTAAATCAAGCAGCAAGACAAGACAGTTATCTGATTCCGCGGCTTGAGGATTTGTATGCCACCTTAAATGGAGGACAGACTCACCAAACTTGATCTCAGCAATGCTTACTTGAAATTACCTTTGGATGAGGCCTCCAAGGATTGCAAACTAAAAATACTCACCGCGGCCTTTTCAGATATAGCTGCCTCCCGCTGAGGATCTCCTCGTCACCTTCCATCATCCAGCGCAGTACGGACATGGACACTTCACAATTAGGAACTGCCCCCCCCCCCCCCTCCCCATGTCAGGCAAATGCAAAGTTGCCGGCGCCATCACCAATGCATCCTTGGGAACGGCTCCAGAAACCTTGGGAGCATATACACATTGACTTTACTCGGCCATTTTTGAGCAAAATGTTCCTGGTCATCACTGATGCCTATTCTAAGTTGATGGACGTTCACCCCATGACAATAATTTCATCCGAGGCAACCATCAGCAAACTATGGACCTCATTTGCTAACTATGGCTTACTCTAGACTCTTGAGTCAGATTATGGTCCATCATTCACTCGTAGTGAATTTGGTAGGTTTGTGGATGCCAATGGAATCATCCATCTTACCTCAACACCATACCATCCCGGGTCAAATGGTTTGGCTGAACATTCTGTGCAAACAGTCAAGGTATGTAAAAGCTCAATCGGGGTAGCATTGAGTCGAGAGTGGCCCGATTCCTTTTCAAATAACGCGTAACACCCATTCGACCACTGGGAGGTCACCCTCGGAGCTTTTGATGGGAAGGAAGTTGAGGACCGACCTGGACCTGTTACAGCCGGATGAGTATGCAAAGGTCTGCAAAGTCCAAGTGAAGTGGAAGTCCTGTCATGACAGGCACTCTAAGGAGAGGTTTTTTAAATGTGGGAGATCGCGTGTATGTGCTCAATTTGAATTTCAATTTCAGTCGGGGTAATCGCTGGTTGGGGGAGGAGGGGGGCGGGGTCCGTTCTGGAGAAATTTGGTTCGTCTCTTATCATGAAACTCATGGATGGCTGGAATGTCAGGAGACATGTGGATCATGTGTGACTGGCACCCTCTCCTTTAACTAGTGACATACCGGGTCCATTGGAACCGTCCGTCGGGACGACCACCTGGATAGAGTGGCAGATATCATTCCAGATGGCCATGCTCCAGGAGGCCCTCGCAAGCAAGGTTGCTTTCCAGGGAATTCCTGCTGTTGAGAAAAGTGAACTATCACCTCCTGTGGCATCAACAGAAGAGGGAGTGCCTCATCGCTCTTCTTGCCTCCAGAAGACCCCCTAACCGACTGCATTTGTGATTTGTAATGAACTTTCTTCGAAGATTTGGTTTTATTGTTAGGGTGCGTGATTTTTGGGTATTTTTGGTGTCAAAGGCAAACTGCAATGGTTTGACTGCAAGCTGCTCGGGTCATTGGTATTGCTTGTGTTTTTGTGGTTTCAAAAAGGGAAAGGGGAAATCACTTGGTGTTTAGTGGATGGTTGACATGAATAGCTGATCATTATCAATCTTTTAAGATTTGGGATATCGGGGGTGGGATTTATCATCTCCATGTTTCTTCGCAAATTGTTGGTGTGGTGCACAGGGGCATTTTCTGTTATGAGTGCAATTGGAAGTACTGTAGATATGTTTGTGTAAGCTGAAGAAGGAAGGAATGCAACATATTGTGCTTTACAGTAACGGAATGGAGAATATTGTGCTTTACGGTAATTGGGCAGACGTCCCTGATCGGGAGCAAGGTTGGGTTTTCGGGAAGGGGCAGGGTGAGCGGGAGATCGGGTACGATGGTGGCTGGCTTGTCGCTCGAGCATTGAATGGTGATTAAACATTTTGCCTTTACTGTATTGGCCTTCGCGTGAAACAGTTCATTGCCCTCTTCCTTCCTGCCCAGTTGTGTGTAATTTGTCATGTGTTTTCTTCCATTATGTTGCTTCATTGCTGTTTGTGGTGGAGCTTTGACTTTGCTGCATTCATACTTGGATCCATTTTATCTCCTTCATGCCCCCATTTCGTCATTGTCACGGGTACAATTCCAATTCCATCATAACTACTCCCTGACTCTCCTCCTTTTTCAGCCGTCCACACTCTGCACATTTTACTTTCGTCCCATTTTGTTTTTCACGTCTCTGCTAACTCTTCCCCCTTTGTTCAGATGCCTAACCCTCCCCTCTGCACCATTCTTGCATTTGACCTCCTTTGCAAACTTCGACCTCACCCCTCCTTCATGCTTCCATCTCCACCCTCCTTGCCTTCGATATCACTGACACTAACTGGAGGATAATTCCACATCAGCACACTTTCCCTCTGTCTTCATTCATTCCAAATCTGCCAAAGCAAGAAAAGGGAGGAGGAGAAAGTCACACCAAAATTCAATCAGTCCTCAAACGACAACAACAAACACAACATGCATTTTAAAGGCCATTTTCCCTGGCTAGAGTGGGGGTTAGCCGTGCGGTCCCCATGACAATCTTCTCCATTTTGCCCTATTTTCTGCATCTCTCCTTGTTAACCCCCTTGCCCGCATTTCTTCTTCCACCATCTTTAGCCAAGTCTTTCTCGGTCTTCCCCGTCCTCTACTTCCTTCTACATTCATTTCCATCACTCTTCTCAACCAGTCACTTTCATCCTTCCTCAACACATGACCAATCCATCTCAACCTGTTCCTCTTTACAGCATCAATCACAGGCTCTATTCCCATCATCTTTCGCAAATCATCATTTGTCTTCCTCAAACTACAATGAATAAATTTAACATATAGTTTCAATGTCCCCTCTGCTGCTATCACTCACTCATCAGTCCATCACTGCCACTGCGCTATGTCATCTAGATGGCTCCATAGCCATGAGCCAGTTGTTAGCCTGGTTAGCCTGCTAAGCCAGCCTGGTTCTTCTCCTGCTGCAGTGGGCTCCTCTTGCTCCGAGGTGGGCTCCGGGTCCGATAGCAATGCCCATTGTGGTCCCTGAGCACCTTTCCTCCAAGGCTCATGTGACCGGCACAGCAACAGGGAGTTGCCCCGTTCTTTACTCCTCAGCCTCTGCCAAACCTAGGGTGGCAACAAATGCTGGTATCGACCCCACCTTTCCTTCTCAGCTCTCGGAGCTAAGCCTGCGTGAGCCGCCTCCCTCGCTGTAGATGTCTACCTCGCCTACAATCGAACTCATCAGTCATTACTATTCTAGCTGGTAACGTTTCTCCTCTTTCTCATATGGTGACTTAAAATTATCTTTTAAATTATCTTAAAATTTCTTTTTTTGTTTTTTTTTGGATGCTAAGTTTAGGCTCGTGTAAGAGCTAACACATATAACATATAATAGAGGCAGCGGGAGACAAGAGGGGAAGAGAGAGGGAAGCACAACAACAGTAGAGAATAGTGACATCTGGAGATCTGTGGAAGGGAGAAGGCTGGGGCGGGGTAATCAGGATAAACAATTTGGACACAACAAGGACTGTTAGGGAAAAAACGGAATTTGAAGGAGGTGGAAATGGGTGGTTTAATGGGGGTAGAAAAGATGAAGGTTTTGGATAGGGAAAGATAAGAGATGGTGGTGGACAGCCATTTTGAAGACCTGGAGGGAGGAGTGCGATTGAAGAGAGGGTGGTCGTTTGTTGCAGAGGCCGGGAAAAAAGGAATGACAGAGTGAATGTGAGCATAGTCTTGATTTTCACAGTTTCACCAGAAGAGCTTGCACCAGAGCTTAAGAAACTCATTTAGCAAAAAATGTCAGTTTTCCATGAATTGTTCAACACTTTCTAAAATCCAAATTCATCCTTCCCCTCCTAAATTCCCTCCTCACCCATCCCTTTCAAATCTCCCCCCTCACCCCTCCCTCCTAAACTCGCTCTGCACCCCTCCCCTCCAAAACTCCCCGCTCACCCCTCCCCTCCAAAACTCCCTCCTCATCCCTCCATTTCAAAACTCCCCACCCTCCTTTTTTCTACATTTCCCCCCTCTCACCCCTCCTCCTCAAAGCGTCCTCCCCGCTTCTTCCCCCTTCCAACTATCACATCCATCTCCCCCAACCTTCTGCCTCACTATGCCCTTCCTCCTCAAACAACACCTCACTGTACCTCATCCAATCACCATCAAACCTTTTGTCCTCCTCAACCTTCCCTTTCTCCTTGCTCTTCTGAAATCTCTGACACACTATCAACAGCTCTCCCTACCTCCTCCTCCTCTTCCTCATCTTACCCTACCCCTCTCCTGTCCTGCATCCGATGCTCCGCCCTCCTCTTCCTTAATGGTATTGACCTCAAAAATCCGGGGCCTTTGCTCAAACCTGATTGATCTCTCCATACAGGTTGCTTCTGACAAACCAGACTTAATCTGCTTAACAGAAACTTTCCTCCTTCATGATGTCTCTGATTCCTTAATATCTCTCCCTGGTTACTCCCTCCTCCGGTAGTAACCTCCGGTAGTAAAGTCCTCGCAGTGTCCATGTGTTTTATACCTCTCCCACCCCACCCCCCTTCCCATTCCTCTTCCCCCCAAGCCCTCCCCTTCACAGATCTCCCGATGTCCATGCTCTCAAATGTTTTACTTGTGTGCTTCCCCCTCTCTCCCCATCTTGTATCCCGCTCCCTTTATAATATGTTTCATGTGTCCTTTTATTTTTTGTGATTAATGTTAGCTCTTACACGAGCCTCGATCTTGTATTTAAAAAAAAAGAGGCCACAGATGTGCTCAAGTGCTTCACTAGATGCGACACACGTTCACAATTAGGAGATGGCTTTTCCTCCACAACAAACCTCCACAATTAGGATATTAGTGATAACGGTTATACTCGGAGAATTTAAACCACTCGAGGATTAATCTGTCATCTGATCCAGTATGTTCCAGGGCTCTGAGGTGGGGAGTTTATGTTTTTATTTCCTGAGAGGCCTTTAAATTTTATATAAATACCAGTTATTGATAAGCCAAACAGCATGTGAAGTCGACATTAACAGTGAGTACAATGAAATTGTTGTTGATATTGAATAATACAAAAGTAAAGATTGGTCTTGAAATAAATAAATTTAATGTAATAAGAATCCAAATGCCGTTTCGTAAATAATTATTTTGTTTCGGTGGTGGAGTGGGTTAGTGTGTAATTAATAATCTCAAATTGTATTCGCTTATTACTTTTACGAAATCCTAAACGACTACTTTGAATACCATTGAGCCTTTTCCGCAGTATTCTTGCTTTGACAAAGGTGAAATTGAAATGCAATGGTTACTTTAATACTTCCAACGTCAGTAAGCACATGGTTGCTAACTTTTAGATGTGTAATTAGTCACAGTTTGTTGACTTAAATAACCTTTATTTGATTCATTTGTTGACGAGGAACCAACCACACTTGGCTCGACAATTAAATTATGGTGTTCCTCCTGATACTCGACAAATACATTATAGTGTTCCTCCTGATACTCGACAAATAAATTATAGTGTTCCTCCTTATACTAGACAAATAAATTATAGTGTTCCTCCTGATACTCGACAAATAAATTATAGTGTTCCTTCTGATATTCGACAAATAAATTATCGGGTTCCTCCTTACACTCGACAAAAAAATTAGTGTTCCTCGTTATACTCGATAAATAAATTATAGTGTTCCTCGTTATACTCGACAAATAAATTATAGTGTTCCTCGTTATACTCGACAAATAAATTATAGTGTTCCTCGTTATACTCGACAAATAAATTATAGTGTTCCTCTTTATATTCGACAAATAAATTATAGTGTTCCTCGTTATACTCGACAAATAAATTACAGTGTTCCTCCTGATGCTTGCCAAATAAATTATAAGTGTTCCTCCTTATACTCGACAAATAAATTATAGTGTTCCTCGTTATACTAGACAAATAAATTATAGTGTTCCCCCTTGTACTCGACAAATAAATTATAGTGTTCCTCCTGATACTTGACAAATAAATTATAGTGTTCCTCTTCATACTCGACAAATAAATTATAGTGTTTCTCGTTATACTCGACAAATAAATTATAGTGTTTCTCGTTATACTTGACAAATAAATTACAGTGTTTCTCGTTATACTCGACAAATAAGTTATAGTGTTCCTCCTGATACTTGCCAAATAAATTATAAGTGTTCCTCCTTATACTCGACAAATAAATGATAGTGTTCCTCGTTATACTAGACAAATAAATTATAGTGTTCCCCCTTGTACTCGACAAATAAATTATAGTGTTCCTCCTGATACTTGACAAATAAATTATAGTGTTTAAATAGAACTGTGTTTAGACTGAACTGTGTGTTTAGAACTGTGTGTGTTTAGAACTGTGTTTAAATAGAACTGTGTAAATAGAAAACTGAACTGTGTTTAAATAGTGTTTAAATAGATAGTTTAAATCGAACAAATTATAGTGTTCCTCCTTATACTCGACAAATAAATTAAAGTGTTCCTCGTTATACTCGACAAATAAATTATAGTGTTCCTCCTTATACTTGACAAATAAATTATAGTGTCCTCCTTATACTCGACAAATAAATTAAAGTGTTCCCCGTTATACTCGACAAATAAATTTAGTGTTCCTCGTTATACTCGACAAATAAATTATAGTGTTCCTCGTTATACTCAACAAATAAATTATAGTGTTCCTCCTTATACTCGACAAATAAATTATAGTGTTCCTCGTTATACTCGACAAATATATTATAGTGTTCCTCCTTATACTCGACAAATAAATTATAGTGTTCCTCCTTATACTCGACAAATAAATTATAGTGTTCCTCCTTATACTCGTCAAATAAATTCTAGTGTTCCTCGTTTTACTCGAAAAATAAATTATCGTGTTCCTCCTTATACTCAACAAATAAATTATAGTGTTCCTCCTTATACTCGACAAATAAATTATAGTGTTCATCCTTATACTCGACAAATAAATTATAGTGTTCCTCCTTATACTCGACAAATAAATTATAGTGTTCCTCCTTATACTCGACAAAGAAATTATAGTATTCCTCGTTATACTCGACAAAGAAATTATAGTGTTCCTCCTTATACTCGACAAATAAATTATAGTGTTCCTCCATTATACTTGACAAATAAATTATAGTGTTCCTCCTTATACTCGACAAATAAATTATAATGTTCCTCCTTATACTCGACAAACAAATTATAGTGTTCCTCCTGATACTCGACAAATAAATTATCGTGTTCCTCGTTATACTTGACAAATAAATTATCGTGTTCCTCCTTGTACTCGACAAATAAATTATAGTGTTCCTCCTTATACTCGACAAATAAATTACAGTGTTCCTCCTTATACTCGACAAATAAATTTTAGTGTTCCTCCTTGTACTCAACAAATAAATTATAGTGTTCCTCCTTATACTCGACAAATAAATTATAGTGTTCCTCGTTATTCTCGACAAATAAATTATAGTGTTCCTCCTTGTACTTTATGTCAAATTTAACGTCAGATTAACTTACTTTCTTGATTCGGTTACATGGATCTTAAATATCAGCTTCAAAATTGTCTTTGTAAAGATTTATTCAGTTCACATAGAATATTTATGTTTTTAATGTTAAGAAGAAAGAAAAAAGCAATGGAAGAATAATAGGCATTTCAGCAAACAAATCCAAACAAGATAATTCATAGAACACGATACGCCGCATCGCGTTCACGTATATACTTCAATGTTCACAAAACAATGATGTTAAACATCATTGAAGAAATCCGGAGGTTTATCATGACTGAAGCAGTGTTACACACCAAGTTCCCTTTTTGAGTTGAGTCGTCAAGCAGGTGTGCTCCAGAAATTGATAAGATTTTGACCTTTCATTGCAAAACATAAAAGTTAAAGTTTGCAATTTTCATTTGATGATATTGTACTCTCAGTGAATTCTCCATTATTTCTCCACCAAAGATTATCTGTAGTCAGCTTTCATTAAATCAAAGCAGAATCTGGTATTACCCCCACGAGAGGCTTTTAATGTCAGAGTGGAACTGCATGTTGTTTTATGATGGGAATTGTGAGTGAGATGTGAATGCTCTTGTTATTCAATCCAAACACTTTACCAACACCATCAACATTTGCAATGGTGTAAAGACAAAGGTCAATCTAACAAACAAATCATGAAATGAAAATTTAAGGTTGGTTAACTGAGACATTTTTGGACAATATTTTCAACTCTGCTGGTAAAGTTAACTTGCTTTGGCAGTGAAGGTTTATATAGGAGGGTAATAGGTAATAATGCAATGTGGAATGTCTCTCTCTGATGTTACATACTCTTCTAAGAGCGTCGGTCCCTCCAAAGTAGCTTCTTGAGAAAGGGTTTTGCTGTGTGGTTTGCCATTGCCTTCCCAGCACTAACTAGTGCAGGATTTTTGAAATTGGACATTGTGCTGGCAATTGCTCACCTACTCTTCGCGAAGGACACCATAAGGTCATGAATACCCACCAATTAATGCCAGTAGATGGGACGCCCATTTAACATCCACCTGTGGATGACACACCATTGATTAATCACCCTGCCTTTGAAACACCGAGATGACCGATTTTAGCGTGTCGGGATTCAAACCCAGACTGGAGGTGAGTGTGTGTCCCTCGAGGCCATCCTGCCAGCTCAATGACGAATATGCCGTTTCTCTAATTATTGGTTTATTCATATTGTTGTCATCATTATTATTATTTTCAAATTGGTGGCAGAATGTGTGAAATGGGTCTTTCTTCAAGAGTGACTGTATGGCATTCAGATGTTGTGGGGAAAGGGGAGGCATGGGTTACGTGGGTGCGAGTGAAGGGGTCAAACAGGCTGTTTGTGCTTACATAGAATTTTTTATACAAAATGTCAAAGGTCAACTCAAGGGCAAACATCTAAAATCATCAATTTTCATCTGAAAAATGATCGGTTTTCATCTGATTGACTTGAATATTAAATAGTAATTGCATAGTGCATCACTTAATTGGGAAAGCAAGTATTTTTGAGTTCTAAAGGTCAAAGATTAACTCAAGGTCGAACTTCTAAAATCATAAATTTTCATCTGAAAAATATTTTTCATTTCATTGACCTGAGCTTTCATTAAGATCATCAATTTAAATCTTAATGAAATGGACATTTTGATGCATCCATGTCAGGATTTTGAGGGGGAAGGAGGTGGATTTTGCAAGTAATGCACTCTGCACGACGCCCTTTCTTGGTACTTGCGATAATCAAAGATTTTTCAAGTACATTGAATGGTCTTGTGCGTTATTCTGTTTGTCTGTATTTCAATCACCTACAGGTCACAATTTTAAATTGATCTATATGACACTTCATCAAATTGTAGAGATGGTCATAAGGAAGAAGCCTATTTATTCAGGGGTCAAAAGGTCAACATAGGCCAAAGGTCAATAACTTTGTCAAATTTCTAAAATCCTCAATTTTTATCCAATTGACTTGACATTTGAAGAGGATTTACATATCAGGTCACTGATTTCAATCACCAATTATATTTTAGGTCAACATAGACCAAATATGAACAAATTATTTTGTGGAACTCGCAAGTATCGTGCTATGCACGATATATTTCTTGTTTGTTTGTGTTTGTGAACAAGATATCTCAAAAGATTGTGGATGGATCTGGATGAAATTTCGTGGAGATGTTGGGTATGTGACAAAATTAAAATGATCGAATTTTGGTTCAGGTCCGAATCCAGATACGGCCTATCAGTCGGATACAAAACCTAAACTGTTGAGTCTGGTGAAGGTATACACTCGACCAAGTGACGTTCTAGTTTCCAAATGTTTCTATATCATCACAATTACTTTAGTCAAATGCAGTAATTTTTATTTTTTTTCTCCCCCAGAGTTAACAAGCCTTTTCTCAGAGATGAATCAGTCACTGAAGCACGTGTTCTTCCTCCAAGCGATTTTTAATGAGCCAGCGCAGATTCGGCCCTGGACTTTCAGTGTCTACTTCTTCACCTACGTTGTAACGGTCACTCTCAACCTGGTGTTGATTCTGCTCATTATCTTGAGAAAGCAGTTACACAAACCTGTCTACATCTTCCTTGCTTATTTGTTGTTCATGGACATCATATGTTCAACAACTGTGCTGCCTCGGCTCATGTTCAGTATCATCGAAAATAACGAAACTCGGATAAGTCTTTGTTTCATTCAGGCTTTTTTCATTGCATTTTATTCTGGGATGGAGCCTTGCATACTTGGAATCATGGCTATCGATCGTTACCTGGCTGTCTGCTATCCGCTCCGGTACAGTGTCCTGATCACGAATAGCAGAGCTCACATAGTCATGTGGGCCACACTGTGCTGGTGTTTCCTCATCATCGGGGTTCAATACCTGTTATTGTTGCGATTGACGTTCTGCAAGGATGTACTTCCTAATGTAGGATGTGTTTTCATTGCTATAACTAATCTTTCATGTGATGATATCACAGTTAATAGTATGTATGGAATTGCATTGTCTTCTATTATGCTCTGCTATATCATCACTGTTGTCATCGTCACATATGGTTTAATTCTGTACACATGTCTATGTTCTGCCCAGAACTCAAAAGGAAGTCGTAAGGCTCTACACACTTGTCTCACCCATTGGCTGGTACTTTCTCTCTTCCTTTTCTCCTTTCTTTTTACTGTTATCTCTCAGCGTCTGTCAGCTGGGAAGTCTTTCTCTCACGTTGTCAAACACCTGAGTGATTCATTGTTCTATTTGCTGCAGCCTATTGCAATTCCGATCGTTTACGGATTACGTACAGCTGAGATCCGTCAGGGTATGATGATGCTCCCTCGGATGTTTGTGAAAATAAAATGATTTTGTATCCTGTGAAAGTTATCTGACTTTGAACATCATGTGACCCTCCGATCTCTATCTTGCCCTGTTTCTTCCTGCCAAGTTGTATGTAATTAGTCACATGTGTGTTCTTCCATGAGTTTCTTCATTGCTGTTTGTGGTGGGGCTTTGACCATGCTGCACCCATGCTTGGATGTATTTTGCCTCTCCTGCATGCTTCCATCTAAACCCTCCCTGCCTGCTATATCAACGACACTTACTGGAGACTAAGTCCACATCAGCACATTTACCCTCTCAGTCTACGTTCATTCCAAATGTGACAGAACATGAAATGATAGGAGAAAGGCACACCATAATCCAATTAGTCCTCATACTACAATCAAGTAAAACATGAATATTTCCTCCCACTCTGAAATTTCTCAATCTTTCCTAAAATTTTCAAAAATGCCAATGATCTCATTCAATTTTGAAATGAAGTATCCCCGCTACCTCTCTGTCATCTCAGAGGGTTCCATAGCCCTGAGCGTGGCTTATCTCATGCTGCATCTGGCGCCTCTTGCTCCTAGGTGGTCCAATAGTAACACCTGTAGTGGTCCGTGAGCAACTTTTCTCCAAGGCTCATGGTACCGGAATAGTCACCTGCAGCCGTCAAGGAGCCCGTTCCTCCTTGACCTTCCCGAGTTTGGAGTGGCAACAGATGCTCGTATCGGCCCCACCTTTCTTTTTCAGCTCTCGGAGCCAAGTATGGGTTGAGCAACCCTCCGTCGCTGCAGATTTCTACCCCATCTACAATCTAACTCATCAGTCATTACTATTTTGGCTGGAAGCGTTTCTCCTCTTATCTTCGGCATGCATAGCCTATAAACACAGACCTCGCATCACTGCACTCATTCCACTCACATGGACGCACACACCCCACTGGAAGGAACCTCTACACAGGAGCAGGAACACTTTACCTGGCTACTCTCATCCTCTGCACTCTCTGTGTGTGTGGCGACATATCTGGTGAAGACCACCTGCTCCTCCCAACAGTTCAAGCTCGTGGGCCTGCAGGCACTCCACCACACTACCCTCTGCACATACCTGGCTCACACTCTCCTCCTCCAACTCTGTGACTCCCTCCACTGGTCTCCTTGTGGCTGTACTACTACAATTCCCGCAGGGTCTGCACTCTTGCTCACAATAGAATCTCTGCTCCCACTTGCCACAGGTTCTGACCCTGGACTCATCATGGGTATTTCACACTATCTTCTGCCACAGGGTTAAAAACACTTTACCATGGGGCTCAACATATTTACTTATCACAGAGGTCTCACTAGTCTATCACCCTGGTCAGGGGTGGTCTTCGTGATTCTGGGACCCTGGGAAAAAGTCAAGGATATGGGCCCTCTCCCCACCCCCACACCTCTTTTATTTTCAATCAACCCACTCTGAACAAGAATAAAGCAGCCAAATTTCCCAAAGCATGTCCCGTCAATGAGGCACCTTCGTTTTTGATCTGACCTGACTCTATTCTTTAACTAGCAGAGGTACCCGGCTTTGCACGGGAGTGGGAGGAGGAGGGGAGGGGGAAGAGGAGGGGAGGGGAACGCTAATTTTAAAACCCGAAATTTTTTAAATGTTTATGTCTCCGTGACATTCCTGGGACCATCCCGAGTCGAACAGTACTTTCCGCTCGCAAATCCGTCCACGGGTTCTCGAGATCTTAGAGATTGTAGACCCGAAGTTTTTTTAATTTTAAGGTGTGCTGTAGTCAGAAGCGCTAGAAGCGCTGCGCTCCCTCCCTTCGAATCCCTCTCTCTTCTGCTAGTGCTAATAATACGCTAATTTTAAAACCCGAAATTTTTTAAATGTTTATGTCTCCGTGACATTCCTGGGACCATCCCGAGTCGAACAGTACTTTCCGCTCGCAAATCCGTCCACGGGTTCTCGAGATCTTAGAGATCATAGATAGAGGCCAACTCTACTTTATATATATAGATACTCACCAACAAAATACAAACTAGATGGTATTCATAGAAAACTTACCCTGCGCAGTCAACTTGGTGAGAGCCAACTCTTCTGTTTTTGAAGGTTTTCTTTTCTTTGATCCAATATGGCTGCCAGACCATGTGAGCGATTACATCATAAATTTACAATTCTCTAATATAATTGTTGCATAGATCACGCTCAATAAATTTCAAATTGATCAGACTAGGAGTTGTCCCTGTCATGTTATGACGTCATAATTACGACACCAATAATGTCATCATTTAAAAAACCTATTGCGCATGCAGAGTTCTTTGCAGTGAGCCACGTTTCAATTTTTTCAATGGAGCGGTTTTGGAGATATCGAGGTGGAACGTTTTTCAGTTTTTTCAAGATGCCGCATGTACGACGTGACCTATTACATCATAATTATCATTAAATATTGTACAGGAGGAGACGCTCCTACGGTGAAAATGTCGTGTCCATCAGACCAACAGTTGCAGAGAAAAATAAATTCATACTGATCGGATGAAACGTCATATGTGAAGAATTATGACGTCTTAACTCAGGCACTCATTATATCATCATTAACATATCTTATTCCCCATGGGGAGTACTTGACAATGAGCCATGTTTCAAATTTTTTCATTGAGTGGTTTCAGATATAGAGTTGCAAAGTTTTTCCAAGATGGCACCTGTACCTTGTGACCTATGACATCATAATTATAATTCAAAGATTCTACAGGAGGAGGCGCTCCTATGGTGAAATTTTTATGTCAATCGGACGACGAATTGCAGAGAAAAAAAATTCATGCTAATATAATCAAGCATTGTACTTGAAGAATTTTGATGTTACAATGAAGGTATCGATGATATCATCATTAACATATCTTATTCCACATGGGGAGTTATTTACAATGAGGCATGTTTAAATTTTTTCCATGGAGCGTTTTCAGAGATTTGGAGGGGCAACGTTTTTGGATTTTTCCAAGATGGCACCTGTACCTTGTGACCCATGAAGTCATAATTATTACAATATTCTACAGGAGGAGGCGTTTCTATGGTACAAATTTCGTGTCCATCAGACTTACAGTTGCAAAGGAATTTTTTTTTCATACTGATCAGATCAAGCGTTGTACTTGTCGAATTATGACGTCATAATGAAGGAACCAATGACATCATCATCAACATATCTTATTGCCCATTGGGAGTACTTGACAATGAGCCTTGTTTCAACTTTTTCCGTTGAGCGGTTTGGGAGATATAGAGGTGTAAAGTTTTTTCAAGATGGCGTCTGTGCCACGTGACCTATGACGTCATAATTATGAGTATAAAAATTATACATGCGGATGCGCTCCTATGATAAAATTTCGTGTCAATCGCAGACAGTTGCCGAGTTGCAATGGTTGCCGAGAAAAGGAATTTAAAAAACCCAGACACGAACGCCACATGTACACACGTACGCACGCATGCACCCGAATGCCTAACGCTGTTTTTCGCTTCGCGAATGCAGGTTAAAAGTAGCAGGGTGGGTCCTGAAGCTCAACTGGATCAGGAGCAAGTCAGGCAAACCACCCCACAAAACTCACACACTGATATTGTTAATGCCCTGAAAAAACATTGGTACATCATGGGCGATGAAGGTTGTGATCAAGTTTCATTGAATCATGTGTGTAGTTTCAGAGAAGAGAGCACATACTTATTTTGGGGGTCAAACACCCACTACACCCCGTAATTCCCCTTAATCAGCGCAGATTTTGATGCAGTAAATACACCTTCGTCAGGCATCAGATATGAAGCTTGCGGCCAAGTTTCATCGAAATCGTCTGTGTAGTTTTGGAGCAGAGGGCAAATACCTATTTTGGGGGGGTCAACCCCACCGTAAATCACCTTAATGAACGCAGATTTTGATGCATCACCACACCTTATTTGGACATCAGATATGAAGCTTGTGGCCAAGTTTCATCAAAATCGTGTGTGCAGTTTAGGAGGTGATTTAAACACCTCTGAGTTATTTAAAATTTAAAATTAAAATTAAATTATTAAATTATTATTATTAAAATTAAAATAATAATAAGTCCATTATTATTCTGCACACGTCACATGGCACACGTACAGCACATGGCACACGGCACACGTATGCACCTGAATGCTTATCCCGGGTTTTTGCTTCGCGAGCGCAGAGTAATAAAGGGAGCGGAAGACAAGATGGGGAGAGAAGGGGAAGCACACAAACATAACATTTGAGAGCAGGGAGATGTGTGGGAGGGAGAGGGCTTGGGGGGAGGAGGCGTGCGAAAGGGGTGGGGGGGAGTATAAAACACAAGGACACCAAGGACTTCCAGGACAGAAGTTGGTATTTCAAAAAAGTGGATTTGGGGTGAAATTAGCGGGGGTAGAAAAGATCAAGGTTTTGGATGGGGGAAGATAAGAGATGGTGGTGAACAGCTGTTTTAAAGACATGGAGGGAGGAGTGGGATTGAAGAGAGTGAGGGAGTTTGTTCCAGAGGCGGGAGAAAAGAGGATTGAAAGAGTGAAGGTGAATAGAGAGTCTTGATTTTGGCAGTTTCACGAGAAGAGGGTTGCTGGCAGATCTTGTGCGACCTGCAGGAGAATTTGGGGGACAGAACACAGACAGGGCTGGAGCAGCTAGGCCAGAGAGGAGATTCCAATGATTCTGAAAGCTTTGGTTTCAACAGCGTGACACCGAGCTAGGTGTGAGGCAGGAGCAGCGGCCCAGAGGGGAGAGAAGTATTCCATTGAGCTGTCGATGAAAACCTTGTATGTGGTGAGGAGCTCAGGTGTGCCAAGGAAGGACTTCGCACGGCGGACGATGCCCAGTCGGCGACTGGTTTTGGAGGCCATCTTGGAAATGTGGTTTTCCAAGGAAAGATCATGGCAGATTGTGAGACCCAAGAGCTTGAGTGACAGAACTTCTTTGAGAGGAGTGTTGAGAAAGCAGATGGGAGGGTTGTCCAGATGGTCTTTTTGGAGAGACATCGTGAGAGTGTGAGATTTGTCAGGATTGAAAGACATGTTCCAATTGTTTGACCAGTCTGTGATTTTGTCAAGATCTACAGAGAGTGAGGAGGCTGCAGACTGCCGATCTGATGGATGAGGTATGGAGCGGCAGAGATTGGAGTCATCAGCAAAGAGATAGAGAGGATTTTTCAGAGAGTCGGAGATATCATTGATGAAGAGCAGAAAAAGCACAGGGCCCAGAACACTGCCTTGAGGAACTCCAGCCTGAACAGGAACGGGAGATGAGAGAAATCCATTCAGGGCCACATGTTGACTATGACCAGAGAGGAAGTCCGCAAGCCATGTGTGGAGATTTCCATGGATACCATAGGAGGAGAGTTTGGTGAGCAGAGCAGGGTGCCAGACCATATCGAAGGCACATGATATGTCAAGGGAGACAGCTCTAATTTCCTCTTTGGCATTGAGGACCTCCATCCATTGTTGAGACAGCAGAAGCAGCATGTCCAGAATAGAGTGACCTAGTCTGAATCCAAATTGATAATCAGAGATCAAGCCATTGGAGAAGAGGAAGGATTTGATATCCAAAGCAATGATGGAATCCATGACTTTGCTGATAATTGGGAGCAGGCTGATTGGTCTGTCGTTGCAAGGATCTGTTTTTTGCACCTTTTTGTGTAAAGCGGTAATGTTTGCTAATTTCCAAGCTGGTTTGTAAAATGGTTTGTAAAATAAAAATTTTAAACCGTACATGATGGTGTTGTGTTTTTTTTACTTTCACAGTACGTGTGGTTATGCACTTTTAATCAACTGTAATCGCATTCCTTCAATGAATTGGAAATGGTACCTGGTGTTGTTGTTTTTTTTTGATTTTTTGTGAAACACGCATTTTTTGTAAAACCGTAATCAAGTGCATTTGCGGTCGAAAACATTTTTAACTTTAAAAAATTTCCTCTTTGAAGCAGGAACTGCCGGTAACCTGTAACGTATTCCCCTTTCCCCATTGAAACAATGTCACGGCAGCTGTTTTAAATTTCTATAAATTAAATTAATTAATTGATTAATTAAATTTTAATTTCCAAGCATCCATGGGATTTTCATCGACCTTTGCAGATTTTCATCGACCTTCGCGTATTATCGTCGACATTCTCGGGATTTACTTCACCATTCACAGATTTTGCCCTCGTCATTCGCAGTTTGTTCCTTTCTATTCGCGGATTTTCACGACTCGGGAACCTATCCCCCCTTTTTCCATTGAACCAATGCCCGTACAGTCGTGGTCGTACAGACGTACGTATCCCTCACGAATAGCGGGGTCCAACGCTATTTAATAAATTATGCAGACCTTCTGTATGCTGGTGTGGCTCGATTGAGTTATTCCAAAACATATGAGTCGTTCCATATTCTTTCTATTTCCTATTGATAGAGCTTTCTGTGCTCTCGGGAACTTTCACCCTCTAGAAATTGTTTTATACCCTTTGGATGGAGACATCTGAAGTGTGATCAAAGAAAATTGGATGCACCAGAGTGTCATCAATTTGAAGTGTAATAACAAAGGGGTTGAACATTTATTGACTCAAGACTTTTCAGCTTTTCGTTATTAATTGTTTTGTAAAAATGTCTAACAAAATTCCACTTTGACATTATGGGGTATTATGTGTAGATCAGTGGCAAAAAATTCAATTCAACCCATTTTAAATTCGGCCTTTAACACAACAAAATGTGAAAAGGGGTGTGAATACTTTCTGAAGACACAGTGTATCGTTGTTGATCATATCACTCAATGGTGAAGAATCTTTTTAAAAAAAGTTTTAATCTCATATCTAGCTCCCAAGAAAGCTCACAAGAAAATATTGCTTTAAAATATTTTTTTAATGGTCTAAAAACACTTTAAGTGGACTAAAATCGGCTTGAGCTTAGGTTTTGCCGGCAAGATCATGTGTTTTTCGAAGCTCTCCACGAGCTAAGTTAAGAAATTTTCCTATTTTTATTTTTGTCAAAACTGTTTTTATTTTACGGTGTGAGTACCTACTGTGTGTTTCTAGTTAGATCTCGGTGTAAATTGTGCATACCTGTGTATAATCGTCAGTTATTTCCTGCCGCCTCAACGCTTTGTTGTCTCCTCTCGGCGGTCGTTTGTGGTCCATTTACTTTCGTTCTCTCACTGTTTTTTTCAGTGTTTTTCACCCCATACTTCCCCGAACATCTTACCCTTTGTTTAAAGTCTTAATACAAAAATAAAAAAACTCAAAAAAAAAATCTAACTTCCTTCTCTCCCCGTGTTTGTTCGTTCTTCGACCACGTGTTTCGCCCCACCCGTTTTTTGCTCTGCTTCCTTCATAACTCAATCCTCTCCAGCCGACACCGTTCCAAATTCCAAAGGGCAAAGTCTGCAATATGTCTGTAACTGGAGAACGGCTGAAGTGATCTAATTCAAACTCGGTACAGGTATGTATGATGATGATTATGTATAACGATTACATGATTTGACTTTGGGGTCAAAGGTCAAAGATCAAAGCCAAAGTCTGTAATAGTTCTATAACTTGAGAACGGCTGAAGTGATCTAATTCAAGCTTGCTACAGGTATGTATAATGTTGTAAAGGTTAACTGATTGGAATTTTTGGTCAATGGGTCAAAGGCCAAAGTCTGTAATGGGTCTATAACTTGGGAACGGCTAAAATGATCTAAATAAAACTTGGTACAGATATGTATAATGATGTAAATATTAACTTAGATTGTGGGGTCAAGAGGTCAAAGGTAAAAGTCTGTAATAGGTCTATAACTTGAGAACGGCTAAAGGAATCGAATTCAAACTTGGTACAGATATGTATAATGATGTAAAGATTAACTGATTATATTTTGGGGTCACAAGGTCAAAGGCCAAAGGTCAGATGTCATGTCAGGTAAAAATATGACAACTTGTAAACAGCTGAAGGGATTTAAATAAAAAATTTGTCCAGGTATGTATAATTATGTAAACATCAACTGATTAAATTTTGGGGTCAAGAGGTCAAAGGTCAGAGGCCATGTCAGGTAAAAATGTGATAACTTGAGAACAGCTGAATGAATTTAAATCAAACTTGGCACAAGTATTATAATGATGTAATAATGTGGGCAGAGGCATATCGGTCAACGTAGTGACGCTGAAGTGTCCTTCTAGTTTTTTTTGTTTGGCAACGTCTTATGATTATGTCAGCATGGTTCTACTTGCTGCCCTATCTCCTCGCAACCATTGAAATTGGATTAAAATACCGAGATACTGTTTAAAATACCTTTAGTCAGTGTAGTATACCGGTTTATTCTACCAGATGAGTGCCCAGGGGTATTGTCCCTAATTTAGAGAAGCAACCTACTGGGTTTTCAATGCCAGAGTAATCATCTTGAATCAATACAGCAGCAGTACAGCTGAAACAGTACAAGTAATCATCTTGAAACAAACAGTACAGCTCCTACACCAACATCATTTTCATCAATGGCAAACTGGTACGGTTTACCAAAATCGAGAGCTGCCACCAATTATTTTTGGGAACAGGAAAACCTGGAATAGCTTGGGTTTTGGTCTGTCGTGGTGACACCTGGCCCTGACCAACCACAAGACCAAAGTACGTAACCTTGGCTTTGGCAAACTCACTTTTCTTGAGATTTACAACAAGCTTGGCATCAGTGAGTGTTAACAGATACCGCAGTTATCTGAAATGTGTCAAATGGTCATGCCATGTATCACTATACAGTATGACATCATCCAGGTAAGCTATGCAATTGGGAAAACCCATTTTAACCTGGTTCATCAAACCTTGGAAAATAGCCGGTGCATTTGTCATCCCAAAAAGCATTACTATATAAACTGATACAAATCATCTGGAGTAACAAATGCAGAGACTTATTTTTTCTGGTCATTCATAGGTACTTGAGAATAACCTTTAAGCAAGTCTATTTTGCTAACAGAAGCAACCTTACCAATCTGGTCTATGCAATCTTTGATTTTATGGTGGGATTTGAATCAGGTGGGTTACAGCATTCATCTTCTGATGGTCTATGCAGAATCTCGTGGAACCATCTCGTTTTGGTTTGAGTACAATGGGCGGGTCTCCAGCTGCTCTGACTAGGTTCGATGACGTCATGCTCTGGCATATATCGTGGGCTACCTGTTCACGAACCTCAGCTGACTTGTCAGGATTTTGCTGATGTGGGTACTGCCTAATGGGTCTAGCATTCCCTACATCAACATCATGTGAAGCAAAAGAGGTGCACCCTGTCTCATCAGAACATAGATGTTCATACTCTCCAATTACAGCAATTACAATATAATGTTTATCCTCAGATATGTGAACTAACTCGGAGTCGAGGTTAGTCAACACCTCTGAGTTTCATTGCTCAGAACATAATGGCTCCCTATCAGGTCCTTGGAGACCGACACTGCCTAATTCACCACAGTCACTATCCTGACGATCTACATAACCTAAAAGCTCAATTAACCCAACTGGCCGGCTGAGGTGATCTTCATGCTCATAGTAGTTTTTAAGCCTGTTAACATGGCACACCTGGCGAGGTTTCCGGAGTATTCTGTGATACTGAGTATTGAAACGAGCCAATGAGCTTTGAGCTTGGTTTCAACGAATAGGAGCGGGCGTTCTAGGAGAGTGGAGAATTGACGTCATGGCCGCAACCGTAGCATTTGGTTGATTAAAGTGATTGCCGTTTACAACGAGAGGGCCTGTCCGGTTTTCATTGAGCACACTCAGCTGTGTTCGTACGTGCTGTGAGTGCTAGTGTAACTCTCTCACACCACTACATTTGGCGATGAGGATTTCCTGCCTAGAATAGGCGCCCGCGGAACTACGTAACTTCCGGTTAGTGCACCCTTCGCGACAACAGTCACGTGATTGGATACGTTGAAAACAAACCACGAAAGGGCACGTGTTACAGCTTACTTCCGGTAGTCTCGCCCTCACCTATCAAACAAAAGAATCTACGCGCCGAGCAGTGGATCACGTGGGCTGACGGAATGACGATTTCTCTACCTCACATCGACAAGTTTCCCGTCTGTAACAACGAAGCTACTGCTGGCACAAAGTGGAAAAGTGGCATGTCAGGTTTTAAAATCTGATGGCTGGACTGAATATTATGAACAATACTCATAAGAAAGCTCTGTTTATGCACTATGCAGGTGAAGAAGTGTATGATGTATGCGACTCTCAGCAGCCGAACGAGGTGATGCAGCAGCATATGACACCGTTGTCGAGGCTCTCACCAACCACTTCACGCCCAAAAAGAACACTGATTTTGAAACGTTCAAATTCAGACAGCTGACGCAGAATGCTGGTGAAACAATAGACAGTTTTTACACTCGTCTACAACTCCAAGCGTCACACTGTGACTTCATCGACCAGGGCATGGAGGTGAAGAGCCAATTTTTGCAAGGACGCAGCTCTCAGCGGTTACGACAACGTGCTCTCCGACATGCAGATATGACACTGCGGTCCCTACTGGACCAGGCGCGTGCCCTCAAAATTTCCGATGCCCAAGCCAATCAAATGGAGAGAGCGTCCTCTATATCTGTAACTGCCATACGTCAACAGCAGTCTCATTCGGCTTTCATGAGTTCCAAGAGGGGAGGATACCAGTCAACCTTCCCTGCATCCAGTCAATGTCACCGGGGACAGAGCCAGCCCTCTCCATGGTCGAGACGTCCGAAGAAGCACTCCAATGACTGTGGGTGGTGTGGTGGACAACCACATTCTTGAGAGAGGTGCCCTGCCAGGGACAAGCTTTGTCGCAACTGCTCTAAGATGGGACACATTGCCAATGTTTGCCGATCTGGTGACCACAAACGCAACATTCAACAAACCCATGTGAGGAATGTCGAGCAGCCAACAACTCGATACTCTTCGGATGAAGAATACGTGTTTGGCATGTCTGGTAAGAAACCAGCAACACCCACCGTCAACATTGACATTCAAGGTGACCCTGTTCTTTTCATAATTGACACAGGTGCGTCTGTGAACATCATGACTGAAAAAACATTCATGAGCATTGAGTCACCACAGTGCATGCTGAGGTCTTCGTCACCATGTCTGCCCATCTATGCATATGGGGTCAAGCACGCTTCTACCTGTAAGTGGCCAGGTTGACCTAGAGGTCAAATACAAGGACTGTGTAATATCGACATCGTTTGTCATTGTTCAGACAGGAAATGGACTCCATAACGGCAATCTGGTGAGCGCTGACACAGCACAGAAACCAGGTCTCATCAGCTTCGCACTTACCGCATCACGAGACATGACTCAAGATCTACATAAAGAGTACCATGATATCTTCACAGGCATTGGGAAAATGAAAGGTGTCAAGGTCAAGATGTACGTCGATGAAACGGTTCAACCGACAGCTCAGACACATCGGCGCATCTCGTACCATATGCAGAAGAAGATAGTAGAAGAGCTCGAATGCCTAGAGAGCCTGGGCATTATAGAAAAGGTTAACGGTCCAACTCCCTGGGTTTTTCCGATCGTAGCAGCACCGTAGCCCAAGAAGCCTTACGAGATTCGCATAAGTGTCGATGTGAGACTCCCAAACAAGGCGATCAAAAGAACCAGACACATCATGCCGACGATTGATGACATTCTTAAATGCAACTGAACAAATCAACAGTGTTCAGCGAGCTCGACTTGAACACTGTGTATCACCAACTGGAGGAAGACGAGGAGATGAGAAACATGACGACATTTGCGACCCATGTTGGAATGAGACACTACAAACGTTGAAATTTTAGTGTCATGAGAGCAGCTGAATATTAGGAACACACACCTGACGAGGTACTTGAAAAACACTTGAAACAATGTTTCAAAACCCCATTGCTGAGATTTTAGCCGACATCCCGGGAGTCCTCAACACCAGTGATGATATTGTAGTGTGGTGCTGTGCACACACAACTCGAATGCCAAAGAGGTAGGCCACAACGCGTTTGTTACAACAAAGAGTCTTTATTCCAAAGCTCGTACTGCAGCACTGAGCGGGCCCGAGCTTAGAGCCCGCATATATATCCTGCGGCCACGCCTAGTCCCCGGGCGTGGCCGATCGGTCGATAGGCGGGGCATGCATTCCAGTTCCCCACCTGGACGTTCGCGCCACCTGCTGGTGCACTGAATTCGTGTCCCTTGTGTCCGCCACACGCACCCCCCCAGAATTCCCTCACACCTGAAGGGTGAGTTTGCGGGGAAGCCGGATGACCCGGCCGAAACGCCCCCTGGCCATGGGTGCCGGTCTGGGGGGTGGCGGGACGGCGGGGCTGGGGGGTGCCAGGGGTCCGACCGCCAGGCGGCGGCCTCGACGCGGAAGCAGAGCTGCTTGCGGGGGGTGGTCCGGATCGAGGTGGGCCGGCTTGAGGCTGTCCACGGAGATGCGATCCGGGGCACCACCGATGTCGATGGTGAAAAATTTGTCCCCGGTCTCCAGCACTCGAAAGGGCCCGTCGTACGTGGGCCGTAGCAGTGCCCGGTGGGCGTCGTCCCGGACGAAGACGTACTTCGCCGTGCGAAGCTCCGGGGCGACGTGGGAAGGCGGGCAACCGTGGTGTGCCATCGGCACCGGGGCGAACCTCCGGGCGGTCTCCTGAAGGGCGGAGCGCTGTTGCGCCGCGGACCAAGGAGCCGTGGAGTCGGGGATAAATTCACCCGGTACCCGCAGTGGTTGCCCGAAGACCAGCTCTGCCGAGGACGTGCGCAGGTCGTCCTTGGGTGCCGTCCTGAGGCCAAGCAGGACCCAGGGGAGTCTGTCGACCCAGCCGCCATCGTGGAGGCTGGCCCGGAGCGCGGCCTTCATTGAGCGATGAAAGCGCTCGCACAGGCCATTGGCCTGGGGGTGGTAGGCCGTGGTGCGGTGCAGTGTCACCCCGCGCCCTATGCGCCACAGCGGCCCAGAGCTCCGAGGTGAAATGGGGGCCGCGGTCGGACGAGATGTCCGAGGGGGCACTGATCTGGGCAACCCAAGTGGCGATGAAGGCCTGCGCCACATCAGCTGCAGACGTCGCCGCCAATGGGACGGCCTCCGGCCACCGTGTGGTGCGGTCCACCATGGTGAGGAGGTGGGTGAACCCCCGCGAGGGGGGCAGAGGTCCCACCAAGTCGACGTGCACATGGTCGAACCGACGCTCGGGCACCGCAAATGGAGCCAACGGGGCCTGGGTGTGGCGGTGGACCGTTGCGCGCTGGCACGCGAGGCACGTCCTGGCCCAGTCGCGGCCGTCCTTCCGGAGACCGTGCCAGACGAACTTCGCCCCGATGAGCTTCTGGGATGCCTTCGTGCCCGGGTGGGACAGGCCGTGGATGGCATCGAAAACTGGGCGCCACCAGCCAGCAGGCACGATGGGGCGAGCCAGGCCGAGCGAGACTTCGCATAGGAGGGCCGCGCCCACGGCGACGAACGGCACCTCGGTGACGCGGAGGCCCGTGATGGCGGTCTGCAAGGCCTGGATGCCGGGGTCGGCGTTCTGATCCTCCGCCATCCGGGCATAGTCGACCCCAAGGTGGACCGCGAGCACGACGGACCGGGAAAGGCAATCCGCCACCGGTTGTCCTTACCCGCCACGTGACGGATGTCCGTCGTGTACTCGGACACGGCAGAGAGGTGACGCTGCTGCCGTGCCGACCATGGCTCGGCGACCTTGGCCATCGCGAACACAAGGGGCTTGTGGTCGACGAAAGCCGTGAACGGGCGGCCCTCCAGCAGATGGCGGAAGTGTCGGACCGCCAGGTGGAGCCCGAGCAGCTCGTGGTCGAAGGTGCTATAGCGGCGTTCGTTCAGGCGAAGCTGCCAGCTAAAAAATGCCAGCGGTTGCCAAGCACCACGCACCCACTGCTCGTGCACCGCGCCCACCGCGTAGTCCGACACGTCGGTGGTGAGGGCGATCGGTGCATCGGGCGCCGGGTGCGCCAGCATGGTGGCGTTGGCCAGGGCCAGCTTTGTGTCCACAAACGCCGCAGTCATCGGCGCCGACCAGGCGATGTCACCTTTGCCCGGCTTGCCCCGGAGGGCCTCGTGCAAGGGGCGGAGGAGCTGGGCGATGTGGGGCACGAAGCGGTGGTAAAAATTTACCATGCCCAGGAACTCCTGGAGCCCCTTGATCGTGCGGGGCCACGGGAAATCCCTGACCGCCTCCACCTTGGCTGGTAAAGGGACGGCCCCGTGCCTCTTGATGCGGTGCCCCAAGAAGTCTTGTGTCCCAAATCCTGTGTCCCAAACCCATCCCTCTCTGTACCCACCATACCCAGTCGTACCCTGCTGCTCCTGGACTCCGTGTCCTTTCCTCCTGACAAGGTGGAAAAGTTTCTGTCAACCCTCGACTCTGATTCTGCAACTGGACCCGACGGCATCAGCCCACGGGTCCTAAAATCCTGCTCTGCTGCTCTATCTCACCCTCTCTCTGTTCTCTTCACCCTCTCTTTTGCTCAAGGTCAACTGCCATCTGCTTGGAAATCAGCCAACATCACCGCTTTGCACAAAAAAGGTGCAAAAACAGATCCTAGCAACTACAGACCAATCAGCCTTCTCCCAATTATCAGCAAAGTCATGGAATCCATCATTGCTTCGGATATTAAATCTTTCCTCTTCTCCAATGGCTTGATCTCTGATCATCAATTTGGTTTCAGACCAGGTCACTCTACTCTGGACATGCTGCTTCTGCTGTCTCAACAATGGATGGAGGTCCTCAATGCCAAACAGGAAATTAGAGCTGTCTCCCTCGACATATCACGTGCCTTCGACACGGTCTGGCACCCCGCTCTGCTCACCAAACTCTCCTCCTTTGGTATCCATGGAAATCTCCACGCATGGCTGGCGGACTTCCTCTCTAGTCGTCGTCAACGTGTGGCCCTGAATGGGTTTCTCTCATCTCCTCTTCCTGTTCAGGCTGGAGTTCCCCAAGGCAGTGTTCTGGGCCCCGTGCTTTTTCTGGTCTTCATCAATGATTTCTCTGACTCTCTCGAAAATCCTCTCTATCTCTTTGCTGATGACTCCACTCTCTGCCGCTCCATTCCTCTTCCCTCAGATCGGCAGTCTGCTGCCTCCTCACTCTCTGAAGACCTGGACAAAATCACAGACTGGTCAAACAAGTGGAACATGTCTTTCAATCCTGACAAATCTCACACTCTTACTATGTCTCTCCGAAAAGATCGACTGGACAACCCTCCCATCTACTTTCTCAACAATCCTCTCCAAGAAGTTCTGTCGCTCAAGATTTTGGGTCTCACTATCTGCCATGATCTTTCTTGGGAAAACCACATTTCCAAGCTGGCCTCCAAAGCCAGTCGCCGACTGGGCATCCTCCGTCGTGCGAAGTCCTTCCTCGGCACACCTGAGCTCCTCACCACATACAAGGCTTTCATCCACAGCTCAATGGAATACTGTTCTCCCCTATGGGCCAGTGCTCCTGCCTCACACCTAGATCGGCTTCACGCTGTTGAAACCAAAGCTTTCAGAATTATTGGAATCTCCCGCGATGAAGCTATCTCTGAGGGCCTTTCACTCACTCACCGCAGGCAGGTAGGTGGTCTTTCTGTCTTCTACCGACTCCTCTCCGGCCTTGCACCCCCAGCTCTCTCTGTGCTCTGTCCCCCAAATATTCCTTCAGGTCGCACAAGATCTGCCAGCAACCCTCTGATGGTTAAACTGCCGAAATCTCGGCTCTCTGCTCACCTTCACTCTTTCATTCCTCTTTTCTCCCGCCTCTGGAACAAACTCCCTCACTCCCTTCAATCCCACTCCTCCCTCCAGGTCTTTAAAACAGCTGTTCACCACCATCTCTTATCTTCCCCCATCCAAAACCTTGATCTTTTCTACCCCCGCTAATTCACCCCAGATCCACCTTGTTTGAAATTCCAACTTCTTTCCTGGAAGTCCTGGCAGTGTCCATATGTTTTATACCTCTCTCACCGCCCCCTTCCCATGCCCCCCCCCCCAAAGCCCTCGCCCTCTCTCAGATCTCTCGATGTCTCCATGTCTCTCTGTCCCTGCTCTCAAATGTTGTGTTTGTGTCCTTCCCCCTTTCTCCCCATCTTGTCTACCGCTCCCGATGTTATATGTTTTATGTGTCGGTTTGTCTTTCTGTGTGATTAATGTTCGCTCTTTCACGAGCCTCGATCTTGTATACAAAAAAAAAAAAAAAAAAGCCCATGGTGGCGACGCCGAAACGGCACTTGGTGAGGTTGATGATTAGGCCATGCTGGCCCAGGTGTTCGAAGAGCATGCGGAGGTGGAGCAGGTGCTCCTCCCGGGACGCGCTCACAACCAGGATGTCGTCCAGGTAGACAAACAGGAAAGGTAAGTCGCGCAAGACGCTGTCCATAAGCCGTTGGAACGCCTGGGCCACATTCTTCAACCCGAAAGGCATCCTCAGGAACTCGAAGAGGCCGAAAGGGGTAATGACGGCCGTCTTCGGGACGTCGTCCGGTTGGACGGGGATCTGGTGGTAGCCCCGGATGAGGTCCACCTTGGAAAACACGGTCGTGTTTGCCAACCGGGCGGAAAAGTCCTGGATGTGCGGGACCGGGTAGCGGTCGGGGGTGGTGGCATCATTGAGCCGGCGGTAGTCCCCGCACAGCCGCCATCCTCCGCCGGGCTTCGGCACAATGTGCAGAGGGGAAGCCTAAGCGCTGTTGGAGCGCCGTACGATCCCCAGCCGCTCCAGCGTGGCGAACCCCGCTTTCGCCACCGCAAGCTTCGTGGGCTCGATTCGGCGTGCCCGGGCATAGACCGGAGGCCCGACCGTGGGGATATGGTGCTCCACCCCGTGTTTAACGGCCACCGCTCAGAAGGTGGGCTGTGTGAGGGCCGGGAAACTGGCGAGGAGGCGGGTAAAGTCGTCCGCTGCCGGAAGCGTGCAAACTAAACTCGCCGGGACGGAACCCTCCAGCAAACCGCTTGGCAAACCGCTCGGTGAGCCGCTCAGTGAGCCGCTCAACGAGCCGCTCAGCAAACAAGCGAGCGAGCTGAAGGTTTCGGCCTGGATGAGCCGTCTGCGCTTCACGTCGACCAACAGCCCATTCGCACATAGGAAATCCGCACCGAGCAGTGCCATTGGCACGCTGGCGGTCACGAACGACCATTGAAAGTGCTGCCCTCCGAACCGCAGGGAGAGGCAACGCTTCCCGAATGTGCGGATGGGTGTACCGTTGGCGGCAAGCAAAGCGGGGCCCTGGCCCGCGGTTTGCTTGTCGGACGTGGAGGCGGGGAGGACGCTCACCTGCGCTCCTGTGTCACAAAGAAAACGGCGCCCGGACAAGGTGTCCATGATGAACAGGAGGCTGCCGGAATGGCCGACGCTCAGGGCCGCTAATGAGCGCCGGCCTGGTCGTTTCCCGACCTGTCAAAAGAGCACGGCGGGCGACACGTTTTAGCCTTGCGGCCGAACCTGGCGTGGTAGTATCACCAGGTTTGCGGCGGCAGCGGCCGCGGCGGCCGTAGTGTTGGCGGCGGCGGTAGTGGGCGGGGCGCAGCAGCGGCCACGAGGGAAGCCGAGGGCGCTGTAGCCACTGCCCCAGGATCCACGACGGCAGCACCGTAACCCGACCGCGTGTCGCAAGCCGCGAAAAACTTGTCGGCCTCTACGGCCAGAGCACGGGGTTCCTTTATCTTGGAACCGGCCAGCGCGAGGCGTACCTGTGTGGGTAGCTGGCGTAGGAACAGCGCCCGGAATAAGAAATCCGGGGGTTGGTCACCAAGCAGCGACAGCATAAAATCCATCCGCACAGATGGTCGTGTGTCGCCGAGTTCGGGAAGGTCCAGGAGGCGGTCGGCCCGTTCGATCTCCGTGAGCCCGAACGTGGCGAGCAGGAGACGTTTGAGCGCCTCGTACTTGTTGTCGCCCGGCGGGCATGGAAGGATGGACACGACTCGGGTGGCATTGCCGGGCCCGAGGGCGGAGACCACGTGGTAGTACCGGGTCTCGTCCGCCGTTATGCCTCGGAGCTGAAATTGAGCTTCGGCCTGGACGAACCAAACGTCGGCTTGTGCCTCCCAAAACTCGGGGAGTTTAACTGCGACGGCGTTGGTGGCCATGGCGCGTTCGGTGGTCAGCAACGACTGAACCAATCGGGGTCACCAGTGTAGTGTGGTGCTGCGCACACACAACTCGAATGCCAAAGAGGTAGGCCACAACGCGTTTGTTACAACAAAGAGTCTTTATTCCAGAGCTCGTACTGCAGCACTGAGCGGGCCCGAGCTTAGAGCCCGCATATATATCCCGAGCCCACGCCTAGTCCCCGGGCGTGGCCGATCGGTCGATAGGCGGGGCATGAATTCCAGTTCCCCGCCTGGACGTTCGCGCCACCTGCTGGTGCGCTGAATTAGTGTCCCTTGTGTCCACCACAATATATTGATTTATGGCAAGACTCAGACCGAGCATAACGACACACTGAAAAAAGTGTTTGCTCGCCTCAGAGAAAGACACCTCACACTAAAGAAAGCAAAATGTGAATTCAACAAGGACACAATAGAATTATATGGTTGCATTTCGGTAAAAATGGCATCTCGCCTGACTAGCCAATGAGCTTTGAGCTGGGTTTCAACGATTAGGAGCGGGCGTTCTAGGAGAGTGGAGAATTGACGTCATGGCTGCAACCGGACCATGTGGTTGATTAAAGTGATTTCCGTTTACAACCAGAGGGCCTGTCGGGTTTTCATTGAGCACACTCAGCTGTGTTCGTACGTGTTGTGAGTGCTAGTGTAACTCTCTCACACCACTACAGTTTCCATCTCCCGTGGGTTCCCACCACGTAGTTCACATCACTCAGCTTTCTTTTGACTCAGCTTCCTGAGGTCCACTAAACTTTACAAATAGTGGCTCCCCGAGCAGAGGAAGTTGAGGTTGCACTTTGTCCCCAGGCCTAAAATTACGAGAGCATCCTCATCAAAACGTGCTTTCATTGTTTGCTGAGGCTCTTTGGCGATATTGCACGCTTTTGAAAGCCCTTCCCTGAAAGTACATCTGTAGTCCAGAAGGGTAGGGTTCTCCGTTTCAACTTGGAACCTCTCTTTTATTACTTTAGGAGGGCCCTGAACATCCTGGCAATGCACCAAGTCAAATGGGCACAAACCCATAGATTCATTCGGAGTATGACTATCCCTGGTGGCAAACAACACAAAACCGATTCCCTTAGCCCAATCTTAGGGATACTCCAGACAATATAAAATTGCAGGAAATAAAGTTATGGTGGAGGAAATATAACTTGTTCTTTTGTGTCACTCTTACACTCTTACACTTGTTGACACTGGTAATAAATCTGCTTTTTACCTTCGCAAAAGCGGAAGGTTATGTTTTGATCGCTGTGTATTTATTTGTATGTCTGTGTGTGTGTGTGTATGTTAATCGCATAACTCAAAAAGTATTCAACCGAATTGCATGAAATTTGGTGGGATGATTGGTTATTATACGGGACACATTTGATTAGATTTTGGGAGCAATCGGGTCAAAGGTCAAGGTCAAGGTCACGAAAAGGTCAAAATCGTATTTTTGTTGTTCTGTTCCCTACACTCCCATGCCAAGTACAGAACAGTAGCTGCGGCGAAGGTATGCGCTCTACCGAGTGCCCGTTCTAGTTTTCTATTGGATCTGGTTAGGCCATGAAAGGTTGGGATTCGTGTCTGATGTCGAACATGCCCAGTCTGTGGCTAGATTTTGAGGCCCAATTGGAATGTAGTCCTCCTCACATAAGTCGTGGGATGTTGAGCTGGATTGGACTATTGATTAGATTGTTGGTTACATTGAGGTTGATTCGATTATTGATTACATTGTGCATTTGTGAAATATTTTATTGTTATTTTGTGTAAACATTCTCCAATTCTGAGTTTGCTGTTCCACAAAGCATCAAACTAACTTTTGAAAAACAAAATGCTTCATTAATAACCATTGGTCAAATAACCGATAAGTGACATATAAATTCCAATAATCCATTAAGGAGACAAAGATGTGCTCAAGTGTTTTAGTAGATGCAACAAAACCTCCACAATTAGGATATCGCTTTTCCTCCACAACAAACCTCCAAAACTAGGATGTTAGTGATGGTGGTTAAACACTCGGTGGACCGCATACCTCCACCATGCTGAACAGTTTACGTATTGTATCTCACTGATGGGCTGGATCAGGATTCGGACCTGAACCAAAATGTAATTAGCTTGTTCTTGTCACCTAACCACCTCATCCACTTAGTTTTGTCATAACTCGTCTATAACCTTTCGAGATATCATGCCTATCGTTTTTGGGCCCATTTCTAAATGGTAAAGAATACTTTAAAAACATTATCGCAGCCAGATTTGGATTCTGATCTTCACCAAAATGGAATATATTTTTCCTCGTTAAACAACAAATATGTCCACCAAGTTTTGTCCAAATCCATGCACACAGACAGGTGTGAAAGCATAACCTCCACCCACCTCCGGTGGCGTAGTTAAAAAATAACATTGTACAAGTACTCTGCTCAGACAGACACACCACGACCTGAGTTGAATAGTCAGGCAGATGTTCTCCAGAAATCGACAAGGTTTTGACCTTTCATTGCAAAACCTGAAAGTTTGAATTTTCATTTTATAATATTGTTCTCTCGGTGAATTCTACATTATTCCTCCACCAAATATTATCTGGACTGTGAGCTTTCATTAAATCGAAGCAGCTTCAGGTGTGACCCCATGAGAGGTTTTTACTGCCGGAGTGGAACCGCACGTAGTTTAATGATGGGAATTGTGAGTGAGACGAAAACATTCTTTGCTGTTATTCAATCCAAACACATTACTTTTTCCACATGCGAAATTGGCATTTATGTTTATTTAAATTATACAATGGACTACAAAATGTAAATGTTTCATGATATTTGTTATATTATATCACCTTTATCATCAATATTGTTGAAATGAAGATCAAATAGCTGTATGTTGAAATATGTTGAAAAAGGCAAAACTTTACATGGGGTGTACTTACTTTTTCACCTGGCTGGATATTATTTTATCTTAATTTTGGGTCATTTAATCGTATAAACATACTGGTATCTGCATTAATGATGGGAGAAACAGTTACCTCTGCAAAAGTTGAAAATATCTTGATAATTGTCAATGGTAAATCATATCGATGATATATGAATACATGGATGGTATTTGAAAGGCGTTGATCACAGAAACAAAACAGATTAAATACTTTATAACACATAATTATTTTGTTTTAATGGTCGAGTGGGTTAGTGAGTAATTAATCTCAAATTGTACTCAGTTATTACTTTTACCTGAATTATTTAAAACCCGACTCGGAAATAATACTTCCCACGACAAAAAGCACAAGATTGTTAACATTTAGTTAGTTAACCTGTTATTTAATTCATCTGTTGACGGAACCACACTGACCTCGACAAAGTCTGGTATTTGTCTTTATACTCTTTACTTTAATCAACTTTAGGTCAAACAAACTTACTTTCGTAATTCTGTTCCATGGATCTTAAATGTCTTGTTTAAAATTGACTTTCCAATGATTTCTTCAGATAATTTATATTTATGTTTTTAATGTCAAGGAGAAAGAACAAAATAATAGAAGAAAAATAACCGTTTCAGCCAAACAATCTCAATAACATTGTACAGGTACTCTGCTTACACCAACATGTGAGTTTAGTCTTCAAGCAGGTGTGCTTGTTTTTTTTTTCTTCTTTTTTGTATACTGAATCGAGGCTCGTGAAAGAGCTAACATTTATTTCACAAACAAATCAACCAGACAAACAAAATATATCAAAAGAGGGAGCGGAAGACAAGATGGGGAGAGAAGGGGAAGCACACAAACATAACATTTGAGAGCCGGAGATGTGTGGGAGGGAGAGGGCTTGGGCGGAAGAGGCATGGGAAGGGGAGGGGGGTGGGAGAAGTATAAAACACAAGGACACCAAGGACTTCCAGGACAGAAGTTGGTATTTCAAAAAAGTGGATTTGGGGTGAAATTAGCGGGGGTAGAAAATATCAAGGTTTTGGATGGGGGAAGATAAGAGATGGTGGTGAACAGCTGTTTTAAAGACCTGGAGGGTGGAGTGGGATTGAAGAGAGTGAGGGAGTTTGTTCCAGAGGCGGGAGAAAAGAGGAATGAAGGAGTGAAGGTGAGCAGACAGTCTTGATTTTGGCAGTTCAACCATAAGAGGGTTGCAGGCAGATCTTGTGTGACCTGTAGGAATATTTGGGGGACAGAGCCCAGAGAGAGCTGGGGGGCAAGGCCAGAGAGGATTCGGTAGAAGACGGAAAGATTACCCACCTGCCTGCGGTGAGTGAGTGAAAGGCCCTTCGAGTTAGCTTCATCGCGGGAGATTCCAATGATTCTGAACGCTTTGGTTTCAACAGCGTGAAGACGAGCTAGGTGTGAGGCAGGAGCACCAGCCCAGAGGGGAGAGCAGTATTCCATTGAGCTGCTGATGAAAGCCTTGTATGTAGTGAGGAGCTCAGGTGTGCCAAGGAAGGACTTCGCAAGACGGAGGATGCCCAGTTGGCGACTGGCTTTGAAGGCCAGATTTGAAATGTGGTTTTCCCAGGAAAGATCATGGTAGATAGTGAGACCCAAAAGCTTGAGTGACAGAACTTCTTGGAGAGGATTATTCAGAAAATGGATGGGAGGGTTGTCCAGTCGGTCTTTACGGAGAGATATCGTAAGAGTGTGAGATTTGTCAGGATTGAAAGACATGTTCCACTTGTTTGCCCAGTCTGTGATTTTGTCCAGGTCTGCAGAGAGTGAGGAGGCTGCAGACTGCCGATCTGAGGGATGAGGAATGGAGCGACAGAGAGTAGAGTCATCAGCAAAGAGATAGAGAGGATTTTAAAGTGAGTCAGAGAGATCATTGATGAAGACCAGAAAAAGCACAGGGCCCAGAACACTGCCTTGGGGAACTCCAGCCTGAACAGGAAGAGGAGATGAGAGAAACCCATTCAGGGCCACACGTTGACTACGACTAGAAAGGAAGTCTGCCAGCCATGCGTGGAGATTTCCATGGATACCAAAGGAGGAGGGTTTGGTGAGCAGAGTGGGGTGCCAGACCGTATCGAAGGCACATGATATGTCAAGGGAGACAGCTCTACTTTCCTGTTTGGCATTGAGGACCTCCATCCATTGTTGAGAAAGCAGAAGCAGCATGTCCAGAGAAGAGTGACCAGGTCTGAAACCAAATTAATGATCAGAGAAATTAAGCCATTGGAGAAGAGGAAAGATTTCATATCTGAAGCAATGATGGATTCCATGACTTTGCTGATAATTGGGAGAAGGCTGATTGGTCTGTAGTTGCTAGGATCTGTTTTTGCACCTTTTTTGTGCAAAGCGGTGATGTTGGCTGATTTCCAAGCAGATGGCAGATGACCTTGAGCAAAAGAGAGGGTGAAGAGAACAGAGAGAGGGAGTGAAAGAGCGGAAGAACAGGATTTTAGGACCCGTGGGCTGATGCCGTCAGGTCCAGTTGCAGAATCAGAGTCGAGGGTTGACAGAAACTTTTCCATCTTGTCAGAAGGAAAGGACACAGAGTCCAGGAGCAGCTGGGTACGACTGGGTACGGTGGGTACAGAGAGGGATGGGTTTGGGACACAAGATTTAGAGGCAAACACAGAGTTGAGGCATTCAGCTTTTTCACGTCCGGAGTCAGCCGTGTAGCCGTTTGAGGTGAGGGAGGGGATGGAGGGGGAACAAACACCAGAAACAGATTTGACCAGACGCCACCAGGATTTGGAAGAGGGAGACAGATAAGAGAGTTCGGGCTTGAGAACAGAGAGATATTGTTTCCTGGCTCTCCTGAGGGTGGACACACACTGATTTTGGGCTTTGTGAAAGGAAATGAGATTTCCTTCCGTTTGATTTGCTTTCCAGGAGACGAAAGCAATTGATAAAGAAATTGATTGCTCGAGAAATTGATAAGATTTTGAACATTCGTTACAAAACATGAAAGTTAAAGTTTAATCTTCACTTGATAATATTGTATTCTCGGTGAATTCTCCATTATTTATCCACCAAATATTAACTTTACTGTCAGGTCTCATTAAATCGAAGCAGCTTCAGGTGTGACCCCATGCGAGGTTTTTACCGCCAGAGTGGAACAGCACGGAGATAAATGATGGGAATTGTGGGTGAGACGAAAACACTATTTGCTGTTATTCAATCCAAACACTTTATCAACACCATGAAGACTTGAAATGGTGTAAAGACAAATGTCCACCTTACAAATGAATTCACTCATCGTATTTTGGTGAAACGCATTTCATGGAGTCAAACGCTTTCATTCATGACAAGTTTAGAAAAGTTAAAGTTGATCAACTGAAACATTTTTGTACAATATTTTGTCTTGTGTATTCTTGTGTGTTGATACAATTAACACCGCACATTAACAATTGTGACTTTTCTAAATTATAATAGTATAACTAAGTATCTTGTCTTCCATGATGAACATTAAACTTTTACGGATTTGCACTTTGATTTATGTTAAATAAAGTTAAATCAATAAGTCCTCACATATTTAAAGGTAAGAATATATTATTTTATCTTAATTTTGGGTCATTTAATCGTATAAACATACTGGTATCTGCATTAATGATGGTAGAAACAGTTACCTCTGCAAAAGTTGAAAATATCTTCATAATTGTCAATGGTAAATCGTATCGATGATATATGAATACATGGTTGGTATTTGAAAAGCGTTGATCACAGAAACAAAACAGATTAAATACTTGATAATATATACATTTTTTTCTGGGTTGTTTAGGGAGGAGGTGGTCCTGGATTCCAGGTGATATATTTTCTTCATTAAAAGTGTGCCTCAGCTTCGTCCCGTGATGAGTGCCACCGCCAGTGAGCCTTTAAACCTCGACTGCAGTAATCTGTCATTTCCGCATGTCAAACACTGAATTGGCCTCAGAGGCCTGGGTCGAGGTTGAAAGGAAGAGTATTGTATTTAGAAATTCAAGCTATAACTGAAACATGTGTCTTTGTGGTTTCCCAAACATGAGAAGTAATTGTTTGCCAAGTCTATACATTTGAGGAAGATGTATGTTAACACAAACAAGAAAAAAATAAAAATAAAATGTCATACCCCTGTGGTTTTAGTAATTTTGCTGTACGGAGTTAATGGTCATCAGTCAGCCAACTCTGGTCGGATTACAAAACAAAATCTTCTGAATATGTATCCTCTCATGTATTGTCGGTCCCTGTATGTCGACCCGTATACGAACAAAATCGGTCCATGTATTTCCAGAAATCGTTGGGGACACGTTTAAGTAACAATATAGCCGCCGGGCCACCATCTTGGATTTGATCTCGAAAAAAAAATGACGTGCATATGTAACCCATCATTCATATCTGTGTGCAAAGTTTGAACAAGATCGGTAAATGCATGTCTGAGAAATGGTTGAGGATGTGTTCAATATCGGATTTTTACAACTAAAATGGCCGCCAGTCTACTAGTTGGCCATCTTTGATGAGATCGCAAAAATTAATTGAGTACATGTGTATGTCATCATGTTCTCTGTTTGTGCCAAGATTGAACAAAATGGGACCATGCATGTTCAATAAATGGTTGGGGACATGTTGAAGTAATAAATTGGCCACCAGTCAGCCATATTGGATCTGATATCGAAAATAAATGACGTGCATATGTAAACCATCATTCTCTATCTGTGTGCAAAGTTTAAGCAAGATCGGTAAATGTATGTCTGAGAAATGGTTGAGGACGTGTTCAATATTGTGTTTTTTACAAATAAAATGGCCACCGGCCTACCAGCCAGCCATCTTTGATCAGATCTCAAAATAAAGTGAGGTGCATGTGTATGCCATCATGTATTGTGCTTGTGGTTTTAGTGGCAAGTTTGAACAAAATTGGACCATGCATGTTCAATAAATGGTGAGGGACACATTTAAGTAACAAAAGGGCGGCCAGTCAGTTATTAAAGCGTATTGGTAGAAATTTGCAGAAATCATATCAAGCAAACTTCAGTATAAATATATATACAGTCACGTGAAAAAGTAAGTACACCCCATGTAAAGTTTTGACTTTTTCAACATATTTCAACATACAGCTATTTGATCTTTATTTCAACAATATTGATAGATAAAGGTGATATAATATCACAAATATTATGAAACATTTACATTTTGTAGTCCATTGTATAATTTAAATCAACATAAATGCAAATTTCGCATGTGGAAAAAGTAAGTACACCCTTGGCTCTCATAGGTGGTATTGCCCCCTTTGGCAGAAAAAACCTCAAGTAGGCGTTTCATATAACTGTCTACCAGTCTCTGACATCGACTGGGAGAAATTTTTGCCCACTCCTCCATGAAGAATTCTTTCAGCTGTGCGAAAGTTGAGGGGTTTCTTGCATGCACAGCTCGTTTCAAATCCCCCCACAACATCTCGATGGGATGTAGATCAGGGCTTTGACTTGGCCATTCCAGAACCCTCCATTTCTTTCTTTTCAGCCATTCCTTGGTGGATTTACTGGTATGTGTAGGGTCATTGTCATGTTTGCAAGGTCCACCCTCGGTTGAGGTTCAACTTTCCGACAGATGGCCTCACATTATCCTCAAGCACCCTCTGGTACAATGAAGAATTCATAGTGGATTCTATGATGGTGAGCTGCCCAGGCCCTGATGCAGCAAAGCTGCCCCAAACCATAATATTTCCACCACCATGCTTTACAGTTGGTATCAGGTTCTTGTGGTCAAATGCTGTCTTTGGCTTTCGCCAAACATGTCTTCTGGTACTGTGGCCTAATAGCTCTACCTTTGACTCATCTGTCCAGAGCACATAGGTCCAGAAGTGCTGGTCTTTGCCTAGGTGTTCATTGGCAAACTTTAGTCTTGCCCTGATGTTCTTTCTGGACAGCAAAGGTTTCCTCCTGGCTGGCACACCTCCCATGTAGATCAAATTTGTGCAGCCTCTTTCTAATGGTAGACTCATGCACTTTGACATCAACAGTGGCAAGAGCTACCTGTAGGTCCCGTGATGACATTCTGGGGTTCTTCGAGACTTCTTTCAGCATCTTGCGGTCTGCTCTCGGGCTGAACTTGCTGGGGCGGTCTGGCCTGAACAAATTGGCAGTTGTTTGGAATCTTCTCCACTTGTAGATGATCTACCGGACAGTCGAATGATTGATTTCAAATTGTTTGGAGATCTTTTTAAATCCCTTCCCAGACTCGTAGGCATCTATAACCTTCTTTATGAAGGCCTCAGATAGCTCTTTTGATCTAGGCATGGTGACGCCGCACACTTCAACAACAAAGAGCAAACAAACTAAATGTCTGAGGTTTAAATAAGACAGGTTCCTCCAAGATCCTCTCTAATGATGTTCTAATCATTTGCACCTGAGCTGGTGCACCTGATTGTAATTTTAGGTATTTGAAGTGGTGATAAATGTAGGGGTGTACTTACTTTTTCCACATGCGAAATTTGCATTAATGTTTATTTAAATTATACAATGGACTACAAAATGTAAATGTTTCATGATATTTGTTATATTATATCACCTTTATCTTTCAATATTGTTGAAATGAAGATCAAATAGCTGTATGTTGAAATATGTTGAAAAAGCCAAAACTTTACATGGGGTGTACTTACTTTCTCACGCGACTGTATATATTGTTGCGGATTCGGGGGTTGGCTCTCCCCTTATCAAGGCGGGGTTAATCCCCTTGTCTTTTAAGCTGGCCGTCCCCCAATCCTGGAAATTATGACGCTCCTCCCGGTCGGTCTTGGGTAGGGTGATTGGTCAATTTGGGGTCCCAAATACCTAATTACCAACCCCGACCGCGAGCAGGGAAATAACTCCCGCTCGAAACACGGATAAGATGGAAATTGCCGAGCGGTTAGCAATCCGCGGCCCGAGCCATTAATAAAGACTAACCCGCTCCTGAGCAGTTTCCAAATCGTGCCACAGGTACTCAATTGGAAGAAAAGACAGAGGCGATCGAATAAGTGGAAACCAGAGTAAGGGAAGAACAAAGAGTGGGTTTATTAATTATTTACAAGACCCAAAGAAAAGGAAACGAAAGCATGTACAAGAAGAGAGAAAGAATAGGACACAGGGCAATCTTAACGATACAGTCTTACTTACAACCCCGGACAAACAGACAGACTCACACGGGATGGTAGTGGTAGGGGAGGAAGGTCCAGGCAGATGGTCCAGGCGATGGGATCCAGTCCAGGCTCCGGGTCCGTGGGCGAAGAACAGCAGGCAGCTTTGCGTGTCGTTGGCGCACGACCGGACCTTACATATGCGAGGGGCTGGGATGCTGCATGCGTATAGCGTGCCGAACGCTCTCTCTCTCTCTCTCTCCCGATCAATCAAGGTCCGTATCAAACGCCAGTTCGTATCAAACGATGGTTCCAAGCGATCCTCTGCGCAGTGTTATTATCATCCGCCGTCTCCGCGCTGTTCTCTCAATAGCAACGGTCCCCTGCGCAGTTCGTGATATTCGAGGTCTCCCCACGCAGTCCTTGATATTCGAGCTCTCCCCGCGCAGTCCTGAAAGCAGTCCTCGCACTTGTGCTTATATAACGCGCTTTGAAATCAATGCGTGCTTCATAGAGACACGCCCACCAGTGAGCTCACCTCAGCCCTGGTTGGATAGCGAGGGCTCACCGGCTCCGCCCCTGACGGCTCGTTGACAGGGCCACGCCTCGTTCTTGGCGCTCCGCCCCCTTCTTCTCCAAGCTTGACCGCGTGCGTAATGGCGTTTGGAGCGAGGCAGTGAACTCTGCTGGGCGAGCAGAGGCGCGTAACCCAATTTGGAGAGAGAGACTGGCAAAATGGACGGAATGGGGCCTATCTTATTTAATTAATGTAACGCAGATTCAACTATTGGGAACACAGCCTTATCTGAAACACATACAAAGGAAATAACTGACAGTCCTATGGTGCCCTACGTGTTGCATATGGCCTAACTATGGATGCGACCTTTGACCTTTTAAATGATGGAATATTTACAAGAAGTGATTATTTATTTACAAAGTGAGGGGCTCTCAAAACCACATCACTGCACCCCCCTTTCCTCCATGCCCATCCCGGGCCGAAACAACTTTAACTTAGTGTGGCACTTAGGTGTGGTAACTTACTTTTAGGTGTGGTCAGATTAACTTACTTTCTTGATTCGGTTACATGGATCTTAAATATCAGCTTCAAAATTGTCTTTGTGACGATTTATTCAGTTCACAAAGATATTTATGTTTTTAATGTTAAGAAGAAAGAACAAAGCAATGGAAGAATAATAAGCATTTCAGCAAAACAATCCAAACTAGAGAATTCATAGAACACGATACGCCGCGCCGCGTTCACCTATATACTTCAATGTTAACAAAACAATGATGTTAAACATCGTTGAAGAAATCCGGAGGTTTAGCATGACTGAAGCAGTGTTACACACCAAGTTACCTTTTTAAGTTGAGTCGTCAAGCAAGTGTGCTCCAGAAATTGATAAGATTTTGACCTTTCGTTGCAAAACATAAAAGTTAAAGTGTGCAATTTTCATTTGATGATATTGTACTCTCAGTGAATTCTCCATTATTTCTCCACCAAACATTATCTGTAGTCAGCTTTCATGAAATCAAAGCAGAATCTGGTATTACCCCCACGAGAGGCTTTTAATGTCAGAGTGGAACTGCATGTTGTTTTATGATGGGAATTGTGAGTGAGATGTGAATGCTCTTGTTATTCAATCCAAACACTTTACCAACACCATCAACATTTGCAATGGTGTAAAGACAAAGGTCAATCTAACAAACAAATCATGAAATGAAAATTTACGGTTGGTTAACTGAGACATTTTTGGACAATATTTTCAACTCTGCTGGTAAAGTTAACTTGCTTTGGCAGTGAAGGTTTATATAGGAGTGCAATCTATATATATAAAACACAGTTTGTGTGTGTGTGTGTGTGTGTGTGTGTGTGTGTGTGTGTGTGTGTGTGTGTGTGTGAAGTTACCGATAGACTCCTAAACGGAGAGGCTCACGTACTTGATATTTGGCACAGACATGGCCATTGAGCCTGGTAAGAACATGGCCAACCTAAAAATAGATTTCATAATATTTTTAAACCATATTTTTACCTCAGCGCATTTCAGCGAGGAATATTATGCACGGAATCTGACCGGTCGCAGAGCAGCGCGCTGATTCGCTCAGAGCGATCACGTGATGTTCCTTGCCGCCATTAACTCAGTTACGCGTTCGCATGTATTTCAGAGCGAAAAGCAATTGCCTTTTTTCACATTTCAGCAACGAACATTGCCATTCACACCACATAGGTTTTTTTTTCTTTCATCTTCAGATCCATATTTTTTGCCATAACTTAGCGCATTATGGCTCTCTCGAGTTCGAGTTAGCCAATCACCTGGGTGCATGAGGCCACGTTGGCCACGCCCACGACACGACGCAGAGTTGCAATCGATCGCTCAGAGCGATCACGTGATGTTCCTTGCCGCGCGATTGCGTTTTTTCACATTTCAGCGAGGAACATTGCCAATCACACCACATAGGTTTTTTTTTTCTTTCATCTTTAGAGCCATATTCTGAATCGGTGGCAGAGCAGCATGCTGATTCGACGATTCGCATGCCCTCCACCCTCCCCCTCCCCCCTCCCACCCCTCTCCTCTCCCATCCCGCCCCCCTCCCCCCTCTCCTCCCCTCCCCTCCCCCCTCTCCTCCCCTCTCCCCTCCCCTCCCCCCTCTCCTCCCCCCCCTCCCCCTCCCCCTGCCCCTCTTCTCCCTCACGTTTATACACGGAATGCCGGGTACTCCCCCCCCCCTCTTATCCCCTCCCCCCTCTCCTCCCCTCCCCTCCTCTCCTCCCCTCCCCCCCGTTCCCCTCCCCTCATCTTCCCCCTCCCCTCCCCTCCCCCGCCCGGCAATGCCGGGTACTTCCCCCCCCTCTTCTCCCCTCCCCCCTCTCCTCCCCTCCCCCCCGTTCCCCTCCCCTCCTCTTCCCCCTCCCCTCCCCCATCACCCTCTTCTCCCCTCCCCCCTTCTCCACCCCTCCCCCTCCCCCCTCTTCTCTCCTCCCCCCTCTTCTCCCCTCCCCCTCCCCCTCCCCCCTCTCCTCCCGTCCCCCTCCCCCTCCCCCCTCTCCTCTCCTCCCCCTCCCCCCTCCCCCCCTCTTCTCCCTCACGTTTATACACGGATGCCGGGTACTTCCCCCCCCTCTCCTCCCCTCCCCCCCTCTTCTCCCCTCCCCCCTCTCCTCCCCTCCCCCCCCTCTCCTCCCCTCTCGCCCTCTCCTCCCCTCCCCCCCATTCCCCTTCTCCTCTTCCCCCTCCCCTCCCCCGCCCGGCAATCCCGGGTACTTCCCCCCCCTCTTGTCCCCTCCCCCTCCCCCTCCCCTCTGTCCCTCCCCCTCCCCCTCCCCCCTCCCGCTCCCCTCCCCCTCCCCCATCACCCTCCCCCTGCCCCCTCTCCTCCCCTCCCCCCTTCTCCTCCCCTCCCCCTCCCCCCTCTTCTCTCCTCCCCCCCTCTTCTCCCTCCCCACCTCTTCTCGTCTCCCCCCCTCCTCCCCTCCCCCCCGTTCCCCTCCCCTCCCCTTTCCCCTCCCCTTTCCCCTCCCCTGCCCTCCCCCGCCCGGCAATGCCGGGTACTTCTGCTAGTAGGTAATAATACAATGTGGAATGTCTCTCTCTCTGATGTTACATACTCTTCTAAGAGCGTCGGTCCCTCCAAAGTAGCTTCTTGAGAAAGGGTTTTGCTGTGTGGTTTGCCATTGCCTTCCCAGCACTAACTAGTGCAGGATTTTTGAAATTGGACATTGTGCTGGCAATTGCTCACCTACTCTTCGCGAAGGACACCATAAGGTCATTAATACCCACTAATTAATGCCAGTAGACGGGACGCCCATTTAACATCCACCTGTGGATGACACACCATTGATTAATCACCCTGCCTTTGAAACACCGAGATGACCGATTTTAGCGGGTCGGGATTCAAACCCAGACTGGAGGTGAGTGTGTGTCCCTCGAGGCCATCCTGCCAGCTCAGTGACGAATATGCCGTTTCTCTTATTATTGGTTTATTCATATTGTTGTCATCATTATTATTATTTTCAAATTGGTGGCAGAATGTGTGAAATGGGTCTTTCTTCAAGAGTGACTGTATGGCATTCAGATGTTGTGGGGAAAGGGGAGGCATGGGTTACGTGGGTGCGAGTGAAGGGGTCAAACAGGGTGTTTGTGCTTACATAGAATTTTTTATACAAAATGTCAAAGGTCAACTCAAGGGCAAACATCTAAAATCATCAATTTTCATCTGAAAAATGATCGGTTTTCATCTGATTGACTTGAATATTAAATAGCAATTGCATAGTGCATCACTTAATTGGGAAAGCAAGTATTTTTGAGGTCTAAAGGTCAAAGATTAACTCAAGGTCGAACTTCTAAAATCATAAATTTTCATCTGAAAAATATTTTTCATTTCATTGACCTGAGCTTTCATTAAGATCAATTTAAATCTTAATGAAACGGACATTTTGATGCATCCATGTCAGGATTTTGAGGGGGAAGGAGGTGGATTTTGCAAGTAATGCACTCTGCACTACGCCCTTTCTTGGTACTTGCGATAATCAAAGATTTTTCAAGTACATTGAATGGTCTTGTGCGTTATTCTGTTTGTCTGTATTTCAATCACCTTCAGGTCACAATTTTAAATTGATCTATATGACACTTCACCAAATTGTAGAGATGGTCATAAGGAAGAAGCCTATTTATTAAGAGGTCAAAAGGTCAACATAGGCCAAAGGTCAATAACTTTGTCAAATTTCTAAAATCCTCAATTTTTATCCAATTGACTTGACATTTTAAGAGGATTTACATATCAGGTCACTGATTTCAATCACCAATTATATTTTAGGTCAACATAGACCAAATATGAACAAATTATTTTGTGGAACTCGCAAGTATCGTGCTATGCACGATATATTTCTTTTTGTTTGTGTTTGTGAACAAGATATCTCAAAAAATTGTGGATGGATCTGGATGAAATTTCGTGGAGATGTTGGGTATGTGACAAAATGAAATGATCGAATTTTGGTTCAGGTCCGAATCCAGATACGGCCTATCAGTCGGATACAAAACCTAAACTGTTGCGTCTGGTGAAGGTATACACTCTACCAAGTGACGTTCTAGTTTCCAAATGTTTCTATATCATCACAATTACTTTAGTCAAATGCAGTAATTTTTATTTTTTTTCTCCCCCAGAGTTAACAAGCCTTTTCTCAGAGATGAATCAGTCACTGAAGCACGTGTTCTTCCTCCAAGCGATTTTTAATGAGCCAGCGCAAGTTCGGCCCTGGACTTTCAGTGTCTTCTTCTTCACCTACGTTGTAACGGTCACTCTCAACCTGGTGTTGATCCTGCTCATTATCTTGAGAAAGCAGTTACACAAACCTGTCTACATCTTCCTTGCTTATTTGCTATTCATGGACATCATATGTTCAACAACTGTGCTGCCTCGGCTCATGTTCAGTATCATCGTAAATAACGAAACTCGGATAAGTCTTTGTTTCATTCAGGCTTTTTTCATTTCATTTTATTCTGGGATGGAGCCTTGCATACTTGGAATCATGGCTATCGATCGTTACCTGGCTGTCTGCTATCCGCTCCGGTACAGTGTCCTGATCACGAATAGCAGAGCTCACATAGTCATGTGGGCCACACTGTGCTGGTGTTTCCTCATCATCGGGGTTCAATACCTGTTATTGTTGCGATTGACGTTCTGCAAGGATGTACTTCCTAATGTAGGATGTGTTTTCATTGCTATAGCTAATCTTTCATGTGACGATATCACAGTTAATAGTATGTATGGAATTGCATTGTCTTCTATTATGCTCTGCTCTATCATCACTGTTGTCATCGTCACATATGGTTTCATTCTGTACACATGTCTATGTTCTGCCCAGAACTCAAAAGGAAGGAATAAGGCTCTACACACTTGTCTCACCCATTGGCTGGTACTTTCTCTCTTCCTTTTCTCCTTTCTTTTTACTGTTATCTCTCAGCGTCTGTCAGCTGGGAAGTCTTTCTCTCACTTTTTTACACACCTTTGTACTTCATTGTTCTATTTGCTGCAGCCTATTGCAATTCCGATTGTTTACGGATTACGTACAGCTGAGATCCGTCAGGGTATGATGATGCTCCCTCGGATGTTTGTGAAAATAAAATGATTTTGTATCCTGTGAAAGTTATCTGACTTTGAACATCATGTGACCCTCCGATCTCTATCTTGCCCTGTTTCTTCCTGCCAAGTTGTATGTAATTAGTCACATGTGTGTTCTTCCATGATGTTTCTTCATTGCTGTTTGTGGTGGGGCTTTGACCATGCTGCACCCATGCTTGGATGTATTTTGCCTCTCCTGCATGCTTCCATCTAAACCCTCCCTGCCTGCTATATCAACGACACTTACTGGAGACTAAGTCCACATCAGCACATTTACCCTCTCAGTCTACGTTCATTCCAAATGTGACAGAACAAGAAATGATAGGAGAAAAGCACACCATAATCCAATTAGTCCTCATACTACAATCAAGTAAAACATGATTATTTCCTCCCACTCTGAAATTTCTCAATCTTTCCTAAAATTTTCAAAAATGCCAATGATCTCATTCAATGTTGAAATGAAGTATCCCCGCTACCTCTCTGTCATCTCAGAGGGTTCCATAGCCCTGAGCGTGGCTTATCTCATGCTGCATCTGGCGCCTCTTGCTCCTAGGTGGTCCAATAGTAACACCTGTAGTGGTCCGTGAGCAACTTTTCTCCAAGGCGCATGGTACCGGAATAGTCACCTGCAGCCGTCAAGGAGCCCGTTCCTCCTTGCCCTTCCCGAGTTTGGAGTGGCAACAGATGCTCGTATCGGCCCCACCTTTCTTTTTCAGCTCTCGGAGCCAAGCATGGGTTGAGCAACCTCCGTTGCTGCAGATTTCTACCCCATCTACAATCTAACTCATCAGTCATTACTATTTTGGCTGGAAGCGTTTCTCCTCTTATCTTCGGCATGCATAGCCTATAAACACAGATCTCGCATCACTGCACTCATTCCACTCACATGGACGCACACACCCCACTGGAAGGAACCTCTACACAGGAGCAGGAACACTTTACCTGGCTAATCTCATCCTCTGCACTCTCTGTGTGTGTGGCGACATATCTGGTGAAGACCACCTGCTCCTCCCAACAGTTCAAGCTCGTGGGCCTGCAGGCACTCCACCACACTACCCTCTGCACATACCTGGCTCACACTCTCCTCCTCCAACTCTGTGACTCCCTCCACTGGTCTCCTTGTGGCTGTACTACTACAATTCCCGCAGGGTCTGCACTCTTGCTCACCATAGAATCTCTGCTCCCACTTGCCACAGGTTCTGACCCTGGACTAATCATGGGTATTTCACACTATCTTCTGCCACAGGGTTAAAAACACTTTACCATGGGGCTCAACATATTTACTTATCACAGAGGTCTCACTAGTCTATCACCCTGGTCAGGGGTGGTCTTCGTGATTCTGGGACCCTGGGAAAAAGTCAAGGATATGGGCCCTCTCCCCACCCCCACACCTCTTTTATTTTCAATCAACCCACTCTGAACAAGAATAAAGCAGCCAAATTTCCCAAAGCATGTCCCGTCAATGAGGCACCTTCGTTTTTGATCTGACCTGACTCTATTCTTTAATACTCACCAACAAAATACAAACTAGATGGTATTCATAGAAAACTTACCCTGCGCAGTCAACTTGGTGAGAGCCAACTCTTCTGTTTTTGAAGGTTTTCTTTTCTTTGATCCAATATGGCTGCCAGACCATGTGAGCGATTACATCATAAATTTACAATTCTCTAATATAATTGTTGCATAGATCACGCTCAATAAATTTCAAATTGATCAGACTAGGAGTTGTCCCTGTCATGTTATGACGTCATAATTACGACACCAATAATGTCATCATTTAAAAAACCTATTGCGCATGCAGAGTTCTTTGCAGTGAGCCACGTTTCAATTTTTTCAATGGAGCGGTTTTGGAGATATCGAGGTGGAACGTTTTTCAGTTTTTTCAAGATGCCGCATGTACGACGTGACCTATTACATCATAATTATAATTAAATATTGTACAGGAGGAGACGCTCCTACGGTGAAAATGTCGTGTCCATCAGACCAACAGTTGCAGAGAAAAATAAATTCATACTGATCGGATGAAACGTCATATGTGAAGAATTATGACGTCTTAACTCAGGCACTCATTATATCATCATTAACATCTCTTATTCCCCATGGGGAGTACTTGACAATGAGCCATGTTTCAAATTTTTTCATTGAGTGGTTTCAGATATAGAGTTGCAAAGTTTTTCCAAGATGGCACCTGTACCTTGTGACCTATGACATCATAATTATAATTCAAAGATTCTACAGGAGGAGGCGCTCCTATGGTGAAATTTTTATGTCAATCGGACGATGAATTGCAGAGAAAAAAAATTCATGCTAATATAATCAAGCATTGTACTTGAAGAATTTTGATGTTATAATGAAGGTATCGATGATATCATCATTAACATATCTTATTCCACATGGGGAGTTATTTACAATGAGGCATGTTTAAATTTTTTCCATGGAGCGTTTTCAGAGATTTGGAGGGGCAACGTTTTTGGATTTTTCCAAGATGGCACCTGTACCTTGTGACCCATGAAGTCATAATTATTACAATATTCTACAGGAGGAGGCGTTTCTATGGTACAAATTTCGTGTCCATCAGACTTACAGTTGCAAAGGAATTTTTTTTTCATACTGATCAGATCAAGCGTTGTACTTGTCGAATTATGACGTCATAATGAAGGAACCAATGACATCATCATCAACATATCTTATTGCCCATTGGGAGTACTTGACAATGAGCCTTGATTCAACTTTTTCCATTGAGCGGTTTGGGAGATATAGAGGTGTAAAGTTTTTTCAAGATGGCGTCTGTGCCACGTGACCTATAACGTCATAATTATGAGTATAAAAATTATACATGCGGATGCGCTCCTATGATAAAATTTCGTGTCAATCGCAGACAGTTGCCGAGTTGCAATGGTTGCCGAGAAAAGGAATTTAAAAAACCCAGACACGAACGCCACATGTACACACGTACGCACGCATGCACCCGAATGCCTAACGCTGTTTTTCGCTTCGCGAATGCAGGTTAAAAGTAGCAGGGTGGGTCCTGAAGCTCAACTGGATCAGGAGCAAGTCAGGCAAACCACCCCACAAAACTCACACACTGATATTGTTAATGCCCTGAACAAACATTGGTACATCATGGGCGATGAAGGTTGTGATCAAGTTTCATTGAATCATGTGTGTAGTTTCAGAGAAGAGAGCACATACTTATTTTGGGGGTCAAACACCCACTACACCCCGTAATTCCCCTTAATCAGTGCAGATTTTGATGCAGTAAATACACCTTCGTCAGGCATCAGATATGAAGCTTGCGGCCAAGTTTCATCGAAATCGTCTGTGTAGTTTCGTAGCAGAGGGCAAATACCTATTTTGGGGGGGTCAACCCCACCGTAAATCACCTTAATGAACGCAGATTTTGATGCATCACCACACCTTATTTGGACATCAGATATGAAGCTTGTGGCCAAGTTTCATCAAAATCGTGTGTGCAGTTTAGGAGGTGATTTAAACACCTCTGAGTTATTTAAAATTTAAAATTAAAATTAAATTATTAAATTATTATTATTAAAATTAAAATAATAATAAGTCCATTATTATTCTGCACACGTCACATGGCACACGTACAGCACATGGCACACGGCACACGTATGCACCTGAATGCTTATCCCGGGTTTTTGCTTCGCGAGCGCAGAGTAATAAAGGGAGCGGAAGACAAGATGGGGAGAGAAGGGGAAGCACACAAACATAACATTTGAGAGCAGGGAGATGTGTGTGAGGGAGAGGGCTTGGGGGGAGGAGGCGTGCAAAAGGGGTGGGGGGGAGTATAAAACACAAGGACACCAAGGACTTCCAGGACAGAAGTTGGTATTTCAAAAAAGTGGATTTGGGGTGAAATTGGCGGGGGTAGAAAAGATCAAGGTTTTGGATGGGGGAAGATAAGAGATGGTGGTGAACAGCTGTTTTAAAGACATGGAGGGAGGAGTGGGATTGAAGAGAGTGAGGGAGTTTGTTCCAGAGGCGGGAGAAAAGAGGATTGAAAGAGTGAAGGTGAATAGAGAGTCTTGATTTTGGCAGTTTCACCAGAAGAGGGTTGCTGGCAGATCTTGTGCGACCTGCAGGAGAATTTGGGGGACAGAACACAGACAGGGCTAGAGCAGCTAGGCCAGAGAGGAGATTCCAATGATTCTGAAAGCTTTGGTTTCAACAGCGTGACGCCGAGCTAGGTGTGAGGCAGGAGCAGCGGCCCAGAGGGGAGAGAAGTATTCCATTGAGCTGTCGATGAAAACCTTGTATGTGGTGAGGAGCTCAGGTGTGCCAAGGAAGGACTTCGCACGGCGGACGATGCCCAGTCGGCGACTGGTTTTGGAGGCCATCTTGGAAATGTGGTTTTCCAAGGAAAGATCATGGCAGATTGTGAGACCCAAGAGCTTGAGTGACAGAACTTCTTTGAGAGGAGTGTTGAGAAAGCAGATGGGAGGGTTGTCCAGATGGTCTTTTCGGAGAGACATCGTGAGAGTGTGAGATTTGTCAGGATTGAAAGACATGTACCAATTGTTTGACCAGTCTGTGATTTTGTCAAGATCTACAGAGAGTGAGGAGGCTGCAGACTGCCGATCTGATGGATGAGGTATGGAGCGGCAGAGATTGGAGTCATCAGCAAAGAGATAGAGAGGATTTTTCAGAGAGTCGGAGAGATCATTGATGAAGAGCAGAAAAAGCACAGGGCCCAGAACACTGCCTTGAGGAACTCCAGCCTGAACAGGAACGGGAGATGAGAGAAATCCATTCAGGGCCACATGTTGACTATGACCAGAGAGGAAGTCCGCAAGCCATGTGTGGAGATTTCCATGGATACCATAGGAGGAGAGTTTGGTGAGCAGAGCAGGGTGCCAGACCATATCGAAGGCACATGATATGTCAAGGGAGACAGCTCTAATTTCCTCTTTGGCATTGAGGACCTCCATCCATTGTTGAGACAGCAGAAGCAGCATGTCCAGAATAGAGTGACCTGGTCTGAATCCAAATTGATAATCAGAGATCAAGCCATTGGAGAAGAGGAAGGATTTGATATCCAAAGCAATGATGGATTCCATGACTTTGCTGATAATTGTGAGCAGGCTGATTGGTCTGTCGTTGCAAGGATCTGTTTTTTGCACCTTTTTGTGTAAAGCGGTAATGTTTGCTAATTTCCAAGCTGGTTTGTAAAATGGTTTGTAAAATAAAATTTTTAAACCGTACATGATGGTGTTGTGTTTTTTTTACTTTCACAGTACGTGTGGTTAAGCACTTTTAATCAACTGTAATCGCATTCCTTCAATGAATTGGAAATGGTACCTGGTGTTGTTGTTTTTTTTTTGTTTTTTTTTTGTGAAACACGCATTTTTTGTGAAACCGTAATCAAGTGCATTTGCGGTCGAAAACATTTTTAACTTTAAAAAATTTCCTCTATGAAGCAGGAACTTCCGGTAACCTGTAACGTATTCCCCTTTCCCCATTGAAACAATGTCACGGCAGCTGTTTTAAATTTCTATAAATTAAATTAATTAATTGATTAATTAAATTTTAATTTCCAAGCATCCATGGGATTTTCATCGACCTTTGCAGATTTTCATCGACCTTCGCGTATTATCGTCGACATTCTCGGGATTTACTTCACCATTCACAGATTTTGCCCTCGTCATTCGCAGTTTGTTCCTTTCTATTCGCGGATTTTCACGACTCGGGAACCTATCCCCCCTTTTTCCATTGAACCAATGCCCGTACAGTCGTGGTCGTACAGACGTACGTATCCCTCACGAATAGCGGGGTCCAACGCTATTTAATAAATTATGCAGTCCTTCTGTATGCTGGTGTGGCTCGATTGAGTTATTCCAAAACATATGAGTCGTTCCATATTCTTTCTATTTCCTATTGATAGAGCTTACTGTGCTCTCGGGAACTTTCACCCTCTAGAAATTGTTTTATACCCTTTGGATGGAGACATCTGAAGTGTGATCAAAGAAAATTGGATGCACCAGAGTGTCATCAATTTGAAGTGTAATAACAAAGGGGTTGAACATTTATTGACTCAAGACTTTTCAGCTTTTCGTTATTAATTGTTTTGTAAAAATGTCTAACAAAATTCCACTTTGACATTATGGGGTATTATGTGTAGATCAGTGGCAAAAAATTCAATTCAACCCATTTTAAATTCGGCCTTTAACACAACAAAATGTGAAAAGGGGTGTGAATACTTTCTGAAGACACAGTGTATCGTTGTTGATCATATCACTCAATGGTGAAGAATCTTTAAAAAAAAAGTTTTAATCTCATATCTAGCTCCCAAGAAAGCTCACAAGAAAATATTGCTTTAAAATATTTTTTTAATGGTCTAAAAACACTTTAAGTGGACTAAAATCGGCTTGAGCTTAGGTTTTGCCGGCAAGATCATGTGTTTTTCGAAGCTCTCCACGAGCTAAGTTAAGAAATTTTCCTATTTTTATTTTTGTCAAAACTGTTTTTATTTTACGGTGTGAGTACCTACTGTGTGTTTCTAGTTAGATCTGGGTGTAAATTGTGCATACCTGTGTATAATCGTCAGTTATTTCCTGCCGCCTCGACGCTTTGTTGTCTCCTCTCGGCGGTCATTTGTGGTCCATTTACTTTCGTTCTCTCACTGTTTTTTTCAGTGTTTTTCACCCCATACTTCCCCGAACATCTTACCCTTTGTTTAAAGTCTTAATACAAAAATAAAAAAACTCCAAAAAAAAATCTAACTTCCTTCTCTCCCCGTGTTTGTTCGTTCTTCGACCACGTGTTTCGCCCCACCCGTTTTTTGCTCTGCTTCCTTCATAACTCAATCCTCTCCAGCCGACACCGTTCCAAATTCCAAAGGTCAAAGTCTGCAATATGTCTGTAACTGGAGAACGGCTGAAGTGATCTATACACAAAGAATTAAGTTAAGCACCCCCCCGTTTTTTTACAACCTCGCACATTACAAGTTTGTTGTCGTCAAAACAGTGTAATATACCCATGATATTGCTATATTTTCTGGAGAAGTGATATTATGGTCACATAAAAACATAACAATCATGCCGTTTTCAATATTTTATTCTGAATAATTTAAGGTGAAATTTTTTGGGAATTTTAGGCATATTTTCACCTCAATTTAAGTATGGAGCTATAGGTCCATCACGGACAGTGTGGATGACGTTTATGTTTTCTAACGTACAGTCATTGTTCTGAGAAGACCTCTAGCGATCTTTGCGTCAATAACGTGTGTAGGACCCACGTGATCGGATCACTGACTCAACCCTACGTCTCATAGACCCTGTAAGCCGTCGTATGCGTTGCTGTGGCAGGTTGTTCCATTCCCGATGTAATGCACGTTCCAATTCATCCAGATTGGCTATTGGAGGGACCATCTTCGCAATTTGTCGTCCCAACATGTCCCAAACGTGCTCGAGGGGGTTCAGGTCAGGACTGTACGCAGGCCAGGGGATGGTTGTCACAGCACCTTGCTCCATCCGATCACGTGGGTCCTACACACGTTATTGATGCAAAGATCGCTAGAGGTCTTCTCAGAACAATGACTGTACGTTAGAAAACATAAACGTCATCCACACTGTCCGTGATGGACCTATAGCTCCATACTTAAATTGAGGTGAAAATATGCCTAAAATTCCCAAAAAATTTCACCTTAAATTATTCAGAATAAAATATTGAAAACGGCATGATTGTTATGTTTTTATGTGACCATAATATCACTTCTCCAGAAAATATAGCAATATCATGGGTATATTACACTGTTTTGACGACAACAAACTTGTAATGTGCGAGGTTGTAAAAAAACGGGGGGGTGCTTAACTTAATTCTTTGTGTATAATTCAAACTCGGTACAGGTATGTATGATGATGATTATGTATAACGATTACATGATTTGACTTTGGGGTCAAAGGTCAAAGATCAAAGTCAAAGTCTGTAATAGTTCTATAACTTGAGAACGGCTGAAGTGATCTAATTCAAGCTTGCTACAGGTATGTATAATGTTGTAAAGGTTAACTGATTGGAATTTTTGGTCAATGGGTCAAAGGCCAAAGTCTGTAATGGGTCTATAACTTGGGAACGGCTAAAATGATCTAAATAAAACTTGGTACAGATATGTATAATGATGTAAATATTAACTTAGATTGTGGGGTCAAGAGGTCAAAGGTAAAAGTCTGTAATAGGTCTATAACTTGAGAACGGCTAAAGGAATCGAATTCAAACTTGGTACAGATATGTATAATGATGTAAAGATTAACTGATTATATTTTGGGGTCACAAGGTCAAAGGCCAAACTCAGATGTCATGTCAGGTAAAAATATGACAACTTGTAAACAGCTGAAGGGATTTAAATAAAAAATTTGTCCAGGTATGTATAATTATGTAAACATCAACTGATTAAATTTTGGGGTCAAGAGGTCAAAGGTCAGAGGCCATGTCAGGTAAAAATGTGATAACTTGAGAACAGCTGAATGGATTTAAATCAAACTAGGCACAAGTATTATAATGATGTAATAATGTGGACAGAGGCATATCGGTCAACGTAGTGACGCTGAAGTGTCCTTCTAGTTTTTTTTGTTTGGCAACGTCTTATGATTATGTCAGCATGGTTCTACTTGCTGCCCTATCTCCTCGCAACCATTGAAATTGGATTAAAATACCGAGATACTGTTTAAAATACCTTTAGTCAGTGTAGTATACCGGTTTATTCTACCAGATGAGTGCCCAGGGGTATTGTCCCTAATTTAGAGAAGCAACCTACTGGGTTTTCAATGCCAGAGTAATCATCTTGAATCAGTACAGCAGCAGTACAGCTGAAACAGTACAAGTAATCATCTTGAAACAAACAGTACAGCTCCTACACCAACATCATTTTCATCAATGGCAAACTGGAACGGTTTACCAAAATCGAGAGCTGCCACCAATTATTTTTGGGAACAGGAAAACCTGGAATAGCTTGGGTTTTGGTCTGTCGTGGTGACACCTGGCCCTGACCAACCACAAGACCAAAGTAGGTAACCTTGGCTTTGGCAAACTCACTTTTCTTGAGATTTACAACAAGCTTGGCATCAGTGAGTGTTAACAGATACCGCAGTTATCTGAAATGTGTCAAATGGTCATGCCATGTATCACTATACAGTATGACATCATCCAGGTAAGCTATGCAATTGGGAAAACCCATTTTAACCTGGTTCATCAAACCTTGGAAAATAGCCGGTGCATTTGTCATCCCAAAAAGCATTACTATATAAACTGATACAAATCATCTGGAGTAACAAATGCAGAGACTTATTTTTTCTGGTCATTCATAGGTACTTGAGAATAACCTTTAAGCAAGTCTATTTTGCTAACAGAAGCAACCTTACCAATCTGGTCTATGCAATCTTTGATTTTATGGTGGGATTTGAATCAGGTGGGTTACAGCATTCATCTTCTGATGGTCTATGCAGAATCTCGTGGAACCATCTCGTTTTGGTTTGAGTACAATGGGCGGGTCTCCAGCTGCTCTGACTAGGTTCGATGACGTCATGCTCTGGCATATATCGTGGGCTACCTGTTCACGAACCTCAGCTGACTTGTCAGGATTTTGCTGATGTGGGTACTGCCTAATGGGTCTAGCATTCCCTACATCAACATCATGTGAAGCAAAAGAGGTGCACCCTGTCTCATCAGAACATAGATGTTCATACTCTCCAATTACAGCAATTACAATATAATGTTTATCCTCAGATATGTGAACTAACTCGGAGTCGAGGTTAGTCAACACCTCTGAGTTTCATTGCTCAGAACATAATGGCTCCCTATCAGGTCCTTGGAGACCGACACTGCCTAATTCACCACAGTCACTATCCTGACGATCTACATAACCTAAAAGCTCAATTAACCCAACTGGCCGGCTGAGGTGACCTTCATGCTCATAGTAGTTTTTAAGCCTGTTAACATGGCACACCTGGCGAGGTTTCCGGAGTATTCTGTGATACTGAGTATTGAAACGAGCCAATGAGCTTTGAGCTGGGTTTCAACGAATAGGAGCGGGCGTTCTAGGAGAGTGGAGAATTGACGTCATGGCCGCAACCGTAGCATTTGGTTGATTAAAGTGATTGCCGTTTACAACGAGAGGGCCTGTCCGGTTTTCATTGAGCACACTCAGCTGTGTTCGTACGTGCTGTGAGTGCTAGTGTAACTCTCTCACACCACTACATTTGGCGATGAGGATTTCCTGCCTAGAATAGGCGCCCGCGGAACTACGTAACTTCCGGTTAGTGCACCCTTCGCGACAACAGTCACGTGATTGGATACGTTGAAAACAAACCACGAAAGGGCACGTGTTACAGCTTACTTCCGGTAGTCTCGCCCTCACCTATCAAACAAAAGAATCTACGCGCCGAGCAGTGGATCACGTGGGCTGACGGAATGACGATTTCGCTACCTCACATCGACAAGTTTCCCGTCTGTAACAACGAAGCTACTGCTGGCACAAAGTGGAAAAGTGGCATGTCAGGTTTTAAAATCTGATGGCTGGACTGAATATTATGAACAATACTCATAAGAAAGCTCTGTTTATGCACTATGCAGGTGAAGAAGTGTATGATGTATGAGACTCTCAGCAGCCGAACGAGGTGATGCAGCAGCATATGACACCGTTGTCGAGGCTCTCACCAACCACTTCACGCCCAAAAAGAACACTGATTTTGAAACGTTCAAATTCAGACAGCTGACGCAGAATGCTGGTGAAACAATAGACAGTTTTTACACTCGTCTACAACTCCAAGAGTCACACTGTGACTTCATCGACCAGGGCATGGAGGTGAAGAGCCAAATTTTGCAAGGACGCAGCTCTCAGCGGTTACGACAACGTGCTCTCCGACATGCAGATATGACACTGCGGTCCCTACTGGACCAGGCGCGTGCCCTCAAAATTTCCGATGCCCAAGCCAATCAAATGGAGAGAGCGTCCTCTATATCTGTAACTGCCATACGTCAACAGCAGTCTCATTCGGCTTTCATGAGTTCCAAGAGGGGAGGATACCAGTCAACCTTCCCTGCATCCAGTCAATGTCACCGGGGACAGAGCCAGCCCTCTCCATGGTCGAGACGTCCGAAGAAGCACTCCAATGACTGTGGGTGGTGTGGTGGACAACCACATTCTTGAGAGAGGTGCCCTGCCAGGGACAAGCTTTGTCGCAACTGCTCTAAGATGGGACACATTGCCAATGTTTGCCGATCTGGTGACCACAAACGCAACATTCAACAAACCCATGTGAGGAATGTCGAGCAGCCAACAACTCGATATTCTTCGGATGAAGAATACGTGTTTGGCATGTCTGGCAAGAAACCAGCAATAGGCTCCGGGCCAGGTATGGTCCATCTGCACCCCCCCCCCCCCCCACAACTCTCCGACCCTGGGTTTTTCTGAACCATTGGGGTGTCCTGGGGTGGAAATCAACTGGTAACAGTAAATAAACTTGGACTCACTACCCATTTGGTACCTATATTGGATGGTACCCTCAAAACAGCATATTTTTAAATCCGCGTTGCGCCATATTCGACACACGTGTTCTTTTGGTATTTGTGCCTGCTAATATTAACTCAGAATAAAAAGTTATATACCAAAAGAAAGCTGTTCATCTACTGATCATCATAGAATATTGACACATTACTTATAATGGTACCTTAATGGTCATAACTAGTGCTGAATAGCAGTACCCCACTTTAACGTAACATAATTCGGTATCGACCGTACTATTTCATCTTACACACATAATATGAACACATTACACCTGATATGCTTACATATATATTTTATTGGCTTTCTCCTGTATATCAGCTTTAATTTGATACCAGATACATCCCCATAGCTTCAATTCTCTTTTTTATACAGCGTGTCAAAGATACTACCTGTTTCGCGGGAACCATGAATCATATAATCTCGGTAACAGTCTTTGTCTATATTCAAAAGAACTGCCTATTACACTTATAAATGTCATTCATAATCGAATATCATAATCATACTGCCATCTTATTAACATATTAAACAAGAAAAACTTGTTTATTAATCACAGTAGTTTTTAATATCATCATATTAATATTCATACACTGGGTCAAACACCTTCCACAGAACAGTAACAATGTAATGCTCGAATATTTACTGTAAAAGTAAAAATATTTCTTATTTGAAACTAAATTTTAACATCCCATTGAAAAAATTTTTAGTATCGAATATTTTGATGATAAACCAAACATTATTGCTCAACAACAGATATCATAATAATATTAACAGTCAGTTTTATCCCTACAATTACATATGTATGTCGTACACTCAGTTAACCACATTATATCATATAATACAAGTATCCACTCTCAAAAGAACACAAACAAACAATTGCATTTTGTTAATTATCAACAAAAGTCAAACACTGCATGAGTGCAGTCAAGTTGGCTTGCTTGCACGAATGGCATATGTCCATCATGATCAGTCATCGTCACTGTCACTTTCATCGGTATCACTGTACAAAACACGATCCATATCATCAGGTGTTTCATCACCTGATTCATCATCACTCTCATCGTCGTCTGACATGACCTGAGCTATATCAGCCAGCTCACGCGGAAGCATGTCTCCATCATACCAGAGAGGATCCAGGCAGCCTTTCTCCTCTTCCCAGCCATGGCCTGGACTTGCTTTGGGAATCCTTGGTCGAGGAACGTGAGCTCTCTTCCAAATTCCCACTTGGTGGTTGACCCTTCGGATGTGCTGTGTGAGGCTCCTCATACATGGTGGAATATTGGCCATGTCTACATTGCCTGAGGGTAGGTGACGATTCTCCTTGGCACATAGCTCATTTATTCTCAGGAGTCGCAGATCATCAACGTGTGATACCTTTCCTCTTCCATACATGGCACATGTGAAGCTGTCTAGTTGATTGTTCAGCTCTTCTGGCACATCCCACGTATCTCCAAGCTTTTTGAGAATAGGGATGTATTGCGGCAGACGAAGCAGCGTTTTAACAGGTTTGATTTTTCCAATCCCTCGGAAAGCGCTAGTGCTGTCACAACCGCTGTAGGCGTGAAGTGCCATAAGAGCAGTACTCTTCTCTTGGCCGAAGTCTGCTGCGAGTTTACTGACGTTTATTAGCCTCTGCTTGTTTCCTGTGCCTGTGTCAAACAGTATCTTTATGTCGTTTATCGATGCGGCGTAGTGCAGTAAGATGAAGAATACATCCGAGTCTGGGCTCTTCACTCGAACAAACTCATATTTCTGGCTCCTGGCGTAGTTTACGTATAATATCACGCGCGAGTCTGTTTCTTCTTGAGACGATTCCAGCTGAGGCAACTCTTTGGCATTTGTTGTCTGACCATCTGTGGATGTGAGTTGGTATGCCTTCCCTTCACATATCAAGATCACTTTTCGACCATGGCACCGAGAAGCATACTGGTCACTGTTCCAGAGCCTGAGTAGCAGTCGGATGAACTGGATTTTATTCTCGTCGTTCGAGAGAAACATTTTCCAATCTTGCGGTTTCTTTGTAGCTTCTCCTTTTAGAATCAACTTTTCTCCACAGCCGCGACGTCGCCTCTCCATCGACTTCACTGATCCAGGTAGGTATTGATCTGTGCTGAACACCACATCTCCTGTCTTACTGATGATGTCAAAGACCTTGGAACAGATCTGGCTGAAGTTGTTAGGAATGTCTTTTAGATAGTAGAAGGTGGCATTTCCATCATACACTGTCAGGGTGACCCTTGCCTGTGGTACAGTGATGTCAGTACAGTCCTTGGTCAGGAGCTGGAATGCCTTTGCCTTGTCTGTCTTTGCTAGGTACCCATCTCCGGTCGCCAAGCTGTATGGTACTGGAGTTAATGGGTATGACATCAGTTCCTTTAGGTCAAGTTGTAGCCCTTGATTTTGCGATTTCAGCAAAAGCTGAAATGCAACGTTTCCCTGGTGCTTGAACTGGGTGACTTTGTTCTTTGATGTCTTGGTCTTGGAACTTTTGTTCATGTTGTTCAGAGTTTTGAGATTGAGTCGTTTTACTGGTTCAAAAAAATCTTCGCCAGTTTTCAGTCGGACCTCAACAAATTTATCATGAGCTTGTTGACCGATGGCTTCAGCCTTCAGAACATCTGCAGCAACATCATCAGAGGCTGCACCGCCTGACGATAGAATCAACAGCTGGTCCTTTGTGTCTACCGTGAATGGATTCAGGAAACTGCATACCGCATCCATGGTCTTCTTCACCAACCTCTCTCCTTTTCTCACCTCTCTGGGACGTACATCACGATGCTTAGTGTCCTGTCCGCTGTCTGTCATGTGAGCCATACCAAGACATGCATCAACGTAGAGAGACCTTTCGTGAAGGGTGCGGACCCACCTCTGATATGCCTGGTAATTGGTGAGTAGTCCAGATATACCCGCACCAGCACCACCATGAGACTTTGCATGTCTCATGAAGGTTTCCTCCATTGTCTTGTCAACAGCACAGCGATTCCCAGGGATAAAGGAGCGAGCAACACTGATTGCTCCTCGTCGAATGAGGGTCAAAGCTCCCGGGTGCGAGCTATCTACGTTGGCTAAGAAGATGGAGAAATACGACAAATACCTGGCGTAGTTTTGGCCACCGAAGCTGAAGAAGAGGGGAGTCATACCGTTGATGGACGCAACATACAAGACAAAGTTGTTAGTCTTTACAGCTTCAAGGAGTGAGAGGACTAGACGTACATGGTCCATGTACGACACCCAGAGCTCAGCAGTTTTCCCCAATCATCCCTTTGCTACACTCTGTCGAAATGTATCATAGTTATCTATGACCTTCATGATGAGTTCATCCGTCGAGACAGCTTCTAAGGTCATTTGACTGGGGGATTCAACAAGATCTTGCAGTCTTCTAGTTGAGTCGTCAGGGAGGGACGCGAACAGGTCATCAGCATTAGTTTCGTTGAGGTATTCCGCCAAGAGAAGCCTCTCCAAGCATTCCAGCATAAGTTTATGACAGTGTAACGCTCTGTCATAATTCTTTCCCGACATCACACCTGTGATAGATCCACTACCGATCAATCCTGCTTCCAGGAGGATATCTGACAGACCAGACCCAGCCATCTTCTTACCCATCATTTTCATGTAAGCACAAACAAGGTGGAAGGTGCCTATTAGAATGATGTGACTTTCGTACTTGTCGGGGGAGTTCCATACTAGGGGGAATGCCTTCATGCATACCCCCAAATCGAATGTGGTAATGACATAAGGCTGGCCAACTTCTCTGGTGGCCTCTTCAGCAGCACGCAAGCATTCCTGGACAGTTTTGTACTCGGTAATTGGTTGATTGATGACGGGATAGTAGTCTATCGTTGTGAGCTTCTTTGGTATTTCACCTGTCTCTGAGATGAAACCGGTCCAACCAGGAACTTGTTGTTGTGTTTCTGCCTTGAGACGGATCATGATCCATAGAGTCTGGAGTTTGGTCGATGTTCCTCTTTCTCCTACAGATCCTGGATATTGAAGCTGTTTTACTTGAAGTTTCGGGCTTTGTCTTTTGGTCACATAGCAGTCAGGTAATATGGTTGCTTCCGTCAACTGCAGAGAACGCCGTTTGGTCCTAACTTGAGTTGGCCTTGCTGGACCAGATGCGGCATGATCATCACTGACTTCTTGCATCATGATCCCGTGTGCTGTATGAATAGAACCTTTTCCTGTCAGATCATTCACCAATGAGTCGAAATTGTCAAACTCCGAGTGGAAGACAGACGGCTCTCGTGGTGACCTGATGATTTGGTTGGAGAGTTGTGTCGATGACTTCATCACTGATTCGGCCAGTGCAGTCTCCAATTCAAGTGAAAATGAATAACTCTCAAAGTGTCCCATTCTATTAAGAAGGGTTATGAGCTTTTCACTTCTGTATAGATGTCTCAGGGACGTGCACATGATGATATGTTTTGGAAGCTTCCAAGAGCCTTTGGTGGCAGCGCGACAGATATCTTGGCCGATTGATTGAACTAATCGCTGGCTTCGTTGTGACCTTGCTGATGTTGTTCCAGTTATGATGTAGCATAGCAGCTTCTTGAGTGAATCTGGTATAACATCGTCCATTTGTTGGAGATCAGAAGGACTTGGTGGCCATTTCAGTTCTGGGGCATTCGAGAAATCATCCAGAATTGACAGTCATAAATGGCTACCTGCACTCTCAATCATATCTCTTGATCCCAATTTGAAGGCTTGTTTCACTGCTGTCTGGACGTCAATTGCAGTGCTGAATATTATGTAGGACCTTCCCAGATCACAGAATGATAGTCTCTCCCTGAAAGGCTCGTGGTTTTCAAGCTTCAGTTTTAGTTTGCTGGCTCGGTAGTCAGGATTCGCATATTTGCTGGTTTGCAGGTTAATGACATACATTTGCCTCAGGTCGGATAGTTTCATTATCTTCTTGGCCATTAACACATCCCTTTCAATGGCATCACATACCACATCGAATGCCTGTCTGTGGGCTTCTTCTAATTCTCCTTGATGGTGCTGTGCCTCTTCGTCAGTACTGCGCCATTTCTCTGGCTTTTGCATATATTTCATACGGCAAGTTTTGTGGAACTTTGCCTCAGAGGCAAAAAGATCATGGCCTCGGATCCTCATTAAGAGCGTTTCATCTTGCTTCATTTCAGCCATCTCCAGTACCGGCTTCCAGCCTTCATACTCGAACTGGCTCATCCCCTGGGTAGTCCAACTGCCATGCACTTTCACTTTTTTACGACTTTCCGAAGAACAGAAGATACAGTCTGGCTTAAATATGATCTTGTCACCAGAACTAGTACGGGCCATCCGCTGAGTTGTGGCACCAGTTGTTTCAGATGTACCTGCAGTAGGAGGGTTCAGTCTGTCTAAGTTCATCGTGAAACGCTTGTAACACTCCCAGTGGAAACCATGGTGTTCGGCCAGAGATTCAGGGACCAAATCACATGTGTCCTTCATCATATGCGGAGACTGTGGGGGTTGTGCAAGGCGTCTTTCTTTGACCTCCTGCAGCTTGGCCAATTTCTTCTCAGAATTTTTGAGTCCAGATAACAAGTGCAACTCTCCATAGCTCAGTCCCTTTACATGAGTTATGCACACAATGGGTGGTTGTTCACTCTCACGTGTACGTTTCGCTCGCGCCGGATGTTCCATATTAGCGTTGTTACTTCACCTGCAAAACACATCAAAATATTGGTAAGTACCAAGCTGAATAATTATTATAAATTGCATCTTAATTATAAAAAATATCTTATATTGCATACTTAACTATGTAAAAAAAAGGTGTTTAACTTAACTAATTGACTCGTTCTGTCGCTGTAAGACACACTTAAATAACATAATTGTACAATCTGATGATCTCAATTTACGCAGGATACAAACATGGAAGGATCTGCATGCCATTTTCGTCAAAATTCCTGCAATAAACTACAGTGATACATCAATACAACAATATATTAAGTAACACATATTAACAATACATAGATTTTGTCATGTGTCCAACATATATGTACATGATATACGTGGCAGCATTTGTAAATTGACAAATGCAGCATCGCCTACAATATCACCCCATACCGGTAGTATCTTTGACACGCTGTATAAAAAAGAGAATTGAAGCTATGGGGATGTATCTGGTATCAAATTAAAGCTGATATACAGGAGAAAGCCAATAAAATATATATGTAAGCATATCAGGTGTAATGTGTTCATATTATGTGTGTAAGATGAAATAGTACGGTCGATACCGAATTATGTTACGTTAAAGTGGGGTACTGCTATTCAGCACTAGTTATGACCATTAAGGTACCATTATAAGTAATGTGTCAATATTCTATGATGATCAGTAGATGAACAGCTTTCTTTTGGTATATAACTTTTTATTCTGAGTTAATATTAGCAGGCACAAATACCAAAAGAACACGTGTGTCGAATATGGCGCAACGCGGATTTAAAAATATGCTGTTTTGAGGGTACCATCCAATATAGGTACCAAATGGGTAGTGAGTCCAAGTTTATTTACTGTTACCAGTTGATTTCCACCCCAGGACACCCCAATGGTTCAGAAAAACCCAGGGTCGGAGAGTTGTGGGGGGGGGGTGCAGATGGACCATACCTGGCCCGGAGCCTACAACACCCACCGTCAACATTGACATTCAAGGTGACCCTGTTCTTTTCATAATTGACACAGGTGCATCTGTGAACATCATGACTGAAAAAACATTCATGAACATTGCATTCATGAACATTGAGTCACCACAGTGCATGCTGAGGTCTTCGTCACCATGTCTGCCCATCTATGCATACGGGTCAAGCACGCTTCTACCTGTAAGTGGCCAGGTTGACCTAGAGGTCAAATACAAGGACCGTGTAATATCGACATCGTTTGTCATTGTTCAGACAGGAAATGGACTCCATAACGGCAATCTGGTGAGCGCTGACACAGCACAGAAACCAGGTCTCATCAGCTTCGCACTTACCGCATCACGAGACATGACTCAAGATCTACATAAAGAGTACCATGATATCTTCACAGGCATTGGGAAAATGAAAGGTGTCAAGGTCAAGATGTACGTCGATGAAACGGTTCAACCGACAGCTCAGACACATCGGCGCATCTCGTACCATATGCAGAAGAAGATAGTAGAAGAGCTCGAATGCCTAGAGAGCCTGGGCATTATAGAAAAGGTTAACGGTCCAACTCCCTGGGTTTTTCCGATCGTAGCAGCACCATAGCCCAAGAAGCCTTACGAGATTCGCATAAGTGTCGATGTGAGACTCCCAAACAAGGCGATCAAAAGAACCAGACACATCATGCCGACGATTGATGACATTCTTAAATGCAACTGAACAAATCAACAGTGTTCAGCGAGCTCGACTTGAACACTGTGTATCACCAACTGGAGGAAGACGAGGAGTCGAGAAACATGACGACATTTGCGACCCATGTTGGAATGAGACACTACAAACGTTGAAATTTTAGTGTCATGAGAGCAGCTGAATATTAGGAACACACACCTGACGAGGTACTTGAAAAACACTTGAAACAATGTTTCAAAACCCCATTGCTGAGATTTTAGCCGACATCCCGGGAGTCCTCAACACCAGTGATGATATTGTAGTGTGGTGCTGTGCACACACAACTCGAATGCCAAAGAGGTAGGCCACAACACGTTTGTTACAACAAAGAGTCTTTATTCCAAAGCTCGTACTGCAGCACTGAGCGGGCCCGAGCTTAGAGCCCGCATATATATCCTGCGGCCACGCCTATTCCCCGGGCGTGGCCGATCGGTCGATAGGCGGGGCATGCATTCCAGTTCCCCACCTGGACGTTCGCGCCACCTGCTGGTGCGCTGAATTCGTGTCCCTTGTGTCCGCCACACGCACCCCCCCAGAATTCCCTCACACCTGAAGGGTGAGTTTGCGGGGAAGCCGGATGACCCGGCCGAAACGCCCCCTGGCCATGGGTGCCGGTCTGGGGGGTGGTGGGACGGCGGGGCTGGGGGGTGCCAGGGGTCCGACCGCCAGGGGGCGGCCTCGACGCGGAGGCAGAGCTGCTTGCGGGGGGTGGTCCGGATCGAGGTGGGCCGGCTTGAGGCTGTCCACGGAGATGCGATCTGGGGCACTGCCGATGTCGATGGTGAAAAATTTGTCCCCAGTCTCCAGCACGCGAAAGGGCCCGTCGTACGGGGGCCGTAGCAGTGCCCGGTGGGCGTTGTGCCGGACGAAGACGTACTTCGCCGTGCGAAGCTCCGGGGCGACGTGGGAAGGCGGGCAACCGTGGTGTGCCGTCGGCACCGGGGCGAACCTCCGGGCGGTCTCCTGAAGGGCGGAGCGCTGTTGCGCCGCGGACCAAGGAGCCGTGGAGTCGGGGATAAATTCACCCGGTACCCGCAGTGGTTGCCCGAAGACCAGCTCTGCCGAGGACGTGCGCAGGTCGTCCTTGGGTGCCGTCCTGAGGCCAAGCAGGACCCAGGGGAGTCTGTCGACCCAGCCGCCGTCGTGGAGGCTGGCCCGGAGCGCGGCCTTCATTGAGCAATGAAAGCGCTCGCACAGGCCATTGGCCTGGGGGTGGTAGGCCGTGGTGCGGTGCAGTGTCACCCCGCGCCCTATTCGCCACCGCGGCCCAGAGCTCCGAGGTGAACTGGGGGCCGCGGTCGGACGAGATGTCCGAGGGGGCACTGATCTGGGGAACCCAAGTGGCGATGAAGGCCTGCGCCACATCAGCTGCAGACGTCGCCGCCAATGGGACGGCCTCCGGCCACCGTGTGGTGCGGTCCACCATGGTGAGGAGGTGGGTGAACCCCCGCGAGGGGGGCAGAGGTCCCACCAAGTCGACGTGCACATGGTCGAACCGACACTCGGGCACCGCAAATGGAGCCAACGGGGCCTGGGTGTGGCGGTGGACCGTTGCGCGCTGGCACGCGAGGCACGTCCTGGCCCAGTCACGGCCGTCCTTCCGGAGACCGTGCCAGACGAACTTCGCCCCGACGAGCTTCTGGGATGCCTTCGTGCCCGGGTGGGACAGGCCGTGGATGGCATCGAAAACTGGGCTCCACCAGCCAGCAGGCACGATGGGGCGAGCCCGGCCGAGCGAGACTTCGCATAGGAGGGCCGCGCCCGCGGCGTCGAACGGCACCTCGGTGACGCGGAGGCCCGTGATGGCGGTCTGCAAGGCCTGGATGCCTGGGTCGGCGGTCTGATCCTCCGCCATCCGGGCATAGTCGACCCCAAGGTGGACCGCGAGCACGACGGACCGGGAAAGGCAATCCGCCACCGGGTTGTCCTTACCCGCCACGTGACGGATGTCCGTCGTGTACTCGGACACGGCAAAGAGGTGACGCTGCTGCTGTGCCGACCATGGCTCGGCGACCTTGGCCATCGCGAACACAAGGGGCTTGTGGTCGACGAAAGCCATGAACGGGCGGCCCTCCAGCAGATGGCGGAAGTGTCGGACCGCCAGGTGGAGCCCGAGCAGCTCGCGGTCGAAGGTACTATAGCGGCGTTCGTGCAGGCGAAGCTGCCGGCTAAAAAACGCCAGCGGTTGCCAAGCACCACGCACCCACTGCTCGTGCACCGCGCCCACCGCGTAGTCCGACGCGTCGGTGGTGAGGGCGATCGGTGCATCGGGCGCCGGGTGCGCCAGCATGGTGGCGTTGGCCAGGGCCAGCTTTGTGTCCACAAACGCCGCAGTCATCGGCGCCGACCAGGCGATGTCTCCTTTGCCCGGCTTGCCCCGGAGGGCCTCGTGCAAGGGGCGGAGGAGCTGGGCGACGTGGGGCACGAAGCGGTGGTAAAAATTTACCATGCCCAGGAACTCCTGGAGCCCCTTGATCGTGCGGGGCCACGGGAAATCCCTGACCGCCTCCACCTTGGCTGGTAAAGGGACGGCCCCGTGCCTCTTGATGCGATGCCCCAAGAAGTCCATGGTGGCGACGCCGAAACGGCACTTGGTGAGGTTGATGATTAGGCCATGCTGGCCCAGGCATTCGAAGAGCGTGCGGAGGTGGAGCAGGTGCTCCTCCCGGGACGCGCTCGCAACCAGGATGTCGTCCAGGTAGACAAACAGGAAAGGTAAGTCGCGCAAGACGATGTCCATAAGCCGTTGGAACGCCTGGGCCGCATTCTTCAACCCGAAAGGCATCCTCAGGAACTCGAAGAGGCCGAAAGGGGTAATGACGGCCGTCTTCGGGACGTCGTCCGGTTGGACGGGGATCTGGTGGTAGCCCCGGATGAGGTCCACCTTGGAAAACACGGTCGTGTTTGCCAACCGGGCGGAAAAGTCCTGGATGTGCGGGACGGGGTAGCGGTCGGGGGTGGTGGCATCATTGAGCCGGCGGTAGTCCCCGCACAGCCGCCATCCTCCGCCGGGCTTCGGCACAATGTGCAGAAGGGAAGCCTAAGCGCTGTTGGAGCGCCGTACGATCCCCAGCCACTCCAGCATGGCGAACCCCGCTTTCGCCACCGCAAGCTTCGTGGGCTCGATTCGGCGTGCCCGGGCATAGACCGGAGGCCCGACCGTGGGGATATGGTGCTCCACCCCGTGTTTAACGGCCACCGCTCAGAAGGTGGGCCGTGTGAGGGCCGGGAAACTGGCGAGGAGGCGGGTAAAGTCGTCCGCTGCCGGAAGCGTGCAAACTAAACTCGCCGGGACGGAACCCTCCAGCAAACCGCTTGGCAAACCGCTCGGTGAGCTGCTCAGTGAGCCGCTCAACGAGCCGCTCAGCAAACAAGCGAGCGAGCTGAAGGTTTCGGCCTGGATGAGCCGTCTGCGCTTCACGTCGACCAACAGCCCATTCGCACATAGGAAATCCGCACCGAGCAGTGCCATTGGCACGCTGGCGGTCACGAACGACCATTGAAAGCGCTGCCCTCCGAACCGCAGGGAGAAGCAACGCTTCCCGAATGTGCGGATGGGTGTACCGTTGGCGGCAAGCAAAGCGGGGCCCCGGCCCGCGGTTTGCTTGTCGGACGTGGAGGCGGGGAGGACGCTCACCTGCGCTCCTGTGTCACAAAGAAAACAGCGCCCGGACAAGGTGTCCATGATGAACAGGAGGCTGCCGGAATGGCCGACGCTCAGGGCCGCTAATGAGCACCGGCCTGGTCGTTTCCCGACCTGTCAAAAGAGCACGGCGGGCGACACGTTTTAGCCTTGCGGCCGAACCTGGCGTGGTAGTAGCACCAGGTTTGCGGCGGCAGCGGCCGCGGCGGCCGTAGTGTTGGCGGCGGCGGTAGTGGGCGGGGCGCAGCAGCGGCCACGAGGGAAGCCAAGGGCGCTGTAGCCACTGCCCCAGGATCCACGACGGCAGCACCGTAACCCGACCGCGTGTCGCAAGCCGCGAAAAACTTGTCGGCCTCTACGGCCAGAGCACGGGGTTCCTTTATCTTGGAACCGGCCAGCGCGAGGCGTACCTGTGTGGGTAGCTGGCGTAGGAACAGCGCCCGGAATAAGAAATCCGGGGGTTGGTCACCAAGCAGCGACAGCATAAAATCCATCCGCACAGATGGTCGTGTGTCGCCGAGTTCGGGAAGGTCCAGGAGGCGGTCGGCCCGTTCGATCTCCGTGAGCCCGAACGTGGCGAGCAGGAGACGTTTGAGCGCCTCGTACTTGTTGTCGCCCGGCGGGTGTCGAAGGATGGACACGACTCGGGTGGCAGTGCCGGGCCCGAGGGCGGAGACCACGTGGTAGTACCGGGTCTCGTCCGCCGTTATGCCTCGGAGCTGAAATTGAGCTTCGGCCTGGACGAACCAAACGTCGGCTTGTGCCTCCCAAAACTCGGGGAGTTTAACTGCGACGGCGTTGGTGGCCATGGCGCGTTCGGTGGTCAGCAACGGCTGAACCAATCGGGGTCACCAGTGTAATGTGGTGCTGCGCACACACAACTCGAATGCCAAAGAGGTAGGCCACAACGCGTTTGTTACAACAAAGTCTTTATTCCAGAGCTCGTACTGCAGCACTGAGTGGGCCCGAGCTTAGAGCCCGCATATATATCCCAAGGCCACGCCTAGTCCCCGGGCGTGGCCGATCGGTCGATAGGCGGGGCATGAAGTCCAGTTCCCCGCCTGGACGTTCGCGCCACCTGTTGGTGCGCTGAATTAGTGTCCCTTGTGTCCACCACAATATATTGATTTATGGCAAGACTCAGACCGAGCATAACGACACACTGAAAAAAGTGTTTGCTCGCCTCAGAGAAAGACACCTCACACTAAAGAAAGCAAAATGTGAATTCAACAAGGACACAATAGAATTATATGGTTGCATTTCGGTAAAAATGGCATCTCGCCTGACTAGCCAATGAGCTTTGAGCTGGGTTTCAACGATTAGGAGCGGGCGTTCTAGGAGAGTGGAGAATTGACGTCATGGCTGCAACCGGACCATGTGGTTGATTAAAGTGATTTCCGTTTACAACCAGAGGGCCTGTCGGGTTTTCATTGAGCACACTCAGCTGTGTTCGTACGTGTTGTGAGTGCTAGTGTAACTCTCTCACACGACTACAGTTTCCATCTCCCGTGGGTTCCCACCACGTAGTTCACATCACTCAGCTTTCTTTTGACTCAGCTTTCTGAGGTCCACTAAACTTTACAAATAGTGGCTCCCCGAGCAGAGTAAGTTGAGGTTGCACTTTGTCCCCAGGCCTAAAATTACGAGAGCATCCTCATCAAAACGTGCTTTCATTGTTTGCTGAGGCTCTTTGGCGAGATTGCACGCTTTTGAAAGCCCTTCCCTGAAAGTACATCTGTCGTCCAGAAGGGTAGGGTTCTCCGTTTCAACTTGGAACCTCTCTTTTATTACTTTAGGAGGGCCCTGAACATCCTGGCAATGCACCAACTCAATTGGGCTCAAACCCATAGATTCATTCGGAGTATGACCATCCCTGGTGGCAAACAACACAAAACCGATTCCCTTATCCCAATCTTAGGGATACTCCAGACAATATAAAATTGCAGGAAATAAAGTTATGGTGGAGGAAATATAAGTTGTTCTTTTGTGTCACTCTTACACTCTTACACTTGTTGACACTGGTAATAAATCTGCTTTTTTTCTATTCGAGCTGGTTAGGCCATGAAAGGTTGAGATTAGTGTCTGATGTCGAACATGCCCAGTGTGTGGCTAGATTTTGAGGCCCAATTGGAATGTAGTCCTCCTCACATAAGTCATGGGATGTTGAGCTGGATTGGACTATTGATTAGATTGTGGGTTACATTGAGGTTGATTCGATTATTGATTACATTGTGCATTTGTGAAATCTTTTATTTTTCTTTTGTGGAACCATTCTCCAATTCTGAGTTTGCTGTTCCACAAAGCATCAAACTGACTTTTGTTAAATAAAATGCATCATTAATAACCATTGGTCCAATAACCGATAAGTGACATTTAAATTCCAATAATCCATGAAGAAGGAGACGGACGTGCTCAAGTGTTTTAGTATATGCAATAACCTCCACAATTATGAGATGGTTTATCCCCCACGACAAACCTCCACAATTATGATAATAGTGATAATGGTTATACTCTGAGAATTTAAACCACTGGAGGATGAATCTGTCATCTGATACAGTATGTTCCAGGGCTCTGAGGTGGGGAGTTTATATTTTTATTTCCTGAGAGGGTTTTATATTTTATATAAATACCAGTTATTGATAAGCCAAACAGAATGTGAAGTCGACGTTAACAGTGAGTACAATGAAATTGTTGTAGATATTGAAAAATATGAAAGTGAACTTTTGTCTTGAGAAAATTAAATAATGTAATGAGAATCCGAATTCAATTTAGTAAATAATTATTTTGTTTTAGTGGTAGAGTGGGTTCGTGAGTAATCCGTCTCAAATTTATTAAGTTCTTACTTTTACTAAATTATTTTAAAACCGATTTGTTTGGATACCATTGCCGTTATTCTCAGAACTTAGGCTACAAAAAGGGGGAAAAATAGTAATAATTTTTTTTTTTTAAAGCTCGCTGCAATTTATATTTAATATATTAATGATCTGCCTGATTGTATTTTTTCTCAATTAAGCATTTATGCAGATGACTCGACACTGTATACTACCTACCCAGGATACTTGTCGCCCCCTATACATGACCATACCAGTATCGCTCTCAATCAGGACCTAAAGAGAGCGATGAACTGGGGAAAAGACTGGCTTGTTACTTTCAACCAAAAGTACCCACTTGTCTGTTTCTAGTTCAAGATAACCTTGTTTTCCGACCATGACTTTCGATTATTCGGTGCATTTGTGAAATATTTTATTGTTATTTTGTGTAAACATTCTCCAATTCTGAGTTTGCTGTTCCACAAAGCATCAAACTAACTTTTGAAAAACAAAATGCTTCATTAATAACCATTGGTCAAATAACCGATAAGTGACATATAAATTCCAATAATCCATTAAGGAGACAAAGATGTGCTCAAGTGTTTTAGTAGATGCAACAAAACCTCCACAATTAGGATATCGCTTTTCCTCCACAACAAACCTCCAAAACTAGGATGTTAGTGATGGTGGTTAAACACTCTGTGGACCGCATACCTCCACCATGCTGAACAGTTTACGTATTGTATCTCACTGATGGGCTGGATCAGGATTCGGACCTGAACCAAAATGTAATTAGCTTGTTCTTGTCACCTAACCACCTCATCCACTTAGTTTTGTCATAACTCGTCTATAACCTTTCGAGATATCATGCCTATCGTTTTTGGGCCCATTGCTAAATGGTAAAGAATACCTTAAAAACATTATCGCAGCCAGATTTGGATTCTGATCTTCACCAAAATGGAATATATTTTTCCTCGTTAAACAACCAACATGTCCACCAAGTTTTGTCCAAATCCATGCACACAGACAGGTGTGAAAGCATAACCTCCACCCACCTCCGGTGGCATAGTTAAAAAATAACATTGTACAAGTACTCTGCTCAGACAGACACACCACGACCTGAGTTGAATAGTCAGGCAGATGTTCTCCAGAAATCGACAAGGTTTTGACCTTTCGTTGCAAAACCTGAAAGTTTGAATTTTCATTTTATAATAGTGTAATCTCGGTGAATTCTCCATTATTTCTCCACCAAATATGAACTTTACTATCAGGTTTCATTAAATCGAAGCAGCTTCAGGTGTGACCCCATGAGAGGTTTTTACTGCCGGAGTGGAACCGCACGTAGATTAATGATGGGAATTGTGAGTGAGACGAAAACATTCTTTGCTGTTATTCAATCCAAACACATTACTTTTTCCACATGCGAAATTTGCATATATGTTTATTTAAATTATACAATGGACTACAAAATGTAAATGTTTCATGATATTTATTATATTATATCACCTTTATCTATCAATATTGTTGAAATGAAGATCAAATAGCTGTATGTTGAAATACAATCACGTGAAAAAGTAAGTACACCCCATGTAAAGTTTTGACTTTTTCAACATATTTCAACATACAGCTATTTGATCTTCATTTCAACAATATTGATAGATAAAGGTGATATAATATAACAAATATCATGAAACATTTACATTTTGTCGTCCATTGTATAATTTAAATAAACATAAATGCATATTTCGCATGTGAAAAAAGTAAGTACACCCCGACATTTATCACTACTTCAAATACCTAAAATTAGAATCAGGTGCACCAGCTCAGGTGCAAATGATTAGAACATCATTAGAGAGGATCTCGGAGGAACCTGTCCTATTTAAACCTCAGACATTTAGTTTGGTTTGCTCTTTGTTGTTGAAGTGTGTGGCGTCACCATGCCTAGATCAAAAGAGTTCTCTGAGGCCTTCAGAAAGAAGCTTATAGATGCCTACGAGTCTGGGAAGGGATTTAAAAAGATCTCCAAACAATTAGAAATCAATCATTCGTCTGTCCGGAAGATCATCTACAAGTGGAGAAGATTCCAAACAACTGCCAACTTGTTCAGGCCAGGCCGCCCCAGGAAATTCAGCCTGAGAGCAGACCGTAAGATGCTGAAAGAAGTCTCTAAGAACCCCAGAATGTCATCACGGGACCTACAAGTAGCTCTTGCAACTGTTGATGTCAAAGTGCACGAGTCTACCATTAGAAAGAGGCTGCACAAATTTGATCTACATGGGAGGTGTGCCAGGAGGAAACCTTTGCTGTCCAGAAAGAAAATCAGGGCAAGAATAAAGTTTGCCAATGAACACCAAGGCAAAGCCCAGCACTTCTGGAACAATGTGCTTTGGACAGATGAGTCAAAGGTAGAGCTATTTGGCCACAGTACCACAAGACATGTTTGGCGAAAACCAAAGACAGCATTTGACCAAAGAACCTGATACCAACTGTAAAGCGTTGTGGTGGAAATGTTATGATTTGGGGCAGCTTTGCTGCATCAGGGCCTGGGCAGCTCACCTCATAGAATCCACTATGAATTCTTCATTGTACCAGAGGGTGCTTGAGGATAATGTGAGGCCATCTGTCGGAAAGTTGAAGCTCAACCGAAGGTGGACCTTGCAACATGACAATGACCCTAAACATACCAGTAAATCCACCAAGGAATGGCTGAAAAGAAAGAAATTGAGGGTTCTGGAATGGCCAAGTCAAAGCCCGGATCTAAATCCCATTGAGATGTTGTGGGGGGATTTGAAACGAGCTGTGCATGCAAGAAACCCCTCAAACATCGCACAGCTGAAATAATTCTGCATGGAGGAGTGGGCAAAAATTTCTCCCAGTCGATGTCAGAGACTGGTAGACAGTTATAAGAAACGCCTACTTGAGGTTGTTTCTGCCAAAGGGGGCAATACCACCTATTAGAGCCAAGGGTGTACTGACTTTTTCCACATGTGAAATTTGCATTTATGTTTATTTAAATTATACAATGGACTACAAAATGTAAATGTTTCATGATATTTGTTATATTATATCACCTTTATCTATCAATATTGTTGAAATGAAGATCAAATAGCTGTATGTTGAAATATGTTGAAAAAGTCAAAACTTTACATGGGGTGTACTTACGTTTTCACGTGACTGTATATATATATATATATATATATATATATATATATATATATATATATATATATATATATATATATTGTTGTGGATATGAGGATTGTGTTTTTTTTATTGTGTTTTTTTTGCTTTATTCTGGACCCTCCTGCCTCCAGTCTGTGTATAAAGGTCAACGGTCATTCCGTAGTTATTTCATAAACAATCACGTTAGCCAATCATAGATTTCCCCCTTGTTGACAGTTATTTCCTTATTCTGTGTATTAGGCTAAGGATATGTCTTCCATTAATTGACACTCCATTGCACCGAACTCAAATAAATAGATCCCCTTTTATTCCCATTCCCAAAGCCTTTCCTGCCTGCAAACCGCATTTGCTGCAGCTGTGGGTTGCTGTTTTCACCGCGACTCCATTATGCACGAGGTAACCTCGGAGAAGAAAGGCGTGTCCCCACCTCGTCATAGAGGGGAGGAGTGAGTCAGCCCCACTCAACCAACCAAGAACAAGGGGTTGGACTTGGAGAGGGTGTGGAGAGAAACATCGTGTAGGTTCGCGCAGGTTCAAGGGCGTGATATATATAACCCGCACGACGACGCCCCCACGAGAGACACGCAAGGAGAGAGAAATACGTGCAGCGCCAACCAGCCCCTGCCGCGTGCAAAGAGATACGTGTGCCGACGTCGCCCTGCTCGCTCCCAGCCTGACAAGGACCGGCTTGCTGTGCGCCCTGCCAAGCCTTCCAGCTTGTGGTTCGACCTTCTCCCTCCAGCAAAAACCAACCTGCAATTTCCCCATTCGTGTACGTGAGTTTGTTCTGTGTCTTGTCCCTGGGTTAATTAAGACTGTAGGTAAGCTAGCATTGCACTGTGTCTCATTGATTCCTTCTGTCTTTATTTTATTATCTTTCCTTCTTCCTTGGTTTCTTTGGTCCTGTACATAGTAATAAATTATATTCGTATTGCCAAACCTTTTTGTCTTCTTCTTCTTCTTCACATCCGTGTCGCCTTTGTCTTTTCCCTCATTGAATATCTGTGGCACGATTTGGCCAACGTTCAGGAATCGGGTTAGTCGGGGTAACTGTTCGGGTGCGGCGGCCATCCGCTCGGCCAATTAACATCCTAGCCGCGTCAGTAACAATTGGTAGTCAGGAGTTGGGATTTGAACCTGGGACTAAATTTATTTAGCCCAAATTTTGGACACAATTGTACAATTGGCCGTAACAATTGGTGTCTGGGAGTGAGATTCGGGTCCCGAACCAAATTTTTTATAACATAAAAAAAAAAATTGGTCAAAATTTGGAGCGGCCGAAATTTTGTTATAACATCCCAAATTGAATCGTGCCATGGCTGGTCAAGGTGATCGGATGCAGGTGGGGGAAATAGAAGAGGGGTTAAGGGTAACCCAGGATCAGAGGGAAGAAAAGGAGGTGAGAAATGAGGAGGTGGTTGAGGAGGTGTCAGGCGTGCAAAATGGCGCCCTCGCGCACGTGGGTGTAGCGGCACCAAATTTAGCCGCGCCCGTGGTTGCAGAGGCACAAAATAGCGGCGCTGCGGCAGCCGATTCCGCTGCACTGGGGAAATTGGACCTCTTTATGGCGCAAATCAGGGCATGCTTCGTGGTGCAAAGTAAGGAAATAGATGAAAAGATGGATAAATCAAGGGCGGAAAGCAGAGAAATGGGACAAATGATGGAAAGGACTAGTGAGCAATTGGGAGCAATGAGGGACGAAGCGAGGGGTACTAGTGAGCAATTGGGAGCAATGAGGGACGAAGCGAGGGGTACTAGTGAGCAATTAAGAGACGGGTTAAACAATATGGGAAGTAAATTTGCGGGGTTAGACAATAAATTTGCGGGGTTAGACAATAAATTTGAGGGGTTAGACAACGGGATAAAAGAGGTGAAGAATGGGTTAATGGGGTTGGAAAATACAATGGACGACAAATTGCGGGAAGTAGGGGAGCAATCCGCCCGGGAAATCAAACGGATGGGGAACCAGATAGAGGAGGTGAAAATCGGGTTAGAAGGTAAACTGGATGCTCAGAGGGATGAATTGGGACAGATGAGGGCGGCATCAACTAAAGAGATGGAGGAGATGAAGGAGGAAATACAACGAGGTGTAAGCGAGGAGGTCTCGGGGGTACGCGAGGAGGTAAAGCGAGGTGAGAAGCGTATGGAGAAAGAGATGAGGAATAATACGGCTAGGTTACAGGGGGGCATAGAGGGTCTGACGAGGGGAGTAGAACAGCTGACAGTGGGACAAAAGGAACTCGTGGACCAAGTGGAAAAGCACACTGCAATAATCGGGGGGTTAAAAGCGACACAAAAAGACATCAAGAACGAATTAATAGCGACACAGAAGGAATGTCAGATGGTACATGAGGGGTTGACGAAGAGGTTGGAAGAGGTGACAGAAGTAATGGAGACGAAGGACCGAGAGGTGAGGACGCACATAGAAATGGTTAAAGTGGCATTGGAGGAAGAGATAGAGGGGGCGCACCGGGAGATGGAGGAGGTAAAGGAAAAATTAGAGGAGGTGGAAGAAGGGGTGATTGAAATTAAGAAGAGACGAAGGGAAGCTGAGAAAGAGATAAAGGAGGAAGTAATGGAATATGTACAAGGTCGGTGCTCAAATCGTGATGGTGTGCTTGCTAACCAGATAAAGAGTTTGCAGGTGGCAGAGGAGGTGCAACGACGAGGTGCCAAGGTGAGTGGCGATATATGCGGAAATGTATATGGTGTGAGGAGAGCTTCAGTCGGCTTGGGGGTTGGTGTAGACCCGGGTGTTCGTGAGAGGCCGCTGGTGAAGTGTGTGACAGGTACGGTGTGCGAAAGAGGAGGGGTGCGAGAATGTCTGACTCTGGGGTGTGTGAGGAAAAAGTGCGCGCCGAGGAGTGAGTGTGCTGTCGAGAGTGAGTTGGTCGTAGCGCGTGTGCGGGGGGGCACATGGAAGCGCGGAGTGGGGAGTGTTACAGAGGATGTAACGAGAGAATGCAAACCTGTGGTGAGTGTTACGGAGGGTGTAACGGGAGAGTGTGCGCAAGAGGATGCGCGAGAAAGGTGCGTAACGGATGGGTGCATGAGGAAAGAGTTCGCTGTCAAGAGTAAGGAAGCATCCACACCTGTGGTGAGTGTTACGGAGGGTGTAACGGGAGAGTGTGCGCAAGAGGATGCGCGAGAAAGGTGTGTAATGGACGGGTGCATGAGGAAAGAGTGCGCTGTCAAGAGTAAGGAAGCATGCACGCCTGTGGTGAGTGTTACGGAGGGTGTAACGGGAGAGTGTGCGCAAGAGGATGCGCGAGAAAGGTGTGTAACAGACGGGTGCATGAGGAAAGAGTGCGCTGGCGAGAGTAAGGGTGAGTGCGCGACCGAGTGTGGAGGTGAGAGTAGTGAGAGTGACACGGAGCGTGAGTTGGTTGTGGCAGGTTAGAGAGGATGTACACCTGGAATGGAAGGATGCACACCTGGAATGGTAGAGCATGTGTGGGAATGCACACTGGAATTGGTAGTGAGGCACGTGATTGGGTGTGCAAGTGAGAGCACACCTGTGGTTGTCACAGAGGAGGTGACCGAGGAGGGGGCGCGAAGAGGTGTGTTGGTGAGGTGTGCGAACGACGAGTGTGTGTCAAGGTGTGCGGTGGTCAGGTGTGTGACGAAGTCTGTGAGCGAAAGAACGAGTGCAATAACGAAGTACGCGGGGTGTACGGGCGGCGTTGGAGCACCGAGCTCGGTGAGGGTGAAAGGGGTCGCGTATGCGTGTGAGCATGCAGGTGAAGCATCGACGGTAACAGGGTTTGCGGTTAGGACGACGTTTAGCCGAAGCGAGCCCTCGGTGCGTGTGGGCTTCACGTGCCGCGAGGACCAGCGGGGATCCGAACCACGGCGGTTTCGAAAGAACCGCCGTACGCGATCCACGCTGGGCCTCGCTCGGAACGGTCGCGTCCGAGCTCCGCCAGGCGGAGCGGGCGGTCCGGTTGGAAGGGCCGACACAGCGCCCCTTGTGGTTGCCGCGCTCTGGCCGGCCGAGATTGGGGCATCGGACGGTCCCGTGCCCCGATGGTGCGTGGAATCTCGGGCCGAGTAGACCGCCTTCCCTGCACCGAATGCCGGACGGACCCATCCGCTGGCAACGAACCACCTGCATCCATTGCTCAGCTTTACGAAGCAGAGCTTTGGAAATGAATTGGCGCACCAAGAGGCTCAAGTGAGTAGACGTGTGACGAGGATAGTGTTTTGGACCCGAAATTAGAAAAACAAAATCTGATGATTGGCAAAGGATTGGCAGAGTGATGATTGGTAATGGTAGAGTGATTGGCAGATGATTGGCAAATTTTTAATTGGCTGGAATTTGGTGTGCAAAATTGGTAGTGAGAAGATACCCGATGTGATGGGATGGCAACTCCGCCATCTCTCACAGCGGGGGCAAAGGAGCAATAGATTTATGGGGTTTATGGCAGTGAAAACTAGCCCGGGAGGGTTAGGATATTGTGTGTAAGGACCTAGAGAAGATGACCTTAGGTAAAGGTAAGGTTAGGTAGTGACAATGATACCTGTAGTGGGGACGCAGGTAGATTAGTGTGGATGATAATGACGTGGTATGTGCTTAGTTTAAAGGGAGGACGGGGAGCACTAAGCTAGCAGGGCAACAGTTGATGAGATGATGCCGTGTGTGTGAGGATCGAAAGTGTATTGAGCAGGGTATGAGTAAATGATTGTGATTGTGAGTTGTATTGTGATTGCACAGGTGTGCAACTGAACAGGTGTAAGGAGCAGTGTTTGAGTGAGTGATAGTGATGTGTATTGTGCTGACCAAATGGTCCAGGAAGGGAGGAGGGTGCGGGTGGTGCCAGGTGATTGCACAGGTGTGCAACTGTAGGTGTGTGGAGAATGGTTGTGTGGATTACAGGGTAGTGTGGAATATATGGAATATTGGAATGGATGGTCGTGGAGTGAGTATGGGGGAAGCTGTGGAGCGGAGTGGATGGTGCGAAGGTGTGAATGGGGGAAGAATGGACCCCATCACGAATACCCACGGAGGGTAGTGTAAGTGTTAGGTAGAGGGTACAGGTAAATTGTGGTTGGATATTGGCATCTGTGGTGCGTGTGGAAGAATGGTACTTGGATGGGTGCATTAGTGTTGTGGAAATGGCTGGGCGTGTAGCCTGTTAGTGTGTGTAGTTGGTTGACACTCCGCCACTGTTAGGATGTCGGCCAGGTGAGGCCGCAGGTGGGCTCTGGGAGCCAGTAGTTGTTGTGGATGGGGCCCGAGGATCCGGAGGACGGACCCGGGTAGCCCAGTGCCAGAGGGCACCGAGGGGTGACAGAGCCAGGAGGGGCCTTCCCCAGTTAGATAGGTTAGGGTGAGGAGCTAGGTAAGCTCGGAGGCAACTACAGTGGTGGAGGTGTGCAGGTGGGTAGACCTGCTTGGAGAGCTGCACGACCCAGCCCGGAAATTGTGCAAGGGCACCGGGAGATGAATCGGGGGAGTGAGACCCCAAATTGATAAGCACCACAGTTTGGTCAATGGGAATTGGTTTTTAGAACCCATAGTGTAAGTTGGCCAATGGATTGGCAAGGAAGACCCCGGGTAGTGTAAAGTGTGTTAAAGTCATTTAGAAGGTAGTTAGGATGGAGATCTCCTCGCACCATCTGCATCCACTCACCTGAGGTAACGATGGTACTCCACACCATGCCATGGTTTGTTGGTTTTTATTATTTTGATGCAAATGTTTGGAATGTGAGACGCATCATGACGTGGGTGTGACATTGTGCTGATGTTCCATCTCTTCCTCCTTATGAGGATTGATGATGAATTGGGTGATGGCAAATTTTGGTTAGAGGGATTGTGGTGACAAAATTGGTATAGGAGAGATATGGGAAGACGTGACAGTAGTGACGAATTTGTAAATGTGTAGATTGTTGTAAATATGGGGTAAGGGCAAGGGTAGAGTAGGTGACAGGGGGGGTGACGTACGGTAGGGACGAGCTTTTCTCCGCTCCGTCTCCATATGCACCTCGCCTTGCATTGCCTTTATTGATGTGTACCCTTGTGACCTTACCCCTCGCTCATCTGTCTTTTCCCCCCTTGTCTCCCACATGAGGACTGTGCGCCACTGGGCGCCGGGGGGAGCGTGCGAGAGTCCGCCATTGGGCGCCCGAACCTCTCGCAACCACAGCTGTCTGCATCGATGCACCACCTTATGGACCACATGTCTGTGGCTGAGCACCACTTATGGACCCCATGGGTTGGGGCATGGCCCCTCTGCTGGAACCGGCCATGAAGGCCCGAGATCTTGCTGGCGGACCTTGGTCACAGGGCACCGATGCCCCACAGGTGAACCAAACGTAGTCGGCCCTGTGGGCCATAAATAAATAAAATAAAAATGGACACGTTCTGTGCAAGTTTCATTTTATTATTGCAAATAGGCCGCCAGCAAAGAAGATGACAACACCTGGAAGATAGCATTAGCCAGCAGAGGGAGCCGAAGAGCAAGAGACCACCAGCAGGGTTTGTCGGTTTATTTTTTATTGAACTGTGATGACTGTGCACCGATTGGTGCTTGAGGGTGCTTTGGTGCGTTTTGGGTGCTTTCTGGTGCATCGATGCAGGGCAGACTGTTCTCCCCCCCCGCCCCCAAAAGAACAATCACAGGTCCTGGGTTGCGTTTTGTAAATAAAGTAGAGTCATTGTAAATAACTAGGGCATGCCCGTACTATATCTATATCTAAAATTATATCCCCCCCTCTATTTACATGAAATGGTTTGGTTCATGAAATGTTTTGGTCCATTCGCAACGCCAAAGCGAACGGCGAACGCTTTACATGAAATGGTTTGGTGCATGAAATGTTTTGGTCCATTCGCAACGCCAAAGCGAACGGCGAACGGCTTGCGAGTACAGTGACAATCCCCCCGGGGTTTTAATTAGTTTTAAAACATCGTTTAACGCCAACATAGTTTGCCGACGGGAAATAAATGAATACGCTCTCAAATGTGCCATCCGAGGCAGAGTGTGTTCGCCACGTTCGGCACACGCGATAGCTCGCTGCTCTCTGATTGGTTGAATCGTTTTTTGGACATAGCTCGGTAAGTAATTGTCCGATTAATATGAAACCTTGAAAAGGCACATCCTCGGGTCCCCAGCAATATACCTGGCAAGTTTCAAGTATATCGGACCCGTGGTTGTCGAGAAACAGCGGTCACAGACAAGCAAACAAACGTACAAACAAACAAACGTACAAACAAACAAACGTACAAACAAACAAACACACAGAGATTACTGGAATTATAGATAGACGAGGGCATGCCCGTACTATATATAAGCTAGGACGTGCCCGTACGTGGGTGCCCGTTCCTTGCCAAAAAAAAAAAAAAAAAAAATTTGTGTAGGGGTGTGTGTGTGTAAACATCCTAGGGCGTGCCCGTACGTGGGTGCAAAAAAACATGCGTGCAAACAACAACAACAAAAAAAAACTTTGAAACCACGTGGCAGTAACGACCACAGAACCCCCCCCCCTCTATTTACATGAATGGTTTGGTCCATTCGCAACGACCACAGAACCCCCCCCCTCTATTTACATGCAATGGTTTGGTCCATTCGCAACGCCAAAGCGAACGGCGAACGGCTAAATCGCCATAGCTCGGTAAGTACTTGTCCGATTAATTTCAAACCTTGAAAAGGCACATCCTCGGGTCCTCAGCAATATACCTGGCAAGTTTAAAGTATATCGGACCCGTGGTTGTCGAGAAACAGCGGTCACAGACAAACAAACAAACGTACAAACGTACAAACGTACAAACAAACACACAGAGATTACTGGAATTATAGATAGATGCGCCCCCACCGTAAATGTATAGTTTGAAGACAATTCCGCAATTCGGTTAGCTGTGGGCGTGATTCTGTTAGGTAGGGTGCAATGGAGCAGCGGGACATATTTATTTATGTTTTAAAACTGTCACACTCAGGGTCAGGTTAAATGTAGAGGGAACTACACCTACGTGCCACACAAAACGTAAAGGTAAGAGGCCCGGGACGTGCCTAAGAGGAGGAGGGTGCAGTGTTGTGGATATGAGGATTGTGTTTTTTTTATTGTGTTTTTTTATTGCTTTATTCTGGACCCTCCTGCCTCCAGTCTGTGTATAAAGGTCAAAGGTCGTTCCGTAGTTATTTCATAAACAATCACGTTAGCCAATCATAGATTTCCCCCTTGTTGTCAGTTATTTCCTTATTCTGTGTATTAGGCTAAGGATTTGTCTTCCATTAATTGACACTCCATTGCACCGAACTCAAATAAATAGATCCCCTTTTATTCCCATTCCCAAAGCCTTTCCTGCCTGCAAACCGCATTTGCTGCAGCTGTGGGTTGCTGTTTTCACCGCGACTCCATTATGCACGAGGTAACCTCGGAGAAGAAAGGCGTGTCCCCACCTCATCATAGAGGGAAGGAGTGAGTCAACCCCACTCAACCAACCAAGAACAAGGGGTTGGACTTGGAGAGGGTGTGGAGAGAAACATCGAGTAGGTTCGCGAAGGTTCAAGGGCGTGATATATATAACCCGCACGACGACGCCCCCAAGAGAGACGCGCAAGGAGAGAGAAATACGTGCAGCGCCAACCAGCCCCTGCCGCGTGCAAAGAGATACATGTGCCGGCGTCGCCCTGCTCGCTCCCAGCCTGACAAGGACCGGCTTGCTGTGCGCCCTGCCAAGCCTTCCAGCTTGTGGTTCGACCTTCTCCCTCCAGCAAAAATCAACCTGCAATTTCCCCATTCGTGTACGTGAGTTTGTTCTGTGTGTCTTGTCCCTGGGTTAATTAAGACTGTAGGTAAGCTAGCATTGCACTGTGTCTCCTTGATTCCTTCTGTCTTTATTTTATTATCTTTCCTTCTTCCTTGGTTTCTTTGGTCCTGTACATAGTAATAAATTATATTCGTATTGCCAAACCTTTTTGTCTTCTTCTTCTTCTTCACATCCGTGTCGCCTTTGTCTTTTCCCTTATTGAATATCTGTGGCACGATTTGGCCAACGTTCAGGAATCGGGTTAGTCGGGGTAACTGTTCGGGTGCGGCGGCCATCCGCTCGGCCAATTAACATCCTAGCCGCGTCAGTAACAATTGGTAGTCAGGAGTTGGGATTTGAACCTGGGACTAAATTTATTTAGCCCAAATTTTGGACACAATTGTACAATTGGCCGTAACAATTGGTGTCTGGGAGTGAGATTCGGGTCCCGAACCAAATTTTTTATAACATAAAAAAAAAATTTGGTCAAAATTTGGAGCGGCCGAAATTTTGTTATAACATCCCAAATTGAATCGTGCCATGGCTGGTCAAGGTGATCGGATGCAGGTGGGGGAAATAGAAGAGGGGTTAGGGGTAACCCAGGATCAGAGGGAAGAAAAGGAGGCGAGAAATGAGGAGGTGGTTGAGGAGGTGTCAGGCGTGCAAAATGGCGCCCTCGCGCACGTGGGTGTAGCGGCACCAAATTTAGCCGCGCCCGTGGTTGCAGAGGCACAAAATAGCGGCGCTGCGGCAGCCGAGTCCGCGGCACTGGGGAAATTGGACCTCTTTATGGCGCAAATCAGGGCATGCTTCGTGGTGCAAAGTAAGGAAATAGATGAAAAGATGGATAAATCAAGGGCGGAAAGCAGAGAAATGGGACAAATGATGGAAAGGACTATATATATATTTTAAGTATTGCAAGTTTGCTAGAAATGAACGAAGAACCGGTGGAAACTAAATAACTGAAAAATATACATTACATGGACATCACACGTCACTATATTGAGGCAAATAGTTTCCAGTATCAGCTCGAGAGTTCGTTAAACGCAAACAAATTTTTATCTCCGGTTTGTTATCCCAGCTGTCTTTATTGGCTTCTTGTCTACAAAAGATATAGTAAATGAAATTGTTTTTCCTTAAATTTTGTCGAATATTTTTTCTTATTTTAAGATCTTTTTTTTCTTTTCTAATTTTTCTTAATTCTTTCCATTTCCTACATATACGGCCCATGTGTACACGGCCCATTTTACTTAAAGATAAAATAATTTTTATTTTCTAATTCTCCTTCAACTTTTCCGGGCAAATACGGAGGCGTGTGTGTCGTCACTGATGACGTCTCCAAACTCGATGGGTGTCGTTGATTCTTCATTTTTGTTATTTATGTTATGTATACACATGTTATGTTTAGAACGAACTTTTGGTTCATTATAACCATCCTATTTTAATACTTATATTGAAATAATTGCTTTTCAGAACAAAAAATATACATTCAATGTTGCATAAGATATCCCACAATGCACTACATTTGTAAAATGGTGAAATCCATTGATGAAGGGAGTTTTTGTGTAGTTGTGAAACAAAAACATGTGACATCATTCTTTGTTAAAGAAAGTACAACACTTTCTCATCGTAACTTACAAACTGGCAATGGAGACAAGGAGATTTGCAGTGTTGCAGCAGCTTCAAGTTCAACATTGAGCACACACACATGCAGTGTGGCACTGAAATTGTGGTAAATACAGCAACACGTGTGTATCCCTGTGAGGATGTGTGGACAGAGGAAAAAGGAGACATATCCTTGGATAGACTGCAAAGTTGGAAAACTCGGGTGTAAAGTGTGTGCGAAAATTGATAATATATCACCAGCGATGCTAAATACAAAATTATTCATTGTACAACATAGTACTAAATAAATATTAATACTTTTCTCTTCAAGCCTTAAAATACATACCGTAGTTTTGTCAGAAAATGGTGCATATGGACTATATTGACCTGACCTTTTCTAAGGGGATTCTTAATTGTGAGATTAAGTTGGTGTGAGTGTTATGTTTTTGTTTATCATAGTAAAATGTGCATACAGTATTTCATTTATCACTCATTTTAGGGGAACTCAATTGGTTAGTGTCAATTTAAAACTTGATGTGATTGTAGATCTGGTGATGATGTTACGGCTGACACATTTTTGCAGAGCTCCGGCACCTCGAAATTTGGCACTACACCACTGTATGTAAGCTCCCACAGTTGACAGTGCATGTCAGAGCAGAAACTCAACCATGAAGTCCATGTCACGGTGTCCGTAAAACTCCGAGATAGAATTGTGAATATGCATAGCTCTGGGGATGGGTATAAAACAATTTATCAAGTGTTAAAAGTTCCCAAGAGCACAGAGAGCTCCATTATTAGGAAATGGAAAGAATATGGAACTACCCAGTCTCTTCCTAGAACAGGCCATCCTGCAAAACTGAGCAACCGAGCAAGAAGAACCTTGGTCAGAAATGTAACCAAGAACCCAGTGAACACTCTGACAGAACTACAGAGTTCCTTGGCTGAGATGGGAGAACTTGCCGGAAGGACAACAGTCTCTGCAGCACTTCAAAAATCTAGGCTTTATTGGAGAGTGGCCAGAGAGAAGCCACTCCTGAGAAAAAGGCACATGACAGCACACCTAGAGTTTGCAAAAAGGCATCGGAAAGACTCTGAGAGCATGAGGCAAAATATTCTGTGGTCTGATGAGACCCAAATTGAACATTTTGGCTAAAATGCAAAGCACTACATCTGGTGGAAACCGAGCACAGCTCATCACCCATCTAACACAATCTTTACTGTGAAGCATGGTGGTGAAGCATTATGCTACGGGGATGCTTTTTAGTGGCAGGGATTGGAAGACTTGTAAGGATAGAGGGACCAATGAATGGGGCCAAATACAGGCAAATCCTTGAGGAGAACCTGCTTCAGATTGCAAAAGACATTAGACTGCAGGGAAGACTTATGTTCCAATAGGACAATGACCGAAAGCATACAGCCAAAGCAACACTGAAACGGCTTCAGAACAAGAACATGAATATCCGTAAGTGGCCCAGCCAAAGCCCAGACTTGAATCGCATTGAGAATATGTGGAAAGACTTGAAGATTGCTGTTCATCCAACCCAACTTGACAGAGCTTGATCAAATCTGCAAGGAAGAATGGGAGAACCTCCCCAAATCCAGATGTGCAAACCTGATACAGACATACCTAAGATGAGTGGAAGCTGCAATTTCTGCCAAAGGCACTTCTATGGAGTGTTGACTCATAGGGTTGAATACTTATGTAAATTAGATTTTTCTATATTTTTTGATTTTTTTTTTGTAACATTTTAAAGTTTCAGTTCTTAACGGCAGTAGCCACAAAGGTTTTGCGCATCGTGGATTTTCAGTTCACAGGGATTTTCAAGAACATAACCCCCACAAAGTGCAAGGCCATTCTCTATATACAAATGAACACTGTACGGAGTGTCGTGTTATGTGAACTCTCTGGTTTCCAAATGTTTCTTTGATTTAAAAAAAAAAAATCACAATTACATTGGTGCAATGCAGTAATTTATTTTTTTTCTCCCACAGTATTGGTAACTTTTCTCGGAGATGAATCAGACACTGAAGCACGTGTTCTTCCTCCAAGTGATTTTTAATGAACCAGCGCAGGTTCGGCCCTGGGCTTTCAGTGTGTTCTTCTTCACCTACATTGTGACGGTCATTCTCAACCTGATGTTGATCCTGCTCATTATCCTCAAAAAGAAGTTACACAAACCTGTTTATATCTTCCTTGCTTATTTGTTATTCATGGACATTATAGGTTCAACAACTGTGCTGCCTCGGCTCATGTACGGTATCATCGTAAATAACCAAACTCGGATAAGTCTTTGTTTCATTCAAGCTTTTTTCGTTTTTTTTTATGCTGAAATGGAAACGTACATACTTGGAATCATGGCTATCGATCGTTACCTGGCCATCTGCCATCCGCTCCGTTACAGTGTCCTGCTGACAAACAGCAAAGCTCACAAAGTGATGTGGGCCACACTGTGCTGGTGTTTCCTTACTGCAGGGGTTCTTTACCTGTTAGTGTTGCGATTGACGTTCTGCAAGGATGTACTTCCTAATGTAGGATGCGTTTTCATTGCTATAGCTAAACTGTCATGTGATGATATCACAGTTAATAGTATGTATGGAATTGCATTGTCTTCTATTATGCTAGTTTATATCATCACTGTTGTCATCGTCACGTATGGTTTCATTCTGTACACATGTCTTTGTTCTTCCAAGGACTCCGAGGGAAGAAATAAGGCTCTACACACATGTCTCACTCATTGGCTGGTACTTTCTCTCTTCCTTTTCTCCTTTCTTTTTGCGATTATCTCGCTGCGTCTGTCAGCTGGAAAGTCTTTCTCTCATGTATTTAAACACCTGAGCGATTCCTTATTCTATTTGCTGCAGCCTCTTGCAAACCCAATTGTTTATGGATTACGTACGGCTGAGATCCGACAAGGTATGATTATGCTCCCTCGGATGTTTCTGAAATTAAAATATTGTATCCTTGGAAAGTGATCCGACTTTGAACGTCATGTGACACTTATCTTTATCTTGCCCTCTTCCTTCCTGCTAAGTTGTGTGTAATTTGTCACATGTGTGTTCTTCCATCATGTTTCTCCACTGCTGTTTGTGGTGGGGCTTTGACTTTGCTGCACCCGTGCTTGCATGTATTTTGCCTTAGTTGTACCCAAGTTTCCTTGTTATCACAGGTACAATTCCTTTCCACAATCCATCATACCTATTCCCCGAGTCTCCTGCTTATCAGCCTTCCACACTCTCCACACTTCACTGGCATCCCTCCCTTTTTTTAGACATCCACTTCTTCCCCCATTTTTCAAAAGCCTACCCCTCCTCTCTGCACAATTCCTGATTTTTATCCCTCTTTTCATGCTTCCAACTCCACCTTCCCTGCCTACTATTGTGGAATAACTCAATTGAGCCATACCAGTTTACAGTTGGTTGCATCATTTATTAATAATACGTACGTATGGAGAGAGGTGCTAAAACCACACAGGGCTCGATCTCACGAGCCACGGCTCGATCTTGGAGATCTCGCGAGATCTTGTCAGGAGGTCACGGTTTGTCGAAGCAGTTCCACGATCTTCACGCACGCTCGAAGTTAAGTAATTGTTCACAATTGTATTTTTGTCGAAACTGTATTTATCTTACGTGTGTGTACCTATAGTGTGTCCCTCGGAAGATTCTCGATGTTAATCTTTCATACCTGTTTAAAATAGTCGAGTATTTGCACCGTGCGGCCTTGTTGTTGAGGCTTCCTACCTTGAGGCTTCGTTCTCTCCGGGCATCCAAAGTGAAGTTATTTTTCCATTCGTGTGTTTGTCAAATTTCAACTCGTTATTTTATCGTCTATGCATTATTGGTTGTTTATAGTTAGTTTTGGTTTGAATTTCCTGTAACTCGTAATTAATTAATCGTGTTCTGTTTGCTCCGCGTGTGCGGCCTTGCACCCTGAGGCTACTCCCATCGGTGGTTGTTAACTTAAGTTCCCTACTTAGTGTTTTGCTTGGTCCTTAGATTTTTCCCTTCTACCCCGAACATAATACTCTTTGTCTAACGTTTTAAATCCCCACCCCCCCCCCCCCCAAAAATAAAAAAACATTTATTTCCCTTTCTCCACGTGTGCTGTTGTCTCATTGTGTACTTCTGTCCACGTGTGCTGTTCGCCCCGCCCCCATTATCTCCTTGCCATCCACCTTTTGCCCTGTTCACGTGAATCGTGGTTGTCCCTCTTGGCCCTCTCCCCGTTGGTAGTTTGTGAATATAAGATTGTTCTTCACGGTTATGTTTAAATACTATTTAAATATGTTTAAACTTTCCCCTGTAGTGTTTTATTCAGTGGTGTATTACAACACGCTGTTTTTCTTCCTATTTAAAAGGTTTTTTTCAATTTCCTCTCCAACTCATTCCACTTCAAAAAAAATAAATTCAATCTCTTATACGTCTCCCTCACTACATATTCTAAATTCACATTCATTCCATCCCTCCTCCATCGTTGTTAATCGGATTGCCAACTTGAAAATCACAATAAACCCAATTTGTTATCAATGTTAGTCTTTCATTAATCATCCACTTTCTAAACTCCCCTCTTGCCCCTCCCCTCCAAATCCCCCCCTTGACCCTACACTCCTAAACTCCCCCCTTGCCCCTCCACTCCTAAACTCCCCCCTTGCCCTCCCCTCCTAAACTCCCCCCTCACCACTTTGTCTCCTTTCTATCTCATACCTCCACCTCCCCCAACCTTCTGCTTTCCTCTGCCCCCCCCCCCTCAAACAACCCCTCACTGTGCCTCATCTCATCACCATCAAACCTTTCGTCCTCCTCATCCTTCCCTTTCTTGTAACTTCTGTAATCTCTGACACACTATCAACTGCTCTCCCTACCTCCCCCTCTCATCCTTCATCTGACCCTACCCCTCCCCTCCCCTGTCCTGTACCCGATGCTCCCCCTCTCTATTCATTAACGGTATGGACCTCAAACATCCGGGGCCTTCGCTCAAACCTGACTGATCTCCCCATACAGGTTGCTTCTGTCAATCCAGACTTGATCTGCTTAACGGAAACTTTCCTCCTTCAAGATGTCTCTGATTCCTTAATATATCTTCCTGGTTACTCCCTCCTCCGGTATGATAGACCTGAGCCTCGTCCTGGTGGTGGGGTTGCTATCCTTATCAAAAACTCTCTTCCTCACTCTCCTTGCACTGCCCTCTCTCCACCTCACCCCCAGGAGTACCTCTGGCTACGGCTTCCTCTCCGCTCCCACCTATTGTTCATATGTGTTCTGTACCGTCCTCCAAACAGTGATGACTCCATTTACATTTCACTGTCTGACAACATGGACCAACTTCTATCCACTCATCCCAACTCTCTCTTCCTCATATGTGGCGACTTCAACTGTCATCATGCCAGCTGGCTGGGTGTGGGTTCCTCTCTCACCAGTCATGGCATCTCAGCAAGGGACTTCTGTGACTCACTGGGATTGACACAGTCTGTCAATTTTCCGACCCGGATCTCAGCCAATGGAGTATCTTGTCTGCTAGACGTGGTTATGACAAACTTCCCTGCAAATGTCTGCTGCTCTTCTTCTGCTCCAATCGGGTCTTCTGATCATGTGATTGTTTAAGTGGACATCTATCTGGCCATTCTCAGAGAGCCTCCTCAGCGTCGACGAGTATGGCATTTCACTCAGGCCGACTGGCACGGTCTGCAAGCAGCCATCAATCATCTGGACTGGTCTCCCATCTATACTGCCTCTGACATAAATTCTTCCTGGGAATTCTTCCAAAGCAAACTGCTCTCACTCATGCACAGTTTTATCCCATCTCTTCTTCAGTTGTCTTACCCTTCGTCCCGTCCATGGTACACTGAATCTTGTGGTGAGGCAGTTGCCCTGAAACAACTTGCGTTTGCCTCTTGGAAGGCTAATCCAACTGAAGACAATCTCAGTTCCTTCCACCAAGCTCGGAACAAGTGTGTGTCTACCCTCAGGAGTGCCAGGAAGCACTATCTCTCCACACTCAGGAATGAACTCTCAAACCTGTCTCTTTCCTCCAAATCCTGGTGGCATCTGGTCAAATCCGTTTCTGGAGTTTGTTCCCCCTCCATCCCCTCCCTTACCTCAAATGGCTACACAGTTGACACCGCACGTGACAAAGCCGAATGCCTCAACTCTGAGTTTGCCTCAAAATATTGTGTCCCAAACCCATCTCTCTCTATTCCCACCTTACCCAGTCGAGCCCAACTGCTCCTGGACTCTGTGTCCTTCTCTCCTGACAAGGTGGAGAAGTTTTTGTCAAACCTCGACTCTGATTCTGCAACTGGACGAGACAGCATCAGCCCACGGGTCCTAAAATCCTGCTCTGCCGCTCTATCTCACCCTCTCTCTGTTCTTTTCACCCTCTCTTTTGCTCAAGGTCATCTGCCAGCATCTTGGGAATCAGCAAACATTACCGCTTTACACAAAAAGGTGCTAAAACAGATCCTTGCAACTTCAGACCAATCAGCCTGCTCCCAATTATCAGCAAAGTCATGGAATCCATCATTGCTTCGGATATCAAATCCTTCCTCTACTCCAATGGCTTGATCTCCGATCAGCAATTTGGATTCAGACCAGGTCAATCTACCTTTAGACATGCAGCTTCTTCTGTCTCAACAATGGATGGAGGTCCTCAATGCCAAACAGGAAATCAGAGCTGTCTCCCTTGACATAAAAGGTGCCTTCGATACGGTCTGGCACCCAGCTCTGCTCCCCAAACTCTCCTCCTATGGGATCCAATGAAATCTCCACACATGGCTTGCGGACTTCCTCTCTGGTTGTAGTCGACCTGTGGTCCTGAATGGATTTCTCTCATCTCCCCTTCCTGTTTAGGCTGGAGTTCCCCAAGGCAGTGTTCTGGGCCCTGTGCTTTTTCTGGTCTTTATCAATGATCTCTCCGACTCTCTGGAAAATCCTCTCTATCTCTTTGCTGATGACTCCACTCTCTGCCGCTCCATTCCTCTTCCCTCAGATCGGCAGTCTGCAGCCTCCTCACTCTCTGAAGACCTGGACAAAATCACAGACTGGTCAAACAAGTGGAACATGTCTTTCAATCCTGACAAATCTCACACTCTTACTATGTCTCTCCGAAAAGACCGACTGGGCAACCCTCCCATCTACTTTCTCAACAATCTTCTCCAAGAAGTTCTGTCGCTCAAGCTTTTGGGTCTCACTATCTGCCATGATCTTTCTTGGGAAAACCACATTTCCATGCTGGCCTCCAAAGCTAGTCGCCGACTTGGCATCCTCCATCATGTGAAGTCTTTCCTTGGCACACCTGAGCTCCTCACCACATACAACGCTTTCATCTGCAGCTCAATGGAATACTGTTCTCCCCTATGGGCTGGTGCTCCTGCCTCACACCTTGCTCGGCTTCATGCTGTTGAAACCAAAGCTTTCAGAATCATTGGAATCTCCCCGCGATGAAGCTATATCCGAGGGCCTTTCACTCACTCACCGCAGGCAGGTGGTCTTTCTGTCTTCTACCGACTCCTCTCCGGCCTTGCTCCCCCAGCTCTCTCTGTGCTTTGTCCCCCAAATAGTCCTACAGGTGGCACAAGATCTGCCAGCAACCCTCTGATGGTTAAACTGCCGAAATCTAGGCTCTCTGCTCACCTTCTCTCTTTCATTCCTCTTTTCTCCCGCCTCTGGAACAAACTCCCACACTCCCTTCAATCCCACTCCTCCCTCCAGGTCTTTAAAACAGCTGTTCACCCCCATCCAAAACCATGATCTTTTCTACCCCCGCTAATTCTTCCCAGATCCACTTTGCTTGAAATTCCAACTTCTCTCCTGGAAGTCCTTGCAGTGTCCATATGTATTATACCTCTCCCACCCACCTCCCTTTCTCATGCCCCCCCCCCCCAAAGCCCTCTCCCTCCCACAGATCTCTCGATGTCCCTGCTCTCAAATGTTGTCTTTGTGTCCTTCCCCCTCTCTCCCCATCTTGTCTACCGCTCCCCATGTTATATGTTTTATGTGTTGGTTTGTCTTTCTGTGTGATTAATGTTCGCTCTTTCACTCGCCTCGATCTTGGACACAAAAAAAAAAAAAAAAAAGAGCCACCATTATCCTCTCTGCTGTGATGCTTTCATTGAACCCTTTTATACAAATCAACAGAGATATTGCAATTTATGGGGAAATCACACTTCATGCCTTGTCATTCTTACACTAAGGATTTTTACAAGTAAACATCAGATATTGATCAGTCAATTGGCACACGAGACTCTGCGATCTGTTATCTCCCACGAGCAGCTCCCATAATGCGAAACTTCTTAAACACAGAGGTGCTCAGTATTCCCTTTTGCTACACTCAGTATTACCCAAAATGCTTTGCAGGCAATCACATGGTCTCCAGGGCTCTGCATTACTTTATATGGTCAAAAATTCTCCTTTTCAACAAGAAACATTGTAGGATAATTATTTTACTTCCACATATTCCCTTTTGTTCCTCCAGAACAATCTAGCTCGTTTTCTCAGGTATCTTTAATTTGCTCATGATCCTTAGGTAAACTTCCATGAGTTGACTCTACATTCTGATGTTTGATGCGGAAGATCTCAACCCAGACTAATCCCAGGACTAGTGTGTCCATTTCCAAGGCTTTTACCATTCCAAAGGGCAGACTCAAGCCAATTGGTCCACCAGATAAATCTTGCAAAGAATGGGAGCTTGGACTTTGTGAACTGGGCCAGGGTTCACCGAGTGGCAGCATTCAGATAGCCAGATGTGATACGTATGGTGGAAGTACTCCAACACACCTGCTTAATTGAACATGGAGGAGCAGCTATGTCACCTTTTAACCTCATTACTCAAATCTTTCCCAAGAAGGCGTCCGCCTATGGCCACAGCCAAACCAATCCCAAAACTAGTCGAAATCGAGACCCCACATCAATCCTACATCAATAGACATTATTTGAAAGATTATTGTGGTCTTCTAACTACAAGCTGGGAAAAAGCTGCTAGTACTGCGACGATTCTAATCAATAGTTTTACCAAACTCACTTTTATATTATGGTTGCCGAGTGAGTATAGAACGGGTTTCCTATGTGACTCGTAGGTGCCTTAAGGCAAGCATCAGAATAACAAACAACTGGCAAATCATGCAGTTGAGTAATTGCAGACAAAATATCGCGAACAAGGGTGGTAACACTGATATACAATACGTATCACAAGTATTACCATTTGTCTTTTACACATGGTTGAACGAAATAAGAGAAGATACGCACTCAAACATTTCCCGATCTCTAACGGAAGAGAGAAGGTGTGTGCGGAGTTGTATATGTGACCATTGAGTGTGGGACAGAGTCGTAATGCTGAATGTTAAAAACCCGGCCTAAAGCTAATTACGCGACAATCTTGTGGGAGCTGTCAATTTCAGAATGCGGTGTATTACCGTTGTGGCATGACAGGCCATATTCGGAGGCCCTGACGGAGATCCGCATGGTCATTGGTTGATGTGGTCGGGGCTGGCAGGGAGTTTGATCAACTAGGCATGTTCTCGATGGTGTCAGCTGTGAATCACCCCTTTGTGGTGGCTGTTAGTGTGAATGGCAAGCCAGTGAACTTCACAGTAGATACCAGGGCATCAGTCAGTCTCGGGAGTATAGGGACCTGGCGTCATTTTCGTTGTCCATTGATAGCCCTGATACACACTACCCTTCGTAATTTCATGGGAGCTGATAAAGCCATTAGGCCTGATGGACGTATTAGTTCGTTATGGGGGCCAGCAAGTGGTGTTGCCCCTGCATGTTGTTGATGGTTCTGGACCATCTCTAATTGGTCCTGATTGGTTGCACACTATTCATATGGATTGGGCAAACATTTACAGTGTTCATACCTCATTTCTGTCTGCTTCCCGCTTGGAGGGGATCTTGGAAAAACACCAAGTTCTATTCGGGCCTGAACTCTGGAAGATCAAAGGTGCTCAAGGTCACATGCACCTGAAGAAGGGTGTAAGTCCGCAATTCTGTAAGCCTCCACCGGTGCCGTTTGCCCTTCTTGATTGGGTCAAAGCAGAGCTCGATCGATTGGAATAGATTGGGGTCATTGAACTGGTGGAACACTCTGAGTGGGCAATGCCCGTGGTCACAGTGCTTGAGTGGAATGGAGGTATCTGCCTGTGTGGTGATTTTAAAGCGACTGTTAACCTTAAACTCTGCATTGAGCAGTATCCACTGCCATCTATTGACGAGATATATTCAAATTTGGCAGGGAGTCGGTACTTCACAAAGGTGGACTTGCGCGATGTCTACTTTCATCTCGAGATTGTGCCGGAGGATCGTCACCTCCTTACCTTCAATACGTGTCAGGGTATGTACCAGCATACCTGTCTTTGTTTCGCGATCACTTCAGCTCCTGCGATGTCGCAGAAGGCGATGGATCATCTTTGTGTCGACTTACCTGTTCAATTCTACTTGGATGACATCCTCATTGCGGGCGCCATGGCCGAACAACATCTTGAGAACATTGACAAGATGATGTCTAAGTTAGCTGCTCATGGCCTTCGCTTGAACAAGGACAAATGCTTATTCTTTCAGAAGCAGGTGGAGTAGCTGGGACATGTCATCACCCAAGAGGGGCTGTCGAAAGCCCATCAGAAAGTCGACGCCATAGCCGACATGTCCAGCCCAAAGGACAAAGTTCAGCTTGGTTCTTTAATTGGGCTTGCTCAGTATTACCAGAGGTTTGTCAGTAACCTAAGCACTGCGCTCGCTCCGCTGACTAGCATGCTGCGTCGAGATGTTCGATGGAAGTGGAGTTCGACGGAACAAGCAGCATTAGAACGAGTCAAAGCTTGCCTTACTGCAGACATGGTACTCGCACATCACGAAGCTTCACGTCCTCTCATTCTGGTGTGTGACAGCTCATCGTACGGCATAGGTGCCATCTTGTCTCAGGTAATGAGTGACAGTGCTGAGCGTCCGATGTGTTTCACGTCACTTGCCCTGATAGCCGCAGAGAGGAACTATGCTCAGATTGAGCGTGAAGCACTGAGTTTTGGATGGGGTGTGTTGAACTTTCGTCAGTACTTGATAGGTTGGCATTTTCTCCTACAAACTGATCATCAGCCACTTCAGTTCTTGTTTAATCCTCAAAAAGGCATTCCAGTCACTACAACTGCATGACTACAGAGATGGTGTCTTGTCCTCGGTGTGTACGACTATAAAATCAAATTTTGTGCTTCCGAAAGGCACGCTAACTGTGACGGCCTGTCTCGACTGTCGTCTCCAAAGGCCGGTGCCGAACCTGCAGTTGAGGTCCAGGTGTACATGCAGGAACAGATTGAATCTGGTCCGGGAATCGCTGCGGAAGTGGCCGCTGCCAGTCGTCGTGAGCCTGTGCTGTCGCATGTTGCGCACGTTGTCAGGTTCTTGGCACGAGTTGCTCTCGACATCAGAATATGCTCCATATGTGTCGCGTGCGTCTGAGCTGTCTTTAGCTCAAGGTTGTGTAATGTGGGGCATGAGGGTGGTCATTCCTGCTGCTTTACATCAGCGCTATCTCAATAAGTTGCATGAGAGTCATATGGGTATCGTCAAAACAAAGAGTTTAGCCCAGAGTTTGTTGTGGGGGCCAGGGCCTGGTGCGGACAACGAGCGGATGGTAAAAGCATGTGATACGTGTCAAACTGATGCTGATAATCCCTCACGTGTGCCGTTGTTAAGGCCGCCTGCTGATAGAATGTGGCAGCACGTTCATGTAGATTATACAGGGCCAGTCATGGGCCTCGTGTTTCTGGTGGTGATCGACGCTTACTCAAATTGGCCAGAAGTAGCTATAACGCAGTCCACCTCGGCAGAGAACACGGTGGAGCGTCTGCAGAGTATTTTTGCGAATAAGTGGGTTCCAGATACTTTAGTTTTGGATAATAGTTCGCAGTTTGTGTCTGAGTTGTTTGCTGTGTTCATGCATGCTAACGGTCTCAAACACCTGGGATCCATCTATAAATGGCCAGGCTGAGTTATTTGTCAAAGCGTTGAAACATGCCTTGTGTAGGGACCAAGCGGTCCGATCTGTGCAGAATAGAGTTGATGTGTTTTTGGATGCCTATCGTAAATCAGTGCATTCTACTACACAGGAAACGCCTGCATTCCGCATGTATGGCCGACAGTTGCGGTCACGCCTGTATTTGCTTCGACCTGGTGCACGGGAAGTTGTTACGGTGACCAATGTTCGTTCATTCATGGTGAACCAGCCAGTTTTGGGCCGGGACTATATACACCAACAGAAATAGGTTCTGGCTGTTGTGATCCGAGTTTTCGGACCGGCTAACTACCTTGTTCGTACTTCGGCCGGGCTTATCTGGAAACGTCATGTGAATCAATTGGTTGTCGCGTTCACACACATTCCGGTCATTCACACACAACCAATTCCGTTCCGCCGTGCGATGTGTCCTCATGACTTCATCCATTGAGGTGCCTGTGACCACGTTTCGGTCAGCTGCCCATCAATCTGTGGATCCGGATGTTCAGCGCAGTTGGAGTAGTGTGGATGTTCCTCCGGTTTCAGTTGACCCTAGTTTGGTGTCTGGCGGGTCGCCGTCATCTGTTTCCAATGCCTCACCATCTCCGGTCATGTCCACAGCTCAATGCCCGCGTGTTTCTTCGAGACGCATTGTGTGACCAAAATATTTGAAAGACCATGTGACTTAAGGGGGGGAGGTGTGTAGTTCCGTGTACGGCCGAGTGGGGGCGGCTGTGGGCAGCGCCTAGTTAGGCTGCTGTGGGCGGGCCGAGTGAGGCTTGTTTTGCATGGAATAAAGTTGGTGGTTGATCCTCTCCACGTGTCTGCATCTTTGTATGAAAGAAACCACAGTAATAGATTGTATTATGTCATCCAACTGGTCATTTTGAATCTTTCTCCAACATAGGCATGTGAGGTGTCGGTTGAAATCTAACGAAGACATAAGGTTAAAGGGAAAGGCACTCGGTAGAGCACATACCTCCACCAGGCTGAACAGTTAATGTTTTGTATCCCACTGATAGGCCGGATCTGGATTCGGACCTGAACAAAAATCTGATCGGCTTGTTCTTGTCACCTATCCAACTCTTCCACCAAGTTTAGTCATAACTCGTTCATAACTTTTTTTAAAATCATGTTATATATCGCTATTCACCCGATCTCTCAATGGTGAAGAATCACTTAAAAATTAAATAATTATCGTATCCAAATCCATATTCAGATCTTCACCAAAATCGAATCTATTTGGCATTGTCACACACACAACCTGTTCATGAGGTTTCGTTCAAATCCGTCCATAACCTTTGGAGATATCCTGCTCTATGTTGGTTTTGGCCCGATACATATAAAAAATCAGATAAAATTATACTAGCCGGATCCAAATCCGGATCTTCACCAAAATCGTCCTTATCACATACACTACCTCTCTGCCAAATTTCGTTTGAATCCGTCCACAACTTTTTGAGATATCTTGTTCACAGACAAACGAACAAGAAATAAGTTGTGCATAGCTCGATACTTACGAAATCCCTAAAAAAACGTTGTTGGCATCTGATGGCCTCAAAAATAATTCGTAGTTGAATTAAATGACCTGGCATGCAAATCCTCTTAAAATTTCAAGTTAATCAGATAAAAATTGAGGATTTTAGAAATTTGACCTATGTTGACTTTTTGGCCGATGTTGACTTGAGAAAATACTTGGTGGCTGAATTCAGTGACCAGATGTGCGAATCCTCTTCAAATTTCAAGTCAATTAGATGAAAATTGCGGATTTTAGAATTTTGACAAAGTTGGTGATCTTTGGCCTATGTTGACCTGTTGACACCAAAAACAATAGGCTTTTTGCTTATGACCAACTCCACCATTTGGTGAAGTTTCGTGAAGATCAGTTGAAAATTCTGACCTGTAGGCGACTGACAAACAGACAGACAAACAGATGAAAAATCACTCATGGGGCGACACCTGGCAAAAGGGAACAAAGTAGAATAGCACTCCATAGAGCCTCCTTTAGACCTCACAAATAATTGGTGGTTGAATTATGTGACCTGATATGCAAATCGTCTTCAAATCAAGTTAATTGAATGAAAATTGACAATTTTAGAAATTTGGCCTATGTTGACCTTTTGGCTTATGTTGACCTCAAAAATAGTTGGTGGTTTCAATCAGTTAGCTGATATGTAAATCCTATTCAAATTTCAAGTCAATCGGATGCAAATTGAGGATTTTGGAAATTTGGAAAAGTTGTTGACCTTTGGCCTATGTTGACCTTGTGGCATATGTTCATCTCAAAAGTAGATGGTGGTTGAATTCAGTTCGCTGATATGAAAATCCTATTCAAATGTCAAGTCAATTGGATGAAAATTGAAGATTTTAAAAATTCGTTAAAAAGTGGTTGACGTTTGGTCTATGTTGACCTTGTGACCTATGTTGATCACAAAAGTAGTTGGTGGTTGAATTCAGTTCGCTGATTTGAAAATCCTATTCAAATTTCAAGTCAATTGGATGAAAATTGAGGGTTTTAGAAATTTGAAAAAAAGTGTTTGACCTTGGCCTATGTTGACCTTGTTGACCTAAAAAAAATAATCGTTCGTTGAATTCAGTTAACTGATATGAAAATTCTGTTCAAATTTCAAGGCAATCGGAAGGAAATTGAGGATTTTAGAAATCCGAAAATTTTGTTGACCTTTTGGCTTTTTTTTTTTTTTTTTTTTTTTTGTATACAAGATCGAGGCTCGTGAAAGAGCGAACATTAATCACACAGAAAGACAAACCGACACATAAAACATATAACATCGGGAGCGGTAGACAAGATGGGGAGAGAGGGGGAAGGACACAAACACAACATTTGAGAGCAGGGACCGAGAGACATGGAGACATCGAGAGATCTGAGAGAGGGCGAGGGCTTTGGGGGGGGGGGCATGGGAAGGGGGCGGTGGGAGAGGTATAAAACATATGGACACTGCCAGGACTTCCAGGAAAGAAGTTGGAATTTCAAACAAGGTGGATCTGGGGTGAATTAGCGGGGGTAGAAAAGATCAAGGTTTTGGATGGGGGAAGATAAGAGATGGTGGTGAACAGCTGTTTTAAAGACCTGGAGGGAGGAGTGGGATTGAAGGGAGTGAGGGAGTTTGTTCCAGAGGCGGGAGAAAAGAGGAATGAAAGAGTGAAGGTGAGCAGAGAGCCGAGATTTCGGCAGTTTAACCATCAGAGGGTTGCTGGCAGATCTTGTGCGACCTGTAGGAATATTTGGGGGACAGAGCACAGAGAGAGCTGGGGGTGCAAGGCCAGAGAGGAGTCGGTAGAAGACAGAAAGATCACCTACCTGCCTGCGGTGAGTGAGTGAAAGGCCCTCAGAGATAGCTTCATCGCGGGAGATTCCAATAATTCTGAAAGCTTTGGTTTCAACAGCGTGAAGCCGAGCTAGGTGTGAGGCAGGAGCACCGGCCCATAGGGGAGAACAGTATTCCATTGAGCTGCGGATGAAAGCCTTGTATGTGGTGAGGAGCTCAGGTGTGCCGAGGAAGGACTTCGCACGACGGAGGATGCCCAGTCGGCGACTGGCTTTGGAGGCCAGCTTGGAAATGTGGTTTTCCCAAGAAAGATCATGGCAGATAGTGAGACCCAAAATCGTGAGCGACAGAACTTCTTGGAGAGGATTGTTGAGAAAGTAGATGGGAGGGTTGTCCAGTCGATCTTTTCGGAGAGACATAGTAAGAGTGTGAGATTTGTCAGGATTGAAAGACATGTTCCACTTGTTTGACCAGTCTGTGATTTTGTCCAGGTCTTCAGAGAGTGAGGAGGCAGCAGACTGCCGATCTGAGGGAAGAGGAATGGAGCGGCAGAGAGTGGAGTCATCAGCAAAGAGATAGAGAGGATTTTCGAGAGAGTCAGAGAGATCATTGATGAAGACCAGAAAAAGCACGGGGCCAAGAACACTGCCTTGGGGAACTCCAGCCTGAACAGGAAGAGGAGATGAGAGAAACCCATTCAGGGCCACACGTTGACGACGACTAGAGAGGAAGTCCGCCAGCCATGCGTGGAGATTTCCATGGATACCAAAGGAGGAGAGTTTGGTGAGCAGAGCGGGGTGCCAGACCGTGTCGAAGGCACGTGATATGTCGAGGGAGACAGCTCTAATTTCCTGTTTGGCATTGAGGACCTCCATCCATTGTTGAGACAGCAGAAGCAGCATGTCCAGAGTAGAGTGACCTCGTCTGAAACCAAATTGATGATCAGAGATCAAGCCATTGGAGAAGAGGAAAGATTTCATATCCGAAGCAATGATGGATTCCATGACTTTGCTGATAATTGGGAGAAGGCTGATTGGTCTGTAGTTGCTAGGATCTGTTTTTGCACCTTTTTTGTGCAAAGCGGTGATGTTGGCTGATTTCCAAGCAGATGGCAGTTGACCTTGAGCAAAAGAGAGGGTGAAGAGAACAGAGAGAGGGTGAGATAGAGCAGCAGAGCAGGATTTTAGGACCCGTGGGCTGATGCTGTCGGGTCCAGTTGCAGAATCAGAGACGAGGGTTGACAGAAACTTTTCCACCTTGTCAGGAGGAAAGGACACGGAGTCCAGGAGCAGCAGGGTATGACTGGGTATGGTGGGTACAGAGAGGGATGGGTTTGGGACACAAGATTTAGAGGCAAACACAGAGTTGAGGCATTCAGCTTTTTCACGTGCGGAGTCAGCTGTGTAGCCATTTGAGGTAAGGGAGGGGATGGAGGGGGAACAAACACCAGAAACGGATTTGACCAGACGGATTATGTTGACCTTTTGGCCTATGTTGACCTTTTTGGCTATGTTGATCTCAAAAGTAATTGTTCGTTGAATTCATTTCGCTAATATGTTAATTCAATTCAAATTTTAAGTCAATTGGATGAAAATTGAGGATTTTAGAAATTTGAAAAGTTTGTTGAACTTTTGGCCTATGTTGACCTTTTGGCCTAAGTCGATTTCCAAAATAGTTGGTGGTTGAATTTAGTTGGCTGATATGTAAATCCTATTCAGATTTCAAGTCAAACGGATAAAAATTGTGGATTTAAAAAATTTGAAAATAAGTTGTTGACCTTTTGAACTTTTGACCTCAAAGATATCTAGGATTTTGTCAGACCACAAACTCTACCATTTAGAGAAGTTTCGTGAAGATCGGTTTAAAATTGTGACCTGTAGGCAAGTATAAGTGAGCGGACAAACGCACACACACACACACACACACACACACACACACACACACACACACACACACACACACAACAAACCGGAGTGATCAACATACTTTTCCCAAAAAATTTTGGCCAAGTACAAACGCACATGACCAACCAATATACTTGAAAAATCTTTGATTTTCACGAATAACAAACAGACAGGGGTGGAAACAACTTCCATCCACCTTCGGTGGGGGAGGTAATAATTTTATTGATGTCAGGATGGGGGTTATTTTTTCACCCCTGTCTGTCTGTCTGTTTGTTTGTCTGTCTGTCCGTTTGTCTGTCTGTTTGTGAACAAGATATCTCAAAAGGTTGTGCACGGATTTGCACGGAATTTGGCAGAGGTAGTGTATGTGAAGAGGCTTTCATCACTTCCCTATCCTGACGGGGGCAGCAGTGTTACACTCTGACCTATTTTTACTGGCGTCTGGTTGTCTGGCTTGGAGAAAACTGTTACCAATATCCCATGTTTGGCCTTGGCAAAACATTCCTTCTGAGTAAGGCCCTGTCAACTCTGTACAGTTTCTCTTTAGGGCGGAAGTTTGTGGCTTTAGGGAGGGATGAATAAAGGAGGTTGTTCTTTGATCCTAGAAGAAAGTATATTATGCTGACATGGGTTGTGGCTCGCTGATATGTTGGGGGCCGGCTGTGGGGGACCATAATGTCGCTGTGATGTTACATTTTGGTGTTACTAGCCTGAATGCCAAGCCAACATCTTTCTTCTTGGATCAAAGCACCTATACTTTCTTCTTAGATTAAAGCACCTATATTTAACCTTCTGTCTTCATTAGATTTCAACCGACACCTCACTTGCCTATGTTGGATAAAGATTCAAAATGACCAGTTGGATGACATAATACAATCTATTAGTGTGGTTTCTTCAGTACAAAGATGTAGACATGTAGAGAGGATCAAGCACCAACTTTATTCCAGGCAAAACAGGCCTCACTCGGCCCGCCCACAGCAGCCAAACAAGGCCCTGCCCATAGCGGCCCCCACTCGGCCGTACACGGAACTACACACCTCCCCCCTTAAGTCACATAGTCCTTCAAATATTTTGGTCACACAATGCGTCTCGAAGAAACACACGGGCATTAAGCTGTGGACATGACCGGAGATGGTGAGGCATTGGAAACAGATGACGGCTCCCCACCAGACACCAAACTAGGGTCAACTGAAACGGGAGGAACATCCACACTACTCCAACTGCGCTGAACATCCGGATCCACAGATTGATGGGCAGCTGACCGAAACGTGGTCACAGGCAACTCAATGGATGAAGTCATGAGGACACATCGCACCGCGGAACGGAATTGGTTGTGTGTGAATGACCGGAATGTGTGTGAACGCGACAACCAATTGATTCACATGACGTTTCCAGATAAGCCTGGCCGAAGTACGAACAAGGTAGTTAGCCGGTCCGAAAACTCGGATCACAACAGCCAGAACCTATTTCTGTTGGTGTATATAGTCCCGGCCCAAAACTGGCTGGTTCACCATGAATGAACGAACATTGGTCACCGTAACAACTTCCGGTGCACCAGGTCGAAGCAAATACAGGCGTGACCGCAACTGTCGGCCATACATGTGGAATGCAGGCGTTTCCTGTGTCGTAGAACACACTGATTTACGATAGAAATCCAAAAACACATCAACTCTATTCTGCACAGATCGAACCGCTTGGTCCCTACACAAGGCATGTTTCAAAGCTTTGAAAAATGACTCAGCCTGGCCATTTATAGATGGATCCCAGGTGTTTGAGACCATGAGCATGCATGAATACAGCAAACAACTCATACACAAACTGCGAACTATTATCCGAAACTAAAGTCTTTGAAACCCACTTATTCGCAAAAATACTCTGCAGACGCTCCACCGTGTTCTCCGCCGAGGTGGACTGAGTTATAGCTACATCTGGCCAATTTGAGTAAGCGTCGATCACCACCAGAAACACGAGGCCCATGACTGGCCCTGTATAATCTACATGAACGTGCTGCCACATTCTATCAGCAGGCGGCCTTAACAACGGCACACGTGAGGGATTATCAGCATCAGTTTGACAAGTATCACATGCTTTTACCATCCGCTCGTTGTCCGCACCAGGCCCTGGCCCCCACAACAAACTCTGGGCTAAACTCTTTGTTTTGACGATACCCAAATGACTCTCATGCAACTTATTGAGATAGCGCTGATGTAAAGCAGCAGGAATGACCACCCTCATGCCCCACATTACACAACCTTGAGCTAAAGACAGCTCAGACGCACGCGACACATATGGAGCATATTCTGATGTCGAGAGCAACTCGTGCCAAAACCCTGACAATGTGCGCAACACGCGACAGCACAGGCTCACGACGACTGGCAGCGGCCACTTCCGCAGCGATTACCGGACCAGATTCAATCTGTTCCTACATGTACACCTGGACCTCAACTGCAGTTTCGGCACCGGCCTTTGGAGACGGCAGTCGAGACAGGCCGTCACAGTTAGCGTGCCTTTCGGAAGCACGAAATTTGATTTTATAGTCGTACACACTGACGACAAGACACCATCTCTGTAGTCGATCAGTGGTAGTGACTGGAATGCCTTTCTGAGGATTAAACAAGAACTGAAGCGGCTGATGATCAGTTTGTAGGAGAAAATGCCAACCTATCAAGTACTGACGAAAGTTCAACACAAACACAACATCCAAAACTCAGTGCTTCACGCTCAATCTGAGCATAGTTCCTCTCTGCGGCTATCAGGGCAAGTGACGTGAAACACATCGGACGCTCAGCACTGTCACTCATTACCTGCGACAAGATGGCACCTATGCCGTACGATGAGCTGTCACACACCAGAATGAGAGGACGTGAAGGTTCCTGATGTGCGAGTACCATGTCTGCAGTAAGGCAAGCTTTGACTCGTTCTAATGCTGCTTTTTCCATCGAACTCCACCTCCAACGAACATCTCGATGCAGCATGCGAATCAGCGGAGCGAGCGCAGTGCTTAGGTTATTGACAAACCTCTGGTGTTACTGAGCAAGCCCAATGAAGGAAGAAAGCTGAACTTTGTCCTTTGGGCTGGACATGTCGGCGAAGCGTCGACTTTCTGATGGGCTTTCGACAGCCCCTCTTGGGTGACGACATGTCCCAGCTGCTCCACCTGCTTCTGAAAGAATAAGCATTTGTCCTTGTTCAAGCGAAGGCCATGAGCAGCTAACTCAGACATCATCTTGTCAATGTTCTCAAGATGTTGTTCGGCCATGGTGCCCACAATGAGGATGTCATCCAAGTAGAATTGAGCAGGTAAGTCGACACAAAGATTATCCATCGCCTTCTGCCACATCACCGGAGCTGAAGTGATAGCGAAATAAAGACAGGTATGCTGGTACATACCCTGACACGTATTGATGGTAAGGAGGTGACGATCCTCCGGCACAATCTCGAGATGAAAGTAGACATCGCGCAAGTCCAACTTTGTGAAGTACCGACTCCCTGCCAAATTTGAATATATCTCGTCAATAGATGGCAGCGGATACTGCTCAATGCGGAGTTTAGGGTTAACAGTCGCTTTAAAATTACCACAGGCAGATATCTCCAAGCCGCTTAAGCAATGCAATCATGGGCGTCGGCCACTCAGAATGTTCCACCGGTTCAATGACCCAATCTATTCCAATCGATCGAGCTCCGCTTTGACCCAATCATGAAGGGCATATGGCACCAGTCGAGCAGTGGCGTACCTAAGGTATGGCAGGTATGGCACGTGCCCTGGGCGCCACTTGAAGGGGGGCGCCACTGAGCAGTTTCTATTAAAGTCAGACAAGCCATCCTCGGATCGTGAAAAAAGAATTTTCTTCAGATGTATGATCTGTCTTTGATTATCATGGGTGAGAAGCACTGGGATGGCTAGATTGTTAAGCCACTTATATAAGTTATTAGTTAAAAATACAGTGCTGGGATCTACATGACCACATACCTCACAGTACCACTGCTCAGTGCCAACTGGCAGTAAGACCATTCTCCTGCGCAAACTAGGGCGGTAGTCTGGAATTTTGTGCAAAATCTGTGAAATTTAATGTTCTTATTAAAAGTGCCATTTCCTTATTTCAGAGCATTGTGTAAGAAGACCATGAAACATTTATTCACGAAGAAGGAAAGTGGAGCTGAAGGACGGAAGAGAAGAAAGTTGGAGACGGAGGAAGCCAAGAAGTCGAGCAAGTTCTTCATGCCCTTCTTTGAAAAGCCCGGAACAAGTTGTTCGACACGTTCCATGGAGTCTCCTGCACCTGCTAAAAGTTTGTTAGAATCCGAAGGTGGATCAAGTACAAATGCGTCACAAACTGAGGGAGAAGTCAAGTCAGATAAATCCGAGTATGACGAGATTAAAAGTGAGGCTGCCAGAGAGAACATGGACATGACAGGAGGGGAAGACGATGGTGGTGGTGGTGATGAGTTTATTGACGAGATTTTACCTGACGAGATTTAACCTGACGACACTGAACCTAGTGACCTGGATGGTGTCGAAGAGCCTCGAACTGTCATACCAGAAGTGATTGAACAGCATGACATTGGACTTTTGAAGTTCGACAAGGATACTGGAAAAGCAATTCTGCCTGACGCGTTGAGAACAGAAATAATAAAGCTGGGTTCGAAGTATTTCCAGAACAGTGAGGGGCCTTTCCTGCCAACAAATGACCGCTCAATGAACAAAACTTGGTTCAAGAGGAAATTGGGAAATGGTCGTGGTGAGGAAGTGACTCGCTCATGGCTGGTCTATTCCCCTTCTAAAAGGTCTGCATTTTGTATCTGTTGTCTTCTCTTTTCCCATTCCAGGTCAGACCATCAATCCTCATTGGAGCAGGAGAGTGGATTCAACCAGTGGAAAGCACCTGCAAGGATTTAGTGTTCATGAAAATGCTAAGAATCATCGGGAGTGCTTTACACAGTGGAAAGAAATGGAAAGAAATTTAGCTGAAAACAGAGGAGTTGTTGACGCGGAACTTCAGTCACAGATTGAGAAGGAAAAGCAGAAGTGGCGTGATATCTTGACGAGAATCCTTCACTGCATAAAATTCCTTGCGACTCAGAACCTGGCTTTGCGAGGACACAGGGAGTCACTTCAGCTGGACGATGACTCCAATGTGGGAAATTTCTTTAGCTTACTGAAACTACTGGCCATCTTTGACCCTGTCATGAAAGAACACCTCACTCGTGTGGAAAGTCATCCTGGATCCACGTCTTATCTTTCACCGGTTGTCCAGAACGAATTCATCCACATGATGGCATCCACTGTTCGCCAGAGTTTACAGAGAAGCATTCGTAAAGCCAAGTACTATGGTCTCATGTTGGACTCGACTCCTGACCAGGCACACCGTGAGCAGATGTCAGAAGTAGTGAGGTACGTGGAAGTTGATTTTGAGAGGAAGAGTCCTTCCTTGGTTTCATCCAGATAAGCCAGAAGGATGCTGAGAGCTTGGTTGAAGACATCTTGAAACAGCTCGAGAAGGACGAAATGGAGCTACAAGATTGTCGGTCACAATGCTATGACAACGCTGCTGTGATGGCTGGACAAAGAAGTGGTGTTCATCAAAGAATAAGTGAGAAAAACAACCTGGCAGTTTGTGAATTGCGACAATTACTCACTCAACTTGGTGGGTGTACAATAGGGTGGCCCTTATTTTTGAAAGTTTTAAATGTTAAGCTCTCACCCTCTACCCCTGGTCCATTTGCCCGAAAAACAAACTAGGCCAACTGTCAGCTAAATGCACCCTTGAAGGGTCCAGCACCCTTGAACATTTCCCCCTATAGGCCATGTGATTGAGGTCACGTAACACTAAAAACACATATCACAGATAATACAGTATGTATCACAGAAATAAATAAACACCCTTTGATAAAACATGATTATGAATAATTATCACATCTATGGACTAGAAATATAAAATATAAAAAAAAATTAAATATATATAAAATCTTGATTCTTGAAGGTGCCTGGACTACCTCTAAATATAAACAGACTTGTATGACATTTTGAATGCAGTGTTTCTATCCCACATGGATCACATATAGGCCATGAGAATATTCAGATTAACACTTTAAATTTTTCACAACGTTTAAGGGCCACCCTAGTGTAACATGCAGCCAAGCAGGATACAATGATGGTCACGTTTTTTGGAACCATAGAAGCTCTCTACGTGTTCTTCTCTCGTTCAACACAGCGCTGGGAAAAACTCAAAAACGCCGTGCCTGTGGTTGTTAAGTCGGAGTCCGAAACCAGGTGGAGTGCAAGGACAGAAGCAGTGAAGCCCGTCCACAAGTACCTTGAGGAGATACTTCAAGTTCTCCAGGACATGGTAGACAATGAAAACGAGACCAGTGAAACAAGAAGTGATGCAAGGCAGCTGTATAACCGCATGTTGAGTTACGATTTTCTGACTTTGCTAGGATTTTGGAACAAAGTACTCATTCGCATTGACCGTATTCAAAAGAGGCTGCAGGATCCGAGCATGAACTTCCACGATGCTGCCCTGGATTTGAAAGCCCTCCGAGATCATTTTGATGATGAAAGAGAAGTGTTGGTCAGTGAGTCACTCGAAGAAGGACTCGGTCTCTGTCAAGAATGGAATATTGAAGTTGAAAGACGTCAGAGACGAAAGAAACGAATGGCTGATGAGAACTCGAGAGACGCTGGGTTAACAGCCAAGGAGAAAATGGAAAGAGTCATGAAGGGAACACTCGACCATCTTCACAGAGAAATGGATGAAAGGTTCGCTCGTTTGCACGACACTGACGCCAAGTTTGGGTTCCTTCTCGATGTCGAGGGACTGTGTTACGGCGCTGACAGTAACGACATAAAGAAGAAGTGCGAAAATTTGGGCGAATTGTACAGCTTTGATGTTGATGGACAGAAGCTATATGAAGAAATTTTGGTTTGCAGAATGTTGCTATCAAGTCGGGCCAACATGAAAATATCAAGACCTGAAGAGCTTCTCGAATTTATTGTTCAGTATGGAGATGAGAGCGTCTTCCCCAATCTTCGCATTGCTATTCAGTTAATGCTAACCATCGCAGTTTCCATCGCCAGCTGTGAGAGATCATTAAGTAAGTTAAAACTAATACTTTCATATTTGAGAGCCTCCATGGGTCAAGGCAGACCCTGTGATCTTGCTCTGCTGAGTGTAGAAAGAGAAGAAACTGAAAAAACTGACTTCGAGCACATCATAGACCAATTTGCATCAGTGAAAGCAAGGAAGGTGCAGTTGTAATTTTCATGTAGTGCCATAATTTGTTAATGAGAAGATTAACGAGCTTGACCTGTATTTTTGAGCTGATTTTTTGGTCAAGTTATCTAAAAGATGGGTGTCAGATGTTTGGACAGGGGCGCAATTTCAGTGCTTGCCATAGGCGCTATTTTCCGTAGATACGCCCCTGCCGGGTCGAGGCTTACAGAATCGCGGACTTACACCCTTCTTCAGGTGCAGGTGACCTTGAGGACTTTTGAGCTTCCCGAGTTCAGGCCCGAATAGAACTTGGTGTTTTTCCAAGATCCCCTCAAAGCGGGAAGGAGACAGAAATGAGGTATGCACACTGTAAATCTTTGCCCAATCCAGATGAATAGTCTGCAACCAATCAGGACCAATTCGAGATGGACCAGAACCATCAACAACATGCAGGGCAACACCACTTGCTCGTCCCGATAACGAACCAATACATCCATCAGGCCTAATGGCTTTATCAGCTCCCCTGTGTAAGTACGAGGGATAGTGTGTATCAGGGCTAACAACGGACAACCCAAATGCCGTCAAGTCTGTTTACTCATGAGACTGACTGATGCCCTGGTATCTACTGTGAAGGTGACTGGCCTGCCATTTACAATGATAGCCACCACAAAGTGGCGATTTCCAGCTGACACCATCGAAAACATTCCCAGTTGACCAAACTCACTGCCAGCCCCGACCACATCAACCAATGACCATGCCATCAAACTCACTGCCAGCCTCGACCACATCAACCATTGACCGTGCCCGGCCCCGACAGACCCTCCGCATATGGCCTGTCATGCCTCACCAGTAATACACCGCATTCTGAAATGGACAGCTCCCACGAGATTGTGAACCACAACACCCCTGACAATACTGCTGTGGTAGCTGTCCCTGTGATGCACTGCTTGCATGTATCCCGGAAGAAGAAGAAGATTCCTGATCTGCCAACCCAGTTGAAGAATTGCGAGCATGTGACCCTCCAGCAGCTATGGCATTAACTGCTACGTGCTCCCCAACAATGACACGAACATCCTGTCTAGCTTGTTCCACAACAGCTGCAGTTTTAACTGTTTTAACTGTTTTAACGAACATAATCTCTTCAAACTTTAACTGTAAAATCGACGCGACCATCTTCTCATCTCGCAACCCTGCGATAAAACGATCTTTCAATCTCTGTGATCGTTCATCGTCACCAAAACGACAATCGTCCTCCAGATGATTGAGCCTGGCAACAAAATCAGCTACCCTCTCATCGGGAAACCGAACCAGGTTGTCAAACTTGTACCGCGATAAGTGAGGTGACTTGCCTGGTTTAATATGATCATGCAATGTCTTCACTAAGGACTCGTAGGTAACAGCATCATCCGACGTCCTCGCCCACAAAATCAAGTCACACAGTAAACGGAGCACCTCCGCCGAGAGGGACGATAGAAGAATCGCTTTATGCTTCCCCACCTCGACGTTGTTGTTAGCGATATAATCAAAGCTCACTGCTGTGGAAAAAGATCGAAGTTGTCCCCAGCATACTCCGAGACCTTTCGATACGACATAGTCATGGTCCGACAAATCCCACCTTCGTCGCCAATTGTCGTGTCTTTAGTACAAAAATGCGGACATGCAGAGAGTATCAAGCACCATCTTTATTCCAGGCAAAACAGGCATCACTCGGCCCCGCCCACAGCGGCCTCACTCGGCCCCGCCCACAGCGACCCGCCACTCGGACGGACACCCACCACACTACAATTACGTCAACACATGGTCACTCAAGACTGAGAATGGTTTCACTGTAAACTTTTGGTACCGTTTCATATGAGTCGGTAATACATTGGTATGCACCAACAGGCTTAGTTTCTTTATATATCAACTCTATATGTTATGCTTTTGTACTATCAAGGGGAATAACGAGTCACTTTCGGCCATTACGTCACCACATGGTCACTGGCGACTTCAAAAATAATTAATCTGTAAGCTTTAGGTACCATTTCAGATTGGTTGATAATACACTATTATTCTCGACATGGCTTAGTTTCTGACTAAAAAAAAAACTGTCAATGTGAAGCGTTCGTACATTCTGAGGGTGGATGACGTCACATTTGGGGACTGCTGTCATGATCAAGGGCTCTCAAAATTCCTGTCATTGGTCATTTATTATTTGGGGGACCCCAACGGAAGATTTGAGTGATTTTACTAATTCTGTCTTTGACAAAAATAAATGTCATTTTTCTGGCCCCTTATATGTTGTATTAGGGGGTTAAAGCTGCATTGCTGACAAGGCAGCAATATGGTAGATGTACGGGGGCAGGGGGCGTGTTCCCATGCATCCATGAGGTCAAACCTTTTGCCGTCTTCACATGAATAAATCGTCTGGGCTCCCATTCTAAGAGCAGTACTCCATCAAGCTGTGATTGAAGGCCTTGTGGGTGGAAAGGAATTCAGTTGGACAAAGGAAGGATTTCGTATGATGGAGGATGTCCAGTCGTGGGTTGTGGAGGCCAACCTTGAAATGTGTTTTTTCTGTGTGTGAACATAAAGTTTAGCAAATCCCTCTGGCAGAGAATATTGTTCATCCTCCACAACAAACCTCCACAACTAGGATATTAGTGATAATGATTGTACTCAGAGAATTTAAACCACGAGAGGACTAAACTGTCATCTGATGCAGTATGTTCCAGGGATGTGAAGTGGGAGTTTATGTTTTTATTTCCCTTGGAGGATTTTATATTATATATAAATACCAGTTATTGATAAACCAAACAGAATGTGAAGTCGACATTAACAGTGAGTACAATGAAATTGTTGTTGATGTTTAATAATATGAAAGTGAATTTTTGTCTTGAAATAAATAAATAAATAATATAACAATAATCCGAATGCGATTTAGTAAATAATTATTTTATTTTTGTGGTAGAGTGGGTTAGTGTGTAATTAACCTCAAATTGTATCAAGTAATTACTTTCACATAAATTCTTTAAAAACCGACTTTGGATACCGTTTAACTTTATCATCAGAACTCTCGCTCCGCAAGGTGAAATGCTTCTTAACTTGCAATGTAAGGGTTACTTTGATGCTTCCCACGATAAAAACCAGACGATTGTTAATTTTCAGTTAATTAACCTGTTACTTGATTCATATGTTGACGGAGCCACACTTGGCTCGGCAAAGTCGATTATTTCGCCTCATACTTTTAATCAACTTTTAGGTCAAACAAACTTACTTTCTGAACTCTGTTCCATGGATCTTAAATTCCAAGCTTCAAAATTGTCTTTGTAACGGTTTATTCCGTTTACTTATATATATATATATATATATATATATATATGTCTTGATGTCAAAAGAACGAACAGAATAATAGACGAAAAATAATCGTTTCAGCAAAACAATCTAAACTATAACTAAAATAATCTAAATAACATAAATAACATTTCACAGGTATGCTGCTTACGCAAATATGTGACGTGTACGATACAACGACAACGATAAGATTTTGACCTTTCATTACAAAACATAAAAGCTAAAATTTTAATTTTCACTTGATATTGTATTGTTAGTGAATTCTACATTATTTATCCACCAAATATTATCTGGACTGTGCGCTTTCATTAAATCGAAGCAGCTTCAGGTGTGACCCCGTGGGAGGTTTTTACTGCCGGAGTGGAACCGCACGGAGTTTAATGATGGGAATTGTGAGTGAGACAAACATGAAAGTTAAAATTGTAATTTAATTTGATAATATTGTATTGGCAGTGAATTCTCCATTATTTATCCACCAAATATTATCTGGACTGTGCGCTTTCATTAAATCGAAGCAGCTTCAGGTGTGACATCGTGAGAGGTTTTTACTGCCGGAGAGGAACCGCACGGAGTTTAATGATGGGAATTGTGAGTGAGACGAAAACATTTCTCTTTGCTGTTATTCAATTCAAACATTTTACCAACATCGTCAACACTTGGAATGACAAAGGTCTATCAAACAAATTAATCAACACATCATGTTTAGATAAAATACATTTCGTTGAATCAAACGTTTTTCTTCATGAAAATTTTAGAAAAGTTAAAGTTGGTTAATAGAGTCAGTTTGTACAATATTTTCTACTCTGATGTTAGAGTTAAATTCCTTGTATTGGGCAGTACATGCCTATGGAAAAGGCAAAGAGGCATTTATGGAATTAGGTATATGCTGTTTCTCCTATTATTGGGTTATAAATATTGTAGTTATTGTTGCTATTATTTTCAAATTGGTGGCAGAATGTGCGACATGGGTCCTTCACTAGGAATGACTGCATCGCATTCAGATGTTGTGAGTGGATGGGATCCGGGGGTGTGTGGGTGCTCTGGAGGGGTCAAACAGGGTGTTTGTGCTTATTCCCATCTTATACATGTGAATACTTTACTAAAGAGGGTAAAATGTCAGGAAGTAAACACAAAGTATTTTCATTCGGGCGCATTTTGTGGATGAAATTAACATCGCACATTATCAATTGTGAATGTTTGTAAATTATAATAGCGCTGTATAACTAAGTCTCTTATCTTCCATTATGAACTTCAAATAACCTTTTACTGATTTGCATGTTGATTCATGGTAAACTATAACGGTACTCGATAGAGAGCGTACCTCTGCCAGGGTAACAGTTTACGTTTTGTATCCCACTTTTCGGTCATATCTAGAAGCACACCTGAACTAAAATCGAATCAGCTTCTTTTTGTATATTTTTTTGAACACAAGATCGAGGCTCGTGTAAGAGCTAATATTAATGACAAAAAACAAACGGACACATAAAACAAAATAAAGGGAGCGAGAGACAAGATGGGGAGAGAGGGGAAAGCACACAAGTACAACATTTGAGAGCAGGGATATAGGGAGATCTGTCGGAGGGAGCGGGATTGGGGGGAGGAGGCGTGGGAAGGGGGGTGAGGGTGGGAGAGGTATAAAACACATGGACACTGCTCGGACTTCCAGGAAAGAAGTCGGTATTTCAGAAAAGTTGATCTGGGGTGAATTAACGGGGGTAGAAAAGATCAAGGTTTTGGATGGGGGAAGATAAGAGATGGTGGTGAACAGCTGTTTTAAAGATCTGGAGGGAGGAGTGGGATTGAAGTGAGTGTGGGAGTTTGTTCCAGAGGTGGGAGAAAAGAGGAATTATAGACTGAAGGTGAGCAGAGAGTCTTGATTTTGGCAGTTTCACCAGAAGAGGGTTGCTGGCAGATCTTGTGTGACCTGTAGGAGTATTTGGGGGACAGAGCACAGCTTTTTCTTGTCACCTAACCAACTCGTCCAACACGTTTAGTCACAACTCGTCCACAACTTTTTAAAAATATGATGTCATTTGTCGTTTCTTAGCCTCACCATTCAATGGTGAAGAATCACTTAAAAGTTATCTGATCGGGATCCGGATCTTCACCGAAATTTATTTAATCTATGATTTTGTCCACTTAACCAACCTCTCCACCAAATTTAGTCCGAATCCATCCACATCTTTTTGAGATACCCTGTTCACAGACAAACCAACAGACAAACAGACAAAAATACAGGGGTGAAAACACAACCTCCGTCCACCTTCGGTGGCGGGGGTAATAAAGATAATTCAATAAGTCATCACATATTGAAGGGTAAGAATGTTTTTTCATTACTTCGGCCACTAAAGGTGGATAGAGGTTATTATTTCACCCCTGTCTGTCTGTCTGTTTGTGAACAAGATATCTCAACAAGTTGTGGACGGATTCGGGCGAAATTTGGCAGAGAGGTAGCGTGTTTGACGAGGACGAAATGATTACATTTTGGTGAAGATCCGGATCCGGATAGTAGAATTTTTTAAGTGATTCTTCATCATTCGGAGATACGGCTAAAAACTACATATAGCAGGATATCTCAAAAAGTTGTGGACGGATGATTTTCATTAAATGTGATTCTGAATTGTTATTTTCTGGTCGACTCTGAGATACAAAACATAAACGTCACTACTGAGTGACGTTCTAGTTTAATCTTTATCTTCAGGGTATTTAATAGCATAAACATGTCGGTGTCCGTTTTGATGATAGTCGAGATCTTTTCCTTTGCAAAGGTTGAAAATATCGTGATAATCGTAAATGGTAAATCTTATGGATGATATTTGAAAGACATTGAGTGCAGAGGCAAAACTAATTGATGAATTGCTTCACGATTTTTATAATTTTTTAAATAAGATTTTAATATATATTTTTAATTATAAGAATTACTTCACCCCGAGACCCAAAAGACCCCGAAGACCGAAAACACCCCGAAGACCCAAAAGACACCAAAGACACAAAAAACACCGAAGACCCAAAAGGCCCCGAAGACCCAAAACACCCCTAAGACCCAAAACACCCCTTAGACCCAAAACACCCTGAAGACCCAAAAACACATCGAAGACCCAAAACACCCTAAAGACCTAAAACACCCTGACGACCCAAAATACCCCGAAGACCAAAAAGACCCCAAAGACCAAAAGACCCCGAAGACCCAAAACACCCAGAAGACCCAAAATACCACAAAGACTCAAAAGACCCCAAAATACCCCAAAGACCCCAAAGACCAAAAATACCCCAAAGACCCAAAAGACCCAAAATACCCTGAAGACCCAAAAATACCAAGAATAACCAAAAGACCCTTGAGACCCAAAAGCCCCTGAAGCCCCAAAAGACCCCAAAGACCCAAAAGACAACAAAGACCCAAAACACCCTGAAGACCCCAAAGACCCTTAAATACCCTTTAGACTCAAAAGACCCTTAAATACCCCAAATAACCAAAACACCCCCAAAGACTCTTAAAGACTCAGAGGAAACAAACGAACCTTAAGACCCAAAAGCCTCTGAAGACGCCAAAGACCCAAAAGACCCTGAAGACCCAAAACACCTCAATGACCCAAAACACCTCAAAGACCCAAAACACCTCAAAGACCCAAAACACCTCAAAGACCCAAAATACCCTTAAAGGACCAAAGGATCCAAAATACCATGAAGACCCAAAGGTCCCTGAAGACCCAAAACACCATGAAGACCCAAAAGACACTGAAATGGTCAAAGATGCCAACCCCTCTGAAACGATGTGTGGTGAGGTGCACGGAGCGCACCGAGGCACGCTAGTATATTGTTACGGTCCGCGGATTAGGGTGTTATTTTTACCGAGCGGAGGTAACCGCGGCTGAACAGTTGTTCCCTGGCTAAAACCCGATTTACCCAAACGTTGGCCGTATCGCGCCACAGCTACTCAATGTGGGAAAACTCTAAAGCGACCGAATGCAAAGAGGAAGAAGATGTACAGAAGAGTAACGGGATTTATTATTATTTACATACACAAGCAAAAAGGAGCAGTCACGATTATGTACAGGGACATGAGACGCAGGTGACACAGTGAATTCCTTATGCAAGCTTAATACCTACCCAGGACAGAACAAACAAAGACGACTCACACGGGGAATTGCAGAGTGGATTGGCTGGAAGGAGGTGTGTGGCTGGAGGGGGAGGACGGCACGGAGCTGGCTGGAGCTTGATCCCGCACGGGACGTCGGGCTGGACCTCGACGGCCGCTGATGCCACCGATCCTGTCGTGTGCGTGGGATCACGGGTCGGATCACGGGTCGGATCACGGGTCGGATCACGGTCGGAGCCGACGCGCTGGTGGGGGGTCTGGCGTGACGGGTTCTCTCCTCTCTCTTTCTTTGTCCAACTACTCTTTCTCCAACGCAACCACTCAACGCAACCGCTGACCACCCCTGACGACCAACTCAGCTCTTGTCATGGACCTCTCTTTTCAGACTCATCTCCTCGTCTCAGTAAAAGCGCATCTCTGGTGGGGGCGTCTCTCATGGGTTATATATAGCCCCACCCTTGAACCTTTGCGAACCTCCCCGATCGCTCTTCCTCCGCCCCCCCAAACCAAACCCCTCGTGCTCGGTTGGTTGTTCGGGGCTGGCTCACTCCTCCCCTCTATGACGAGGTGGAGACACGCCCTTCTTCTCTGACCCTGCCTCGTGGTCAATGGCGGCAATTGGAGGGGGTGTAATTGGCGATGGCAATTGAGGCCTGGCAATGACGAAAGGGGCAATGGAAGTTTTGGGAATGGGAATGAAGGGAATCTACTCTTATTTCACTCGGTGCAATGGAGTATTTAAATTAATGGGAGACACAGCCTTACCCTAAGACACATAATAAGAAATAAGCTAATGAACAAGGGTTTTATCGGGTCCTGCAATGTGGTGTTTATGGAATAACTACCGAGACGCCCTTTTTATCTTTACACAACTCCGGAGGCAGGAGGCGCAGAATAAACAATAATAATAATAAAGCACACACTAAAAAAATACAGTCCTCATATTCGCAACACTGCACCCTCCTCCTCTTAGGCACAGCCCGGGCCTACAACTTTTATTTAGTGTGACACGTAGGTGTAGTTCCCTCTACTTTTAACCTGACCCTGAGTGCGACAGTTTTAAAACATAAATAAATGTGTCCCGCTGCTCCATTGCACCCTGCCTAACAGACTTACGCCCACAGTTAACCGAATTGCGGAATGGTCTTCAAACTATACATTGACGGTGGGGAGCATTATTTACAATTCACACTACTTTTATTTACAAAACTAACCCAGGACCTGTGATTGTTCTTTCTTGGGGGGAGACAGTCTGCTCTGCATCGACGCACCATGAAAGCACCCAAAAACGCACCAACACACCCTCAAGCACCAATCGGTGCAGTCACCACAGTTCAACAATGTTCAATAAAAATAAAATCAACAACCCCAAACCCTGCAGGTGGTCTCTTGCTCTTCGGCTCCCTCTGCTGGCTATTACTATGTTCTTCCAGATGTTGTCTTTTTCCTTTGCTGGCGGCCTATTTGTATTAAAACTTGCACCCAACGTGTCCCTTTTATTTATTTATGGCCCACCAGGCCGACTAGTGTGGTTCACCTGTAGGGCATCGGTGCCCTGTGGCCAAGGTCCGCCAGCAAGATCTCGGGCCCTCATGGCCGGTTCCAGCAGAGGGGCCATGCCCCAACCCATGGGGTCCATAAGTGGTGCTCGGCCACAGACATGTGGTCCATAAGGTGGTGCATCGATGCAGACAGCTGGGGTTGCGAGAGGTTCGGGCGCACAATGGCGGACTCACGCACGCTCCCCTCGGCGCCCAGTGGCGCACAGGCCCTCATGTGGGAGACAAAGGGGGAAAAGACAGATGAGCGAGGGGTAAGGTCACAAGGGTACACATCAATACAGGCAATGCAAGGTGAAGTGCGTACGGAGAGCGAAGTGAGAAAGCTCGTCCCTACCGTACGTCACCCCCCCTGTCACCTACTCTACCCTTGCCCTTACCCCATATTTACAAAATCTACACATTACAAATTCGTCGCTACTGTCACATCTCCCCATATCTCTCCTATACCAAATTCGTCTCCACAATCCCTCTAACCAAAATTTGCCATCACCCAATTCATCATCAATCCTCATAAGGAGGCAGAGATGGAACACCAGCACAATGTCACACCCACGTCATGATGCGTCTCACAATCCAAAACATCTGCACAATAAAAATAATAAAAACAACCTGGCATGGTGTGGAGGTACGTCATCCCAGGTGAGTGTATGCAGATGGTGCGAGGAGATTCTTAATCCTAACTATCCTCTAAATGACATTAACACACTTTACACTACCCAGGGTCTTTCCCTGCCAATCCATTGGCCAACTTACACTATGGGTTCTAAAAACCAATTCCCATTGACCAAACTGTGGTGCTTCTCAATTTGGGGTCTCACTCCCCCGATTCCTCTCCCGGTGCCCTTGCACAATTTCTGGGCTGGGGCGTGTAGCTCTCCCAGCAGGCCTACCCACCTGCACACCTCCACCACTGTAGTTGCCACCCGAGCTTACCTAGCTCCTCACCCTAACCTAACTAACTGGCGAAGGCCCCTCCTGGCTCTGTCACCCCTTGGTGCCCTCTGGCACTGGGCTACCTGGGTCCGTCCTCCGGATCCTCGGGCCCCATCCACAACAACTCTACCGGCTCCCAGAGCCCACCTGCGGCCTCACCTGGCCGACATCCTCACAGTGGTGGAGTGCCCAAACCAACTACACACACTAACAGGCTACACGCCCAGCCATATCCACGTCACTAATGCACCCATCCAAATACCATTCTTCCACCACGCACCACAGATGCCAATATCCAACCACAATTTACCTGTACCCTCTACCTAACACTTACACTACCCTCCCCGGGTATTCGTGATGGGGTCCATCCTCCTTTCCCCCATCCACACCTTCGCACCATCCACTCCACTCCACAGTTTCCACCATACTCACTCCACGACCATCCATTCCAATACTCCATCCCATTTATTCCATACAACCTGTTTTTTTCATACACCTGTTGTTGCACACCTGTGCAATCACACCTGGTGCCACCTGCACCCTCCTTCCTTCCTGGACCATTTGGTCAGCACAACTCGTCACTATCACTCTCATACACTGCTCCATCCACCTGTCCAGTTGCACACCTGTGCAATCACAATACTACTCACAATCACAATCAGTTACTCATACTCTGCTCAATACACTTTCGATCCTCAAACACTCGGCATCATCTCATCTAACTGTTGCCCTGCTAACTTAGTGCTCCCTGTCTTCCCTTTAAACTAAGCACATACCACGTCATTATCATCCACACTAATCTACCTGCGTCCCCACTACAGGTATTATTGTCTCTACCTAACCTTAACGTTACCTTAGGTCATCTTCTCTAGATCCCTATCATTATATCCTAACCCTCCTGGGCTAGTTTTCACTGCCAAACCCCATAAAACTAGTGCTCATTTGCCCCCGTTGTGAGAGATGGCAGAGTTGCCATCCCACCACATCGGGCATCTTCTACTATCAATTTTGCTCACCAAATTTCAGCCAATCAAAAATTTTGTTTTTCTAATTTCGGGTCCAAAACACTATCCTCGTCACACGTCTACTCACTAATGCCTCTCGGTGCGCCAATTCATCTCCAAAGCTCGGCTTCGCAAAGCCGAGCAATGAATGCGGGTTGCTTGGTGCCGGCGGCTGGATGCGTCCGGCATTTGGTGCAAGGACGGGGGCTTACCCGGGCCGAGATCCCACGCACCATCTCGGCACAGAGCCGTCCAATGGCCCGATCTCGACCTGCCGGAACGCCTCAACAAAAAGGGGTCGCCATGACGACCCTTCCTATCGGGCTGCCCACTCCGCCTAGTGGAGCACGGACGCGGCCGTTCAAAGCATGGCCCGGCGTGGATCTCGCATGGCGGTTCTTTCAAAACCGCCGCGGATCCCAGCGGCACGCAAAGCTGCCCGGTTCGCACCGAAGGCCCGGTTCGCACCGAAGGCCCGATTCGGCTATACGTCGCTCTAACCGCTAACTCGGTTAGCGTCGATGCTCCACTCGCATGCTTACACCCCGCAGCCCGTTCCTTGCTCATACATCCAGCTGTCTCCATGCTCTTTGTCATTGCACCTTCCCTGACACACCCAGGTACACTCATCCGCTTACAGACTTGGTCACACACCTGACCATCGCACACCTTTGCACACACTCGTCGTTCGCACACCTCACCAACACACCTCTTCGCGCCCCCTTCTCGGTCACCTCCTCTGTGACAACCACAGGTGTGCTCTCACTTGCACACCCAACCACGTGCCTCACTACTAATTCCAGTGTGCATTCCCACACGCGCTCTACCATTCCAGGTGCACATCCCTCCATTCCAGGTGTACATCCTCTCTCACCTGCCACAACCAACTCACGCTCCGTGTCACTCTCACTACTTTTACCCCCACACTCGGTCGCGCACTCACCCTTACTCTCGACAGCGCACTCTTTCCTCATGCACCCGTCCGTTACACACCTTTCTCGCGCATCCTCTTGCGCACACTCTCCCGTTACACCCTCCGTAACACTCACCACAGGTGTGCATGCTTCCGTTACATCCCCTGTAACACTCCCCATCCCGCGCTTCTATGTGCCCCCTCGCACACGCGCTACGACCAACTCACTCTCGACAGCACACTCACTCCTCGGCGCGCACTTTTTCCTCACACACCCCAGAGTCGGACATTCTCGCACTCCTCCTCCTTCGCACTCCGTACCTGTCGCACACTTCACCAACGACCTCTCACGAACACCCGGATCCAAATCAACCCCCAAGCCGACTGAAGCTCCCCTCACATCATATACATTTCCGAGTATATCGCCACTCACCTTGGCACCTCGTCTTCGCACCTCCTTCGCCACCTGCAAACTCTTTATTTGGTTAGCGAGCACACCATCACGATTTGAGTACCGACCTTGTACATATTCCATCACCTCCTCCTTTATCTCCCTCTTAGTTTCCCTCCGTCTCTTCTTAATTTCAATCACCCCTTCTTCCACCTCCTTTAACTTGTGCTTCACCTCTTTTATTTCCCGGTGCGTCTCCTCTATTTCGTCCTCTAACGCCACCTTGACCTTTTCTATGTGCATCGTCACCTCCTGGTCCTTTGTCTCCATTACCTCCGTCACCTCGTCCAACCTCGTTGTCAGTCCCTCCCGTACCATCTGACATTCCCTCTGTGTCGCTATTAATTCGTTTTTGATTTCTTTTTGTGTCGCTTTCAACCCTCCTAGTACCGCAGTATTCTTTTCTACTTAATCCACTAGTTCTTTTTGTCCCACTGTCAGCTGTTCCACCTCCTGCGTCAGGTCCTCTATGCCCCCTTGTAACCTTGCCATCCCATTTCTCACCTCCTTCTCCATACGCTTCTCACCTCGCTTTACCTCCTCGCGTACCCCCGAGACCTCCTTGCTTACACCTCGTCGTATTTCCTCCTTCATTTCTCCCATCTCTTTGGTAGATGCCACCCTCATCTGTTCCAGCTCATCCCTCTGAGCATCCAGTTTACCTTCTAACCCGATTTTCACCTCCTCTATCTGGTTCCTCATTTGTTTGATTTCCTGGGCGGATTGCTCCCCTATTTCCCTAAATTTGCCATTCATTGTGTTTTCTAACCCCTTTAACCCATTCTTTACCTCTTTTATCCCGTTGTCTAACCCCTCAAATTTATTGTCTAAACCCTCAAATTTATTTCCCATATTGTTTAACCCGGCTCTTAATTGCTCACTAGTACCCCTCGCTTCATCCCTCATTGCCCCAATTTGGTCTCCCAGCCCCCTGTTCTCTTCCATGAGGGCCCGCATTTGCAGCATGAATAGGCCCCAATCCATCGGCGGCGCTGCTACGGTCACGGGCGCCGCTAAATTTGGTGCCGCCATAACCACGTGCGCGAGGACGCCATTTTGCGTGCCTGACACCTCCTCAACCACCTCCTCATTGCTCTCCTCTATTTCTTCCCTCTGATCCTGGGTTACCCCTAACCCCTCTTCTAGTTCCCCCACCAGCCTCCGATCGCCTTGACTAGCCATGGCACGATTTCAAAGTTCGGGTTTTTTTTTTTAAAACAAATTTCGGCAGCTCGTAATTTTGAGCGCGTTAAGCGCGCTTCGGGTCCAATCCCGCTCCCGACACCAATTGTTACGGACCGCGGATAAGATGTTGATTTGCCGAGCGGATGGCGCCGCAGCCCTAACAGTTACCCCGACTAACCCGATTCCTGAACGTTGGCCGAATCGCGCCACAGATATTCAATGGGGAAAAGACTAAAGCGAAGGATGTGAAGAAGAAGAAAGACAAAGGGTAAGGAATATAAATATAATTTATTTACTATTTACAGGATCAAAAAAACCAAGGAGAAGGAAAGATAATAAAATAATATACAGAAGAAATCAGAGACACAGTGCAATGCTAGCTTACCTACAGTCTTAATTAATACCCTGGGACAGAACAAACAAAAGACAGACTCACACGGGGAATGATGACAGGAATGGCAGGAGGTGGATGGCTGGAGGGGGAGGAAGGTCCAGCTGGAACCGCAGCACGGTCGGGTCGGCGATGAGCAGCTGCCGCCCTCTCTCGATCGGCGCATTTAGCAGCCGCCGTTCCTTCGCAGCCACGGACGAAAACTGCCGTCGAAGCTCAAAGCTGTGGGGCTGAAGCTGCGGTGGCTGAAACTGCTGTGGCTGAAGCTGCGGTGGCTGAAACTGCTGTGGCTGAAGCTGCGGTGGCTGAAGCTGCTCTTTCAGGGATCCCTTACTCAACTCTCACGTGGGGGCGTCGGGGCCGCGGGTTATATAGGCCACACCCTCGAACCTTTGCGAACCTCCCCGAGCGTTCTCTCTCCGCCCTCTCAAGCCAAACCCCTTGTACTTGGTTGGTTGTTCGGGGCTGGCTCACTCCTCCCCTCTATGACGATGGGCGGGCACGCCCTTCTTCCCCGAGCTGACCACGCTTAATGGCGGCAATTGTAGTTGGCAATGCGAATGGCAATGACGCAGTTGGAAATGGAGGTTTTGGGAATGGGAATGAAAGGGAATCTATCTTATTTCACTTGGTGCAATGGAGTATTTCAATTAATGGAAGACACAGCCTTACACTAATACACATAATAAGGATATAACTGTCAAAAAAGATATATCGTGTCCTGCATGTATGTTTTATGGACTAACTACGGGAACACCCTTTGACCTTTATACAACCACAAACGGAGGGAGGAGGGGTGATATTTTACAACAACCTTTTACAACATTTTACCACAACAAAAAAAAAAAAAACATTCTCATATCCACAACAATACTTTATACCGGTTAGAATAATTTTACTTCTTCATGCAGGTGTATGAATCAAAAATGCACCCCTTTATATCAATATTTCTAGAGCATTACTTGGTTCCTCCTAAGAACACAAGGGTAGTCCAGCATGCACATGAGATTTTTTTTGAACGACCCTTATTTTCTATTTTTGGCATTTTCTACAAGCTATGGTATGTCCCTTCTTTTCTATACTTTGCCACATAGCACATCTATATATATAAACGCGAGTTCTCTGTGTGTGTCCGCGTTTTATTCAGAGATGGCTGAACAGATCTTCATCCAACTTTCAGAGGTTCATCAGTGAGCGCCTGGGAGTGTTTTAGGCAAAAAAAAAAAAAATTGAAAAAATAAGTTCGTTTTTTTGGAGTTAAAAAAAAACAACAAAAAAACAAATTGCTCGATAGTGCCGAAGCCTTTTTAAATTAATGACAGTTATATACAAGTACACATTCGTATAAATAAATACAAAACAATTACCAGACATTTGAATACAAATAAATCAAACCATTCCGGAAGTGTACGAATTTGGTAGTACGGCTTCTTCCTCTTCCTGATCGGCATCACAGTTAACTCAGAAACGTGAGCCACATTCACTCAGAAACGTGAGCAACTCCCCATCCTCTCCTGCTGCCCCCCTGCCCTCCCCTTCCCCTCTCCTCCCCCCTCTCCCCACCCTTCACCCCCACCCTTCCCCCCTCCTTCCCCCCACCCCTTTCCCTCCTCCCTCTCGCCCCTCCCCTCCTCCACTCTCCTCCCATTTAAAATATAAATTCTCCGTAAAAGAGCCTTCCACTTCTGACTGCTCCCCTTCCCCCCCTCCCCTCCCATCCCCCCCTCCTCCCCTACTTCTGCTAGTCTACTATATAAGAGAGATATATGTCTGTCTGTCTGTGTGTCACCATTTTTCTCAGAGATGGCTGAACATGTCTTGGTCAAACTTTCAGAGGTTCATCAGTGAGGGCCGGGGAGTGTTTTTGGCGGGAAAAACGTTTTTTTTTTTTAAAGATCGTTTTTTTGGAGGTTAAAAAAATTTATCACTCGATAGTGCCTAAGCTTTTTAAAATTAAAGACAGTTATATACAAGTACACATTCGCATAAATAAATACAAAACAATCACCAGACTTTTGAACACAAATAAATCAAACAATTCCGGAAATGTATGAAGTTGATAGTACGGCTTCTTCTTCTTCCTGAACGTCATCATACTTAACTCAGAAACGTGATGAACGGCACATTCAGCAGCATATATTCAACAAAGAGGCGAAATGATGATTTGACATTTGTCATTGATTCTGATTTGGATGTAATTGCTTTTCCATTATATTTTCCCTCATTTCCAATAAGTTAATGTTTCTTTTTCACTTGAGCAATACCGGGTACTTCAGCTATAAACACTTATATACTTTACTCGGGGTACAAATACAAATACAGCTTTGGCTGGGGGGTAACATAGGCTATGTGGCCGCGGCCTCATGCGGGGGCGTGGGGGACCGGGATAGGGGCGTAAATTCTCTATGTAAATGTGTGCCGTGTAGTGCCACCTGGTGTTGGTGACAGAGGGTATTACAATTTCCTTTTTTTTTTTACCTGGGAAACACTGAGGTTAAAGCACTCTTTGCATGGTTAAATGCTTTTTCCTTCTCATTCCCCCTTCCCCAAAATGGAGGGGCCTGTCAAAGCCACCCCCCCCCCATCCCGGCCCCCTCCCAAAAAATATGTATATGCAGTATATATTTCCCCTCCCTCTCCCCTCTCCTCTCGCACCCCTCCCTCTTCCACTCCCACACTCCCTTCCTCACCCTCTCTCTCCTGCCTCCTCCCTCCCCCCCCCCCCTTCCCCAGGCAACGCCAGGTACTCCTGCTAGTACCATATAAAGGGGCCTTTTCTATGCCCTTGTCATTTTTCCAAATTAGTGTACCCACTTACCATGGGAGCAGAAGGAGGAGCCATGCTATTGTCCTTATTAGTATCGGCAATTATTACTTGCATAATCTAAGTATATTGGTTGGTCGACTTTATTATTCTGTCTGTTTGTTTTTGTCTGTCGATCCCCTCGAGGTCACAATTCTAAACCAATCGTCATGAAACCACCAAGATTTCTCAAAAATCGTCATTTTTCATCCAATTGACTTGAAAGTAAAACAAGATTTTCATATTGAGTCATTGAATTGTGAAAGCAACTTTTTTTTTAGGTCAAATGTCAACTCAAGGCCAAGCTTTTAAAATGACTAATTTTCAAATAAATAAGACCAAAAGTCTAACAGCAGCGTAGCTGGGCATGTAAAATATTATAAACCACAAACACATATGAATAGCTTTTTAAACAGTCGCTAATGCTGTTTATAACATTAAACAAAGAAATTTGGAGGAATCCTGACATCCATGAGGTAAGTTTTACTTACAGACCTGAGGGAAGATCTGCTGTAATCTATATTTCTCACAAGGGTTGGATTAATAACATGATATAAAAAAAACCAAGGCGAATTTTACTTCCGCGGTTGTTAGTCCGTACAGAGCTTATCATGGAATCATGAACCATACACCACTTCAATCCATTGATTTGTATTCACGACATTGGGATTGAAGTGTTATGGTCATATTTACTTTATTATTGTTATTATCACTGTTATGAAAACGATACTACTGAAACGATACACTACTGTATTAAGAAACCTGGGCTTAATTTGTCCGAAGCTGTCTGAAGTGTAGGCATAACACCTAAGGCCTATACGTACGCATTGTTGGAAGACCGGTAACGCCGATGCTTTCGATTTTTGATGGTCACTTTAACAATCGGTTTGTTTGTTCTTCACACTGAAAAAAAACGTGGAGGTAGAGCATGGTGACAGGTTCGATGATATATTCGGCTTGAACGAATTGGAATCAAAATGCCAGAGTGTGGAGAGTCAGCCACCGTATCGCCGTAATTACATCAGACGTGATCACATCACCCTGTCATGTGACCAGATCCTCAGCTCTGATTGGTATATGTTTGAGGGGACCTACATACATACATACAGAAGGACAAACACTGTTCTACACAGCTTTGCCCTATGGGCGACGCTGTAAAAATCATCAATTTTCATTAGATTAATCTGAAAATTAACGAGCAATTGCAAAGTGCATCAGTGAATTGAGAAACCAACTATTTTTGAGGTCAAATCAAGGTCAAACTTCGAAAATCATCAATTTTCATCCAATTGACCCGAGTTTTGATTAAGATCAATTTTAATCTTCAGGTCAATTTGATGTATCCATGGCAACTTTTTTGGGGGGAATGGTGGTAGATTTTGCAATTATCATTACCTGCATTACGTTTTTCTTGTTTTTACTTTTACTTATTTTAGATCTTGTGATTGAAAAGATCACACTGTGCATGACATTATAATATGTTATATCATGTCATTTTTTTTCTCCCCCAGAGTTGACAAGCCCTTTCTCAGAGATGAATCAGTCACTGAAGCACGTGTTCTTCCTCCAAGTGATTTTTAATGAGCCAGCGCAAGTTCGGCCCTGGGCTTTCAGTGTCTTCTTCTTCATCTATATTGTAACGGTCACTCTCAACCTGGTGTTGATCCTGCTCATTGCCTTTAGAAAGCAGTTACATAAGCCTATCTATATCTTCCTTGCTTATTTGTTATTCATGGATGTTATATGTTCAACAAGTGTGCTGCCTCGGCTCATGTACAGTCTCATTGTAAATAACAAAACTGGGATAAGTGATTGCTTCATTCAAGCTTTTTTCATTTCATTCTCTGCTGGAATGGGCACTTACATACTTGGAATCATGGCTATCGATCGTTACCTGGCCGTCTGCCATCCGCTCCGGTATGGTGTTCTGATCACGAACAGCAAAGCTCACAAAGTGATGTGGGCCACACTGTGTTGGTGTTTCCTCACGACAGGTGTTTATCCCTTGCTATTGTTGCGATTGACGTTTTGTAAGTTTGTACTTCCTAATGTAGGATGTGTTGCCATTGCTGTAGCTAAACTATCATGTGATGACATCACAGCTAATAGTATGTATGGGATTGCATTGTCTTCTTTTATGCTCAGCTATATTATGATAATTGTCATCATCACATATGGTTTCATTCTGTATGAATGTCTATATTCTTCCAAGAAATCCGAGGGAAGAAGTAAGGCTCTTCACACATGTATCACCCATTGTATGGTACTTTCTCTCTTCCTTTTCTCCTTCCTTTTTAGTGTCATCTCTCTGCGTCTTTCAGCTGTCAAGTCTTTCTCTCACGTTGTTAAACACTTGAGTGATTCATTGTTCTATTTGCTGCAGCCTCTTGCAAATCCGATCGTTTACGGATTCCGTGTGGCTGAGATCCGCCGCAGCTTCCTGATTCTCCCTCAGATTATAATGCAGAAATTAATGAAATGGTATCCTGTAAAATATATTTGACTATTAAAACACTGGTATTCAGAACAGCTTTCTTCAACGGTTTTTTCACCTTCACCTGTGGTCAGCTGTGTGTTATTGTCCATCAACGTATGCTCCTTCAACCTCATTCCTTGGTGTTTAAAAAAATAATATATTTGGATGTCTCACCCTGGAGCAGCAACTTTCACTGAGTGGTCGAAGAATTCCCGCATTAAACGTTGGATATATTTTACGGTTTGTTCTGTTATATTTTACAATTCCCGGCACATGTGATGTGCTGCTCCGTTGACCACCCTGACTACAGTAGACCAAGTGTTTTCCAGCAATTATCATTTTATTATTTTTCAAATGAAGGAATTTTGCAAATGAAGGGGGTGAGGGAAGGGATTTTACAACTCTATCTCATGAAACTGTATTTCTTCCATGATTAATTATCGTTTAGATGATGCAGCTATTTTGAAAACATAATTGAAATAAATACTCATGCTATGAATTGCTATGTACAAAAAAATATCAATTGTGATAATAAAAACTGATGTAAATTAGAACGGCATTCGGGGGAGATAGAGTGCATACCTTTGCCAGGCAAAACAGTTTACGTTTTGTATCCCACTGATAGGCTGGATCTGGACTCGGTGGAGTGGATCAGTGGCAGAGGCAACTAAAACGACACTGGGTAGAGCGCATTCCTCCACCAGGCTGAACAGTTTATGTTTTGTATCGCATTGATAGGCCACATTTGGATCCGGAACTGAAGAATCACTTAAACCAAAAATAGATGGTATTGTCGCGTTCCCGGGGTTATGACCCTGGGTGACAGATGACTGAAACGAGCTTTACTCTGAGGCGTACTTCAAACTTTGGCGGGATTACCTTTTCGCGCATGCGGGAAAGCCCGAAGCCTTACCTGATCGGATGGTTGACACGGGGTTAATCCAAATCCCACAGACACAGAAACACGAAACCGTTGAAAATGCAACACAAATCACTTTATTAAAATGAAGCAAGGAATAAAACATGAACTTTGTGGTGAAACTACTATACAAACGAGACGTCTCCATTCAGACTCATATACAAACAAAGGGGAAAGATAAATAAAAATAACTTCCCTTACTGTAGGGCTGACCCTCAGTTCTGGCCCAAAGTGTGTCGAGGGCGGGTTGATCGTTACTGCTGGTGTAGCCGCTTGCGTAGGATGCGAAATTTTACACGAGGCCGACCCAAGTGACCTTTCCTGGTCCGAATTCCACAGCCCGGGGACCAACTCCCTCCAAGGCTGTTCCAAATCAATTTCCCATTTAAATCTTAATTTAATTTTTAAAATTCTGGCCTCGTGTGCCCAAACAAAGCTGCAGGTTACAATCCCTTCTTCACGTTTTTCTTCCCCTCCCTGTTGTTCTGGAAGCAGCTGTTCCAAATTCACTACGGGGATTACTTTTTCCAAGGCTCCATTTCCCGACTCCCCCAAGTCCGAATCCAGCTCGGGGCCAACTCCCTCCTCCCCCTGGAGCCTCCTGTGCCCAAATGTGGCTTATGGTGAAGGTCCCCTGGGTCACCTTCATCTCGTCCTGGAGATGCTTAACAGATCAACTACCTCGTCTCCCAGACTCGGTTGGACTCGAGCAAACTATACCTTGACGGTATTATCCAAAGTGCTCGACTGCTCTCATACCAAATCATTCATACTTCCCCCAGTCACTTGTAGCCCCAACAAGTCTTTATCTATAAATGCCCGTTCTGGTTCCGTAACACGGGCCCACAAATCTTTTACCTCTTGCTCCAAACCACCACCCTGGTGCTGCAAAAGGCCCAATTCCTCCCTCTGCTGGTGTATTCTGGCATCCAGACAGGTCTGATAGCCATCCAGGTCCTCAATTACTTCACCAATTATTCTATTTGTTGACCCAATTTTTTCATCCAACATTTCCCCCATTCGATCAATTTTGTTTTCCAATCGTTCCCCACGCTCATTCTGAGCATTAATTTGTTCACTCAGTCATCCATTCATGCGTGTCACTAGTTGGACAACAAGGCATTTGGCTACCATCAGACGGTGCAGTGTGGACCCACTATCAGACACTTACCAAATACTGCTTCAGTTTTTGATGAGGTGTGGTCACCACTCGTCCTTCAGCACCACACTAGCAGGTTGTTCCCTCTGATGTCTGCACGTTCTAAATGCTTTGCTTGGGGGTTCAGGTTAACACCTGTAACCCCACCCTCCCGTATCCAGCTGAGCGCCGTACGGCCTAATCAATCAAACTGCATCAATCAGCGTGGACCTGCCGCCAGTACACAATGCAAGGTGGAGTGCTTGAGGAGCCCAAAAGCCTTTGGGGTCCTTTATGCTACCTTCACAGAGTTAAGCTGAAGGTCCCCATATGTAAGGCCTTTGTCATAGAGCATGAACGCCGATTCCAGTGCCCAAACTCCACGCCATCTGAGGGTGATGGTTGACACACAAGGAGCTATGAAAGTGTAGAACTTGTTACACACCCATGTGAACATCAGGGACATCAAAGTAGGCTTTCTTGCTGTGGTGTGCCAGGGACAACACGGGTGTGTCGCTCAAAACTTGTGCATTGAGAAACACAGGATCCCCATCCTTAACAGCAATGATATCTGGTTTCCAGAGTCCATCTGTGGTGGGGATCCTGGGCTCTCCCATGACCTCAAACCCATGCTGCCTGAGCCGACCGCACACGAAACAAACTAGGTTGTCATGCCATTGGATCTCGCGAGATCTTGCCGGCGAGGGCACGGTTTTTCGAAGCTGACCAGGCTCTCCACGCTATCGAAGTTAGGTAATTGTTCACAATTGTATGTTTGTCCAAACTGTATTTATCTTTCGGCGTGTGTACCTAAAGTGTGTCCCTAGGAGGATTCTCGGTGTTGATCTTTCATTTTTGCATAAAAATAGTCGATTATTTCGTGCCGTGTTATTTGTGGTTTAGTTCTTTCCCAGTAAGCACACAGACATTGGATCCACGTTGAATGAACGTCAAGATTCGACGTTGACCCGAGGTTGAAAACGAGTTGGATTTGCAAATTGGATCAACGTCATTTTTCCAATGTTGAATAAACGTCGAAACAACGTCGAATAAACGTTGATACAATGTCACACTTTCAACGTCGATGTAGGGTCGAACAACCAACATTGAAACAATGTCATTTATTCGATTAAATTGGTCTCAGGTTGGGTTTTGGTTGTCCGACGTCGTGACCTCATTCCAACCGATACGGTCTGGCACCCCGCTCTGCTCACCAAACTCTCCTCTGTTGGTATCCACGGAAATCTCCACGCATGGCTGGCGGACTTCCTCTCTAGTCGTAGTCAACGTGTGGCCCTGAATGGGTTTCTCTCATCTCCTCTTCCTGTTTGTTCCCCAAGGCAGTGTTCTGGGCCCTGTGCTTTTTCTGGTCTTCATCAATGATCTCTCCGACTCTCTTGAAAATCCTCTCTATCTGTTTGCTGATGACTCTACTCTCTGTCGCTCCATTCTTCATCCCTCAGATCGGCAGTCTGCAGCCTCCTCACTCTCTGCAGACCTGGACAAAATCACAGACTGGGCAAACAAGTGGAACATGTCTTTCAATCCTGACAAATCTCACACTCTTATGATGTCTCTCCGAAAAGACTGACTGGACAACCCTCCCATCTACTTTCTGAATAATCCTCTCCAAGAAGTTCTGTCACTCAAACTTATGGGTCTCACTATCTGCCATGATCTTTCCTGGGAAAACCACATTTCAAATCTGGCCTCCAAAGCCAGGCGCCGACTGGGCATCCTCCGTCGTGCGAAGTCCTTCCTTGGCACACCTGAGCTCCTCACCACGTACAAGGCTTTCATCCGCAGCTCAATGGAATACTGCTCTCCCCTCTGGGCTGGTGCCCCTGCCTCACACCTAGCTCGTCTTCACGCTGTTGAAAGCAAAGCATTCAGAAACATTGGAATCTCCCGCGATGAAGCTAACTCCAAGGGCCTCTCACTCACTCACCGCAGACAGGTCGGTGGTCTTTCCGTCTTCTACCGACTCCTTTCTGGCCTTGCCACCCCAGCTCTCTCTGGGCTCTGTCCCGCAAATATTCCTACAGGTCGCACAAGATCTGCCTGCAACCCTCTTATGGTTAAACTGCCAAAATCAAGACTCTCTGCTCACCTTCACTCCTTCATTCCTCTTTTCTCTCGCCTCTGGAACAAACTCCCTCACTCTCTTCAATCCCACTCCACCCTCCAGGTCTTTAAAACTGCTGTTCACCACCATCTCTTATCTTCCCCCATCCAAAACCTTGATCTTTTCTATCCCCGATAATTTCACCCGAAATCCACTTTTTGAAATACCAACTTCTGTCCTGGAAGTCCTTGGTGTCCTTGTGTTTTATACTTCTCCCACCCCCCCCCCCCTTCCCACGCCTCCCCCCCCCCTTCCCACGCCTCCTCCCCCCAAGCCCTCTCCCTCCCACACATCTCCCACACATCTCCCTGCTCTTAAATGTTGTGTGCTGTCAAGTGTTTGTGTGCTTCCCATTCTCTTGTCTTCCGCTCCCTCTTTTTATACATTTTGTTTGTCTGGTTGATTTGTTTGTGAAGTAAATGTCAGCTCTTTCACGAGCCTCGATTCAGTATACAAAAAAACAAAAAAAAACGTTATTCGACGTTGAAACAACGTCGTGTGCCCGCTGGGTTAAGCTTCCTACCTTGAGGCTTTGTTTTCTCTCAGCGGTCGATTGTGGTCCATATACTTTCGTTCTCTCAGTTTTTTCCCAGTCTTTTCACCCCATACTTCCTTGTTTAAAATGTTAACTCAAAAAAAAAAAACATTTCCTTCTTTGTTCTTTTCGTTCGTTCTTTGACCACGTGTTTCACTCCCATTTCACTCCCAGAATAGTTTTCACTGTTCAATTTTAAAATGTTAAAACTTTTGTTACGGATTCGTCACTTCCGTTGTTGTGGTTTTCATCCACTGTAAACATTTTTGATTCCATGTACTATTATTGTTGTCGTTTAAGGGAAATAGATATTACTATTTTAAAAAGATAAAAGTTAAGGTTTTAAATGAAACCGGAACCAAACGATGAAGAAGAGGAAGAGAGGAAGAGAGGAAAAGAAGGCGGAGCGAGTGAGTCGGACAAGAACCATAGCTGCTTCTTGGTCTAGAGCAAACGTTGACGAACGGAGGTCACTAGCGAACTTCGCGTTTCCCGGTAAAGGGATTCTTTCGACAGAGTTGTTATCGCTGTGACAGATCAACCTGCGTGTCAGGTTTTTGGTGGTTGATTCTGAGGAAAATCATCGTCGTGCCGTTACGCCTCGAGAATGGGCCGTCGGCCATTTTGACTCGCGCGGTTTGCGCGTCGCGCAAGGTTTTTATTTGCTTCACTTCAGCCGTTTTCACCGCATTCAGACGTTTATCTGGTGTGGGTGTACAACGCGGATTTTGAAGGTAAATCTGAGGTTCGCCGACTGTGAGCCGTGAAACGTCCATACCCGAGGGTGTGATTTCCCAGTCGCCTGGAGGGCGCCTTTGGATTTCCCAGTCGCCTTGAGGGCGCCTTTGTGCAGCCTTGGCCACGTGACTGTGACTATCATTCGAACGGGATTCTGATCTCGATTGGACATCGTTCAGACGATCGCTGGAGCGGATCGACTTTGGCTTGAAGCCGGGATCGACTTTGGCTTGAAACCGGAATCAACTTGGGTTTGAAGCCGGGGAAGAGACATTGGGAATGTTCTTGTTTCACTCACTTGGAGCACAGTGAGTTATATATTACGAAACTGATGGTACCATCATAGGATATGTATTGATTGTACTTTTGATTACTATTATTGTTGTACTGTTATTCTTGCGTCATCTTAATACAATATTTGTTTGTAAGTAACAATTGGGGTGGCTTCACCATTGATCTTTGACATACAGAATAACACATTTTTCTGCCGTGACTCCTCTCGGGGCTCGGAGGTACACCATGACCAGGGGGTTGGGGAGGAGCACGTAACACTTTCCCCTGAAGTGCTGTATTCTGTCGTTTATTATAACACTTTTTTCTTCTTCTTCTCTAAAAGGTTGCTTTCGACTTGCTCACCAAATCTATTCATGTCAAAAAAAGATTCCATCTCTTACAGTTCCTCCTTCCTCCATTCCCTAAGCTCTCCTGAATTCCACCTCCCCTCCAGCATCCTTAAACGTATCTCTGACTCGAAGGTCACAAGAAACTCATTTTGCAATAAATGTTCATTTCCCATTAATCGGACAACACTTCCTATAATCCAAACTCACCCCTCCCCTCCAAATCTTCCCCATCACCCATCCATTTCAAATCTCCCCCCTTGTCCCTTCCCTCCTAAACTCCCCCTTAACCCCTCCTCTCATAAACTCCCCCCTTGGCCCTCCCCTTCAAATCTCCCAACCCTCATTTTTTCTCCATTTCCCCCCTCTCACCCTCCTCCTCAAAGCGTCCTCCCCACTTCTTCCCCCTTCCAAATCTCACCTCCATCTCCCCCAACCTTCTTCCTCGCTCAACCGCCCCACCCCCCTCAAAGAACACCTCATTGTGCCTCACCCAATCACCATCAAACCTTTTGTCTACCCCATCCTTCCCTTTCTCCTAGCTATTCTGAAATCTCTGACACACCTTCAACAAATCTCCCTACCTCTTCCTCCACTTCCACATCTTAACCTACTCCACCCCCCCCCCCCCTACCTCCCTGTTCTGTATCCGATGCTCCCCCTTCCTCTTCATTAACGGTATGGACCTCAAACATCCGGGGCTTTCGCTCAAACTTGACTGATCTCTCCATACAGGTTGATTCTGACAAACCAGACTTGATCTGCTTAACAGAAACTTTCATCCTTCATGCTGTCTCTGATTCCTTAATATCTCTCCTGGGTTACTCCCTCCTCCGGTATGATATACCTGAGCCTCGTCCTGGAGGTGGGGTTGTTATCTTTATCAAAAACACTCTTCCTCACTCGCCCTGCACTGCCCTCTCTCCACCTCACCCCCATGAGTACCTCTGGCTACAGCTTCCCCTTCGCTCCCACGTTTTGTTCATATGTAATGTTGTACCATCCACCAAACAGTGATGACTCCATCTACATCTCGCTGTCTGATAATATGGACCAACTTATATCTACACATCCCAACATGCTCTTCCTCATATGTGGTGATTTCAATTGTCACCATGCCAGTTGGCTGGGTGTGGGTACCTCTCTCACCGGCCATGGCTCCTCAGCAAAGGAATTCTGCAACTCACTGGAACTAACACAATCTGTCAATTTCCCGACCTGGATCTCAGTCATCGGAGCATCTTCTCTTCTGGACTTGGTTATGACCAACTTCCCTGCAAATGTCTGCTGCTCTTCCTCTGCTCCAATCGGTTCATCTGACGATATGCTTGTTAAAGTGGACATCTCTCTGAGCATTCTCAGAGAGCCTCCTCAGTGTCGACGAGTCTGGCATTTCACTCAGGCCAACTGGCACGGTCTTCAAGCAGCCATCAATCATCTGGACTGGTCTCCCATCTCCACCACCTCTGACATCAACTCATCCTGGGAATTCTTCCAAAGTAAATTGCTCTCTCTCTCATGCACAGATTTATCCCATCTCTTCTTCAGTTGTCATACCCTTCCTCCCGTCCATGGTACACTTAATCTTTTGGTGAGGCAGTTGCCCAGAAACAACTTGCCTTCGCCTCCTGGAAAGCAAATCCAACGGAAGGAAATCTCATTTCCTTTCACAAAGTCCGAAAAAAGTGTGTGTCCATCCTCAGGAGTGCCAGGAAACAATATCTCGACACTGTCAAGACCGAACTCTCAAACCTGTCTCCCTCTTCCAAATCCTGGTGGCGTCTGGTCAAATCTGTTTCTGGTGATTGTTCCACTTCCATCCCCTCCCTTACCTCAAATGGCTGCACAGCTGCCTCCGCATGTGAAAAAGCTGAATGCCTCAACTCTGTGTTTGCCTCTAAATCTTGTGTTCCAAACTTATCCCTCTCTGTACCCACCATACCCAGTCATACACAGCTGCTCCTGGACTCTGTGTCCTTTTCTCCTGACAAGGTTGAGAAGTTTCTGTCAACCCTCGACTCTGATTCTGCAACTGGACCTGAAGCCATCGGCCCACGGTTCCTAAAATCCTGTTCTGCCACTCTTTCACTCCCTCTCTCTGTTCTCTTCACCCTCTCTTTTGCTGAAAGTCATCTGCCATTAGCTTGGAAATCAGCCAACATCACCGCTTTACACAAAAATGGTGCAAAAACAGATACTTGCAACTACAGACCAATCAGCCTTCCCCCAATTATCAGCAAAGTCATGGAATCCATCATTGCTTCGGATATCAAATCTTTCCTCTTCTCCAATGGCTTGATCTCTGATCATCAATTTGGTTTCAGACCAGGTCACTCTACTCTGGACATGCTGCTTCTGCTGTCTCAACAATGGATGGAGGTCCTCAATGCCAAACAGGAAATTAGAGCTGTCTCCCTTGTCATATCACGTGCCTTCAATATGGTCTGGCACCCCACTCTGCTCACCATACTCTCCTCCTATGGTATCCATGGAAACCCTTCACGCATGGCTTGCGGACTTCCTCTCTAGTTGTAGTCAACGTGCAGCCTTGAATGGGTTTCTCTCGTCATCCGGGGTTAGGGTTTGGGTTGGCCGTCTCATCTCCCCTTCCTGTTCAGGCTGGAGTTCCCCAAGGCAGTGTTCTGGGCCCTGTGATTTTTCTGGTCTTCATCAATGATCTATCTGACTCTCTTGAAAATCCTCTCTATCTCTTTGCTGATGACTCTACTTTCTGCCGCTCCATTCCTCATCCCTCAGATCGGCAGTCTGCAGCCTCCTCACTCTCTGCAGACCTGGACAAAATCACAGACTGGTCAAACAAGTGGAACATGTCTTTCAATCCTGACAAATCTCACATGCTTTCTATGTCTCTCCGAAAAGACCGGCTGGACAACCTTCCCTTCCACTTTCTGAACAATCCTCTCCAAGAAGTTCTGTCACACAAGCTTTTGGGTCTCACTATCTGCCATGATCTTTCCTGGGAAAACCACATTTCAAATCTGGCCTCCAAAGCCAGTCGCAGACTGGACAATCCATCCTCGACTGGGCATCCTCCGTCATGCGAAGTCCTTCCTTGGCATGCCTGAGCTCCTCACCACATACAAGGCTTTCATCCACAGCTCAATGGAACACTGGTCTCCCCTCTGGGCCGGTATTCCTGCCTCACACCTAGCTCTGCTTCACGCTGTTCAAACCAAAGCTTTCAGAATCATTGGAATCTCCCGCGATGAAGCTAACTCTGAGGGCCTTTCACTTACTCACCGCATGCAGGTTGGTGTTCTTTCTGTCTTTTACCGACTCCTCTCCGGCCTTGCTCCCCCAGCTATCTCTGGGCTCTGTCCCCCAAATATTCCTCCAGGTCGCACAAGATCTCCCTGCAACACTCTTATGGTTAAACTGCCAAAGTCAAGACTCTCTGCTCACCTTCACTCCTTCATTCCTCTTTTCTCCCACCTCTGGAACAAACTTCCCCACTGTATTCAATCCCACTCCTCCCTCCAGGTCTTTAAAACAGCTGTTCACCACCATCTCTTATCTTCCCCCATCCGAAACCTTGATATTTTCTTGCCCCGCTAATTTCACCCCAGATCCATTTATTTTTGATATATTTTTTGAAATCCCGACTTCTTTCTTTCCTGGAAGTTCTGGCAGTGTCCATGTGTTTTATACCTTTCCCATCCATCCCCCGCCTTCCCACGCCTCCTCCCCCCAAGCCCTCTCCCTTCCACAGATCTCCCGATGTCCCTGCTCTCAAATGTTGTGATTGTGTGCTTCCCCCTTCTCTCCCCATCTTGTCTACCGCTCCCCTTATTATATGAATTGTGTGTCTGTTTGATTTTTTTTGTGTGATAAATGTTAGCTCTTTCACGAACCTCGATCCTGTATGTAAAAACAATAAAATAAAATAAAAATTGTACCATTGCAGGGTGAGTTCGAACGCACCCCTGGGAATTATTAGTCTTCTTCAAATAACAGCCCGCATCACACCACCAGCATTAAGCATCCACAGTCCTCCCAGAGCTAGAGCGTGATCCAGTGGGGAGCAAATTGCCCCTCACCTTAACCGACTCAATGTACGGCCGGTCTGTCCGAAGGCAGGCCGTATTAAGCACCCATCCCTGGGGCTGGGGGACTCGATCTGTATCGGACAGGCCGATCTGCATCGGACAGGCTGTGGCTATCGACTGTTGCGTCCAGCAGAAGGGCCACTATTGCATCCGCTTGTTTGGCCAACCTGGGATGCTTTCTGCTGTAATTCAATCTGTTCATGTTCCGGATCCTGATCATATGTCCCAGGTTTTTTGAAAGATGGCCTTCAGTTAGGGGCTGTCAGAGCACTCTAACCCTTGCAGTCTATGCTCATGCAAAATTGGAACCGTCATTCAGAACTGGGTTCTACTCAGACTGCAATCCGCCGCCCTGGCGTGGAAAAAGGGCATGGGTGTGCCTTTAGGTAGCCTAAGCCACTGCTGGACATGATGATGAACTTGATGGTCCAATTTTCAGAGCACACATGTTCGGGCTATACCAAGCACCAGCTCATGTTGAAACTTAGGCATCAGATTGTTTAGCAACATTGCCATCCTTTGTTGTGGTTTTAATGAAGCTCGCTTTAAGTTTCGTAGTCCTTCTTCTAGGGTTGTGCCGTAGGTGGGTGTCATCACCCTAGGTTGAAACGTAATGATCAAATATTTCAGTTCATCAGCTGCAGTGGCTGCTTCTAATTCCCAGTCACCCAAAGAAAACTTGCGGGAGGTATCCACAATGTATCTTTTGTTTTTGTCATCGATTGCAATATTCAGGGATTGTGACTTATCCACGTTGATATTGAGGCCGGATTCTGCCAGAAGTTTATACTTCTGTGATGTATGTCCAGTGATGAGTGAATCCTGGCTGGTGTTCTGGCATACAGGATCAGGTCATCTGCAAAGGCAAAAGACTGGATGTTCTCGCCACACAGCCTTTTACCCACTCTCTCCTATAAATTACACAAGACCTCGTGGAGGACACTGTTAAATAATAATGGAGAGAGTGGGTCGCCCTGCTTCATGCATTGAGTCATCGGAATAGTCTCGGCAGCAGTCAAGATAAGTGATGCAGTCCAAATATGACTCCAGAATGTATGCTGTTAATGGTGGTGGAACGCCCACTCAGCCACCCATATAACCTTCCATTGGTGACGGAGTGGAAGGCCTTCAACACGCCCAGCACAGAGGCAAAAGGGGTTGAGGTTATATGTTGCATCCCGAAGGATAGCCTCGAGAATATTAATATTCTCCATTCAACCATATTCTCCAACCAAAAATATTCTCCATATTCTCCATTAATATTCTCCATCCCCTCCCCCCTCCCCATCCCTTCCTGAACGCTCGCTGTGCCGGATGGAGGTCGAATGTCTGCGACAACCGCCTGGCAATTACTTTGTGGTGTAGTCAGACAGGGTAGCTGCTGATTGTTATGGGGCGATATTGTGATGGTTGTTTTGGGTCGGCCACTTTCGGTATCAAAACCGTCTCATTCATCCTAAGGCAGTGGGTTCGATACCCAAAAAGTAAACACAGGTTGTACATCTCACAGAGTAAAACATTTGGAATTGCCTTAAGCAATCGGTGGCTCATGCCATCTATCCCAGGAGATCCCTCTCGGAGGAGGTCTTTCTGTCTTTGGACCTCTGGTGGGTCGATTGGGTGCATTACATGCCATTTCTGTGTACCACTTGTAGATTGGTGCAATCTTCTTATTGAAGATCGGTGTGCGACTCTCTCCCAAAGATCGCTCTCCAAAACTCAAACATGTTATGATCATTATGATCGATTAACCCCTCGGCCCATGTGCCTGATATTAATTCAAGTGGTATAGTCATTGAACCGCCGCTAACTGGGTCGAATGAGCTTTTACCTGCAACACCCATCTCTCTACTCTCACAACATGAGCCGCACCAGCGTGCCCATCCTGCTCCCATCTTCTGCCATCCGTCTGAGCAACACGCCTTGTGCCAACACCGGAGGCATTCGCAAGGGCCCCACGATGCCCATCACCCCCACGTGGGGTAGATATAAGGTAGTCATCTTGTTGGTCCACCAGTGACAATGCCTTCAAGGAAGAGTTTGTCCGTTTCCTCATGCAGGAATGGAGGAACCGACAAAAAGGTTCAATCATTGGGAACAAAACTGTGGATGTTGCGCACGGTGGAAATTGTATGGAGATGAAGAATGATGAGAGACTTCTATCCTGCAAGTCGACAAACCAGATCACCTTCCAGTTCGGCACGAGAAGCCGATACTCTCATTGCATTCGACACGGGCAACATTACAGGCGGAAACATTCTGGTGAGATTCTCCGATACTGACGTCCTCATCATACGTTTTGGCATCAGAAAAATGTCGGATGACACGTCACAAGGTCACAGAAAAGGTGTCGGACAAGGTGTCGCAAAAGGTCACACTACAATCATGGAGTATGGCTCTGGCAACAACCAATGATACATCGATGTGTCACATTTCGATGCCCGTCTCGAGGGGAAACAACTCGATCTCAATGAGGCCATGGTTGGGCTTCATGCCTTGACTGAGTGTGACGTCACATCTCATTCTGCAAAAAAGGCAAAGTGAAGCCCTTTTAGCGTCTTGAAGCTGATCCAGATCATGTTATAGCATTGCGATCACTTACGTCTGTATAAAAGGACGTCCCAGCCGTCAGCTAATATTATGTTCGTTGTGTGGCTTCAAAACCTCCAACATAAGTGAGGAACAAAACTAGGCATTCATGGGCATGAGTGGTGGAAAAGGAAAAAAGCCACTGGACAGAATAAAGAGGATCAACTGTGCTTCGCTTCCTGCTTGTCGCCCCAACGCTTGAAAATCACCTCAATCGGGCCCAGTTTTTCGTGAGAATGTGGAAGAGGGCCGACCAAATTGATCCGAACAACTGGACAGAGTATGGTTGTAAGAATTCCGTGAATGGTCTGGGAATAGAATGGTACTCGGGAAATTTAGTCTCGGAGTTAGGAAATGAAGATGAGAACAGTGTCGAAGTGACTGCGACGGAAGATGGTGATTCAGACAACACAACAACTGAGGAAAATGGTGACAGGGAAGAAGAAGAAAAGATAGTTTGAAAAATTCAAGTTATTAACCTTTCTTCATTTACTTTGATACAACACATCACTCGCCTATGATGGAGAAAGATTCAAAATAACCAGTTGGATGACATAATACAATCTATTACTTTCCGTCATCATGTGGTCACTCACGGCTTTCAAAATAGTTTTACTGTAAACTGTAGGTACCGTTTCATATTGGTTTATAATTCATTATTATTCTCTACATGGTTTAGTTTCTGCAGAAAACGAATGTCGAAGTGAAACTTTGTACATTCTGAGGGAGGATGACGTCACATTTGGGGGTTGTTGTCATGATCAATGCCGCTTTCAAAATTCCTGTCATTGGTCATTTATTATTTGGAGGACCCCAACGGAAGATTTGAGATCGATTTACCCTTGCCATCTTTCACATAAATGAATGTCATTTTTCTGGCCCCTTTAATGGTGTTTTAGGGGGTTGAAGCCGGAATGCACATGGAAGACGTTGCAGGGGGTGGGGTGGAGGTATTCCCATGCATCTATGAGGTGAAACCTTTTGCCGTCTTTCACATGAATATATCGTCTGGGCTCCCGGTTTCAGACTCAAGTTGCGGTTGAAGGCCTTGTAGGTGGATAGGAGTTCAGGTTTACCAGGGAAGGACTTCGTATGATGGAGGATGCCCAGTCGTGGGTTGTGGAGGCCAACCTTGGAATGTGTTTTTTCTGTGTGTGAACATAAAGTTTAGCAAATCCCTCTGGCAGAGGATATTGTTCATCCTCCACAACAAACCTCCACAACTAGGATATTAGTGATAATGATTGTACTCAGAGAATTTAAACCACGAGAGGACTAAACTGTCATCTGATACAGTATGTTCCAGGGATGTGAAGTGGGAGTTTATGTTTTTATTTCCCTTGGAGGGTTTTATATTATATATAAATACCAGTTATTGATAAACCAAACAGAATGTGAAGTCGACATTAACAGTGAGTACAATGAAATTGTTGTTGTTGTTGAATAATATGAAAGTGAATTTTTGTCTTGAAATAAAGAAATAAATAATATAACAATAATCCGAATGCGATTCAGTAAATAATTATTTTATTTTTGTGGTAGAGTGGGTTAGTGTGTAATTAACCTCAAATTGTATCAAATAATTACTTTCACATAAATTCTTTAAAAACCGACTTTGGATACCGTTTAACTTTATCATCAGAACTCTCGCTCCGCAAGGCGAAATGCTTCTTAACATGAAATGTAAGGGTTACTTTGATGCTTCCCACGATAAAAACCAGAGCATTGTTAATTTTCAGTTAATTAACCTGTTACTTGATTCATCTGTTCACGGAGCCACACTTGGCTCGGCAAAGTCGATTATTCCTCCTTATACTTTTTATCAACTTTTAGGTCAAACGAACTTACTTTCTGAACTCTGTTCCATGGATTTTAAATGTCAAGATTCAAAATTGTCTTTGTAACGGTTTATTCCGTTTATTTATATTTATGTTTTGATGTCAAAAGAACAAACAGAATAATAGACAAAAAATAACCGTTTCAGCAAAACAATCTAAACTATAACTAAAATAATCTAAATAACATTTCACAGGAATGCTGCTTCCACGAATACAACGGGACCCGAGGTGAGCTGTCAGACAGGTGTGGTCCAAAAATTGATGAGATTTTGACTTTTCTTGCAAAACATGAAAATTAAAATTTCAATTTAATTTGATAATATTGTATTGTCAGTGAATTCTCCATTATTCCTCCACCAAATATTATCTGTACTGTGCGCTTTCATTAAATCGAAGCAGCTTCAGGTGTGACCCCGTGAGAGGTTTTTTACTGCTGGAGAGGAACCGCACGGAGTTTAATGATGGGAATTGTGAGTGAGACGAAAACATTTCTCTTTGCTGTTATTCAATCCAAAAATTTTATCAAAATCGTCAACACTTGCAATGGTTGTTTACAAAGGTCGATCAAACAAATTAATCAACACAATATTTTCTACTCTGATGATGGAGTTAAATTCCTTTGGCAGTGCAGGCTCATGGAAGAGGGAAAGAGGCATTCATGGAATGAGGTAAATGCTGTTTCTCCTATTATTGGGTTATTCATATTTTAGTTACTTTTTCTATTATTTTCAAATTGGTGGCAGAATGTGCGACATGGGTCCTTCAATAGGAATGACTGCATAGCATTCAGATGTTGTGGGTGGAGGGGATCCGGGGGTGTGTGGGTGCTCTGGAGGGGTCAAACAGGGTGTTTGTGCTTATTCACATCTTATACATGTGAATACTTTACTAAAGAGGGTAAAATGTCAGGAAGTAAACACAAAATATTTTCATTCGGGCGCATTTTGTGGATAAAATTAACATCGCACATTATCAATTGTGAATGTTTGTAAATTATAATCGCGCTGTATAACTAAGTCTCTTATCTTCCGTAATGAACTTTAAAATAAACTTACTGATTTGCACTTTGATTCATGGTAAACTGGAATGGTACTCGAACGAGAGTGTACCTCCACCAGGTTGAACAGTTTACGTTTTGTATCCCACTGATCGGTTCCATCCCGTTTTGTATCCCACTGAAATATAATCGGCTTGTTGTTGTCACTCATCCAACTCATCCATCAAGTTTTGTCACTCGTCCAAAACTTTTTAAGAACATGTTATTTATCGTTTTTTGGCCCCATCATTCAACGGTGAAGAATGAGTTAAAAATTTATCTGATCGGGATCCAGATCCGGATTTTAACCAAAATGTAATCAGTTCATCCATGTCACATGCCCAACCTCGCCACTAAATTTCGTCCGAATCCATCACGACTTTTTCAAACATGCTGTTACAGACAAACAAACAAACAGACAAGGAGTGAAAACATAACCTCGATCCACCTTTGCAAAGGTTGAAAATATCGTTATAATCGTAAATGGTAAATCTTATGGATCATATATGAAAGGCAATCAGTGCACAGACAAAACTTATTGATTCATTGCTTCACAATTTAGACATTTTTCCCCCTGGGTGATTAACAAGGAGTCAAGATAATATATCTTCTTCATTAAAAGTGTACCTGAGCTTCTTCCTTTCCCGAGTGCCATCGCAGGTGAGCATTTACACATCGATTGTAGTAATCTATCGATTCAGCATGTCAAACACCTAATGGCCTCAATGGTCTGTGCCGAGGACAAAATGAAGTGTATTTTATTTGGAAGTAAGGGGTCGTGCAGCACCACATACAGTGCATTCAGAAAGTATTCACACCCCTTCACTTTTTTCACATTTTGTTATGTTGCAGCCTTATGCTGAAATCGTTTAAATTCATTGTTCCCTCATAAATCTACACTCAATACCCCATAATGACAAAGAGAAAACAGGATTTTAGAAAGTTTTGCAAATTTATTAAAAAGAAAAAACTGAAATATCACATTGACATAAGTATTCAGACCCTTTGCTGTGACACTTGAAATTTAGCTCAGGTGCCTGCCATTTCTCTTGACCATCTTTGAGATGTTTCTACACCTTGATTGGAGTCCACCTGTGGTAAATTCAATTGATTGGACATGAGTTGGAAAGGCACAAACCTGTCTATATAACGTCTCACAGCTGACTGCATATCAGAGCAAAAACCAAGCCATGAAGTCGAAGGAACTGCCTGCAGAGCTCAGAGACAGGATTGTGTCGAGGTACAGATCTGGGGAAGCCTACAAAAATATTTCTGCTGCATTGAAGGTTCCCAAGAGCACAGTGGCCTCCATAATTCTTAAATGGAGAAGTTTGGAACAACCAGGACTCTTCCTAGAGCTGGCCGCCCGGCCAAACTGAGCAATCGGGGGAGAAGGGCCTTGGTAAGAGAGGTGACCAAGAACCCGATGGTCACTCTGGCTGAGCTCCAGAGATCCTGTGTGGAGATGGGAGAAACTTCCAGAAGGACAACCATCACTGCAACACTCCACCGATCTGGGCTTTATGGCAGAGTGGCCAGACGGAAGCCTCTCCTCAGTGAAAGACACATGAAAACCCGCTTGGAATTTGCAAGAAAACACCTGAAGGAATCTCAGAGTGTGAGAAAGAAGATTCTGTGGGCTGATGAAAACAAGATTGAACTGATTGAAACCAATCGAATCATCTTGTTCCTGTTGCCCAATCAACTCATCCACCTAGTTTTGTCATTAGTCCTCCACAACTTTTTGAAATATCATCCGATATATCGTTTTGGGGCCTCTGACTCAATGGTGAAGAATCACTTTGCAATTTTAAAAACTCTTGTATCCGGATCCGGATTCAAATCTTCACCAAAATTGAATCAATTCTCGCTCAGTTAGCAGTTTCTCCAATGTAACAACAACTAAATAAACTTTTCTTACCTCACAATTTCACTATAGATGAGCAAAGAATCTCCTTCGTATCACAATTTTGAGAAATGAAAAATCACGTGATACATTTTTTGCGCATGCCTGCACCGTGCACTCCGTGCTTGGACCAATGAAATCCAGCACGACATGCACGAGCCGATGCCGTTCTCTGTTATTAAATAATGCCGACCAGCGCAGTCATGATTTAAGAGATAACATGTTTGGGGAAAGTAAATATTGATTTATAGATACCTGAGATGATGTATTTGGAGAACATCCCACATGTGGATTGTGCAGAGCAACGCATTTCATGTTATATTCGGGTACAAATTGGGGGGAATAATCTCCCCTCGTCAAAAAAGTGGGGGGCATATGTCAACATATGCGGGGGATATCGAATTACACAGCAGTCACATGATTACACAGAAACATGTTCAATCACCATATGATCTGTTATTCATACCTCATTTGGGAATTAAAACGATAAAAACCCACAACTCATTCTGCATCATCACCACAAATACACTCAAATTAATAAAAAGAGAGGACATGATGCAAATCCAGTAAACAATTTCAGTGGAGAAATACAAAGGTGTGCTCACGTGTGTAAACATTGAACAACCTCCACCTTTGAGAATTTCCCACTCGTTTTTGTTCCCAAATATTTTGGATGTATTTTTTCAATCAGAATTACGTCATCGCAAAGCGCTAATCTTGGTGTTATTTTTTCTCCCCCAGAGTTATCAAACCTTTTCTCGGAGATGAATCAGTCACTGAAGCACGTGTTCTTCCTCCAAGCGATTTTTAATGAGCCACCTCAGGTTCGGCCCTGGGCTTTCAGTGTCTTCTTCTTCATCTACATTGTAACTGTCACTCTCAACCTGGTGTTGATCCTGCTCATTATCCTGAGAAAGCAGTTACACAAACCTGTCTACATCTTCCTTGCTTATTTGTTATTCATGGACATTATATGTTCAACAAATGTGCTTCCTCGACTCATGTACAGTATCATCGTAAATAACGAAACTCGGATAAATCTTTGTTTCATTCAGGCTTTTTTCGTTTCATTTTATGCTGTAATGGAGCCTTACATACTCGGAATCATGGCTATCGATCGTTACCTGGCCGTCTGCCATCCGCTCCGTTACGGTGTCCTGATCACGAACAGTAAAGCTCACAGAGTGATGTGGGCGACACTGTGCTGGTGTTTCCTTGCTGCAGGTGTTCAACCCTTGTTAATTTTGCGATTGACCTTCTGCAAGGATGTACTTCCTAATGTCATGTGTATTTTCATTGCTGTCGCGAAACTATCATGTGATGATATCACTGTTCAAAGTATTTATGGGCTTGTTATAGCTTTTATCACAATCACTTTTATCATCACAGTTGTCATCATCACATATGGTTTAATTCTGTACGAATGTCTATGTTCAACCAAGCACTCCGAGGGAAGTAGTAAGGCTCTACACACATGTGTCACCCATTGCATGGTACTTTCTCTCTTCCTTTTCTCCTTTCTTTTTGCGATCATCTCTCTGCGTCTGTCAGCGAGCAAATCTTCCTCTCACGTTTTTAAACACCTGAGTGATTCATTGTTCTATTTGCTGCAGCCTCTTGCAAATCCGATCGTTTATGGATTCCGTATGGCTGAGATCCGCCGCAGCTTTCAGATTCTCCCTCAGATGATAATGCAGAAATTAATGAAACGGTATCCTGTGAAAGCTATTTGACTATTACACCACTGGTATTCATAAAAGTTCTCTTCACAACAGTTCACAACCACCCTTTTTGTTTATCCGTCAGTCAAAGCTCGTGAAACAGCCAACACACAGAACATATAATAAAGTGAGTGGGGGACAATATGGGGAGAGAGAGGGAAGTAGAACAACAGGAGTGAACAGCGACATCGGAAGATCTGTGGAAGGGGAAGGAATAGGGCGGGTTACACAACATAAACAAGATGGACACGACAAGGACTTGCATGAAGGTTTTGGATGGGGGAAGACAAGAGATGGTGGTGAACAGCTGTTTTAAATATCTGGAGGGAGAAGTGGGATTGAAGAGAGGGTGGGCGTTTGTTCCAAAGCCGGAAAAAAGAGGAATGAAAGAGTGAAGGTGAGCAGAGAGTCTTGATTTTGACAGTTTCACGAGAAGGGGGATGCTGACAGATCTTGTGCGTCCTGCAGGAATATTTGGGGGACAGAGCACAGACAGAGCTGGGGGTGCTATGCGGGAGGAGTCGGTGGAAGATAGAAAGACCACCAACCTGCCTGAAGTGAGAGAGTGAAAGGCCCTCAGCATCAGCTTCATCACGGGAGATACCAATGATTCTGAACACTTTGGTTTCTAGAACGTGAAGCCAACCTAGTTGTGTGGCAGGAGCACCAGCTCAGAGGTGAGAGCAGTACTCCATCAAGCTGTGGATGAAAGCTTTGTATGTGGTTAGAAGCTCAGTAGTGCCAAGAAAATAACTTCACCCAATGGTAGATGCCCAGTCAGTGACTGGCTTTGGAGTCCAGCTTGGAAATGTGTCTTTCCCAAGAAAGATCATGGCTGATCGTGAGACGCAACAGGTTGAGTGACAGAACTTATTCGAGAGGATTGTTGAGAAAGTTGATGGGAAGGTTTTCCACATGGTCTTTTTGGAGAGACAAAGTGAGTGTGAGAGATTTGTCAGGATTGAAAAACATGTTCCACCCATTTGACAAGTTTGTGATTTTATCCAGGTCTGCAGAGAGTGAAGAGGCTGCGGCTTGCCGATTTGAGGGTTGCAATATAGAGCGACAGTGTGTGGAGTTATCAAAAAAAGACAAAGAGGATTTTCCAGAGAGTTGGAAAGATCATTCATGAAGACCAGGAAAAGTACAGGGCCCAGAACACTGCCTTGAGGTACTCCACCCTGGACAGGAAGGGGAGATGAGAGAATTCCATTCAGGGCCACACGTTGACTGCGACCGGAGATGAAGTCCACAAGCCGTGTGTGGAGGTTGCCATGGATAACATAGGAGAGTTTGGTGAGCAGGACGGGGTGCCAGACCATATCGAAGGCACAAGAATGTGTCAAGGGAGACAGCTCTGGTTTCCTATCTGGCGTTGAGGACCTCCATCCATTGTTGAGACAGCAGAAACAGCAGGTCCAGGGTGGAGTGGCCTGGTCTGAATCCAAATTGATGATCAGCGATCAAGACATTGGAGAAATTGTCAAATTGTGTCAGTCCCAATGAGTCACAGATGTCCTTTGCTGAGGTGCCATGGCTGGTGCGAGAGGGAACCACACCCAGCCAGATGGCATGATAATCATTTAAATTGCCACATATGCGGAAGAGAAAGTTGGGATGAGTGGATAGAAGTTCGTCCATGTTGTCGGAAAGCGAGATGTAAATGCAGTCATCCCTGTTTGGTGAATGGTACAACACATAAAAACAAAAGGTGGGAGCGGAGGGGAAGACGTAGCCAGAGGTACTCATGGGGTTTGGGAGGTGTAAGAGCAGTACACGGACAGTGATAAATGTAGTTTTTATGTGCAGAGTAACTCTGCCACCAGAATGAGGCTCGGGTCTATCATACCAAACGAGGGAGTAACCAGGGAGAGAGTGAGGGACATCTTGAAGGAGGAAAGTTTCTGTTAAGCAGATCAAGTCTGTTTTGTGTGAGGCAACCTGCATAGAGATCAGTCAGGTTTCAGCAGAGGCCCCAGATGTTTGATGTCTGTGAAGGTTAAGGAAGAGATTAAGGCAGGTCAAGGAAGAAGGATGAGGAGCATCAGGTACCAGAAGAGGTAGGGGTGGGAGAGGGTAAGATGGGGGAGTAAAGGAGTAGGTAGGGAGAGCAGTTGACAGTGTTTTGGAGATTGCAGAAGAGCAAGGAGAGAGGACAAGATGAGGAGAAGGAGGACAAAAGGCTCGGTGGTGATGGGATAAGGCACAGCGAGGGGTGATATGAGGGGGGCAGAGGGGAGTAGACGATTGGGGGGTGCATGAATGTGTTGGAAGAGAGAGGCAGTGGAGTTTTGAGGGGGAGGTATAAGAGGGGAGTTTTGAAAGGGAGGAATGAGGGGGAGTTTTGAAGGGGGGAGGGGGGGTGATGGGGGTAGTTTTTAAGGGAGGGGTGAGGAGGAGTTTTGAAGGGGGGGGGTGATGGGGGTAGTTTTGAAGGGGAGGGATGAGGAGGAGTTTTGAAGGGGGGGGGTGATGGGGGTAGTTTTTAAGGGAGGGGTGAGGAGGAGTTTTGAAGGGGGAGGGGTGATGGGGGTAGTTTTTAAGGGAGAGGTGAGGAGTAGTTTTGAAAGTTTTGAAAGTTTTGAACGATTAATGAAATTCAAACATCCAAAATAAAATGGGTTTGTTGAGATTTCCAAGTCAGAGATACGTTTGAAAACATTTTCGGGTTGAATGAAGGCGAGTTTAGAGATTGGAGAAAGGAAGAACTGTAAAAGATTGAATTTTTTGAATCAGACTGAAAGAGCAATTTGAAGACAGACTTTTCAAAAGGAGAAAGAGAAGCGAGTTGAAATAGAAGAGTGTGCAACACGGGAGAAGGAAGTTTCAACATTTTAAAACAAAACTGTGAGCACTGTCTGGGCATTCAGTGAAATGAGGGCAGGGAGGCTTAGGGGGGGGGGGGGGGGGTGATTAAATGCAGAATATGTTCAGATAGAATGGAGGTGGAGGTGTATATAAGCACTTTGTTAGTACGGGAGGAGGGACCTCGTTTTTAGTTTCTTCAGTGATATATTTTTTAATGTTTGGTGGAAGCAGATTTGAATAAAAAAAAGAGAAAGGTTGAAAGATTGTGAAGGAGTTTGGTGAATTACAGAATGGGGATAAAAAGGTAAAATCGATGAGGAAAGAGAATGGGAGGGGCGAGGCAAGATATGTTCGCAGGGAGGGGTTAAGGTGGTTGGTGGTGAGGTGAGGGGGGGGGAGGAGAGGGTTGGTGGTGAGGTGAGGTGAGGGGGGGAGGAGAGGGTTGGTGGTGAGGTGAGGGGGAGGAGAGGGTTGGTGGTGAGGTGAGGGGGGAGGAGAGGGTTGGTGGTGAGGTGAGGGGGGGAGGAGAGGGTTGGTGGTGAGGTGAGGGGGGGAGGAGAGGGTTGGTAGTGAGGTGAGGGGGGGAGGAGAGGGTTGGTGGTGAGGTGAGGGGGGGAGGAGAGGGTTGGTGGTGAGGTGAGGGGGGGAGGAGAGGGTTGGTGGTGAGGTGAGGGGGGGAGGAGAGGGTTGGTGGTGAGGTGAGGGGGGGAGGAGAGGGTTGGTGGTGAGGTGAGGGGGGGAGGAGAGGGTTGGTGGTGAGGTGAGGGGGGGAGGAGAGGGTTGGTGGTGAGGTGAGGGGGGGAGGAGAGGGTTGGTGGTGAGGTGAGGGGGGGAGGAGAGGGTTGGTGGTGAGGTGAGGGGGGGAGCAGAGGGTTGGTGGTGAGATGAGGGGGGGAGGAGAGGGTTGGTGGTTAGGTGAGGGGGGAGGAGAGGGCTGGTGTGAGGTGAGGAAATTAAAAGGTTGTGAAAATAAAAGGTAGGAAAGAGAAAGGACGTTCATAGACACAACGACAAATGAAAGAACTGAGTAGGCCTCAAAAGACACGGCAAGAAAAATCCAACTACTCGAACGAGAACAAAATGGAACTGGAAGCATACCGACAGTAAACACAAAAACAGCAAAATATAAAACTGTAGAAATTCGACAAAAACGATCAGGAAAAACTTATCGTTGAGGACACTGGAGGAGCCAGAAGTCCATGTGCAGTGTATGGTGGGAGCCAGTACAGTGTATGTTCGATCTGTACCGGTTTACTCTACCCTGGTACAGTAGACCAAGTGCTTTCCCGCAATTACCATTTTATTAATTTGCAAACGAAGAGGTGGTGGAAGGGATTTGATGATCAGCGATCTTTGCGTTTATGGATTTGCTCTTTGCGTTTACGACTGTCGGTGGTGCTGAAATGGAGAGCATCAATTGTTCTGCCTAACTTCTGATACATAACACCACGAGCCGACACCTGCAAGACTAGTTCTTCATTCTAGACTAGAAATTTAAACCTGGGTTTGATGTGTGCTCAGCCAGGGTTTCAGATGGACACACTCACAGGCCCCAAGAGGCATTAATGGCAAAGAGAGTTTTGATGGACAAAAATGTTGTGTTATTATTTTCTTAAATTAGGGTCATGTTCATATTTCCCTCTTAAGTGATGTAATGCCTCAACTTTTTTGATAATTCACAACTGCTCAGTGTTTAAAAAATATTGCTTCTTCCATTTTGAATGGCAATTCAACAGAGACCATCTTCTCAAGGCTCAGGTCAACAGTCAGTTTGACAAGCCAAACATCCGGCCTACAATAATTTCGCATCCACTGATTAAACGGAAGAATGTAGTGAAGGAATTCACACAATTGTTATTTACACAAGATCTTGAAATTTATTTGAGTAAATACACCAATTGCCTCATTGTCGATTGCTTCACTCGGTCAGATTTCCAGGGATCTTTCGGAATCAAACGAACACAACTGAGGGTAAAACAAGACTTTATCCACTCCACACGAATCCTCCAACATGTCTAATTCCAGAATAATCTCCTTTGATGAATAAAGTTTTCTTGCTGACAGTGAATCACTATTTATTAATTTATTTTTCATTTTGCCTCTGAATTCAGCTGGAGGTTATTTAACCTGATGCTGTCAGATCTCAGTTTGTGTGTGAAAAAGAAATCAAAGGGGAACCCAAACATATATGAAATTGTACTTTCAAAAACAACAACTCCTCCTCATGTTCTGATATGAAAGAAAAAAAAGGTTTTCAGTGACTTCCTTTTAGTGAAAAAATCTCAATAAATGGACACATCCCTTCCTTGTTCTCTCTTCTGCCACTCCACCCTGCCTCCATCACTCCCCGGACCCCTTCACCCCAAAAACCCTTTTAGAGAGAACGTCCAATGTCCGTGGAGATTCCCAGCAGCTTGTGCTTTTTTGCCAATTCTAACCAGAAGTTACCAGAAAATTATCGCACCATTTCGGGCATTCTCTACTTATAAACTAAATAAAGGATTGATTCGTCCTTGTGTGGAGTACTGCTCTCAAATCTGGGGAGGTCCGAGCTCCACATACTCATTGGACAGAATGGAACCCAAAGAAATCCGACTTATCAACTCTCTATCAACCAACCTGACATACGAACTCGACCCTCTCGAGTTACATCACAAGTTGGCTCTCTTTCTCTTTTCTACAGATATTACTTCTGTTTCTGCTCCCAAGAACTTGCTCCTCGTGTATCTCCACCATTAATGAGACCACGGAATACTCGACAAGCCACTACATGTCATAATTACTGTGTGGACATTGGCAACTCAAGGGTGGGCCGTGATGATGTTTGTTTCTTCCCCACCACTGCCAAACTATGGACCCTTTACCTTCCCATGTATTTACAAACACTTCCGCCCTTCCCCTTTTCAAAAAGCGGATTTTTTACTTCCTCAACAACTCTTCGACTATTCTATCTTTCTTCACTTTTCTATCAATGCAGCTGTTTTATTTAAGGCCTGGCCTCGATGAGGACAAAAGTACATGACTGGAGCCTTCAAAATAAAAACATAATACAGGTCAAAGGAACACCCCAATGATAACCTGTTCCCCTTTCACACCAAACAACTTTTTGAATGTGCAACTCATCTCCACAAAAGTCACACAATCATACCATACAACAAGGACATTTTGTTTAAATGTTAGGCAAAAGAACATTCATCTCCTGCTGGGCCCATGTACCGCCCAATTTTCCTGCAAATCATGTTACAGAAAAAGGTTTCGTTTCAAATAACTTCATAACAGCAGGAGGCCAATCGGTCCATCATCAGACACCAATCGAGGTGTTGGTGCGAGATGATAACAGAATATTGGATGAGGTCTTGTCGGGTCATGGTGGAGGGACATTGCATGAGTTGTGGTGCAAGTGGGTGTTAATGATGTGGGGACAGTTTATTTTTGGGACCTTGAATGTTCCGGACAGGTTGTTGCGTGATAGATTGAGGGAAAGGGGTTGCGATGTGATTTTGTCCCACCACCCTGCCCCCCACTCCAAGATTCTCCGAATAATGGGTGGAGGTGTTCATCAGAAGAGAAATGGATGTTCATCTGTGGTTTGAGGTGGAGGTCAGGGAGGAGTGCAGGAAACATTATTTGGGTTGAGGAAACTGTGGAATTCCTTCCAATGTAATTGTGAATCTTTCCTAACCAATGTGCCCATACTCAACGGAAAGGGGATGGCAAAGTTTGCGGTGGGTATTGAGAACGAAATCAAGTCTATGTGGTGTGGAAGTGTAACTCAGTGTAACTTATTGATTGGCACTGGTAACTCATTGATTAAGACTGGTAACGAAGCAGATAGACGATTTCGTAAATGAATGCCAAGAATGTGCATGAACATGGTAATCTCTTGAAACACCTGGTCACAGCCCCAGGCTGGAGCACCCCCCTATTGTTTGGTAAATGGAACTCGCAGCAGGAGGGGAGCTAGCTGGTGCCAGGGAGGCGACCAGTAACGTCAGCGGAGAAGGGATTACGATTTCAGCGGACAGAGGATTAACTGAAGTGTGCCGATATAAACAGAAGGGACTTTGAGCCAAAGGGGGCACTTGCCACGATAACCCCTGCCCGACGGAACGGACGAGCACTCATCATCAGACCCTCTGCCCGACGGGAGTGGCGGAGGAGCATCGGCCGAACGAGAAGGACCATGCGAATAGAGTTAACCTGGTCCATTGAGTTAAACGGTATTATTTGGTAATGGAGTGAAGTGAATAACCAGTTAATAAACCAGACCTTTTGTAAAACCTGTTTCCGACCATTGGCGGCTTGAGTCTCACCCACCACTTCCCCGACAGTGGGATAGAGTGGAATTGAGTGGAGAGCCTGTTGAAGAGGGAATTTTGGCAGAATATATTATTGGAATGTCAAATCGGAAATAAATAATTTAAGGTAGTGAAAGGTTAAAAATATTTTAAACTCATGCCCAGAGTTTGAATAATAATATGAAAGAGCTTGAAGCTAAAGTTGATAACGATATGAGGCATGAACAGGAGAGAGGGTTTCTTGAAGGATTCAGAAAGGCCTGTCGAAAGGGAAGAGTGTCGATTGTGGGGGATTTTTTTCCATGGATGGATTGGATCCAGGAATGGGGAAAGAGCAGAGACAGGAAGGATATTCTCGCTCTTATCCAGTTTGCTTTTTAAGTCAGTTTGTGGAAACGCAGAGAATGGTGAATGCAGCGTGAGATCTTTTTGTAGCAATGATCCCAACATGGTGTATGAGGTGGAGGTGGGGTAGCGTTTGGGGGCAAATTCCCATAACACAGAGCGTGCAAGTCCATTGTTTCGTTTTGGAGTTGGGTAGAGTAAAGTAAGGCTGTTAGATATTTTGAGAAGGCAAACTTTAATTGTTCGACGATTGTATTCTATGTTGGGAAAAGTAAAACAGTGTGCAGTCTGGCTCAGAGAAATGGGCAACGTTCAAGGAGCAAATGTGTGGAGTGCATCGGCGGAATATTGGAGTGAGGTGCAAAGGTCAGGGCAGAAAGAGAGCAGGGTGGACGTAAAGGTCGGGCCAGAAAGAGAGCAGGGTGGACGCAAAGGTCGGGGCAGAAAGAGAGCAGGGTGGACGCAAAGGTCAGGGCAGAAGAGAGCAGGGTGGATGCAAAGGTCGGGGCAGAAAGAGAGCAGGGTGGACGCAAAGGTCGGGGCCAGAAAGAGAGCAGGGTGGACGCAAAGGTCGGGGCAGAAAGAGAGCAGGGTGGACGCAAAGGTCGGGGCAGAAAGAGAGCAGGGTGGACGCAAAGGTCAGGGCAGAAATAGAGCAGGGTGGACACAAAGGTCAGGGCAGAAAGAGAGCAGGGTGGACGCAAAGGTCGGGGCAGAAAGAGAGCAGGGTGGACGCAAAGGTCAGGGCAGAAAGAGAGCAGGGTGGATGCAAAGGTCAGGGCAGAAAGAGAGCAGGGTGGATGCAAAGGTCGGGGCAGAAAGAGAGGAGGGTGGACGCAAAGGTCGGGGCAGAAAGAGAGCAGGGTGGACGCAAAGGTCGGGGCAGAAAAAGAGCAGGGTGGACGCAAAGGTCGGGGCAGAAAGAGAGCAGGGTGGACGCAAAGGTCGGGGCAGAAAGAGAGCAGGGTGGACGCAAAGGTCGGGGCAGAAAAAGAGCAGGGTGGATGCAAAGGTCAGGGCAGAAAAAGAGCAGGGTGGACGCAAAGGTCGGGGCAGAAAGAGAGCAGGATGGACAGCACTGTTATTAAGGATAGGTCGAAGGCATTCATTTCCGTAATTTAAAATAACAGCCCTTGAATCCAACACACATGGGCATAAGAGCAAACATCGGCTTGGTAAGAAAATATCTGGGCAAGCCAAAAGATAATATGAAAAGGGTATGACCAAATATATTATCACAAAAGCAAGCCATGCTCGAAATGCAAAGGGGACAAAGAACAGATGAACATAAGTGTGGGCGCATTAAGGACGAGAAGAGAAAATTGGTGGATGGTGAAGGTGAGATGGCAGATAATGAAACATAGTTTTTTGCTTCTGCATTTGCACAAAAGCAGTTGTGGGAATCCATGTTTTCCCCTGCCATGCATGCAGCGCAGGGCACCAGCTGACCTCTGGCAGGTCGTGGTCTGGATGATCAACTGTTTAAAACCTTAAACTCTCATCTTTGCGGTGCAATGCCTTGCTTTGCTGGATGTTATTCCTTGATGTTATTTCTGTGTTGTTGCTTGCCACATGCACAAGTTTTGCTATTTTCTCCGAAATATTTTCCTATTTCCCTTAAAAACAACAAAAGAGCCACGAAGAATGTGATGGTGTGGTTACACGAATAAAACAATGTGCTCTAATTGCACTGTAACCTGGGAAAGCCATATTTCCAAGCTGGTCTCCAAAGCCAGTGGTTGACTCAGCATCCTCGGTCATGTGAAGTCCTTCCTTGGCACAACTGAGCTACTCACCACTTTCAGATATTTCATCGGCAGAATGATGGAGTATTGCTCTTCCCTCTGGGCTGGTGCTCCTGCCTCACACCTAGCTCGGCTTTACGCTGTAGAAACGAAGGATGTTAGAATAATTGGTATCTCCTGCGATGAAGCAGATTCTGAGGGCCATTCACTCTCTCACCACAGGCAGGTTGGCGGTCTTTCTATCTTGTACAGACTCCTCTCCGGCCTTGCACCCCCTGCTCTGTCTGTGCTCTGTCCCCCAATTATTCATGCAGGATGCACAATATCTGCAAGAAACCATATTCTGGAGAAATTGCCAAAATCAAGACTCACTGCTCACCTTCACTATTTTTTCCTCTTTCTTCCGGCTCTGGAACAAACTCCCTCACTCTCTTCAATCCCACTCTTCCCTCCTGGTCTTTAAAACAGCTGTTCACCACCATCTCTTATCTTCCCCCCATCCAAAACCTTGATCTTTTCTACCCCCGTTCATTCATCCCAAATCCACCTCCTCCATAATCCCTGTTTTCTTTCCTAAAAGCCGCAGCCCTCTCTCTCTTCCACAGATCTCCTGATGTCCCTGTTCCCTGCTGTTGTTGTACTTCCATCTCTCTCCCCCTCTTGTACCCCGCTCACTTTATTATATGTTCTATGTGTTGGCGCTAATAGGAGCCCGCACTATATACAAAAAATGAACATATGTCACCCACAGGGTGAACCGTATCTTGCCAAAATGTGAAAATTCCGTTTTTTCGTCATGACGTCATCAAATGACGTCATAGCGTCAAACTGTTTACAGATCTGGGAAGCACTCATCAAGGGCATTCATATGAGGTATTACTCGATATGGTACCTACGATTTCAAAATTTGACCTTGGGGTCAATAATTTTCGACCTCCAGCGCTAACCATGAAGGTCAAGGCCGATCGCCACCAAAAACTAATCAGCTGAGCGCCGGACCATATACTAGATTCCCATGAAGTTTGGAGACGATCCGATCAAAGTTACTCAAAAAATTAGTGTTTCGTCGACCTCCATGATTGACCACAAAGTGACCTTGACCTTTGACCTTGACCTTCAAAATTTTGTGTGCTGAAGGGTATCTCTATAGGACTCTGATATGCGAAGTTACAGGAGTTTCCAATAATAACTGTGGTCTACAGAGTGATCTAAACGTGAAAAAAAAATGATTAACCACAAACAAAAAAACAAACAAACAAACATACAAGCTGACTAATACATCTTGCAAAAACTTCGTTTTGGCAAGATAATAATAATATAAAAAAACCTACAAAGTGACTTTTAAGGAAACACTTTGCATGATTGACTGAATCATTGAATAAATCGATAGGGACAACATAATGGAAGGGGTTATCATGGAGCATGTGAAAAAGGAGGTTCTGGGTGGCCTGTGTAAGCAGATAGCACAGTGCCAGGCAACCATCGGTAAAACTAATCGGGTTTCATGTTGTAGTGGCCGAGTGCTCCCCCTCTGGGTGGGAAGTGTTTGCAGATCACAAACTGAAAAAGTATCGTCTGTATATCGCAAGAAGACTCTTGATGTCGGTGTGGTGCATGTTCAAATGGGTCAAAGGGGTCAAAAGGTATAAAAGTCTAACGGGTCTCAGGCGTCTAAACGGTGTGAAGGATCGAAGAGGTTGAAGGGGTCGACTTGATTTGACCGTTGAAGCGGTCGTAAAATGAGGTAAAGATGAACTGATTCGATTTTGGCGTCACGCGGTGCAAGGTCAGAGGTCATGTTAGGTTAAAATCCTGTTGGCATGATAAATTGTGAACCAGTGATGGGATTCTGACCAAATTTGGTACGCTTATGTAGAATGATGTAAAGAAGAACTGATTAGATTTTGGGGTGAGGAGGTCAAAGGTCAACCAACGTAATAGGTCTATAACTTGAGAACGGCTGAAGGGATCTAATTCAAACTTGGTGCAGGTATGTATAATGATGTAAACATAAACTGATTAAATTTTTGGGGTCAAGAGGTCAGAGGTCATGTCAGGCAAAAATGTGAACATGAGAACAGCTATATGGATTTAAAGCAAACTTGGACAAGTATTCCAATGGTGTTAAAATGTGGGCGGAGGCATAATCGGTCGACATCGTGACGTCGAAGAGTGTTCTAGTTCTTTATAGGAGCGAGGCTCAGCGCAGAGCAAGGGAGAACTGAGAGTGAGGCAAACTTCAACAGAATAAACCATCAAGAAGAGAGCAGAAGGAGGAGGGGAGGAAATTCTGAAAATGCAAGTAAGAGGGTTGAGTTAAGAAGTGTTAAATAGGGATAATAAATATCATGGGTCAGAAATTGTGATGACAAGAGGTGACTGTGCACTGCTTGGGTCATGCCTTGGAATTGGAAGAGTGAGATGGATGGGAGAGGCGAGGAAGGAAAGAGTTGAGGTGCGCACTCAACCTGGATTTTGGAACTTCATATTCTTCTTCCATAGTTGTTTCAGCACCTGAAACTAAAATGAAATACAATATAACACCCAGCACAATTACATAACAGGAGAAATGCATCATCAAATATATAAAAATCAGAAATGCTGAAGTTGTGTAATGAGACAATCGATTTGAAAAAGTCAAAATCTGATGAAATTTGTGCAATCGCGGTGTTTTGTTATCTACCATATAAAACACAGTGTGTGTGTGTGTGTGTGTGTGTGTGTGTGTGTGTGTGTGTGTGTGTGTGTGTGTGTGTGTGTGTGTGTGTGTGTGTGTGTCCTCTCCTCCATAAGGCTTGGTTTTAAAGGCTTTCAGTAGTGCTTTAGAAGGGATTTGAGTGGGGGGCTTAAGGGGCAATCTTTGAGCACGACTGTGTATCAACCATTTAAAGACCTAAAAGACTGAGGACCCAAAAGGCCCCAAGTACCCAGAAGACGCAATGGACCCCAAACACCCAAAATACCCTGTAGACCTGGGGTGGGGAACCTCCGGCCTCCGGGCCGTATACGGCCCGCGAGACCGTTTGATCCGGCCCGCGAGGCAATTCATCTATCTATAATTCCAGCAATCTCTCCTTTTCAAGGTTTTAAATTAATCGGACAACGGGTAACCAAGTTATGGCCAAAAACGATTCAACCAATCAGAGAGGAGCCAGCTTTCACGTGTTGTAACAGTCAACGAATGCCGAACGTGGCGAGCAGACGCTGCCTCGGACGGAACATTTGAGAACTTATTCATTTATTTGACGTTGGCAAAATATGTTTGGCGCTAACAGAATAATTGCCATCAAATTAAAACTAATTTGCGATTAATCGTAACTGCGATATGCGACCTTCCGGACAGTCAAGTGAGTTCCGGACAGTCGTAACTGCGATATGCGACCTTCCGGACAGTCAAGTGAGTTCCGGACAGTCGTAACTGCGATATGGACCTTCCGGACAGTCAAGTGATCGCGTGATCTCATGTCATCATTTCATTCAGTATATGCAAACATGGCGACTAACAAGAAAAGAAAGGTAGATGCGGAATGTCGCGCTTTCCAAGAGAAATGGGCAAACGATTATTTCTTTGTGGAAGTAAAAGGCAAGCCAGTATGCCTAGTTTGTTGGGAAGTGCTCTCGGTGATGAAAAAGGCCAACCTCCAGTGTCATTACAGCTCGAAACATGCTAAACTGGACGAGTTGAAAGGACAAATGCGCTTGGATAAAGTTAACGTTCTTCGGCGGAGTTTTGGTGCTCAACAAGCAGTCTTCATAAGACCACAATCTGACCAAGACAACACTACGCATGCTAGTTTTGTGGTGAGTGAGCTAATCGCTAAGAAGCTGATGCCGCATTCAGAAGGAGAATTTGTGAAGGAGTGCCTTGTTGCCGCTGCGGAGCTGCTCGCACCGGACAAAGTAAAATTGTTCCAAAGTGTCAGTTTGTCTCGAAGAACTGTCTCAGATCGGATTACTGACATGGCACAAGCTATTGAGAAAACACTGAAGGACACCGCCAAGTACCTGTCAGAGCTGAACGTCAAGCTCCAAGGTCCCAACCAGCTTCTCAGCTCTCTGCAATCACATGTGAAATCATTTGAAGCAAAACTAAAGCTGTGGCAAGTGCAACTGGAAAGGGGAAACACTATCCACTTTCCCACTCTGCAAGAACAAAAGCCTGCTGTGACATCTGAATATGCTGCTGAGTGTGCAAAACTCCTCCAGGCATTTGGAGAGAGGTTCCAGGACATGAAAAGTAAACAAAGGGAACTGAACATATTTGCCACGCCGTTTAATGTGGAACCAGCTGATGTGCCTGACAACCTACAACACGAAATCATTGAGCTGCAAAGCAATGACAAGCTCAAAGCTAGGTACAACAACCTCCCTTTGCTCGAGTTCTACAAACTGTATGTACGTGCTGAGGATTTTCCCATTCTGAGGAGACATGCACTGAAGTTTGCATCACTGTTTGGGACGACCTACAGCTGTGAGCAGTTCTTTTCAAAACGGACTCTTGCAAAGACTCGGTTCCGCTCAAGACTGACTGACCCAAACCTGCAAAACCAGCTGCGAGTAGCATCATCATCACTACCACCTGACACCAAACGCCTCGCCAAAGAGAAACAGTTCCAGCCATCGCATTAGGTGAGTCCGATATATGTATTCAATAATTTAGCATGGCCCTCGAAGGATGTTCTAAAAATCGAAATGGCCCTTGACAGGAAAAAGGTTCCCCACCCCTGATGTAGACTGTTAAAGACACAAAAGACCATGAAGACCCAAAGGACCCAGAAGATCCCAAGGATTGAAATCCCAAATACCACGAAGACCCAAAATACTGAAAAGACCCAATGGACCCCAAAAACCCAAATACCCTGAGGATCCAAAAGACCCAAACAACCCCAAGGACCCAATTGACAGAGGACCCAAAATACCCCAAGGACTCAGAAGACCCCCAAGGACACTGAAGATCCAAAATACCCCAAAGACCCAAAACACCCTGAAGACTGTTAAAGACCCAAAAGACCATGAGGACCCAAAATACCCTGAGGACCCGAAAGACAGAAAAGACCCTGATGACCCAATGGACTCCAAAAACCCAAAATATCCCAAAGACCCAATGGACCCCAAACCCCCAAAATATCTGTAAGACCCAAAAGACCCTGGATACCCAAAAGACCCCGAGTATCCAACAGACCCAAACAATCCCCAGGACCAAAATAACCCAGAGGACTCAAAATACCCCCAAGCACCCAGAAGATCCCAAGGATACGAACATGCAAAATACCCCAAAGACACAAAAGACCCTGAAGACCCAATGGGCCCCAAACACCCAAAATATCCTGAAGACCCCGATGACACTGAAGTCTGTTAAAAATACAAAAGACCCAAAATACTCCAAAGACCCAAAAACCCCAAAAGGCCCCAAATCCTTGAAGAGCCAAAAGACCCCAAAGACCATGAAAGACCCAGAAAATCCTTAAAGACCCAGAAAACCCATAAACATCCCAAAGGCCCAAAATACCCCAAAGGCCCTTAAATACCCAGAAGACCCAAAAAGTCCCAGAAGACTGTAAAACACCCAAAATACCCCAAAGTCCAGAAATTCCCCAAAGACCCAAAATACACCAAAGACCCTAAAATACCCTGAAGACCCAAAATACCCCAAAGACCCTTAAAGATCCTGAAGACCCTTAAAGACCGTGACGATCCCAAGGACCCAAATGAACCAGAGGATTTAAAAGATCAAAAAGTCCCTGAAAACCCAAAATACCCCAAAGACACCAATACCCTTAAAGATCCAAAAGACCACAAAAACCCAAAACACCCTGAAGACGCAAAACTCCCCAAAGACCCATAAAGACCACAAAGACCCTGATGACACAAAATACTCTGAAGACTGTTAAATACCCAAACGACCACGAAAACCCAAAATACCACAAAGACACCAAGACCCTTAAAGATCCAAAAGACCACAAAAACCCAAAAGACCCTGAAGACGCAAAATTCCCCAAAGACCCATAAAGACCACAAAGACCCTGATGACCCAAAATACTCTGAAGACTGTTAAAGACCCAAACAACCACAAAGACCCAAAATACTCCAAAGATCCAAAATACCCACCAAAGACCTTTAAATACCCTGAAGAACAAAAAAAATCGAAAAGTAGACAACAGTGACATCATTTGAAGTAAACATTCACGTTGTTATACCCATTTAAGGTTCGTGGACGTACTATTTTCAGGTGAGTTTAGGGAAGAAAAGTGATTAAAGGAACATGTTGCGTAGCTATATTGCAAAGTACAACGTCATTTCTGGAAACTAGAGAGCCTAATCTTCAATTTGATACCACTTTCAACTTGTTAAACCTCCGGTAGGGGGTATGTCCATTTTTCGAGCACTTTTCTGCTCCCCGCCACATGTCTATATGTCGGGGGTAAACTATCCGAGTTTCTAGGAGCAGAGAACTGTGATAAACCAAGAATAAACTTTCGTCCTGTTTTCACAGAGTATTCATAGCAAAGCAAGTACCTATATAAGGTAGTCATCTTGTTGGTTCACCAGAGACAGTGCGTTCAAGGAAGAGTTTGTCCGTTTCCTCATGCAGTAATGGAGGAACCGACAAAAAGGTTCAATCATTGGGAACAAAACTGTGGATGTTGCGCATTGTGGAAATTGTAAGGAGATGAAGAATGATGAGGGACTTGCTGCAAGTCGACAAACCAGATCACCTTCAAGTTCGGCGAAGGAAAATGGTGACAGCGAAGAAAGAGAAAACATTGTTTGAAAAACTTGAGTTATTAACCTTTCTTCATTACCTTTGATCCGACACATCACTCGCCTATGATGGAGAAAGATTCAAAATAACCAGTTGGATGACATCATACAATCTATTACTTTACGTCATCATGTGGTCACTCACAGCTTTCAAAATAGTTTCACTGTAAACTTTCGGTACCGTTTCATATTGGTTTACAATTCTTATTCTCTACATGGTTTAGTTTCTGCAGAAAACGAATGTCAAAGTGAAACTTTGTGCGAGTCAGGTTCACTATGTTAAGAAATATAATTTCGTTCAAATGTTTTGGAGATGAGCAAATCTATACATTTTTGGAATCATCAGAACATGGAGAATCCGAAAATCAATGTTGGCATTTGCACAGACACCTGCATGGCCGCCATTTTGGATTTTCAAAATGGCCGCCATAAAATACATATTTTGCGCGATCTCGGCTTTTAGTCAACCTAGAAACTTAATTAAATATGCTAATCCTATGTTTTCTGGGTCAAGTAATCCAATAAAGGCCTCAAAATAGTGCTCAGGATTATAGAGAAGCAACAAAGAAAGGTAATTGAAAACCATTGTCTTTATATTTGTGATATAACTGTATTACATAATACATGATATTGCAAGTCCTTTGAAGTTATCGGTATGGGTTTATAAAGCAAGAAAGCAGCCTTGTTAGTGTCAGATTGAACAAAAGTCCTATACACAGGATCTACGAGGTCTATACCGTTCAGGAATATGCTTTTACAGATCTTCATCACTGTCCTGAGGGTCATTTTCGCAAAGGTGTCTATGCAAATGCCAACATTAATTTTTGGATTCCTCGTGCTGTGAATATTCCAAAAATGTATAGTTTTGCTAATCTCCAAAATTTTGAACGAAAAAACACAGTGAACCTGACTAAGGTTGAACAGTTTACGTTTTGTATCCCACTGATCGGTTACATCCCATTTTGTATCCCACTGAAATATAATCGGCTTGTTGTTGTCACTCATCCAACTCATCCATCAAGTTTTGTCACTCGTCCAAAACTTTTTAAGAACATGTTATTTATCGTTTTTTGGCCCCATCATTCAACGGTGAAGAATCAGTTAAAAAATTTATCAGATCGGGATCCAGATCCGGATTTTAACCAAACTGTAATCAGTTCATCCATGTCACATGCCCAACCTCGCCACTAAATTTCGTCCGAATCCATCACGACTTTTTGAAACATGCTGTTCACAGACAAACACACAAACAGACAAGGAGTGAAAACATAACCTCCATCCACCTTTGCAAAGGTTGAAAATATCGTGATAAGCGAAAATGGTAAATCTTATGGATCATATATGAAAGGCAATCAATGCAGAGACAAAACTAATTGATTAATTGCTTCACAATTTAGACATTTGTCCCCCTGGGTGATTAACAAGGAGTCAAGATAATAAACCTTCTTCATTAAAAGCGTACCTGAGCTTCTTCTTTTCCCGAGTGTCATCGCAGGTGAGCATTTACACATCGATTGTAGTAATCTATCGTTTCAGCATGTCAAACACCTCATGGCCTCAATGGTCTGGGCCGAGGACAAAATGAAGTGTATTTTATTTGGAAGTAAGGGGTCGTGCAGCACCACATACAGTGCATTCAGAAAGTATTCAGACCCCTTCACTTTTTTCACATTTTGTTATGTTGTAGCATTATGCTGAAATCGTTTAAATTCATTTTTTCCCTCATCAATCTACACTCAATACCCCATAATGACAAAGAGAAAACAGGATTTTAGAAAGTTTTGCAAATTTATTAAAAAGGAAAAACGGATATATCACATTGACATAAGTATTCATACCCTTTGCTGTGACACTTGAAATTTAGCTCAGGTGCCTCCCAGTTTTCTTGATAATCTTTGAGATGTTTCTACACCTTGATTGGAGTCCACCTGTGGTAAATTCAATTGATTAGACATGATTTGGAAAGGCACACACCTGTCTATATAAGGTCTCACAGCTGGCAATGCATATCAGAGCAAAAACCAAGCCATGAGGTCGAAGGAACTGCCTGCAGAGCTCAGAGACAGGATTGTGTCGAGGCACAGATCTGGGGAAGCTTACAAAAAATCTCTGCTGCATTGAAGGTTCCCAAGAGCACAGTGGCCTCCATAATTCTTAAATGGAAGAAGTTTGGAACAACCAGGATTTTCCTAGAGCTGGCCGCCCGGCCAAACTGAGCAATCGGGGCAGAAGGGCCTTGGTAAGAGAGGTGACCAAGAACCCGCTGGTCACTCTGGCTGAGCTCCAGAGATCCTGTGTGGAGATGGGAGAAACTTCCAGAAGGACAACCATCACTGCAACATTCCACCGATCTGGGATTTATGGCAGAGTGGCCAGACGGAAGCCTCTCCGCAGTGAAGGACACATGAAAGCCCGCTTGGAGTTTGCAAAAAAGCACCTAAAGGACTCACAGACTGTATAATAATATGAATGAATGATCGTTTTAAGGCCATTTTCCCTGGTAGAGCAGGGGTTAGCCATGCAGGCCCCATGACAATCATGACAATCATGGTTCCCTGTTTGAGGCAATGTTTTTATGGCCGGATGCCCTTCCTGACGCCAACCCTTGGTCACGCTCTTACGATGCACAGGGATACGGTGTACCTATTCTAAACCGGGGTACACACCGGGATAATTCATCCCAGCAAGATGGTACTCAATTTTCCGACGTCGGAAGGATGACAGGCTGAGTCAACCCCCCTGGTGTTAATTCAGCGATCGACCGGGATTCCGAACCTAGGATCCTAGGATCCCAAGCCGGCACCCTAACCGCTAAGCCAACACCAGGCTCTGTAACTGTGAGAAACAAGATTCTGTGGGCTGATGAAACCAAGATTGAACTGATTGAAACCAATGGAATCATCTTGTTCCTGTTGCCCAATCAACTCATCCACCTAGTTTTGTCATAAGTCGTCCACAACTTTTTGAAATATCATCCTATATATCGTTTTGGGGCCGATGACTCAATGGTGAAGAATCACTTTGCAATTTTAAAAACTCTTGTATCTGGATCCGGATTCAAATCTTCACCAAAATTGAATCAATTCTCGCTCAGTTAGCACTTTCTCCAATGTAACAACAACGAAATAAACTTTTCGTACCTCACAATTTCACTACAGACAAGCAAAGAATCTCCTTCGTATCACAATTTTGAGAAATGAAAAATCACGTGATACATTTTTAGCGCATGCACGCATCGTGCACTCCGTGCTTGGACCAATGAAATCCAGCACGACATGCACGAGCCGATGCCGTTCTCTGTTATTAAATAATGCCGACCAGCGCAGTCATGATTTAAGAGATAACATGTTTGGGGAAAGTAAATATTGATTTATACATCCTCAGATTATGTATTTGGAGAACATCCCACATGTGGATTGTGCAGAGCAACGCATTTTATGTTATATTCGAGTACAAATTGGGGGGGGGGTGGTCTCCCCTCGTCAAAAAAGTGGGGGGGGGGGAATATTTCCCTCACCCATCGACGCCAAAGCAAGTATGAACAAAACCGGATGATCCATGTTCAAGAAATGGTTGGAGACACATTTAAGCAACAAAATGGCTGCCATTCAGCCATACATGATCGGATCTCGAAAAGACTTGACGTGCACATGTAAGCCATCATTCGTTATCTGTGTGCCAAGTTTGAACAACATTGGTGAATGCATGTTCGAAAAATGGTTGAGGACGTTTTCAACATCGGGGTTTTTTTTACAAGTAAAATGGCCGCCAGTGGGTCATCTTTGATCACATTGCGAAACAAAATCATGTGGATATGGACACCATCATGTTCTATCTTTGTGCCAAGTATGAACAAAATCAGTCTATACACATCCAGGATATGGGTGCAGACAGGGTCGGCGTCATGGGGGGGGGGCATTCGTGGGCCATGCCCCCCCCCCAAATGAGTTATTGTGCCCCCCCACCCTCAGGCCAAGCCTTTGGCGCCAAACTTTGCGTTTTATTAATTAATTTATATTTATCATATTAAAAGTGAAAATCTTTTTGCTAAATGAAATGAAATAAAAACAAAAATAAGAAGAGACAAAAACACACCCTGTTGGTCATATTTGCATCAGGTCACATTTGAAGAAGTAGTGTGCTCATTGACGAGGAGTTTAATAAGGTGTGGGACATGGCCACGGCTGCCAGCGCATCACTGAGACCCGCGATCCCCAAACGGAGACGCAAAGCGAACACAAATATGGATGAGTATGTCGTTATGGGAACGACAGGACACAAGTATGATGACGAAAAAACAGAACTTCAGAGACTGCACGACAACACTATTGATTCAGTGCTTGGAGAGATGGATCACAGATTCAGCGAGTGCAACTCACACTTGGCTGGTGCACTTGTTGCACTGAATCCAGAAAGTGATACATTTCTTGATGTAAAGGCTGTGAAGCATATTATGGACCTGTCATGATCGCCTATAATTGAGACAGAGTACGAAGTTGCTAAACAGTTTTTCAGCTCACAAAAACAATCACAGCCAATCGAGGGGGATTGAACTACACAGCACATCCTCTCAGAGTACCACACACATCTGATCGGAATGCCCAGTGTACTGACTGCTTTCAAACATGCCTCAACATTTGGCGCCTCCACAGCAATGTGCGAGAATTCATTCTCCACTCTGAGAAACGTATTTTCGGACCACAGACACGCAATGCTCCACAAAAGAAAGGCCCAGTTGGTTCAGCTAGCGTTTGAGAGGGACTTAACCCGAAAATGCTCAACTGAGAGGAAGGACACCCTTCTTAGGAGGTTCAGCACCAACACTCGCCGCCTGCAACTCTTCTGAAGGTAAGCCATGTGTTTAATTGTCCCCCGTCACACCGCGGAGCGAAAGGGTGACTATGGTTTTCCCCTCCGTCCGTGTGTCCGTCCGTCCGTCCTTCCATCCGTCCGTCCATCCGTGCGTGCGTGCGTGCATGTGTAAGCGAAGGACCGCATTCGAATTTGGTGTGTGGGTGCAACTCACGTCAAAATCCAAGATGGCCGCCGCCATGTATGTCTGATGCCATGTATATCTGAACCTTGTGAGTGCAATATCTTGAAAAATAAGCGAAGTACCAACTTCTATTCTGGTGTGTGGGTGTATCTAGGCATAAGGAAGAACGCTATTGAAATTTGGGTCGCCACGTCAAAATCCAAGATGGCCGCCTCCATGTATGTCTGAACCTTGTGAGCGAAATATCATATCATAGCATGTTTTCTGCGTCTTTCACTTGGTCAACTCACATCACTTCCCCGACGGGGGACCTAGGCGTAACGCTTGTTCACTTTATGATGCCAGCCTTGGCTTTCATGATTATTACGCAAAATGTTGAATGATTTTTGTGTCTGTCTGCATTTATTCGGTAAGAGTGGAGAAAAATAGTCTATTTCAAATGATGGTCCAATGACGCGCACAGTGCAGTGAGTGAAAGAGTGAAAGAGTGAAAGAGTGAGAGACAGAGACGTGGCTTGCACGTAGGCTATATTTTGTGCAATGTGGGGGCACAGTGCAGTGTGTGTGTGTGTGTGTGTGTGTGTGTGTGTGTGTGTGTGTGTGTGTGTGTGTGTGTGTGTGTGTGTGTGTGTGTGTGTGTGTGTGTGTGTGTGTGTGTGCAAGAGATAGACTTTGCAGCATGTTTTTAAATAATTGTAACTGGGTTGGTGTGTTGATTGTTGACGGCAAACTCTTATTATCAAGCATTTACATCATAGATTGAGTTCTCCAACGGCAGTTTGTGCCCCCCCCCCCCCGCGGTTACCCTAATGCCCCCCGATTAGATTTGTTCTGACGCCGACTCTGGGTGCAGACGAGAGATCCAATCTATAAGCCCCCGTTTCGGACTAAGTCCAACGGGGGCTAATAATGTGGGTGAAGGCATATCGGTCGACGTTGCGACATTGAAGAGTGCCGTTCTAGTTTTGAGCTCTTTCAACTGGCGCAAAAAAAAGTTTTCCTTTTTAGTTCATTTGGAACGGAGTTCTCGAGAGTCAGTCCATAAACACTTCCAACTTCTTTTCCGAAACTACTCATGGGATTGTGACCAAACTTGGCACAAATTACATTTCGTATGTTGCAACTCAAGTTTGTTCATGGCATGAAAATAAAAATCTAGGTTTAAGGGGTCTGCCGGGGGTCAAAGTGGATCCATGTTTGACCCCCCAAAATAGGTATTTGCTTTCTTCTTAGAAATGAGACACACAATTCCGATGAAACTTGACCACAATGTTCCGTTCATCACTCATAATGTACTGTTATGTCTTGGGGGTAGAGCAATATCTAGAGCTAGGTAGATCTGTATAGGTAGGTATTCCACTGTCGTGGTAGGGACTCTACATGTAATAAGTTCTTTATGATTAGGCGGTTGTCGGGGTAAGATGTATGATTGTGGATCTACCTGGAGATTCGAGTGTTAAGTAGTAAGGGATTAAAGCTAACGCCCCTGTGAGTCTCACCTAGTGGTCAAATCTTTGTCCATTATGGCACTGCTTACTTACTTACTTACTGCGTCGAGCTAGCTCAAAGTGTCTGCATCACTGTCTGTCGAGCATCACTACTTACTGCATCTGGCACTGCAAACCACATAAACACTAGTTAGGTCCTTAGCGCAACATTAAATAATTCCTCCCCTTTGACATGACTTTGGAAGAAAACAGACAGGAAACCAGGCCAGAAACACCGCCACGATTGGCCGCCACCATTTACACCTCCGTAAGGCCGGCCGACCTCGCATAGCACGTGCGGTGATGGCAGAGTCGGGGACTGGAGCGGGGGTGACGCAGTGGGCGTGGCCCTGGGGACCCGGCGACCAAGGGAGGCTCTGATAGGCTGAGGAGTGCGCCAATGTGACGTCATCGGCCAGGGATATTACCGAGAGCAGGACGCCATTTTCGGGAGTTGAGAGGAGTACAGGCGAGCAGAGTCCCGATGTGAGTACAGGCGGGACACAGTTGGCTGGACAGTGTAGTTGAGTTGAGTTGGCTGGACAGTATAGTTGAGTTGAGTTGGCTGGACAGTACACTCAACCCTCGGCTATCGCGAACTCGGCTATCGCGTTTCTTTGCTATCACGGCTACCTAAAAAACTGCACAACACACGACTATCGCGCCCCAAATACGCGCTATAGCGCACCGGAAATGATGGAAAGGGTGCTACGTCATCACCGAGTGTGGGGAAAGAGAAATCAATGGAAATCAAGAAGAGGAAGAACTTAACTTACGCTCAGAAATTCGAAATTGTGCAGTTGATAGACAATGGTGAAACAAAGCGAAGTGTTGGAAAGAAATTTGGGATAAATGAGTCAACAGTGCGAGGTATTTAGCAAAACCGTGATTATCGTAGAAACGTAGATAAGATTTAACATTCAACAGTGAAGCAAGGTGCTCCTTTATTAATACGGCACTGGCAGGTTACGAGGAGCAGTATCATGCCCACGTCAACTCCCTCCGCCAACGCCAGATCACCGAGATCTTACGGCCAGATTCGGCGTCAGAACAAGTCTAATCGGGGGACATTAGGGTAACCACAGGGGGGGGGGGCACAAATTGCCGTTCGAGACCTCAATCTATGATGTAAATGCTTGATAATAAGAGTTTGCCGTCAACAACCAACACACCAACCCAGTTCCAATTTAAAAACATGCTGCAAAGACTCTCTCTTTCACACAACACACACCCCCCCACCCCCCCCCCCACACACATACACACACACACTGCACAAAATATAGCCGACGTGCAAGTTTGGCGCCAAAGGCTTGGCCTGCGGGTAGGTGTGGGGGCGGGGAGGGGGGCGCAATAACTCATTTGGGTGGGCATGGCCCGCGAATGCCCCCCCCCCCCATGACGCCGACCCTGCTTACGGCGTCGCAACGAGGCACAGCCCTCTCTCTGTCTTTGACGAGCCCTCTGACGTTGAGCGCTTCTCTGGTGCTTCAGCTGACGCAATCCTGGACGAGTTAGAGGCACGTAGGGGTGGTCAATAAGACTCCACCCAAGCCTCGGAACCTACCCAACCACCTAAGCCCCTCATCGTTCCCAAAAAGGTAAATAAAATGGTAAAAAAGTACTTTTTTACCATTTTATTTTTATTTACATATTGTGATTCTTATTTCAATGTTTCTTTATATGTTAATGTTTCTTTATATGGTAGAAACACTTGGTAAAAAAGTGGCAAAAATAGGTTAAATATGTGGTCAACTTGGGGGTCCTGGCACCAATTCGAATTATTACCATACGTTCTTCAGTTCGGCTATTGCGATTTCGGCTAACGCGCACCTATAGCGGCACCAATTAGGCGCGATAGCCGAGGGTCGAGTGTATAATTGAGTTGAGTTGGCTGGACAGTATAGTTGAGTTGAGTTGGCTGCCGGCAGTCCCAGTGTGTGTCGAGTCGAGAGGAGAGCAGAGCCCTGACTTGAGCAGTCCCACAGTGCAGTTCAGTTTGGAAGAGTCTAGACTAGACAGGGGTCGGCAACCTTAGGCACGCGTGCCACCATTGGCACACGGCAGCATAATCGTTGGCACACTGGCGAAAGCAGTGCCCTCTCCGCTGCATGCCAAATCACCTCTTGAACAGCCATTGGCTGTTGCGCATGTTGCACGATAACATTATTCCGGTGTGATGGTGCAGGGTGATGAGGTAGATGGATCAGAGCAGAGTCACCATTCTAATTCCAAATTATTTTACTGGAATAATAATCAAAGATGCACAACATCAACATGAGATGCCGGCCTGGCGCATTCAAACACAATATTCGCGGCAACCGGATGTGCTGTAAGAACAGTGGTGTTGTTCACAGCAGATGGTCTGAGGCTGCATCTCCACTCATTATTATTATTCGGACTGGTTTCTGAGTTTTAATATTAATCTCATCATTATTCTGAATTGTATCATAATCGCAGAAATAAAACGGGAGATGCAGGCTTGGTGCCTTCCGATACGCCATTCGCGGCAACCTGAGGTGCTGTAAGAGCGACTGTGCTGTTAACATCCAGTGGTCAGTGGCTGCATCTCCACTCTTTATCATTCAGGCTGACTTCTGCGTTTTAATATTAATCTCGTCATTATTTTGAGTTTTTTATGAGGTGGTAGTAATGAAAATGGGGGTAGTAGTTTTTCTCGTAACACGCGGCCTGTCTTATTTCGTTTGATTTACGGTACCGCCTCCGGCCTCCCGCTCACATTTCCCACAGGAATTGCAGTGAAGCAGTTCAGGTTCGGTAGATTGATGGCAACCCCGCTAGCTAAGAAAGCTGAAGTAAAGGTTCGGGCATTCCAGCCCTCATGGACAAAAGAGTGGGGTTTTGTTTTTCAGAAGGACCGTGCTGTGTGTACTTTATGTTTTGAAAATGTTGATTGTCGAACGTCGAGTGTTAAGCGCCATTTTGAGACAAAGCACGAGAAAACTTTGAAAGATCAGGCAGACAAGGCAGAATCCATCAAACGTGCCGTGTCCAGGTATGGGAAGCAAGTCAAATCCCTCAAAATATTTGCCATTGCTAAAAACCATGCGACTGAAGCAAGCTATCGCATTGCTCATTGCATTGCGAAATGCGGAAAGCCATTGACTGATGGCGAATATATTAAGGAGGCTTTTCTCTGTAGCTCAGAGGTTCTATTTGAAGGCTTACCAAACAAAGAGACAATCAAATCAAGAATAAAAGATATTCCCATGTCAGCTAGAAGTGTTGAGCGACGCATCAAAGAAATGGCAGAAAATGTCAGCGTGCAGCAAATAGCTGGGTTAAAAGATGCTGTGGTATTTAGCATTGCACTTGACGAGAGCGTGGACGTGAATGACATACCACGTTTGGCAGTCATGGCAAGATACTGTGATTCGACTGTAAGAGAGGAACTCTGCTGCTTAAAGCCAATGTCGGACACAACAAAAGGTGAGGACATAGCCAAGGTGTTTATGGAACATTTTGAGGAGCGAGGGATTGACATCAGCAAGATTTTTGCAGTGACAACAGATGGCGCACCCGCCATGGTCGGGAAACAGAGGGGAGCTGTCAGATTAATTGAGGAAAAAGTTGGTCACCCCATCATGAAACTCCACTGCATAATACACCAAGAAAACCTCTGTGCAAAGATGTCAAATTCAGATCTTAATGAGGTTATGGCTACGGTAGTAAAGGTTATTAACTTCATAGTTAAGTGATCTGCTCTGACACACCGACAGTTCCAGTCCCTGCTCGAGGAAATGGACTGTACATGTAAAGATATCCCTCTCCACTTAGCGGTTAGGTGGCTAGGCTGCGGAAAGGTTTTGGAGCGGTTTATCAGCTGCTTTGATGCCATCAAGGCCTTCCTGGCTGAAAAGGGCCAAAACTATCGAGAACTCGAGGATGAGAAGTGGGTTGTGAAACTTATGTTTCTCACGGATATTACGGGACACCTCGACGAGCTCAATCTCCGACTGCAAGGTACAGGGCAAACTGTTTTGGACATGTTCGACACATGGACGGCTTTTGTCGGCAAGCTAGCAATCTTTTCAAGCGATGTTGCTACCTCAACTTTCCGCTACTTCAGACATGTAAGGAAGATGTCCTCGCAGCACAGCATCAGTACCGCTGAAATATGCAAATACATGAGCGAGCTTGAGTCGGAGTTCACAACACGATTTGGGGACTTTCAGAAGTATGGACCGATGTTCTCTTTCTTGATCAAGCCAGACAGCTTTGATGAACACGAATTGGATTTATCTCTGATAGACTGGTTGGATACACAGAACATGGAAATGCAGCTGATTGAGCTGAAGAGTTCAACACTGTGGGTGACTAAGTTTACAGAGCTACGGAAACAACTAGAAACCACGGCAGTGCAAGATCACGGAACCTGCATCTTCACCTGCTGGACATCCGTGCCGAAGAAGTTCAGCTGTCTCCGGAACGTTGCACTGGCTTTGCTGTCAGTCTTCGGGTCAACGTACCTCTGTGAGCAGATATTCTCACACATGAAGAACGTGCTCAGCCCCTCCCGCAGTCGTTTGACAACCGACCACTCCGAAGCATGTGTGCAACTTAAAGTGACTAACTACAACCCCAAGATAATGGAGCTCAGCAAAGGAAAGCAGGGCCAGGGATCACACTGACTGGTAGGCATCTGTTTATTTGTAGTACACATGGGTTTGCATATGTAGCTGTTTGTCCATTTCTTTTTTTCTAACTCAGATGTGGGTGTTTTCATGAGGATGGCAGCATTCTTGTACAGTACTGGTATTTCTGTTTGATACAGTTTATTCTCACTTTTTGACATTTGTTCCCAATGCAATACTTTGTAAATGAGTTACTGAAAGCAGTGTTTTGAAATGGGGTCCGTGAATATAATTTGTAACCTCATGGGGGACAAATTTTACAATGGTAAAATGATCATCACAATGTCCTGATTATGAGAGATAAATGTTTCTTGAAAATGTTGTTGCTATGCATGTAGCCTATGTGGATGGAATAAAATTCCATGTCTGTAGGAAGTATTTTTTGGATGTGGTGTCATAATTAAACTTAATGTTAAACTTAATGTTGATATGGCACACTAATTAACAAGAACATTTCAAACTGGCACTTCATGCCAAAAATGTTGCCGACCCCTGGTCTAGAGAGAGCGAACTCGGACGTGGCCAGAGTGCGCAGTCGCACTCGCGCCCTCTACCCCTCCTTCGCCATTCGTCTTGGTTCTGAGGTTGTGCTCGTGTGGAGATTGACGACACGTAGCGCTTTTGGTGCGTTGGAGGCCTTGTGGACTTGGAGCGAGGGACCTCGTGGTGTGCGATCGTGCCGGAAGGAGCGGTGTTGGATGGCGGCCACCAGGACGACAAAGACAAGATAAGCCGAGCTCCGCGATTACACTGTACATGACGAGACATTTTATTTTCTTTAATTCATAATCCCCCATTTTGTATTTGAGGTCTGGAGTGCGGGATCCCGATTTAGGATATTAGATTTACCGGCGCGTACTTTTTCCTGTCTTGCTTGTATATAATAAATCCTTGCATTATTTTTGTACATATATCTGAACGCAGTTTTCCTGGGTGGTTGATTTTAGTAGGTAAGGCCGCGGAGCTTTTGCTGTGTTCCCCTCCATCCTGCGCGCTTTGATTGGATTCCGCTATTGAGTTTTCGCCTCGGGAGTGTAAAGCCTCGCAATCGGCCTCCGCAACTGTGGTGTGAATCGCGGTTGTGTGACAGTACCCACCTTTGTTCACAGCATTTTTAAAAGTTTTGGGGTCTAAGAAGGCTAACCCGAAGGGTGGGTGGTTCCCCCCAAAATAGTCATGTTCACTATGTCAATAAATTATATTTCGTTCAAAATCATGGTAGATTAGCAAACCTATACATTTTTGGAAAGGTTATAGCATAAGGAAACTAAAAATCAATGTTTACATTTGGAGAGATACCTGTATGGCGGCCATTTTGGATTTTCAAAATGGCCACTGTAAAATACATATTTTGTTCTATTTCTGCCTCTAATTACCCTAAAAACTTTTTAAAATATACTAAACCTATATTTTCAGGGACAAGGAATCCAATGAAAGTATCAAATTAGTGCTATGGGGAATAGTAAGACACGAATCAAAGGTTTTGAATTGCAAAATACTGTCTTTATTTTCGCGATAAGTTGCATAATCAAATACATGTTATCATTTTGTACAGGCAGTTAATAACATCAAAATGTGTCACAATAATTAATATCACCAAACATACACAGGCAGTCAGCAAAATCATATATACACATGCAGTCAGTATAACTTCACATCTACACAGGCAGTCAATGACAAAATATACACAGGCAGTCAATGGCATCAAACATACACGATTACAGAATATGCCATTTAGAGTTCGTCATCACTGTCCTGTGTGTCGTATCCGACAATATAGTCCGCATCGTTTTCACAGTCCGTTCCACACAAGCAAAGGTCGGTGCAAGTTAAGTCATTTCTTCTGCATGAGCACCGCTGGGTTGAGCAATTGTCTTTACATTGACATCTGACTAACTCAACAATGGCCTGTGGAGCGACACTGGTCAGATCAAGTCTTGCATCCAGCAACTGCACTGCCTTCTCGTACAAGGCCATGTCGAATGTAATCACTGTTGGGAATTCTTCACCAACGACCAACGTCTTCAATTCGGATGCTTGCAGGATCACAGTCAGCATCGTAGACCACTCGTGTGCAACTTCTGGCAGCAGTGGTAGTGCACCAACTTGGGTCAGAGATTGGCCAACTGACACTAGTGATTTGAATCCTGCCCAACCTGGGATTTGGCTCGGTTCTCCATTCTCCTTTGCTCTAGAAAGAGCAGAAGCTATGACCCAACCTAGGGTGGTCAGTTCATATGATGCAGGAACACCTGTGTTGTCGACCTCAAACTCGTTCGCTCTCCTGTCTGGCCCAGGCTTTGGTTTGCTGCATGGCTTGATGGGAACATGATACGGAAGAACCGATAGGTTCTTTGCCTCACGAAGTTCCAGGCTGGGTGCGATGGTTTCTCCAGTAGCATTTGCCTTTTGATACACAGCAGTGATTGTCCCATGTGTGGTTCCTTTCCCATCAGCTGTGTCCTCTGCAAAGTCAGTGTTGTCAATAGCAAAGAACACAAACGACCCTTTCTTGAGGAACGGTGGTACATACAGGCCATTGAACTCTCTTGTATTTTCTACAACAGCATTGGCAATTGATGTTTCCAGGAGCAGGGCACGGCCATAAGGTACACAATAGTTCTGTGCGTGGAGGAGGTGCACCAACTTCTTGTTTCTGGTGTCATGGTGAACACTAAGTGCCAACCCTAGAACCTGTGGATTTTCTCATACACACTGTGTCTGGAATGTGTCCAGTGCTTGCTTGGGTTTGTGTTGCACCTGCCTTCGGGTCTTGAAAGCATACATTATGTTCTGACTTATGGTCAGTGCTGATCGGTCGACTGTCCTGCTCCTCATCTCTGTCTGTAGCTCTTCTTCGGGTCCTATCAAAATCCATCGTATCAGGCTGTACAACTCAGTTGGAACATCTTCTTTTGTGCTTGCTACTGTGACTGTATCGATCTGCTTCTTCTCCTCGGTGAAGTCTGTAATGCGTCTGCGTATTAGCTTAGCTGTTTTGTAGAGCATCTTTGCGTTATCCATTTCACTTGCATGGTCTTGCATCATAGACGTGTGGACCATATCTTCCTCGCAGGCTTCAGGGCAAAAAAGAACAGAAGGCTTCCGTCTGTCTTTCTGTCTCACAGACGTTACACTTGGCAACTCTGAGAGCATCTTGTCCTTCAGCCATTGTCGGGTCAACGTTGGTGTGTGCTTCTCTGCCTCATCACTACCTCCCAGCATCGAGATGTATGTTGTCTCAATGGCATCCATGGGAAGATACGCTTTTTTTTTAGTTTGAATGTCTACAATATTGATCAACTCAATCAAGCATGGCATCTGCATTGGTAGGTCTGCCGTCGTGGGCCTGGCTTGGTTTCTGACATCATCCCTGAGGACACGAAACACATGATTCGTCCAGCACAGCTTGTGGTATCTCACATCGATTGCATGGGCATCACTTGGTGAGATTGCATTGTTTAACCTTGTCATCAGCACCGGGTCTTGGGTAATTTGTATCGCTTGCCTAAGTGCATTCCCAGAGTTTCCGGTTCGGACAGTGAAGAGACGCTGGCCGTCATCCACTTGACAGAAGAAACATTGATCTTTCGACAAAGGTTCTGTTGCAGATCGTGTGAATGTCGTTGATGTGGTTGGTGTGTTTGCTTCCATTTCTGAGTTTGTTCTCTTATGGCCACGTTTTTTGACAGCATACCTTCCTGTGGACATGGAATGTTCAAAGCGTTCCCTGGCGCGCTGCAAGGATATCTGATTAGTGGCGTCAGAATAGCAGCTTCGATGCCACGTTGTTTTCGCTTCGAGCATCGTTTGTTTTGTGCAGTCCTGGAGACGTCTTTGGATAGCAACATATTCTCCATCCTGTAGGCTGGCTCTGTCGGCCACTATGTCCAGTAACTTCTGGTAGGATTCTGTCCTGGGATTTAGAACAACTGTCCCTTTGTTAGTGTTTTTCCCCTGGCAAATGATGCACAGTTTCCAGTCTACAGACTCTTTGGACGTGCCCAAAGACAACTTGCTTCCATCAGGATCTTCACTCATGATGAGTTATGCACTGAAAATACACAAGAAGAACAACCACCATAAACACCTCCACCAAGATAGTTAATATGTAAAATAAATATATTAACGGAATTTGTTTTGTATCAATGGCTGCTCCCTGGGTGCATATTTCCTGAAAAAAGAAAGAACTGTTACAGTCAGAAGTCTGATTATGTCACCAATGGATTTCTTGTACCTGAAAACATAGGCTTAGTATATTTTAAAAAGTTTTTAGGGTAATTAGAGGCAGAAATAGAGCAAAATATGTATTTTTATGGCGGCCATTTTGAAAATCCAAAATGGCGGCCATACAGGTATCACCGCAAATGTAAACATTGATTTTCAGATTTTCGATGTAATAACGTTTCCAAAAATGTATAGGTTTGCTAATCTACCATGATTTTGAACAAAAAAACATAGTGAACCTGACTAAAATAGGCATTTGATCTTTTTCTCAAAAACTGAACAAACAATTTTGATGAACCTTGATCACAACCTTCATCACCGGTGATATACCATGATAATGTTTCAAATACCTACAGTCGGTGTAGTATACTGCTTTATTCTACCAGGTGAGTGCCGAGGGGTATTGACCCTATTTTTTAAAATCTTAAATCTTGTTATTTTCAACATGGGCTTCCAGCTCGTATTTCCAAAAGCCCTTGTATTTACTGCTTAACCAAAGTGATGTGGCCTCAGACATCCATGATATCATGTATGTACAACATTGTGTCCGAGCCTCAGACTGAAAAGATGCTTGATCAAAATTAAAGCAGGTAACACGATTATTTAGGATGAATAGGTTGGGATCAACCTGCATGTTTGCAGATATCGAATTACACAGCAGTCACATGATTACAAAGAAACAAGTTCAATCACCATATGATCTGTTATTCCTCCATTATCAGGGAACTAAAACGATAAAAACCCACAAATAATTCTGCATCATCACCACAAATACACTCAAATTAATAAAAAGAGAGGACATGATACAAATCAAGTAAACAATTTCAGTGGAGAAATACAAAGGTGTGCTCACGTGTGTAAACATTGAACAACCTCCACCTTTGAGAATTTCCCACTCGTTTTTGTTCCCAAATATTTTGAATGTATTTTTCAATCAGAATTACGTCATCACAAAGCGCTAATCTTGGTGATATTTTTTCTCCCCCAGAGTTAACAAACCTTTTCTCAGAGATGAATCAGTCACTGAAGCACGTGTTCTTCCTCCAAGCGATTTTCAATGAGCCACCTCAGGTTCGGCCCTGGGCTTTCAGTGTCTTCTTCTTCATCTACATTGTAACTGTCATTCTCAACCTGGTGTTGATCCTGCTCATTATCCTGAGAAAGCAGTTACACAAACCTGTCTACATCTTCCTTGCTTATTTGTTATTCATGGACATTATATGTTCAACAGCTGTGCTTCCTCGACTCATGTACAGTATCATCGTAAATACACAAACTCGGATAAATCTTTGTTTCATTCAGGCTTTTTACATTTCATTTTATGTTGGAATGGAGCCTTACATACTCGCAATCATGGCTATCGATCGTTACCTGGCCGTCTGCCATCCGCTCCGTTACGGTGTCCTGATCACGAACAGCAAAGCTCACAGAGTGATGTGGGCGACACTGTGCTGGTGTTTCCTCATAATAGGTGTTCATTACTTGTTATTCTTGCGATTGATCTTCTGCAAGGATGTACTTCCAAATGTCACATGTATTTTCATTGCTGTCGCGAAACTATCATGTGATGATATCACTGTTCAAAGTATTTATGGGCTTGTCATATCTTTTATCACAATCACCTTTGTCATCACAGTTGTCATCATCACATATGGTTTAATTCTGTACGAATGTCTATGTTCAACCAAGAACTCCGAGGGAAGAAGTAAGGCTCTACACACATGTGTCACCCATTGCATGGTACTTTCTCTCTTCCTTTTCTCCTTTCTTTTTGCGATCATCTCTCTGCGTCTGTCAGCGAGCAAATCTTCCTCTCACATTTTTAAACACCTGAGTGATTCATTGTTCTATTTGCTGCAGCCTCTTGCAAATCCGATCGTTTATGGATTCCGTATGGCTGAGATCCGCCGCAGCTTTCAGATTCTCCCTCAGATGATAATGCAGAAATTAATGAAACGGTATCCTGTGAAAGATACATGACCATTACACCACTGGTATTCATAAAAGTTCTCTTCACAACAGTTCACAACCACCCTTTTTGTTTACTCCGTCAGTCAAGGCTCGTGGAAGAGCGAACACACAGAACATATAATAAAGTGAGTGGGGGACAACAGGGGGAGAGAGAGGGAAGTAGAACAACAGTCGTGAACAGCGACATCGGAAGATCTGTGGAAGGCAGAGGAATGGGGCAGAGTACACATCATAAACAAGATGGACACTACAAGGACTTGCATGAAAGAAAACGGAATTTGAAGGCGTTTGATTTGGGGTGGATTAACGGGGTTAGAAAAGATCTATGTTTTGGATGGGGGAAGATAACAGATGGTGGTGAACAGCTGTTTTGAAGATCTGGAGGGAGAAATGCGATTGAAGAGAGGGTGGGAGTTCGTTCCAGAGCCGGAAAAAAGAGGAATGAAAGAGAGAGGTGAGCAGAGAGTCTTGATTTTGGCAGTTTCACGAGAAGGGGGATGCTGACAGATCTTGTGCGTCCTGCAGGAATATTTAGGGGACAGAGCTGGGGGTGCTGAGCTGGAGAGGAGTCGGTAGAAGATAGAAAGACCACCAACCTGCCTGCAGTGAGAGTGAAAGACCATCAGCATCAGCTTCATCACAGGAGATACCAATGATTCTGAACGCTTTGGTTTCCACAGCGTGAAGCCAACCTCGTTGTGTGGCAGGAGCACCAGCCCAGAGGGGAGAGTAGTACTCCATCAAGCTGTGGATGAAAGCTTTGTATGTGGTTGAAGCTCAGTAGTACCAATAAAATAACTTCACACGATGGTAGATGCCCAGTCGGTGACTGGCTTTGGAGTCCAGCTTGGAAATGTGTTTTCCCCAAGAAAGATCATGGCTGATCGTGAGACGCAACAGGTTGAGTGACAGAACTTCTTCGAGATGATTGTTGAGAAAGTTGATGGGAAGGTTTTCCAGATGGTCTTTTTGGAGAGACAAAGTGAGAGTGTGAGATTTGTCAGGATTGAAAAACATGTTCCACCCATTTGGCCAGTTTGTGATTTTATCCAGGTCTGCAGAGAGTGAAGAGGCTGCTGCTTGCCGATCTGAGGGTTGCAATATAGAGCGACAGTGTGTGGAGCTATCAGAAAAAAGACAAAGAGAATTTTCCAGAGAGTTGGAAAGATCATTCATGAAGACCAGGAAAAGAACAGGGCCCAGAACACTGCCTTGAAGTACTTCAGCCTGGACAGGAAGGGGAGATGAGAGAATTCCATTCAGGGCCACATGTTGACTGCGACCGGAGATGAAGTCCACAAGCCCTGTGTGGAGGTTACCATGGATAACATAAGAGGAGAGTTAAATGAGCAGGGCGGGGTGCCAGACCATATCGAAGGCACAAGATATGTCAAGAGAGACTGCTCTGATTTCCTATCTGGCGTGGAGGACCTCCATCCATTGTTAAGACAGCAGAAGCAGCAAGTCCAGGGTGGAGGGGCCTGGTCTGAATCCAAATTGATGATCAGCGATCAAGCCATTGGAGAAATTGTCAAATTGTGTCAGTCCCAATGAGTCACAGATGTCCTTTGCCGAGGTGCCATGGCTGGTGCGAGAGCAAACCACACCCAGCCAGATGGCATGATAATCATTTAAATTGCCACATATGCGGAAGAGAAAGGTGGGATGAGTGGATATAAGTTCGTCCATGTTGTCAGAAAGCGAGATGTAAATGTAGCCATCCCTGTTTGGTGAATGGTACAACACATATAAGCAAAAGGTGGGAGCGGAGGGGAGACGTCGCCCGAGGTACTCATGGGGTTTGGGAGGTATAAGAGCAGTACACGGAGAGTGAGAAATGTAGTTTTTATGTGCAGAGTAACTCTGCCACCAGGATGAGGCTCGGGTCTATCATACCAAACGACGGAATAACCAGGGAGAGAGTCAGGGACATCTTGAAGGAGGAAAGTTTCTGTTAAGCAGAACAATTCTGTTTTGTGTGAGGAAACCTGCATAGAGAGATCAGTCAGGTTTGAGCAGCGGCCCCAGATGTTTGGTGTCTATGAAGGTTAAGGAAGAGATTAAGGTAGGTTAAGGAAGAAGGATGAGGAGCATCAGGTACAAGAAGGGGGAGGGGTGGGAGAGAGTAAGATGGGGGAGTAAAGGAGTAGGTAGGGAGAGCAGTTGACAGTGTTTTGGAGATTGCAGAAGAGCAAGCAGAGAGGGCAAGATGAGGAGAAGGAGGACAAAAGGCTCGGTGGTGATGGGATAAGGCACAGCGAGGAGTAATATGAGGGGAGCAGAGGGAAGTAGATGATTGGGGGGTGAATGAATGAGTTGGAAGAGAGAGGAAGTGGAGTTTTGAGGGGAGGTATAAGGGGGGAGTTTTGAAGGGGAGGGTTGATGGGGGTAGTTTTGAAAGGGAGGAATGAGGGGGAGTGGTGAAGGGGTTAGTTTTGAAGGGGAGGAATGAGGTGGGGGTTTTGAAGGGGAGTGGTGATGGGAGTAGTTTTGAAGGGGAGGGGTGAGGAGGAGTTTTGAAAGAGAGGAGTGATGAGGGTCGTTTTTAAGGGAGGGGTGAGGAGTAGTTTTGAAAGTTTTGAACGTTTTGAACAATTAATGAAATGCAAACATCCAAAATGAAATGGGTTTGTTGAGATTTTCAAGTCAGAGATACGTTTGAAAACATTTTCGGGTTGAATGAAGGCGAGTTTAGAGATTGGAGAAAGGAAGAACTGTAAAAGATTGAATTTTTTGAATCAGACTGAAAGAGCAATTTGAAGACAGACTTTTCAAAAGGAGAAAGAGAAGCGAGTTGAAATAGAAGAGTGTGCAACATGGGAGAAGGAAGTTTCAACATTTTAAAACAAAACTGTGAGCACTGTCTGGGAATTCAGTGAAATGAGGGCAGGGAGGCTTAGGGGGGGGGGGGGGGGGTGATTAAAAGCAGAACATGTTCAGATGGAATGGAGGTTGAGGTGTATATAAGCACTTTGTTAGTACGGGAGGAGGGACCTCCTTTTTAGTTTCTTTATTGCTATTTTTAAAATGTTTGTTCGCAGCAGATTTGAGTAAAAAAAGAGAAAGGTTGAAAGATTGTGAAGGAGTTTGGTGAATTACAGAATGGGGATAGAAAGGTAAAATCGACGAGGAAAGAGAATGGGAGGGGCGAGACAGGATTTGCTCGCAGGTAGGGGTTAAGGGCGTTGGTGTGAGGGGAGGAGAAGGTTGGTGTGAGGTGAGGTGGGGGCAGGAGGGGGAGGGAGGGGAGGAGGAGGGGGAGGGAGGGGAGGAGGAGGGGGAGGGAGGGGAGGAGGAGGGGGAGGGAGGGGAGGAGGAGGGGGAGGGAAGGAGGAGGGGGAGGGAAGGAGGAGGGGGAGGGAGGGGAGGAGGAGGGGGAGGGAGGGGGGGAGGAGGAGGGGGAGGGAGGGGGGGAGGAGGAGGGGGAGGGAGGGGGAGGGAGGGGAGGAGGAGGGGGAGGGAAGGAGGAGGGGGAGGGAGGGGAGGAGGAGGGGGAGGGAGGGGAGGAGGAGGGGGAGGGAGGGGAGGAGGAGGGGGAGGGAAGGAGGAGGGGGAGGGAGGGGAGGAGGAGGGGGAGGGAAGGAGGAGGGGGAGGGAGGGGAGGAGGAGGGGGAGGGAGGGGAGGGGGAGGGAGGGGAGGGGGAGGGAGGGGAGGGGGAGGAGAAGGGTTGGTGTGAGATGAGGGGGAGGAGAGGGTTGGTGTGAGGTGAGGAAAATAAAAGGTTGTGAAAATAAAAGGTAGGAAAGAGAAAGGACGTTCATAGACACAACGACGAATGAAGGAACTGAGTAGGCCTCAAAAGACACGGTAAGCAAAATCCACCTACTCGAAGTAGAACAAAATCGAACTCGAAGCACACCGACAGTAAACACAAAGACAGCAAAATAAACTGGAAATTCGACAAAAACGATCAGGAAAAACTTATCTTTGAGGACACTGGAGGAGCCAGAAGTCCAGGTGCAGTGAGTGTATGGTGGGAGCCAGTACAGTGTATGTTCGATCTGTACCGGTTTACTGTACCCTGGTACAGTAGACCAAGTGCTTTCCCGCAATTACCATTTTATTAATTTGCAAATGAAGAGGTGGTGGAAGGGATTTGATGATCAGCGATCTTTGCGTTTAAGACTCGGTGGTGATGAAATGAAGAGCATCAATTGTTCTACCTAACTTCTGATACATAACACCACGAGCCTCCACCAGCAAGACTAGTTCTTCATTCTAGACTAGAAATTTAAACCTGGGTTTGATGTGTGCTCAGCCTGGGTTTCAGATGGGCACACTCACAGGCCCCAAGAGGCATAAATGGCAAAGAGAGTTTTGATGGACAAAAATGTTGTGAGTTATTATCTATCTATAATTCCAGTAATCTCTGTGTGTATGTGTGTGTGTCTGTGTGTCTATCTATAATTCCAGTAATCTCTGTGTGTCTGTGTGTTTGTCTGTGACCGCTGTTTCTCGACAACCACGGGTCCGATATACTTGAAACTTGCCAGGTATATTGCTGGGGACCCGAGGATGTGCCTTTTCAAGGTTTGAAATTAATCGGACAAGTGGTTCCCAAGGTATGGTCACCGTACTCGCAAGCCGTTCGCTTTGGCTTTGCGAATGAACCAAACCATTTCATGTAAATAGAGGGGGGGGGGGGGGGTTCTACCGTACTCGCAAGCCGTTCGCTTTGGCTTTGCGAATGGACCAAACCATTTCATGTAAATAGAGGGGGGGGGGGGGTTCTGTGGTCGTTACTGCCACGTGGTTTCAAAGTTTTTTTTGGTTGTTGTTGTTTGCACGCATGTTTTTTTGCACCCACGTACGGGCACGCCCTAGTTTTCTTAAATTAGGGTCATGTTCGTATTTCCCAATTAAGTGATGTAATGCCTCAACGTTTTTGATAATTCACAACTGCTCAGTTGTTTAAAAAAATTGCTTCTTCCATTTTGAACAGCAATTCAACAGAGATCATCTTCTCAAGGCTCAGGTCAACAGTCAGTTTGACAAGCCAAACATCCGGCCTATAATAATTTCGCATCTGCTGATTACACGGACGAATGTAGTGAAGGAATTCACGCAATTGTTATTTACACAAGATCTTGAAATTTATTTGAGTAAATACACCAATTGCCTCATTGTCGATTGCTTCGCTCGGTCAGATTTCCAGGGATCTTTCGGAATCAAACGAACACAACTGAGGGTAAAACAAGACTTTATCCACTCCACACTAATCCTCCAACATGTCTAATTCCAGAATAATCTCATTTGATGAATGAAGTTTTCTTGCTGACAGTGAATCACTATTTATTAATTTATTTTTCATTTTGCCTCTGAATTCAGCTGGAAGTTATTTAACCTGATGCTCTCAGATCTCAGTTTGTGTGTCAGAAAGCAATCAAAGGGGAACCCAAACATATATGGAATTGTACTTTCAAAAACAAAAACAACAAAAACTTCTCCTCATGTTCTGATATGAAAGAAAAAAAGGTTTTCAGTGACTTCCTTTTCGTGAAAAAAACTCAATAAATGGACACATCCCTTCCTTGTTCTCTCTTCTGCCACTCCACCCTCCCTCCATCACTCCCCGGACCCCTGCACCTTGAAACCCCTTTTAGAGAGAACATCCAATGTCCGTGGAGATTCCCAGCAGCTTGTGCTTTTTTGCCATTTTTAACCAGAAGTTACCAGAAAATTATCGCACCATTTCTGGCAGTCTCTACTTATAAACTAAATAAAGGATTGATTCGTCCTTGTGTGGAGTACTGCTCTCACATCTGGGGAGGTCCAAGCTCCACATAATGACGGGACAGAATTAAATCCAAAGTAATCCGACTTATCAACTCTCTATCAACCAACCTGACATACGAACTCGACCCACTCGATTTACATCACAAAGTTGGCTCTCTTTCTCTTTTCTAAAGATTTTACTTCTGTTTCTGCTCCCATGAACTTGCTCCTCGTGTATCTCCACCATTAGTGCGACCACGGAATACTCCGTGTTATGCTCCCACCATACAAGCCACGACATGTCATGATTACTGTGTGGACATTGGCAACTCAAGTGTGGGCCGTGATGATGTTTGTTTCTTCCCCACCACTTCCAAACGATGGACCCTTTACCTTCCCATGTATTTACAAACACTTACCACCTTCCCCTTTTCAAAAAGCAGATTTTTTAACTTCCTCAACAACTCTTCGACTATTCTCTCTTTCTTCACTTTTCTATCAATGCAGCTGTTTTATTTAAGGCCTGGCCTCGATGAGGACAAAAGTCCATGACTGGAGCCTTCAAAATAAATACATCATACAGGTCAAAGGCACACCCCAATGATAACCTGTTCCCCTTTCACACCAAACAACTTTTTGAATGTGCAACTCATCTCCACAAAAGTTACACAATCATACCATACAACAAGGACATTTTGTTTAAATGTTAGGCAAAAGAACATTCATTTCCTGCTGTGCCCATGTACCACCAAATTTTCCTGCAAAACATGTTACAGAAAAAGGCTTCGTTTCAAATAACTTCATAACAGCAGGAGGCCAATCGGTCCATCATCAGACACCATTCGAGGTGTTGGTGCGAGATGATAACAGAATATTGGATGAGGTCTTGTCGGGTCATGGTGGAGGGACATTGCATGAGTTGTGGTGCAAGTGGATGTTAATGATGTGGGGACAGTTTATTTTGGGACCTTGAATGTTCCGGACAAGTTGCGTGATAGATTGAGGGAAAGGGGTTGCGATGTGATTTTGTCCCACCACTCCAAGATTCTCCTAATAATGGGTGGAGGTGTTCATCAGAAGACAAATGGATGTTCATCTGTGGTTTGAGATGGAGGTCAGGGAGGAGTGCAGGAAACATTATTTGGGTTGAGGAAACTGTGGAATTCCTTCCAATGTAATTGTGAATCTTTCCTAACCAATGTGCCCATACTCAACGGAAAGGGGATGGCAAAGTTTGCGGTGGGTATTGAGAAGGAAATCAAGTCTTTTTTGGGATAGAGTGGAATGGAGTGGAGAGGATGTTGAAGAGGGAATTTTGGCAGAATATATTATTGGAACGTCAAATCGGACATAAATAATTTAAGGGAGTGAAAGGTTAAAAAATATTTTAAACTCATGCGCGGAGTTTGAATAATAATATGAAAGAGCTTGAAGGTAAAGTTGATAACGATATGAGGCATGAACAGGAGAGAGGGTTTCTTGAAGGATTCAGAAAGGCCTGTCAAAAGGGAAGAGGGTTGATTGTGGGGGATTTTTTTTCCAGGGATGGATTGGATCCAGGAATGGGGAAAGAGCAGAGACAGGAGGGATATTCTCGCTCTTATCCAGGTTTGCTTTTTAAGTCAGTTTGTGGAAACGCAGAGAATGGTGAATGCAGCGTGAGATCTTTTTGAAGCAATGATCCCAACATGGTGTATGAGGTGGAGGTGGGGGAGCGTTTGGGGCAAATTCCCATAACACAGAGCGTGCACGTCTATTGTTTCGTTTTGGAGTTGGGTAAAGTAAAGCTGTTAGATATTTTGAGAAGGCAAACTTTGATTGTACAAGGATTGTATTCTATATTGGGAAAAGTAAAACAGTGTGCAGTCTGGCTCAGAGAAATGGGCAACGTTCAAGGAGCAAATGTGTGGATTGCATCGGTGGAATATTGGAGTGAGGTGCAAAGGTCGGGGCAGAAAGAGAGCAGGGTGGACGCAAAGGTCGGGGCAGAAAGAGAGCAGGGTGGACGCAAAGATCGGGGCAGAAAGAGAGCAGGGTGGACGCAAAGGTCGGGGCAGAAAGAGAGCAGGGTGGACGCAAAGGTCGGGGCAGAAAGAGAGCAGGGTGGACAGCACTTTTATTAAGGATAGGTCGAAGGCATTCATTTCCGTAATTTAAAATAACAGCCCTTGAATCCAACACACATGGGCATAAGAGCAAACAACGGCTTGGTAAGAAAATATCTGGGCAAACCAAAAGATAATATGAAAAGGATATGACCAAATATATTATCACAAAAGCAAGCCATGCTCGAAATGCAAAGGGGACAAAGAACAGATGAACATAAGTGTGAGCGCATTAAGGACGAGAAGAGAAAATTGGTGGAAGGTGAAGGTGAGATGGCAGATAATGAAACATAGTTTTTTGCTTCTACATTTGCGCAAAAGCACTTGTGGGAATCCATGTTTTCCCCTGCCATGCGTGCAGCGCAGGACACCAGCTGACCTCTGGCAGGTCGTGGTCTGGATGATCAACTGTTTAAAACCTTAAACTCTCATCTTTGCTGCGGAATGCCTTGCTTTGCTGGATGTTATTTCTTGATGTTATGTCTGTGTTGATGCTTGCCACATGTACATGTTTTTCTATTTCCTAAGAAATATTTTCCTATTTCCCTTAAAAACAACAAAAGAGCCACTAAAAATGTGATGGTGCATAGTATGGTTATACTAATAAAACTATGTGCTGTAATTGCACTGTAACCTGGGAAAGCCATATTTCCAAGCTGGTCTCCAAAGCCAGTCGTTGATTCAGCATCCTCAGTCATGCGAAGTCTTTCCTTGGCACAACTGAGCAACTCACCACTTTCAGATATTTCATCTGCAGCTTGATGGAGTATTGCTCTTCCCTCTGGGCTGGTGCTCCTGCCTCACACCGAGCTCGGCTTTACGCTGCAGAAACAAAGGCCGTTAGAATAATTGGTATCTCCTGCGATGAAGCAGATTCTGAGGGCCTTTCACTCTCCCACCACAGGCAGGTTGGCGGTCTTTCTACCTTCTACAGACTCCTCTCTGGCCTTGAAACCCCCTGCTCTGTCTGTGCTCTGTCCCCCAATTATTCATGCAGGATGCACAATATCTGCAAGAAACCATATTCTGGAGAAATTGCCGAAATCAAGACTCACTGCTCACCTTCACTATTTTTTCCTCTTTTTTCCGGCTCTGCAACAAACTCCCCCACTCTCTTCAATCCCACTCCTCCCTCCAGGTCTTTAAAACAGCTGTTCACCACCATCTCTTATCTTCCCCCCATCCAAAACCTTGATCTTTTCTACCCCCGTTCATTCATCCCAAATCCACATCCTCCATATTCCCTGTTTTCTTTCCTGAAAGCCCCTGTGGTGTCCACCTGGTTTATCCTGTGTATCCCACCCCAGCCCTCTCTCTTCCACAGATCTCCTGATGTCCCTGTTCCCTGCTGTTGTTGTACTTCCATCTCTCTCCCCCTCTTGTACCCCGCTCACTTTATTATATGTTATGCCCCCATTCCACTTATGCCGATTGGCCCCGATTAGCCCCGATCTCCAGGTCGGGAGCGATCGGGACACTTTGGGAAAAAACTGGTCATCTACGCTGTATCTACGTCCTAAGTACGCTCCGATTACGATCACTACGCTGTAACCACGCTCATCGTGGGTAGATCGGGTCCCTGAAGACCCGATCGAAGCCGTTTAGAGCCGCTGTGTTCCCGCTCGCATACGCTGTAACCACGCTGCATTCGCGATTGCCGCCGCTCTGACACAATGCATTCCCGATCGCCGCCGATCTAAAACTGATCCAACGCCGATGCTGCCGATCTATTACCGTTTCAACTACGTCATTCCCGACCAAACCGATCTAACTACGCTCTATTCCCGTCTTTAAGCCGACTAAAAAGCAGATTTCAGGTCCCGATCCATATAAATAGGGCCCGATTTGCTTGCCGATCATCAGTATCGTCGAAGACAGCCATGGATCAACATCAGAGAAATGGCCGTCTGCAGCTCGCTCTACTTCTCCAACAATATGCAATTAATGAAAGAAGAGCTGCTCAAGTGAGAAGAAGAATGAGAAGAAGAAGAAGAGAAACCAAAGCTTTCAGAATCATTGGAATCTCCTGTGATGAAGCTATCTCCGAGGGCCTTTCACTCACTCACCGCAGGCAGGTAGGTGGTCTTTCTGTCTTCTACCGACTCCTCTCCGGCCTTGCTCCCCCAGCTCTCTCTGTGCTTTGTCCCCCAAATATTCCTTCAGGTCGCACAAGATCTGCCAGCAACCCTCTGATGGTTAAACTGCCGAAATCTCGGCTCGCTGCTCACCTTCACTCTTTCATTCCTCTTTTCTCCCGCCTCTGGAACAAACCCCCACACTCCCTTCAATCCCACTCCTCCCTCCAGGTCTTTAAAACAGCTGTTCACCACAATCTCTTATCTTTCCCCATCCAAAACCTTGATCTTTTCTACCCCCACGAATTCACCCCAGATCCACCTTGTTTGAAATTCCAACTTCTTTCCTGGAAGTCCTGGCAGTGTCCATATGTTTTATACCTCTCCCACCCCCCCCCCCTTTCCATGCCTCCTCCCCCAAAGCCCTCTCCCTCCCACAGATCTCTCGATGTCCCTGCTCTCAGATGTTGTGTTTGTGTTCCTCCCCCTCTCGCCCCATCTTGTCTACCGCTCCCCATGTTATATGTTTTATGTGTCGGTTTGTCTTTCTGTGTGATTAATGTTAGCTCTTTCACGAGCCTCGATCTTGTATACAAAAAAAAAGAAAAAAAGAAAAAGAAAAAAAAAAGCCCCTCAGTTCTGTGTCCGGCCATGGTTGACAGAAGAAAGAAGATTGCAGTTTGGGCACTACGACCGCTTGATGAATGAACTGAGGCTGGAGGCCATCAACTCTTTCCAGAACTTTGTGAGGATGCCACCTGCTCTCTTTGATGAAATCCTCCACAGAATCACCCCGAGGATTGAGAAAGAAGATACCAGGCTGAGAAAGGCCCTACAACCTGGAATGAAGCTCGCCATCACCCGGAGGCATCTGGCTACAGGAGACCTCTACCCAACTCTCTCTTACGACTTCAGGGTCAGCAGAAACACCATCGTCAAGTTCATTCCGGAGGTGTGTCAAGCCATCGTTGCAGAGTTCAAAGAAGAAATGGTGAAGTGCCCTACCACCCCAGAAGAATGGACAGAGGTCGCTGATGATTTCGAAAGTAAATGGAACATCCCTCATGTGCTCGGAGCTCTTGATGGCAAACACGTCGCCCTCAGATGCGCACCCAACTCAGGCAGCCTCTACCACAACTACAAGGCCTTCTTCTCGATCGTGTTGATGGCACTGGTGTACGCCGACTATAAGTTCTTGTGGGTGGATGTTGGTGGAATGGGACACATGTCAGATGCTCAGATTTTCAATGCTTCGGAGCTCAAAGAGTGCATAGAGAATGAAACCATTGGATTCCCCGACCCCCTGGCCATGCGGAACGATGATGAAGAGATGCCATTCTTCATCCTTGGAGATGATGCCTTTGCTCTCCGCACCTACTTGATGAAACCCTATGCCAGACGTGGACTCTCTCCTGAACAACTCGTCTACAACTACCGCATCTCAAGGGGTCGACGAGTGGTGGAGAACGCCTTTGGCATCTTGGCAAACCGTTGGCAATGCTTGCTCAAGACACTACAACAGTATCCTGAGGTGGTGCGTGACCTGGTCGAAACTGCTATCTGTCTGCACAACATGCTCCGTATCCGGTTTCCAGGTATTCAGCATGCCGAGGTGGACCAGGAGGATAATCGACACAACATCATCCCTGGTGAATGGAGAGATCAAGCCAACATGTTAGAGGTGGAGGAGGCAGTTGGAGGTAACAGGGACAGTGTAGAGGCCAAGCGTCAGAGGGAGGTACTGAGACTCTATTTTAACAGCCCTGCTGGTGCAGTTCCATGGCAGGAGAGGATGGTGAGACATCATTAGAGACACTATGGGAAGGAGTTGAAAGACATTTTGGAGGACATTGTTGTGTTGTTATGTATTGCATTGATAATGATTTCTATTGATATTCATGTGACAATAAACATTATGAAACTTGATATTCAATATTTGCCTTGTGTTGGTTGGAAAGGGAGAAGTTATTATTGCTGGGTTGAGGGGATGAAAATGCATTGCAAAATGAAAGGTCTTCAAAATAAAAGCTAAAAATTTGACAAGTTTTTGCTGAGTAGAGGGGATCAAAGTTTGCATTCACTTAATTAAAAGGTCATAAAATTAAAAGCGGTAAAATTGATCATTAATAATATTTGTTTAACTTGTACCGCTTTTAATTTTAGACCATGGGGTTATTGGGCAATGCAATTTGGCTCATGCAGTTATCAATTCCACTTAACAACGTCGACAAAAATTGTCGTGTCGAAATACTTGATCGGGTGAGGCTGATGCAATCCGGACCGATTTATATACAGCGGCTTTGATCGGCATTGCAGCGGGACGGATAGGAAACGATCGTCGTCGAAACGGCACAAGATAATCCTCCCGCTGCAACGACGCTCTAATCACGATCAAGCCGTTCTAACTACGATCAAGCCGTTCTAACTACGATCAAGCCGATGGACTACGTTGCATTCACGCTGTAATCACGATCAAGCCGTTCTAACTACGATCAAGCCGTCCTAACTACGATCATTCCGATGGACTACGTTGCATTCACGCTGTAGTCACGATCAGTCCCGCTATTTCAGATCGGGATGGAAATTTTAAACATGTTTAAAAAATCGCCCCGATCTATTTTTTTGTCCCGATCGACAAAGATCGAAGACGTTCCGTTTACGATCATGCCGATTGATCCCGTTCCAAATAGGATCGTTCCCGTTGTGCAGATCAGGGTCGATCGGCATAAGTGGATGGGGGTATTATATGTGTTGGCGCTCATAGGAGCCCGCACTATATACAAAAAATAATAATATAAAAACCTTCAAAGTGACTTTTAAGCAAACACTTTGCATGATTGACTGAATCATTGAATAAATCTAAAGGGACAACATAATGGAAGGGGTTATCATGGAGCATGTGAAAAAGAAGGTTCTGGGTGACCTGTGTAAGCAGACAGCACAGTGCCAGGCAACCATAGGTAAAACTAATCGGATTTTATGTTGTAGTAGCCGATGCTCACCCTCTGGGTGGGAAGTGTTTGCACATCACTAACTGAAAAAGTATCGTCTGCATATCGCAAGAAGACTCTTTTGATGTTGGTGTGGTGCATGTTCAAATGGGTCAAAAGGTACACAGGTCTAACGGGTCTCGGGCGTCTAAAGGGTGTGAAGGATCTAAGAGGTTGAAGGGGTCGACTTGATTTCACCGTTGAAGCGGTCGTAAAATGAGGTAAAGTTGAACTGATTCGATTTTGGCGTCACACGGCGAAAGGCCAGAGGTCATGTGAGGTAAAAATCCTGTTGCCATGTTACATTGTGAACCAGTGATGGGATTATGATCAAATTTGGTACACTTATGTAGAATGATGTAAAGAAGAACTGATTAGATTGTGGGGTGAAGAGGTCAAAGGTCAACTTACATAATAGGTGTATAACTTGAGAATGGCTGAAGGGATCTAATTCAAACTTGGTACAGATATGTATAATGATGTTGTGGCGGACACGATGGCTCGCTGGTGCAGAGACATAATTCCACGCACCAGCGGGTGGCGGCCACGCCCCAGGTACGGAGATATATATATATATATATACACGGGCTCGCTGCCGCGCGCACTTTAGTGCAGATGAGTGAGCAAGTAATAAAGAGCTCGATAATAACCAAAGCGTTGTGGCCTACCTTTGTTCAACGTGTGTGCTCCCGCACCACACTGGTGACCTCCGACTGGTTCAACCATAGTTGAACCCCCGAACGCGCAATGGCCATCAACGCGGTCGCGATCAAGCTACCGGAGTTCTGGGAAGCGCAGACCGACACCTGGTTTCTTCAGGCAGAGGCCCAATTCCAGCTCCGGGGCATCACGGCGGACGACACGAGGTACTTCTACGTGGTCGCTGCCCTTGGCTCCGGCACGGCCGCGCGCGTCGTGTCCTTCCGCCGGCACCGCCGGACGAGGGCAAGTACGCGGCGCTCAAGCAGCTGCTCCTCGATATGTTTGGCCTCCCAGAGGCCGACCGCGCTGACCGTCTTTTGGACCTTCCCGCCCTCGGCGACACACGCCCGTCCGCCCGCTTGGATTACATGCTATCCCTGCTCGGCGACGGCCGCGCGGATTTCCTGTTCTGTGCTCTCTTCCTCCGCGCGCTGCCTGTACAGGTATGGCTCGCGTTGGCCGGGTCGACCATTACGGAACTGGCCCTGGCCAGGGAGACGGACAAGTACTTCGCAGCCCACGACGCGCGGCCGGCATATAGCACGGCCGTCGTGGGTCCCGGCGCCGCGCACGGCGCGTGTGGTTCGGATCCTTCCAATCACGGCGTAGGTTTGGCGGATCGCCACGTGGCATGGCGTTCGGTTCCTTCCGAGCGCAGCGTAGGTATGGCGGATCCGTGCGTGGCCGCCGCCACGCCCCGCCCACCACCGTCGTCGCAACCGGCGCGGCAACCACCACTGGGCCAGACCTGGTGCCGTTTCCATGCCAGGTTCAGCCACAAGGCCAGGTCCTGTCGCCCGCCTTGTACTTTTGGCAGGTCGGGAAATGACCAGGCCAGCGCTCACTTCCTGCCATGAGCGTCGGCCATAGTGGCAGCCTGTTGTTCATAACGGACACCTCCTCGGGTCGTCGCTTCCTGTGCGACACGGGAGCGCAGGTGAGCGTACTCCCTGCTTCCGCGTCCGACCGACAAGCTGCGGGCCGGGGCCCCGCTTTGCTTGCCGCCAACGGCACGCCCATCCGCACGTTCGGGATGCGTTGCCTCTCGCTGCAGTTCGGGGGGCAGCGCTTTCAGTGGTCGTTCGTTACCGCTAGTGTCCCCATGGGACTACGAGCGGACTTCCTCTGTGCGCATGGGTTGCTGGTGGACGTGAGGCACAGACGCCTTGTCCAGGCCGAAACCTTCAGCTCACTCGCTTGTTCGCTGAGTGGCTCGTTGAGCAGCTCGCTGAGCGGCTCACCGAGCGGCTCGCCAAGCGGCTTGCTGAGCGGTTCGGTTCCGGCAAGGTTGGTCTGCACGCTTCCGGCAGCGGACGAGTTCACCCGCCTCCTCGCCAGTTTCCCGGCCCTCACGCGGCCCACTTTCTCGGCGGTGGCCATCAAGCACGGGGTGGAGCATCACATCCCCACCGTCGGGCCACCGGGCTACGCCCGGGCGCGCCGCCTCGGGCCGGTGAAGCTCGCCGTGGCGCAGGGGGAGTTTGCCATGCTGGGGCGACTGGGCATCGTCCGGCGCTCCAACAGCGCATGGGCATCGCGGTTGCACATCATGCCCAAGCCCGGCGGCGGGTGGCGGCCGTGCGGCGACTACCGCCGCCTCAACGATGCTACCACCCCCGACCGCTACCCGGTCCCTCACATCCAAGACTTTTCTGCCCGGTTGGTGAACATGTCCCTCTTCTCCAAGGTGGACCTCATCCACGGATACCACCAGGTCCCCGTCAGGCCGGAGGACATACCGAAGACGGCCGTCTTTACACCATTCGGCCTCTTCGAGTTTCTGCGGATGCCCTTCGGGTTGAAGAATGCGGCCCAGGCGTTCCAGCGGCTGATGGACAGCGTCTTGCGCGACTTGGATTTCGTTTATGTCTACCTGGACGACATCCTCGTCGCAAGCGCGTACCGTGAGGAGCACCTCCGCCATCTCCGCACGCTCTTCGAACGCCTGGACCGGCATGGCCTGATCGTCAACCCCGCCAAGTGCCGGTTCGGCATCACCGAGATCGACTTTTTGGGGCACCGCGTCACCAGGCACGGGGCCATCCCCTTGCCGGCCAAGGTGGAGGCGGTCAGGGGTTTTCCGCGCTCCCGCACCATCAAGGGGCTCCAGGAGTTCCTGGGCATGGTGAACTTTTATCACCGTTTCCTGCCCCGCATCGCCCAGCTCCTGCGCCCCCTGCACGAGGCCCTCCGGGGGAAGCCGGGCAAAGGCGACGTTGCCTGGACCGAGCTGATGGACGCGGCATTCGCGGGCGCGAAGCTCGCCTTGGCTAACGCCACCATGCTCGCGCACACGGCGCCCGATCGCCCTCACCACCGATGCGTCGGACTACGCGGTGGGCGCGGTGCACAAGCAATGGGTGAAGGGGGCTTGGCAGCCGCTGGCATTCTTTAACCGGCAGCTCCACCCACACGAACGGCGGTACAGTACCTTCGACCATGAGCTGCTCGGGCTCCACCTGGCAGTCCGGCACTTCCGCCATCTGCTCGAGGGCCGCCCGTTCGCGGCCTTCGTCGACCATAAGCCCCTGGTTTTCGCGATGGCCAAGGTCGCCAAGCCATGGTCGGCCCGGCAGCAGCATCACCTCCCGGCCGTGTCCGAGTACACAACGGACATCCGGCACGTCGCGGGGAAGGACAACCCACTGGCGGATTGCCTTTCCCGGGCCCTCGCCCACGCGGTCCACCTCGGGATCGACTATGCCCGGATGGCGGTGGATCAGTCCGCCGACCCCGCCGTCCAGGCTTTTTGGACCGCCGTCACGGGCCTCCGTGTCGCCGAGGTACCGTTCGACGGTGCGGGCGCGGCCCTCTTGTGCGACGTCTCCCTCGGCCGGCCTCGCCCCATCGTGCCCGCTGGCTGGCAGTGCCGGGTTTTTGACGCCATCCACGGCCTGTCCCACCCAGGCATGAAGGCCTCCCAAAAGCTGGTCGCCGACAAGTTCGTCTGGCATGGCCTCCGGAAGGCCGTCCGCGATTGGGCCAGGACGTGCCTCGCGTGCCAGCGCGCGAAGGTCCACCGCCACAACCGGGCCCCGCTGGCCCCGTTTACGGTGCCCGAACATCGGTTCGACCACGTTCACGTGGACTTGGTGGGACCTCTGCCCCCCTCACGGGGTTTCACCCATGTCCTCACCATGGTGGACCGCACCACCCGGTGGCCGGAGGCCGTGCCTTTGGCAGCAACGACGGCGGCGGACGTCGCGCAGGCATTTATCGCCACTTGGGTTGCCCGTTTCGGCGCCCCCTCGGACATCTCGTCCGACTGCGGCCTCCAGTTCACCTCGGAGCTCTGGGGGGCGGTGGCGCGGGGGCTCGGCGTCCAGCTGCATCACACCACGGCCGACCACCCACAGGCCAACGGCCTGTGTGAGCGTTTCCATCGCGCCATGAAGGCCACGCTCCGCGCCAGCCTCCGCGACGGCGGCTGGGTCAACAGGCTCCCCTGGGTCCTGCTTGGCCTCAAGACGGCGCCCAAGGACGACCTGCGTGCATCCGCGGCAGAGCTGGTCTTTGGAAAACCGCTGCGGGTGCCGGGCGAATTCCTCCCCGACTCCACAGCACCATGGTCGGCGGCACAACAGCGCTCCGCCCTGCAGGAGGCCGCCCGGAGGTTCGCCCCGGTGCCGACGGCGCACCACGGTTGCCCGCCAACGCACATCACCCCGGAGCTTCGCACGGCGGAGTACGTTTTTGTCCGCCACGACGCCCACCGGACACCGCTGCGGCCCCCGTATGACCGGCCCTTCCACGTGCTGGAGACCGGGGCAAAGCATTTCACCCTGGACATCGGCGGTGCTCCGGACCGTGTCTCCGTGGAGCGACTCAAGCCGGCCCACCTCGACTTGGACCACCCCCCGCCAGCGGCTCTGCCTCCGCGTCGGGGCCGCCCCCCGGCGGGCGGACCCCCGGCTCCGCCCAGCCCCGCCGTCACGCCACCCCCCTGTCCTGCACCCATCCCAGATGCTGCCGGAGGCATCCCCGATGGCATCCCGGCATCGCAGATGCCGCCAGCTGCCCGTGGGCGCTTCAGCCGGGTCATCCGGTTGCCCCGCAAGCTGACCCTTCAGGTGCGCGGGAATTCTGGGGGGGCGCGTGTGGCGGACACGATGGCTCGCTGGCGCAGAGACATAATTCCGCGCACCAGCGGGTGGCGACCACGCCCCAGGTAGGGCGTGGCCTGGAGATATATACGCGGGCTCGCTGCCGCGCGCACGTTACTGCGGATGAGTGAGCAAGTAATAAAGAGCTCGATAATAACCAAAGCGTTGTGGCCTACCTTTGTTCAACGTGTGTGCTCCCGCACCACAATGTAAAGATTAACTGATTAAAATTTTGGGGTCAGGATGTCAAAGGTCAGAGGTCATGTCAGGTAAAAATGTGATAACTTGAGAACAGCTGTATGGATTTTAATTAAAACTTGGTGCAGGTATGTATAATGATGTAAACATTAACGGTTTAAATTTTTGGGGTCAGGATGTCAAAGGTCAGAGGTCATGTCAGGCAAAAATGTGAACATGAGAACAGCTATATGGATTTAAAGCAAACTTGTACAAGTATTCTCATGGTGTTAAAATGTGGGCGGAGGCATAATCGGTCGACATCGTAACGTCGAAGAATGTCGTTCTAGTTCTTTATAGGAGTGAGGCTCAGCGCAGAGCAAGGGAGAACTGAGAGTGAGGCAAACTTCAACAGAATAAACCATCAAGAAGAGAGTAGGAGGAGGGGAGGAAATTCTGAAAATGCAAGTAAGAGGGTTGAGTTAAGAAGTGTTAAATAGGGATAATAAAGGTCATGGGTCAGAAATTGTGATGACAAGAGATGACTGTGCACTGCTTGTTTCCTGCCTTGGAATTGGAAGAGTGAGATGGATGGGAGGGCGAGGAAGGAAAGAGTTGAGGTGCGCACTCAACCTGGATTTTGGAACTTCATATTCTTCTTCCATAATTGTTTCAGCACCTGAAAAGAAAATGAAATAGAATATAACACCCAGCACAATTACATAACAGGAGAAATGCATCATCAAAGTATATAAAAATCAGAAATGCTGAATTTGTGTAATGAGACAATCGATTTGAAAAAGTCAAAATATGATGAAATTTGTGCAATCGCGGTGTTTTGTTATCTACCGTATAAAACACTGTGTGTGTGTGTGTGTGTGTGTGTGTGTGTGTGTGTGTGTGTATGTGTGTGTGTGTGTGTGTGTGTGTGTGTGTGTGTGTGTGTGTGTGTGTGTGTGTGTGTGTGTGTGTGTCCTCCCCTCCATAAGGCTCGGTTTTAAAGGCTTTCAGTAGTGCTTTAGAAGAGATTTGAGTGGGGGGCTTAAGGGGCAATCCTTGAACACGACTGTGTGTCAACCATTTAAAGACCTAAAAGACTGAGGACCCAAAATACCCCATGTACCCAGAAGACCCAATGGACCCCAAACACCCAAAATACCCTGCAGACTATCAAAGACACAAAAGACCATGAAGACCCAAAAGACCCAGAAGATCCCAAGCATTGAAGTCCCAAATACAACGAAGACCCAAAATACTGAAAAGACCCAATGGACCCCAAAAACCCAAAAGAGCCTGAGGACCCAAAAGACCCAAACAACCCCAAGGACCCAATTGACAGAGGACCCAAAATACCACAAGGACTCAGAAGACCCCCAAGGACTCTGAAGATCCAAAATACCCCAAAGACCCAAAACACCCTGAAGACTGTTAAAGACCCAAAAGACCATGAAGACCCAAAATACCCTGAGGACCCGAAAGACCCAAAAGACTGAAAAGACCCTGACGACCCAATGGTCTCCAAAGACCCAAAATATCCCAAAGACCCAATGGACCCCAAACACCCAAAATATCTGGAAGACCCAAAAGATCCTGGATACCCAAAAGACCCCGCGTATCCAACAGACCCAAACAATCCCCAGGACCAAAATAACCCAGAGGACCCAAAATACCCCCAAGTACCCAGAAGATCCCAAGGACTCCGAACACGCAAAATACCCCAGAGACATAAAAGACCCTGAAGACCCAATGGGCCCCAAACGCCCAAAATATCCTGAAGACCCCAATGACACTGAAGACTGTTAAAAATACAAAAGACCCAAAATACTCAAAAACCCCAAAAGGCCCCAAATCCTTGAAGACCCAAAAGACCATGAAGACTCCAAAGACCCCAAAGACCCTTAAAGACCCAGAAAATCCTTAAAGACCCAGAAAACCCATAAACACCCCGAAGGCCCAAAATACCCCAAAGGCCCATAAATACCTAGAAGACCCAAAAAGTCCCAGAAGACTGTAAAACACCCAAAATACCACGAAGACCAAAAATACCCCAAAGACCCAAAATACACCAAAGACCCTTAAATATCCTGAAGACCCAAAATACCCCAAAGACCCTTAAAGACCCTGAAGACCCTTAAAGACCCTGAAGACCCCAAGGACCTAAATGAACCAGAGGATTTAAAAGATCAAAAAGGCCCTGAAAACCCAAAATACCCCAAAGACACCAAGACCCTTAAAGATCCAAAAGACCACAAAAACCCAAAATACCCTGAAGATGCAAAATTCCCCAAAGACCCATAAAGACCACAAAGACCCTGATGACCCAAAATACTCTGAAGACTGTTGAAGACCCAAACAACCACAAAGACCCAAAATAATCCAAAGATCCAAAATACCCCCAAAGACCTTTAAATACCCTGAAGAACAAAAAAATCGAAAAGTTGACAACAGTGACATCATTTGAGGTCAACATTCACGTTATTATACCCGTTGAAGGTTCGTGGAGGTACTATTTTCGGGTGAGCTTAGGGCAGAAAAGTGATTAAAGGAACATGTTGTGCAGCTATATTGCAAAGTACAACGTCATTTCTGGAAACTAGAGAGCCTAACCTTCAATTTGATACCACTTTCAACTTGTTATACCTCCGGTAGGGGTATGTCCATTTTTAGAGCACTTTTCTGCTCCCTGCCACTTGTCTATATGTCGGGGGTAAACTATCCGAGTTTCGAGAAGCAGGGAACTGTGATAAACCAATAATAGACTTTCGTCCTGTTTTTACAGAGTATTCATGGTAAAGGCATTGCCGGATTAACCATTAGGCAGACAAGGCATGTGCCTTAGGGCCAGCCAAAAATTCGGGCCACAAAAATGGACAAGCAGTTTTCGTCAATTTTTATTATTTTAAACAAATTATTTCTAATTTCTGTCCCTGCCAGGGTAATATATGTATCTCAATTTTCGCAAATATTTTCAAGGTGCGCTACATCACTGTATAGTGTTTAATGTGGTTTGTATTTTATAATAAAAGGTTTTAAAACTTATACATCTGATGTTCTATTTGCAGATTCGGGCCAGACGGGCCAACAAAAATTCAAAGTTAATACATTTTATGTCATCAGTAACCAACTGCGAAGTGCATTGCAGAAACGCATAGAGGCATATTCTGTAGTGCTGCAGCGGTTTGACGTTCTGACAGAGTTTGACTCTATGACCGACGAGGATATCAACACTGCTATTACAGGGCTTGTCAGTGTGTATCACAAGGATCTGAATAGTGATTTTGCGTCAGAGTCAGAGTTCATCAGAGTCAGTTCATTTGCTGGTATCAAGACAAACTGCCCTCAAGTTCCCCCTCAACAGGGTGTGCACAGGCACAGCATATGTTGTGCTGCTGCACACCACTGGAGTTCATGCAGCCTTTCCAAACACTGCAGTGGCTCTCCGAATATACTTAGCACTGATGGCCACCAATTGCTCAGGAGAACGCTCATTTTCGCAGCTAAAGAGAATCAAAGATGTGAAGCGTTCTACCATGCATCAACAGCGTCTTGGTGCGTTGGCCCTTTTGTGCATTATAATAAATAATAATAATGCATTTATTTTATATAGCGCTTTTCAGGAAGCCCAAAGACGCTTTGACAGAGTGCAAAACATAATGCATAGCAAAACATAAAAACAATTGCAAAAAAAGAAGAATCAATAGGGAAATATTCAAAGCACAAAGGAGGGAGAAGGAGAGGAGATAGTCAGGGGTTAGATGCTGTGGGTTAAATGTTGAATGCAGTGTTGAACAGGTGGGTCTTGAGTGATGTTTTGAATGTGGTGAGTGAGGAGGAGTCTCTGATGGTGTGAGGTAGCGAGTTCCAGAGGGTGGGAGCAGCGATGGAGAAGGCCCTGTCCCCCCAGGATCTAAATTTGGTCCGGATGGGGGGGGGGGGTCAGGAGGTTGGTACCAGCAGAGCGGAGGTTGCGGGTGGGAGTGTGTCTGGAGAGGAGGTCAGCCAGGTAGGATGGGGCCAGGTTATGGAGGGCTTTGTAGGTCAAGAGGAGGATTTGGACTGGATTCTCTGGGAGATGGGGAGCCAGTGAAGCTTGTAAAGGACGGGGGTGATGTGTTCACGGGTCCGGGAATGGGTGAGTAGACGGGCAGCGGAGTTCTGAATGTATTGGAGTTTATTGGTGATTGTTGAGGGTGAACCATAAAGGAGGCTATTGCAGTAGTCCAGACGGGAAGTGATGAAGGCGTGGATGAGGGTTTCTGCAGCCACGGAGGAGAGGGATGGACGGAGACGGGCGATGTTTTTCAGGTGAAAGAAGGCTGTCTTTGTGATCTGTTTAGTGTATTTGTCGAAGGAGAGGGTTTGGTCAAAGATGATGCCAAGATTCCGGATGTGAGGGGAGGTGGATACTGGGAAACCGTCGATGTTGAGGGCAAAGTTATGGGTGGACTTGGTGAGCGTTTTTGGGCCAATGATGATTATTTCAGATTTATCACAGTTAAGTTTGAGGAAGTTGATTTGAAGCCAGGATTTTATTTCAGTGATGCAGTTTGTCAGGATAGAGTGGGTGGCGGTGGAGATGGACTTGGTGGAGATGAAAAGCTGGATGTCATCGGCGAAGCAGTGGAATTGGTTTTGAAAGTGATTTGCTCCGAGAACTGGACTTCAGTTCCGTAATTGAAGAGTTTGCAGTTGTAAAAGCGCGCAAGGTTACAATCTAAGGTCTAGTAAACTGTAAAGCAAAGTGCCAAATCTGTGAGTGTTTTGTCATGCATATATTCATACACTGCAAATGGCATAGACTAAACTAGTTTGAAAGTAGTTTCTTTTCACATTAAATATTTGTCTTTTTTTGTATTAAATATTTTGTTCATGAATCAGTCATGTTTTGTCTGGGGCCCATTTCCATGAGCCCGAGATCGAATTTAAATTGTTCAGGCCATTCTCTAAAATTTCAAAATGTGCCTTAGGGCCAGCCGAGGCTTAATCCGGCACAGGGTAAAGGAAGTACCTATATAAGGTAGTCATCTTGTTGGTCCACCAGTGACAATGCCTTCAAGGACGAGTTTGTCCGTTTCCTCATGCAGGAATGGAGGAACCGACAAAAAGGTTCAATCATTGGGAACAAAACTTTGGATGTTGCGCACGGTGGAAATTGTATGGAGATGAAGAATGATGAGGGACTTGCTGCAAGTCGACAAACCAGATCACCTTCAAGTTCGGCGAAGGAAAATGGTGACAGCGAAGAAAGAGAAAACATTGTTTGAAAAACTCGAGTTATTAACATTTCTTCATTCCCATTGATCCGACACATCACTCGCCTATGATGGAGAAAGATTCAAAATAATCTGTTGGATGACATCATACAATCTATTACTTTCCGTCATCATGTGGTCACTCACAGCTTTCAAAATAGTTTCACTGTAAACTTTCGGTACCGTTTCATATTGGTGGATAATTAATTATTATTGTCTACATGGTTTAGTTTCTGCAGAAAACGAATGTCAAAGTGAAACTTTGTACGAGTCAGGTTCACTATGTTAACAAATATAATTTCGTTCAAAATTTTGGAAGATTAGCAAATATGTACATTTTTGGAATCCTCAGAGCATGGAGAATCCGAAAATCAAAGTTGGCATTTGCACAGACACCTGCATGGCCGCCATTTTGGATTTTCAAAATGGCCGCCATAAAATACATATTTTGCACAAATTCATCTCGGCTCCGAGTCAACCAAGAAACTTAATTAAATATGGTAATCCTATGTTTTCTGGGTCAAGGAATCCAATAAAGGCCTCAAAATAGTGCTCAGGATTATAGAAAAGCAACAAACAAAGGTAATTGAAAACCATTGTCTTTTTATTTGTGATATAACTGTATTACATAATACATGATATTGCAAGTCCTTTGAAGTTGTAGGTATGGGTTTATAAAGCAAGAAAGCAGCCTTGTTAGTATCAGATTGAACTATAAGTCCTATACACAGGATCTACGAGGTCGATACCGTTCAGGAATATGCTTTTACAGATCTTCATCACTGTCCTGAGTGTCATTTTCGCAAAGGTGTCTACGCAAATGCCAACATTAATTTTTGGATTCCTCATGCTCTGAATATTCCAAAAATGTATAGTTTTGCTAATCTCCAAAATTTTTGAACGAAAAAACATAGTGAACCTCACTCTACATTCTGAGGGAGGATGACGTCACATTTGGGGGTTGTTGTCATGATCAAGGCCGCTCTCAAAATATTTGGAGGACCCCAACGGAAGATTTGAGATCGATTTACCCTTGCCATCTTTCACATAAATGAATGTCACTTTTCTGGCCCCTTTAATGGTGTTTTATGGGGTTGAAGCCGGAATGCACATGGAAGACGTTGCAGGTGGTGGGGGTGGAGGTGTTCCCATGCATCTACGAGGTGAAACCTTTTGCCGTCTTTCACTTGAATAAATCGTCTGGGCTCAAATTCTAAGAGCAGAACTCCATCAAGTTGCGGTTGGAGGCCTTGAAGGTGGATAGGAGTTCAGGTGTACGAAGGAAAGACTTCGTGTGATGGAGGATGTCCAGTCGTGGGTTGTGGAGGCCAACCTTGAAATGTGTTTTTTTCTGTGTGTGAACATAAAGTTTAGCAAATCCCTCTGGCAGAGGATATTGTTCATCCTCCACAACAAACCTCCACAACTAGGATATTAGTGATAATGATTGTACACAGAGAATTTAAACCACGAGAGGACGAAACTGTCATCTGATACAGTATGTTCCAGGGATGTGAAGTGGGAGTTTATGTTTTTATTTCCCTTGGAGGATTTTATATTATATATAAATACCAGTTATTGATAAACCAAACAGAATGTGAAGTCGACATTAACAGTGAGTACAATGAAATTGTTGTTGTTGTTGAATAATATGAAAGTGAATTTTTGGCTTGAAATAAATAAATAAATAATATAACATTAATCCGAATGCGATTCAGTAAATAATTATTTTATTTTTGTGGTAGAGTGGGTTAGTGTGTAATTAACCTCAAATTGTATCAAGTAATTACTTTCACATAAATTCTTTAAAAACCGACTTTGGATACCGTTTAACTTTATCATCAGAACTCTCGCTCCGCAAGGTGAAATGCTTCTTAACTTGCAATGTAAGGGTTACTTTGATGCTTCCCACGATAAAAACCAGACCATTGTTAATTTTCAGTTAATTAACCTGTTACTTGATTCATTGCAACAGAGACAGAAGACACAGACAGACCGGCTTGGCAGACAGACACCCACAGGCACGGTAGAGACAGTGTATGTATGCATGTGTGTGTGTATGCCTGTGTTTGTGTGTGTGTGTGTGTGTGTGTGTGTGTGTGTGTGTGTGTGTGTGTGTGTGTGTGTGTATATATATGTTTGTATGTATGTGTGTGTATGTGTGTGCATGTCTGTGTGCGTTTATGTGTGTGTATGTGTGTGTGTGTGTGTGTGTGTGTGTGTGTGTGTGTGTGTGTGTGTGTGTGTGTGTGTGTGTGTGTGTATATATGGCTGTGTTTATGCGTGTGTGTGTGTGTGTGTGTCTGTGTTTTTGTGGGGTAAAATGAGCGTATCTTTCATGAGCGTATCTCCTATTGTTGGGTTATTCATATTTTATTTACTTTTTCTATTATTTTCAAATTGGTGGCAGAATGTGCGACATGGGTCCTTCATCAGGAATGACTGCATAGCATTCAGATGTTGTGGGGAGAGGGGATCAGGGGGTGTGTGGGTGCTGCGGAGGGGTCAAACAGGGTGTTTGTGCTTATTCACATCTGATACATGTGAATACTTTACTAAAGAGGGTAAAATGTCAGGAAGTAACCACAAAATATTTTCATTAGGGCGCATTTTGTGTATAAAATTAACATCGCACATTATCAATTGTGAATGTTTGTAAATTATCATAGCGCTGTATAACTAAGTCTCTTATCTTCCATAATGAACTTTAAAATAAACTTACTGATTTGCACTTTGATTCATGGTAAACTGGAATGGTACTCGATGGAGAGTGCACCTCCACCAGGTTGAACAGTTTACGTTTTGTATCCCACTGATCGGTTACATCCCATTTTGTATCCCACTGATATATAATCGGCTTGTTGTTGTCACTTATCCAACTCATCCATCAAGTTTTGTCACTCGTCCAAAACTTTTTCAAAACATGTTATTTATCGTTTTTTGGCCTCATCATTCAACGGTGAAGAATCAGTTAAAAATTTATCTGATCGGGATCCAGATCCGGATTTTAACCAAACTGTAATCAGTTCATCCACGTCACATGCCCAAACTCGCCACGAAATTTCGTCCGAATCCATCACGACCTTTTGAAACATGCTGTTCACAGAAAAACAAACAAACAGACAAGGAGTGAAAACATAACCTCGATCCACCTTTGCAAAGGTTGAAAATATCGTGATAATCGTAAATGGTAAATCTTATGGATCATATATGAAAGGCAATGAGTGCAGAGACAAAACCTATTGATTAATTGCTTCACAATTTAGACATTTTTCCCCCTGGGTGATTAACAAGGAGTCAAGATAATATATCTTCTTCATTAAAAGTGTACCTGAGCTTCTTCCTTTCCCGAGTGCCACCGCTGGTGAGCATTTACACATCGATTGTAGTAATCTATCGACTCAGCATGTCAAACACCTAATGGCCTCAATGGCCTGGGCCGAGGACAAAATGAAGTGTATTTTATTTGGAAGTAAGGGGTCGTGCAGCACCAAATACAGTGCATTCAGAAAGTATTCAGACCCCTTCACTTTTTCACATTTTGTTATGTTGCAGCCTTATGCTGAAATCGTTTAAATTAATTTATTCCCTCATAAATCTACACTCAATACCCCATAATGACAAAGAGAAAACAGGCTTTTAGAAAGTTTTTGCAAATTTATTAAAAAGAAAAAACTGAAATATCACATTGACTGACATAAGTATTCATACCCTTTGCAATGACACTTGAAATTTAGCTCAGGTGCCCACAGTTCTCTTGATCATCTTTGAAATGTTTCTACACCTTGATTGGAGTCCAACTTTGGTAAATTCAATTGATTGGACATGATTTGGAAAGGCATACACCTGTCTATGTAAGGTCTCACAGCTGACAATGCATATCAGAGCAAAAACCAAGCCATGAGGTCGAAGGAACTGCCTGCAGAGTTCAGAGACAGGATTGTGTCGAGGCACAGATCTGGGGAAGCCTTCGAAAAAATTTCTGCTGCATTGAAGGTTCCCAAGAGCACAGTGGCCTCCATAATTCTTAAATGGAAGAAGTTTGGAACCACCAGGACTCTTCCTAGAGCTGGCCGCCCGGCCAAACTGAGCAATCGGGGGAGAAGGGCCTTGGTAAGAGAGGTGACCAATAACCCGATGGTCACTCTGGCTGAGCTCCAGAGATCCTGTGTGGAGATGGGAGAAGCTTCCAGAAGGACAACCATCACTGCAACATTCCACCGATCTGGGCTTTATGGCATAGTGGCCAGACGGAAGCCTCTCCGCAGTGAAGGACACATGAAAGCCCGCTTGGAGTTTGCAAAAAAGCACCTAACGGACTCTCAGACTGAGAAACAAGATTCTGTGGGCTGATGAAACCAAGATTGAACTGATTGAAACCAATCGAATCATCTTGTTCCTGTTGCCCAATCAACTCATCCACCTAGTTTTGTCATTAGTCGTCCACAACTTATCATCCTATATATCGTTTTGGGGGCCTTTGACTCACTGGTGAAGAATCACTTTGCAATTATAAAAACTCTTGTATCTGGATCCGGATTCAAATCTTCACCAAAAGTGAATCAATTCTGGTTCAGTTAGCACTTTCTCCAATGTAATGTAACAACTAAATAAACTTTTCTTACCTCACAATTTCACTACAGACAAGCAAAGAAGCTCCTTCGTATCACAATTTTGAGAAATGAAAAATCACGTGATACATTTTTAGGGCATGCCGGCACCGTGCACTCCGTGCTTGGACCAATGAAATCCAGCACGACATGCACGAGCCGATGCCGTTCTCTGTTATTTAATAATGCCGACCAGCGTAGTCATGATTTAAGAGATAACATATTTGGGGAAGGTAAATATTGATTTATACATACTCAGATTATGTATTTGGAGAACATTGTTACGTGTTCCTCCCCGACCTCCTGGTCTCGGTATACCTCCGAACCCCGAGAAGAGCCACGGCAGAAAAATGTGTTATTCCGTGTCAAAATCAAAATTGAAACCACACCAATGGTTAACAAAAAATAATATATTTAAAATCACACAGGAATAATGATACAACAATGATAGCAAGCCACCATACAATCAATATCTTAAGATGGTACCATCTGTTAAAGTAACTGAACTCACTGCTCCCAGCGCATGGAAAGAACACTCCTCAATGTCTCTATAACCTTCTCCACGGTGAAGTTGATTCGCTCCAGCGATTGCAAGAACAATGTACGATTGAGATCCATCGAGGCATAGGCGGTCGAAGCGACACAAAAAGTCATGTGGTCCAACACCCCGCAAACTCGCAGCGGAATGGAAAATCCCAAACACGCTCGCCAGACATGCACATTCACCGTTCAATCAGTGAACCGCAGTGTAATCTTCAAACGCCGCTTTAGTCCACACCCATCCCGGGCAGACCACCGGAGGGTAAGACCAGCTGACGCGGCAAAAACCTTTTCCGGTGAACGCAGCGCGCGGGGCAAAATGGCGGACGGCTCTTACTCGAGCCGGAGCCTCCAGGCAAGGATTCTCCGGAACCTCAATGCCTATACCTGATTACGCAGGTTCCTCAATACTCCGGCGATAACACCTATCGCACGAACTTCCTTTCAAGATCTCAAAGTTCACTCGCGATGTTCGTTCGACCACGCTCGCTACAGAGCTTCGACACGCGTCTGCCCCGACTTTTGCCTCACGCCTTCTTCTTCTTCTCTCGTCGTGTTCCATTGCTCGATCCGATTTCCTGTCTCATTTTGACCATGAGCGTTTAACCTTTCAACCACAATAACTATTTCCCTTAAACAACAACAATCGCCTTTTCCTTCCAACCACGAAAAGAATAATAATACCTAACCAGAAATGTTTCAAGTGGATGAAAACCACAACCACGGAAGTGCCGAATCCGTAACAACATCCCACATGTGGATTGTGCAGATCAACGCATTTTATGTTATAGTCGAGTACAAATTGGGGGGGAAAATCTCGCCTTGTAATGTGGGTGGGTGAAGTGGGTGAAGGCATATCGGTCGACGTTGCGACATTGAAGAGTGCCGTTCTAGTTTTGAGCTCTTTCAACTGGCACAAAAAAAAGTTTTCCTTTTTAGTTCATTTGGAACGTAGTTCTCGGCAGTCAGTCCGTAAACACTTCCAACTTCTTTTCTGAAACTACTCATGGGATTGTGACCAAACTTGGCACAAATTACATTTCGTATGTTGCAACTCAAGTTTGTTCATGGTATGAAAATAAAAATCTGGGTTTAAGAGGTCTGCCGGGGGTCAAAGTGCTCTTTTGCAAAATGTTTGACCCCGCAAAATAGGTATTTGCTTCTTCTTAGAAATGACACACACAATTCCGATGAAACTTGACCACAATGTTCCGTTCATCACTCATAATGTACCGACCTTTGTTCACAGCATTTTAAAAAGTTTTGGGGTCTAAGACGGCTAACACGAGGGGTGGGGGGTTCCCCCCAAAATAGGTATTTGATCTTTTTCTCAAAAACTGAACACACAATTTTGATGAAACTTGATCACAACCTTCATCACCGGTGATATACCATGATAATCTTTCAAATACCTTTAGTCGGTGAAGTATACTGATTTATTCTACCAGGAGAGTGCCGAGGGGTATTGACCCTGTTTTTTAATTTTCTATCGTGTTATTTTTAACATGGGCTTCCAGCTCGTATTCCCAAAAGCCCTTGTATTTCCTGATTAACCAAGGTGATGTGTCCTCAGACATCCATGATATCATGTATGTACAACATTGTGTCCGAGCCTCAGACCGAAAAGATGATTGATCGAAATTGAAGCAGGTAACACGATTATTTGGGATGAATAGTTTTGGATCAACCTGCATGTTTGCAGATATCGAATTACATATCATTCACATGATTACAAAGAAACATGTTCAATCACCATATGATCTGTTATTCATACCTCATTTGGGAATTAAAACGATAAAAACCCGCAAATCATTCTGCATCATCACCACAAATACACTCAAATTAATAAAAAGAGAGGACATGATACGAATCCAGTAAACAATTTCAGTGGAGAAATACAAAGGTGTGCTCACGTGTGTAAACATTGAACAACCTCCACCTTTGAGAAATTCCCACTCGTTTTTGTTCCCAAATATTTTGAATGTATTTTTTCAATCAGAATTACTTCATCGCAAAGCGCTAATGTTGGTGATATTTTTTCTGCCCCAGAGTTAACAAACCTTTTCTCGGAGATGAATCAGTCACTGAAGCACGTGTTCTTCCTCCAAGCGATTTTCAATGAGCCACCTCAGGTTCGGCCCTGGACTTCCAGTGTCTTCTTCTTCATCTACATTGTGACTGTCACTCTCAACCTGGTGTTGATCCTGCTCATTATCCTGAGAAAGCAGTTACACAAACCTGTCTACATCTTCCTTGCTTATTTGTTATTCATGGACATTATATGTTCAACAAATGTGCTTCCTCGACTCATGTACAGTATCATCGTAAATACACAAACTCGGATAAATCTTTGTTTCATTCAGGCTTTTTTAATTGCATTTTATGCTGTAATGGAGCCTTACATACTCGCAATCATGGCTATCGATCGTTACCTGGCCGTCTGCCATCCGCTCCGTTACGGTGTCCTGATCACGAACAGCAAAGCTCACAGAGTGATGTGGGCGACACTGTGCTGGTGTTTCCTCATAATAGGTGTTCAACCCTTGTTAATGTTGCCCTTGACGTTCTGCAAGGATGTACTTCCCAATGTGGGATGTATTTTCATTGCTGTCGCTAAACTGTCATGTGATGATATCACTGTTCAAAGTATTTATGGGCTTGTAATGTCTTTTATCACAATCACCTTTACCATCACAGTTGTCATCATCACATATAGTTTAATTCTGTACGAATGTCTATGTTCAACCAAGAACTCCGAGGGAAGTAGTAAGGCTCTACACACATGTGTCACACATTGTATGGTACTTTCTCTCTTCCTTTTCTCCTTTCTTTTTGCGATCATCTCTCTGCGTCTGTCAGCTGGAAAATCTTCCTCTCACGTTTTTAAACACCTGAGTGATTCATTGTTCTATTTGCTGCAGCCTCTTGCAAATCCGATCGTTTATGGATTCCGTATGGCTGAGATCCGCCGCAGCTTTCAGATTCTCCCTCAGATGATAATGCAGAAATTAATGAAACGGTATCCTGTGAAAGCTACATGACTATTACACCACTGGTATTCATAAAAGTTCTCTTCACAACAGTTCACAACCACCCTTTTTGTTTACTCCGTCAGTCAAGGCTCGTGAAAGAGCCAACACACAGAACATATAATAAAGTGAGTGGGGGACAATATGGGGAGAGAGAGGGAAGTAGAACAACAGTCGCGAACAGTGACATCGGAAGATTTGTGGAAGGGAGAGGAATGTGGGCGGGGTACACAACACAAACAAGATGGACACGACAAGGACTTGCATGAAAGAAAACATAATTTGAAGGCGTTTGATTTGGGGTGGATTGACAGGGTTAGAAAAGATCGAGGTTTTGGATGGGGGAAGATAAGAGATGGTGGTGAACAGCTGTTTTGAAGATCTGGAGGGAGAAGTGGGATTGAAGAGAGGGTGGGCTTTGTTCCAGAGCCGGAAAAAAGAGGAATGAAAGAGTGAAGGTGAGCAGGGAGTCTTGATTTTGGCAGTTTCACGAGAAGGGGGATGCTGACAGATCTTGTGCGCCCTGCAGGAATATTTTGGGGAGAGAGCACAGACAGAGCTGGGGGTGCTGAGCCGGAGAGGAGTCGGTAGAAGATAGAAAGACCACCAACCTGCCTCCAGTGAGAGAGTGAAAGGCCCTCAGCATCAGCTTCATCACGGGAGATACCAATGATTCTGAACGCTTTGGTTTCTACAGCGTGAAGCCAACCTAGTTGTGTGGCAGGAGCACCAGATCAGTGGGGAGAGCAGTACTCCATCAAGCTGCGGATGAAAGCTTTGTATGTGGTTAGTCCCCACATACAAAGCTCAGTAGTGCCAAGAAAATAACTTCACACAATGGTAGATGCCCAGTCTGTGACTGGCTTTGGAGTCCAGCTTGGAAATGTGTTTTTCCCATGAAAGATCATGGCTGATCGTCAGACGCAACAGGTTGAGTGACAGAACTTCTTCGAGAGGATTGTTGAGAAAGTTGATGGGAAGGTTTTCCAGATGGTCTTTTTGGAGAGACAAAGTGAGAGTGTGAGATTTGTCAGGATTGAAAAACATGTTCCACCCATTTGACCAATTTGTGATTTTATCCAAGTCTGCAGAGAGTGAAGAGGCTCCTGCTTGCAGATCTGAGGGTTGCAATATAGAGCGACAGTGTGTGGAGTTATCATAAAAAAGACAAAGAGGATTTTCCAGAGAGTTGGAAAGATCATTCATGAAGATCAGGAAAAGCACAGGGCCTAGAACACTGCCTTGAGGTACTCCAGCCTGGACAGGAAGGGGAGATGAGAGAATTCTATTCAGGGCCACATGTTCACTGTGACCGGAGATGAAGTCCACAAGCCGTGTGTGGAGGTTACCATGGATAACATAAGTGGAGAGTTTGGTGAGCAGGGCGGGGTGCTAGACCATATTGAAGGTACAAGATATGTCAAGGGAGACAGCTCTGATTTCCTATCTGGTGTTGAGGACCTCCATCCATTGTTGAGGCAGCAGAAGCAGCAAGTCCAGGGTGGAGAGGCCTGGTCTGAATCCAAATTGATGATCAGCGATCAAGCCATTGGAGAAATTGTCAAATTGTGTCAGTCCCAATGAGTCACAGATGTCCTTTGTGGAGGTTCCATGGTTGGTGCGAGAGGGAAACACACCCAGCCAGATGGCATGATAATCATTTAAATTGCCACATATGCGGAAGAGAAAGTTGCGATAGAGTGGATAGATGTTCATCCATGTTGTCGGAATGCGAGATGTAAATGTAGTTTGGTGAATGGTACAACACATATAAACAAAAGGTGGGAGCGGAGGGGAAGACGTAGCCAGAGGTACTCATGGGGTCTGGGAGGTATAAGAGCAGTACACGGAGAGTGAGAAATGTAGTTTTTATGTGCAGAGTAACTCTGCCACCAGGATGAGGCTCGGGTCTATCGTACCAAACGAGGGAGTAACCAGCGAGAGAGTCAGGGACATCTTGAAGGAGGAAAGTTTCTTTAAAGCAGATCAAGTCTGTTTTGTGTGAGGAAACCTGCACAGATAGGCTATGAGCCAGACCCTCAAATTTTCGACATTATGCTCAATCAGAGGGAGGATGGCTTACAGTTATTTTTGGCAAGGCCAGGGACCCTAGTGCTGAAAAAAATGTGATAGCAGTGTGAAACTCTTAGCCGTATCTGTGTTATCATCACATTTGTCAGACCACCCCAATAACGCTTTCGGTAATTTTTCCGCCTAAGATTTAGGGGGTAGGGTTCGTTTTGGGGCTTTCAAATAATATCTCCTATATGTATCAGTTAGTGTTGTATACCAGGTGAAAGGTAATTGAATTATCTTTCACATGATGTATAGAAAGTGCCTGTGTGATATATAGTAACCTCTTTATGATCATTAAAACATAATTATTTCCGCCAACCCTCAAAAATTTATCACAAAATCCCCAATGAAAACAAAATTAGGCAAAAATTCAGTTTGGCGGATATTAAATGAATTTTTGAATTTGAGAAACACACAGTATGATTAAAGTCAAATTTGGGCCTTAAATCTCAGACACCTTGATAAAGATGAGAAAATCCAATATACAGTAGTTGCTGTAACCATGACCTAAAATCCATAAATGTATATCTTTCCGCTCTTATGATATATTGATTTACATTTTACGATTTTTGACCGACAGCATGTATATAGTTTGTATACCATTATTGGTCTAAAAATAGTATATATAATATTGGGATGTCAGCCATATATAGGCCAAAAAGTACTGAAATTGGTGTCAGAAATGTCTAATTCTAAAAATATGAAGGCATTATGACCAAACTGTATGTGGTGTTCTTGAATATACCACAGACGTATGATGCATGTGATGATTAACCTACTCCATGTATATGTATGTATCCTGATGTACCCTAACTTGGCGAGATAATTTACATCATATTCATGCAAACGTTTTTAGTCTTGTAGTGTTGTATGGTTCTCTTATATTACCAGCTATACATAAAGTAAACCAAAGGAAAACAATGTACTTTCTATTTAAGCAACATATATTTATAGACATCATACCATAAAGTACACGAGTTATCAATTCAGCGTACACCATATTTGTTACACATATGTACATGATCTTTCTCCATACAGTTCTACAATTCAGAAGTTATCCTCGTCATCGTCGTCGTCTTCTTCATCGTCTTCTGCCGAACTGTCATCACTCTCACCATACACTCTCTGGTTGTCACATGTGGTGAGTTTGCACATGTCTGTGCACTTCAAACCACTGGCCATGCAGACACACATGGGTAGTGTGCATCTTTTCGAACAGGTGCATGCCAGTAAATCCAGAACCGCCTGTGGTGCGGGCTGTCCTTGCATCCAGTCGACTGCCAGCTGCACGCGACCATCCTGGGTATCCCAGTGCCATCCTTTCCCGATTGGACTCGGTACTGCTGGATCCATCTTGAGACTCCTCTTCCAAATAGCGGCTTGATAGTTGGCTCGCTGTGCATGTTTGGTTAAGCAGTCTTTGCACGGAGGTAGCTGGTGACTGTCGATCTCTCCCCTCTTGGCACAGAACAGGTGATATCTCAAGTCATTCACCTTCACTGTCCCCGACTTCGGTGCGTACATGAGACAAGTGAAGTTCTCCAATTTATCCATCAGTTCGTCACTGATGTCCCAGTCCTCTCCCAGCTGTGTACATGCATCCTGCACATCTTTGTTGGTTCTGATGAGTTTTAGTGCAGTCAGTTTTCCTCGTCCAGCGAACGTGCTGACTGTGTCGCATCCGGTATAGGCATGCATTCCAATTAGGGCCTGACATACATTTGTGCCGACTGACTTTCCTATTTTCCCTATGTCTAGGATTTTAGCCCTTGCTTTGGTGCCACATTTCTGAAACAACTTGGCATGAATCTTGGTATGAAATGCCAAGCCAATGACAAGTACGTCGGTGTCATCTGAGCTAATAAGCACAGACTGGTATCCATGTGCGGCAGCATGGGCAGCATGCAAGAACAGACGACCATCTGCTTCCTCGTGTGTGCTTTCCAGGGCCACTACTTCTTGGCTAGCATCAGATGTGATCTGATAACACTTGTCATCGCATGTTACAAAGAGAACCTTTCCCTGTAGGCGTCTGATGTACTCTGGTTTCTTCCACTCTTCGACCAGGAACATAATAAGACTTGACTTGTTCCCAACATAGCTGAGAAACTTGCGCCATTGCCTTACAATTTGAGATGCCGTGATGTTTTTCAGCTCAAGTCCAAGTTCTTCCCCCCTGGTTAACCGTTCGCTGTTTTTGATGGAAGTCTCCTTGTAGGTGTCAAAGACGACATCGATCCTCTGGCTACTGCATCCATCCTTCAGGGCCATGGATAGGACAATCATGGCCACTTCGGCAAATGTAGTTTGATCACCTGCCACCTTCTGTATAAGGAGCATCCCGTCAATAATTGTTGCCGAATTGTCGGGTATCCTTTCAGCCGGGGTCACAGTCCTTTGCAAGGCCGTGGCTAGGGCAGCTTTGTTGGTTTTCCGTAGAAGGCCTTCGGGTGTCGCCAGGGCCCATGGCAAGGGACCTAGAGGATGAGATAGCACCTCTGCCATGTGAAGATCTCGGCCCTGTGCCATCACGATAATTCTACCAAATAGAGCTCTGTCTGCTTGAAGAATTACTGCCCTGCCATTGCTTCTGCATTCCTTCTTCTTAGTGAGGTTGCTGAAAGTCTTCAGCTTGTTCAGTTGCAAAGGGTCGTGGAATTTCTTGATTGGTGGGTTGCTCTCAAGTCGCTCAATATTGAAGTTTGTGTAGCACTTGTGTCCGACTTCCCATGCTTTCTCCAGATCCTTGGCAATATTTGGAGGGGCTGCGCGTGCGGCGTGCACTTTCTATACATCATTTGAAAGGTAATTCAATAACCTTTTACCTGATATACCACACTAGCTGATATATACACGTGATATTATTTGAGAGCCAAAAAACTAACCCCACCCCCTAAATCTTAAGCGGGAAAAATGACCCGAAAAGCGATAAATGGGTGATCTGACAAATGTGATGATAACACAGATACGGCTAAGAGTTTCACACTGCTATCACATTTTTTTCAGCACTAGGGACCTTGGCCTTGCCAAAAATAACTGTTAGCCATCCTCCCTCTGATTGAGCATGGTCGACCCCTCGGCTCATAGCCTAAGAGAGATCAGTCAGGTTTGAGCAGAGGCCCCAGATGTTTGATGTCTATGAAGGTTTAGGAAGAGATTGAGGTTCGTTAAGGAAGAAGGATGAGGAGCATCAGGTACAAGAAGGGTGAGGGGTGGGAGAGGGTAGGATGGGGGAGTAAAGGAGTAGGTAGGGAGAGCAGTTGACAGTGTTTTGGAGATTGCAGAAGAGCAAGGAGAGAGGGCAAGATGAGGAGAAGGAGGACAAAAGGCTCGGTGGTGATGGGATAAGGCACAGCGAGGGGTAATATGAGGGGAGCAGAGGGAAGTAGACGATTGGGGGGTGGATGAATAAGTTGGAAGAGAGAGGAAGTGGTTTTGAGGGGGAGGGTTGATGGGGGTAGTTTTGAAGGGGAGGGGTGAGGGGATAATTTGAAGGGGAGGCATGAGGGGAAGTTTTGAAGGGGAGGGGTGATGGGGATAGTTTTGAAGGGGAGGGGTGAGGAGGAGTTTTGAAGGGGAGGGGTGATGGGGATAGTTTTGAAAGGGAGGAATGAGGGGATAATTTGAAGGGGAGGCATGAGGGGAAGTTTTGAAGTGGAGGGGTGATGGGGATAGTTTTGAAGGGGAGGGGTGAGGAGGAGTTTTGAAGGGGAGGGGTGATGGGGATAGTTTTGAAAGGGAGGAATGAGGGGATAATTTGAAGGGGAGGCATGAGGGGAAGTTTTGAAGGGGAGGGGTGAGGAGGAGTTTTGAAGGGGAGGGTTGATGGGGGTAGTTTTGAAAGGGAGGAATGAGGGGATAATTTGAAGGGGGGGCATGAGGGGAAATTTTGAAGGTGAGGGGTGATGGGGATAGTTTTTAAGGGGAGGGGTGAGGAGGAGTTTTGAAGGGGAGGGGTGATGGGGATAGTTTTGAAGGGGAGGGGTGAGGAGGAGTTTTGTAGGGGAGGGGTGATGGGTGTAGTTTTTCAGGGAGGAGTGAGGAGTAGTTTTGAAAGTTTTGAAAGTTTTGAACGATTAATGAAATTCAAACATCCAAAATAAAATGGGTTTGTTGAGATTTTCAAGTCAGAGATACGTTTGAAAACATTTGAGGGTTGAATGAAGGCGAGTTTCGTGGTTGGAGAAATGAAGAACTGTAAAAGATTGAATTTTTTGAATCAGACTGAAAGAGCAATTTGAAGACAGACTTTTCAAAAGGAAAAAGAGAAGCGAGTTGTTTTCGAAGAGTGTGCAACACGGGAGAAGGAAGTTTCAACATTTTAAAACAAAACTGTGAGCACTGTCTGGGAATTCAGTGAAATGAGGGCAGGGAGGCTTGGGGGGGTGGGGGAGGGGGGAGGGGGGTGATTAAATGCAGAACATGTTCAGATGGAATGGAGGTTGAGGTGTATATAAGCACTTTGTTAGTACGGGAGGAGGGACCTCCTATTTAGTTTCTTTATTGATATTTTAAAATGTTTGTTGGAAGCAGATTTGAATAAAAAAAGAGAAAGGTTGAAAGATTGTGAAGGAGTTTGGTGAATTACAGAAAGGGGATAAAAAGGTAAAATCGATGACGAAAGAGAATGGGAGGGGCAAGACAAGATATGCTCGCAGGTTGGGGTTAAGGGGTTGATGGTGAGGTGGGGGAATGAGGGGAGGGTTGGTGTGAGATGAGGTGGGAAGAGGGGGAAGAGAGGGTTGGTGTGAGGTGAGGGGGGGAGGAGAGGGTTGGTGTGAGGTGAAGGGGGGAGGAGAGGGTTGGTGTGAGGGGAGGAGGAGAGGGTTGGTGTGAGGTGAGGAGGGAGGAGAGGGTTGGTGTGAGGTGAGGGGGGAGGAGAGGATTGGTGTGAGGTGAGGGGTGAGGAGAGGATTGGTGTGAGGTGAAGATTGGTGTGAGGTGAAGGGGGGAGGAGAGAATTGGTGTGAGGTGATGGGGGGAGGAGAGGGTTGGTGTGAGGTGAGGGGGTGAGGCGAGGATTGGTGTGAGGTGAAGATTGGTGTGAGGTGAAGGGGGGAGGAGAGGGTTGGTGTGAGGTGATGGGGGGAGGAGAGGGTTGGTGTGAGGTGAGGGGGGGAAGAGAGGGTTGGTGTGAGGTGAGGGGGGAGGGGAGGGTTGGTGTGAGGTGAGGGGGGAGGGGAGGGTTGGTGTGAGGTGAGGGGGGGGAAGAGAGGGTTGGTGTGAGGTGAGGGGGGGGGAAGAGAGGGTTGGTGTGAGGTGAGGGGGGTGGAGAGGGTTGGTGTGAGGTGAGGGGGGGAGGCCCGAGCCCGAGCGCTCTGGGCGAGCCCTGGAAAGGCGAGAGCGGGCATGCCCGGACGCTCTGGGCGAGCCCTGGAAAGGCGAGTCTGGACATGCCCGGGCGTCCTGGACGCGGCCTGGCAAGTCGAGGCTGGGCGTGCCCGGGCGCTCTGGGCGAGCCCTGGAAAGGCGAGAGTGGGCATGCCCGGGAAAGACGAGACCGGGCGTGCCCGGGAGGTTCGGGCGTGCCCGGGAACAGCGAGTCCGGGCATGACCAGGAGAGGCGCGTCTGGGCCCGTCCGGACGAGCCCGGCATGGCGATCGCGTCCTGGCAGGTGCAAGGCGATTGTGTACATTCAGCAGGAACCGCTACACTGGAAGCATTCCGACAGTAAACACAGACAGCAAAATAAACTGAAGAAATTCGACAAAAACGATCAGGAAAAACTTATCTTTGAGGACACTGGAGGAGCCAGAAGTCCAGGTGTAGTGCATGGTGGGAGCCAGTACAGTGTATGTTCGATCTATACCGGTTTACTGTACCCTGGGTATAGTAGACCAAGTGCTTTCCCGCAATTACCATTTTATTACTTTGCAAATGAAGTGGTGGGAGAAGGGATTTGATGATCAGCGATCTTCGCGTTCATGGATTTGCTCTTTGCGTTTTGACTGTCGGTGGAGCTGAAATGTTTTTTTTTCTGAGTTTTTCGGAAGAGTTTTTCGGAGCTGTTTTCGGATGACGTGCTGATGTCCTTGGACTTCGCGCCAGGCTCTGGGCCGACCGGGCCGACGTGTGTGATATTCAGCAGCATAGATTCAATGAAAAGCCCGACCGAATATCTTCGCTTTGTGGCTGATTTCCGCCGCCAAAATCCAGCGCGGCTTGGGCGATTCTGCCCCTGTTTGGAGAACACCCAGAGAGGCCTTCATCGGGGCCAAGCGAGCAAGGGCGTGTCGGGACCTGGTTCGCGCCATTGACCGAGTGGTTCGCACCAACCGGAGCTGTTTCGGATGACATGCTGATGTCCTTGGACTTCGCGCCAGGCTCTGGGCCGACGTGCATCAAAGTCCTTTCCAAGGGTGTGGTGCTAACCGGGCCGCCGTGGTGCTGACCGGGCAAACGTGGCATGGTGCTGTGGTAGAATAAATCTTTATACTATGTAACTAGTTATGAGATTGGTAGATCTCAAATGTGGTAGAATAAATGTTAGGAATGTATCTCACTCTGTTAAACCTGGGAGTTCCTTTGTCCACCTGTATCAAGGCCCCGGGCTAACACACATTCCCAAGCCTTCACTATTGACTTGGGACATCGGGATGCAAAGAGGGTGAAGGAACTCCCCAGCAGGGGGGCGAGCATGCATGACCTCGGGGCATTTGCGGAGAAGGGATTAGCGCGACGAGGCCCATATAAACCAGAGCAAACTTTGAGTCATGATCACTTGCCATCAGAAGCCCTGCCCGATGGAATGAACGAGTACAGCGCTGCGGAGGAACATCGGCTGAGAAAGAGGGACTATGTGGATAGAGTTATCTGGTCCATTGAGTTAACGGTAGTTATTAGTATTTGAATGAAGTGAACAACTAGTTAATAGAGTCATGACCTTTTGTAAAACCTGTTTCCGATTATTGGAGTCTTGAGTCCCAAACCACTTCCACGACAATATGGAGGCACCGCTGGCATCAATTGGACACAAACAGGATCTTTAAAAGGTAAGTGTGTCTTGTTTTTGTCCAGTATGATTTCCGAACCTGGGAATCGTTTTTGTACATACATGGTGGAGGACGTGGTGTGGGGCTTCCTTGCGCACCGGTGCCGCGATATAGGTGGCGTAACGAAGTCGCGGATGGAACATCGACAAACGATTGTAGCTATTATTCGTGTTTTTCTAAATGATTTCTGTAAATACGTATTTTTTGCGCTGTCTAAATAAAATGCGCCAGGTCGACGCTGGTCATTAAGGGCCTTACTGTGACCTGGGAGCAAACGGGGCATGAGTGCACCATGTGGCCATTTGCTCCCAAGTCTTGTAAGGCCGGTACATTTGTTTAGCACTTGGAATACAGATATTTTTTCTCTCTCATTCAAATTGGATGAAAATCGCACTTTATATTTTCCCCTATTCCAATGTGCTCATATCTGTGGTACGGCTAGTGGGATTTAGATAAATTAAACGAAATTGTGTAGGACCAAAGCCGTGGGTACAAGGTTTCACGCCATTTTCTAAAACACCTAAAACTCGTTCGATCAACATATAAATTAATGACAGACAACGCCATCTCATGCCGGTCCAGAATTATTATGAAAGATGGCGATTGGATGAAAATTGCATACCGACACTCCCTCACTGTCCCTCATTGTCCCTCATTTCCATTCCGGCTACCTGTCTCTTGCTCCCGCTCCTTCTCCCTCCTTTTAGTTCCCATAGGCGGACGCTTTGCGAGAAGCAAAGCGTTTGTGTGAATCCTCAACCTCAACCTAAGTTGAAGTTGTTACTGCAGGGTTATTGTTTTTTTGTGTATTTTCTCTGCGCCCCATGCTCGCAGATTTGGTTGGTACAAATATTTTATTGAAAGGTGAAAAAAAAAAAATTTTTTTTTTATCTGCGATTAAGCTTCAAAATATAAAAATTGATACTTATTGATTCAGCACGCTTACAATAGAAATTAATGGCGAGGGTTGTGGTTGGGTCGATGGGTTGTTGTTGGGTTGTTGTGGTTGGGTCGATTTTGCGAAATGAACGTTCTTTGAACAAATTAAATGGTGAATCGGATGAAAATTGAGGTTTTGGAACTTGTTGGAACTTGTTGTTGGAACTTGTTGTTGGAACTTGTTGTTGGAACTTGTTGTTGAAACTTGATGTTGGAACTTGTTGGAACTTGTTGTTGGAACTTGTTTTTGGAACTTGCTGTTGGAACTTGTTGTTGGCACTTGTTGGAACTTGCTGTTGGAACTTGTTGGAACTTGTTGTTGGAACTTGTTGTTGGAACTTGCTGTTGGAACTTGTTGTTGAAACTTGCTGTTGGAACTTGTTGGAACTTGCTGTTGGAACTTGTTGGAACTTGTTGTTGGAACTTGTTGTTGGAACTTGCTGTTGGAACTTGTTGTTGAAACTTGCTGTTGGAACTTGTTGTTGGAACTTGTTGTTGGAACTTGTTGTTGGAACTTGTTGGAACTTGTTGGAACTTGTTGTTGGAACTTGTTGTTGGAACTTGCTGTTGGAACTTGTTGTTGGAACTTGTTGTTGGAACTTGTTGTTGGAACTTGTTGTTGGAACTTGTTGGAACTTGCTGTTGGAACTTGTTGGAACTTGTTGTTGGAACTTGTTGTTGGAACTTGCTGTTGGAACTTGTTGTTGGAACTTGTTGTTGGAACTTGTTGTTGGAACTTGTTGTTGAAACTTGTTGTTGAAACTTGCTGTTGGAACTTGTTGGAACTTGTTGTTGGAACTTGTTGTTGGAACTTGTTGTTGGAACTTGCTGTTGGAACTTGTTGTTGGAACTTGCTGTTGGAACTTGTTGGAACTTGTTGTTGGAACTTGTTGTTGGAACTTGTTGTTGGAACTTGCTGTTGGAACTTGTTGTTGAAACTTGCTGTTGGAACTGGTTGGAACTTGTTGTTGGAACTTGTTGTTGGAACTTGTTGTTGGAACTTGTTGTTGGAACTTGCTGTTGGAACTTGTTGGAACTTGTTGTTGGAACTTGTTGTTGGAACTTGTTGTTGGAACTTGTTGGAACTTGCTGTTGGAACTTGTTGGAACTTGTTGTTGGAACTTGTTGTTGGAACTTGCTGTTGGAACTTGCTGTTGGAACTTGTTGTTGAAACTTGCTGTTGGAACTTGTTGGAACTTGTTGTTGGAACTTGTTGTTGGAACTTGCTGTTGGAACTTGTTGTTGGAACTTGTTGGAACTTGCTGTTGGAACTTGTTGTTGGAACTTGTTGTTGGAACTTGTTGTTGGAACTTGTTGTTGGAACTTGCTGTTGGAACTTGTTGTTGAAACTTGCTGTTGGAACTTGTTGGAACTTGTTGTTGGAACTTGTTGTTGGAACTTGCTGTTGGAACTTGTTGTTGGAACTTGTTGTTGGAACTTGTTGTTGGAACTTGTTGGAACTTGCTGTTGGAACTTGTTGGAACTTGTTGTTGGAACTTGTTGTTGGAACTTGTTGTTGGAACTTGTTGGAACTTGTTGTTGGAACTTGTTGGAACTTGTTGGAACTTGCTGTTGGAACTTGTTGTTGGACCTTGTTGTTGGAACGTTTTGGGAACATTCAAATATTGGGTTTTGCTAACGATTCCACAACGTCGCTACAACGTTTCACTTTCGTTGTTGCAACGTTTTGCTCCAACGTTTTGGGAACATTCAAATGTTGGGCTTTGCTAACGTTTCCACAACGTCGCTACAACGTTTCACTTTCGTTGTTGCAACGTTTTGCTCCAACGTTTTGGGAACATTCAAATGTTGGGTTTTGCTAACGTTTCCACAACATCGCTACAACGTTTCACTTTCGTTGTTGCAACGTTTTGCTCCAACGTTTTGGGAACATTCAAATGTTGGGTTTTGCTAACGTTTCCACAATGTCGCTACAACGTTTCACTTTCGTTGTTGCAACGTTTTGCTCCAACGTTTTGGGAACATTCAAATGTTGGGTTTTGCTAATGTTTCCACAACATCGCTACAACGTTTCACTTTCGTTGTTGCAACGTTTTGCTCCAACGTTTTCGGAACATTCAAATGTTGGGTTTTGCTAACGTTTCCACAACGTCGCTACAACGTTTCACTTTCGTTGTTGCAACGTTTTGCTCCAACGTTTTGGGAACATTCAAATGTTGGGCTTTGCTAACGTTTCCACAACGTCGCTACAACGTTTCACTTTCGTTGTTGCAACGTTTTGCTCCAACGTTTTGGGAACATTCAAATGTTGGGTTTTGCTAACGTTTCCACAACGTCGCTACAACGTTTCACTTTCGTTGTTGCAACGTTTTGGGAACATTCAAATGTTGGGTTTTGCTAACGTTTCCACAACGTCGCTACAACGTTTCACTTTCGTTGTTGCAACGTTTTGCTCCAACGTTTTGGGAACATTCAAATGTTGGGTTTTGCTAACGTTTCCACAACGTCACTACAACGTTTCACTTTCGTTGTTGCAACGTTTTGCTCCAACGTTTTGGGAACATTCAAATGTTGGGTTTTGCTAACGTTTCCACAACGTCGCTACAACGTTTCACTTTCGTTGTTGCAACGTTTTGCTCCAACGTTTTGGGAACATTCAAATGTTGGGTTTTGCTAACGTTTCCACAACGTCGTTACAACGTTTCACTTTCGTTGTTGCAACGTTTTGCTTCAACGTTTTGGGAACACTCAAATGTTAAGTGAATCGGATGAGAATTCACGAGTTATTTAATTATTAGAAATTAATGAAGTACTTATTTAATTAATTACATTTCTTTCTCTTCTGACCATGAACTTGGTGTCGACCTGCAGGCCAAACCGTTGGTCAGATGAGCTCGATACCTTGACCAATCATCGTAAGTCACTTGATTGGATGCATATATTAATTATGACATCATAAGTCACGTGACATGGCGACCATGGTGGATTTCTTGAAAACCTTTAAAATGCATCCCTGCGTTCATTTTCCAATCGATTGAGTTGAAATTTTGAACAATCGGATCTGGACTGTCGTTGTTAACGACTGGCATGCACCCGTCCAATCAGGATGGAGCGGTATGGTCCTCGGATCATCACTGCCCGCAGTTTTAATTAGTTTTACTTTTACCTTTCACTCTTTCTGTTCATTGTTCTCGTGGTCATACAATTTTTTGAAGACATGCACATGTCATGATATAGGAAATGTTTGTTCTGTTGAACGGAAGAAATGTTTATGGTTAATAAATTCAATGTGGGAGAGGGCAACACCACAAAGCATACCTCTTTAAGGTGTGTATAAACCCTGGAACATTTCAGCAATCAATACGATGCTGAAATGGTATTTTTGAAGACATGCATGTCATGATATAGGAAATGTTTGTTCTGTTGAACGGAAGAAATGTTTATGGTTAATAAATTCAATGTGGGAGAGGGCAACACCACAAAGCATACCTCTTTAAGGTGTGTATAAACCCTGGAACATTTCAGCAATCAATACGATGCTGAAATGGTATTTTTTGAAGACATGCATGTCATGATATAGGAAATGTTTGTTCTGTTGAACGGAAGAAATGTTTATGGTTAATTTAATTAAACGTGGGAGAGGACAACACCACAAAGCATACCTCTTTAAGGTGTGTATAAACCCCAGAACATTTCAGCAATCATGACGATTTTCTCATGTCACCTGAAATGGTGTAATATTATGTAATATGGTCGACCTTGGGTTTGTTTTGGTTTGTTGTTTATTTTTGTGGATGTATATTTTTGTGTATTTTGCATATATTTTCACGACTAATTCCAGTTAACACCCTGCAAAATTTGCTCGTTTTTCTGGCCGAGTCGAAATTGCGTTGATTTCCTATGGCATGCGCCATTAAAAGCGCCGTGTAATGGTTGCACTCCCTTTATTCCGTTTTGGTCACGCGAATGAGCAGACAAAATGACGAATGCTGCGGCTGGAGCAGTAGAAGCGATTTTTCTTTTACTTGTTTAATGATTATTCGATATTGTTATGACTTATTGTCAATAGGAATACTAAGTGGTCAGGAGGTAGCCTTTTGCTATGTACAGTTTATTTTATTGTTGATTATACCACATAGCTGTGGTGATAAAGGAAATGTTTGTTTTTTCAAATAGATGATTAAGTGGTCAGGAGGTAGCCTTTTGCTATGTACAGTTTATTTTATTGTTGATTATACCACATAGCTGTGGTGATAAAGGAAATGTTTGTTTTTCAAACAGATGATTATGATATGACCATGATTATAAAATCATGATGATTATTATGAATGATATCATAGGGTTCCAATGCAGAATGATTGCACGAACTTGGAAAAGAACTTTCAAGCCCTATGGGATAAATTGGGTATTACAAGCGATGGAGTTTTAAAATTTAGCATGATTGAAGGAATTTGACAGTCCCATTTCAGGACTTTTACGAAATTTATATTGCCAAGAGATTTTGGGTACTATTAAAAGAAAAATGATGACATATTTTTCCCAAAGAACTATAATATCTGCCATCCATTTTGGCTGTCTCATGAATGAAGGATGAGTTGCCTTTAGTGGTTGCAAAGAAAATTTGTGGAGACCAGGCAAAATGGGAAAATATGTCAGATATGACCCTAGGACAGAACAGTGATTCGTCAATTGACATGAGGTATGAACCAGAGGTGACGACCGATGATCTTCAATCTCAGTCAATAAATGGACCTGTCCTGACATCATTGGGGAAAGGGCTTATGCAAGGAGTCATCCAAAATGATTAATTTGATTTATTGATGAATATTGATAAATTAATTGAAATTGAATAATTGAATTGAACTGAATAAATTTAATTGAATAAATTTAACTGAATAAATTGAACTGAATAAATTGAATTGAACATATTGATTGTTTGATTGATGAAAATGCAGTCTCAAGAAAGAAGCTTTAATATCTTTGTGAGATATTATCAATGTGAAGACAACCTTGGAAAATTGAGCAAGGTGGTGAGTTTATATATAGATATATATGTGCGGTTACCGTTGTGTGATTTCCCCTTCAACAGAGCGGACACCTGAGGATTCACCCATTTCATACTGACCCTTTGGCTCATCTGCAAATACTGATCTGTGAGATTGGATTGTGCAAAAGCCACAGGTGAGAGAGATTCTCTGGAAATCACCGTTTGAACAGGTGGATAGATCCTTCCTGGAGGTACGAGTGAAGCTTTAGAGGAACAAGCTACAACACATCCAACGCTACTTTGATAAAAGGCAGAATGGGAAATGGAGCCTGCAAGAATACACAAGGACAACCAGAGATTCCACAAAAAGGTACGTGTACATATCATATGTACGACCGTTATGGTGCCGAAGCTATAAGGCAGGTCGAGAATTGGTATTTGTGGACAAAGGGACATGATGAGGAGTTTCCAAGAGATGGTACATTTGAGCGAAGTCGATTGAAAAGATTGGAACAGAGATTGAAAGCCAGGGAGAGACAGAATCTAACGGTAGACTGGCTTGCATTCCATCTTTGGGATGGTGAATCCAGACAACAGGAACAGCAAGAACGGATAACGGATCTAGAACTTAAAATAAAAAGGATACAGGATACAGTGGAGGAGACAAATGCACAACTGCCCTCGAAATTAGGAATGAAAGTGACAGTTGTCCCATCTGATTTCCAGGTGTCTCCCCAAAAAGGACGGCACAGAGAATTTTTTCGTGTTTCAGGAGATAACGAGAGATTGCAGTGGCAACTCAGGGATGTAGAGATGCAGCCCAGCAATACAAGTGCACAGGTGCACAGACCAGGCAACGACAGAAACCGGTGTTTCAAGTGTGGACGGATGGGACATTGGAAAAGAGGATGTCCGTATACCAAAAGGAAGACAAGTTCATACGGTAAACCAAGATCAAGGGTACCAGTGCTGACTGATACCTCAGACAACGATTAGGCCTTCATTGCGACAAATCCCAAATGACGATTGGCCTCAACAAATTAAATTACTGGACAAACATGAATAACTGTCGATGATTGTTGTGTCTGAAAAGTTTTCGGAGCAAGAATTATTCATTTTTCTTTTGCTTGTAAGCAAATTGATAATTAATTGATCAAATGCCAAAATTGGATCTTTTATGTTGGGCACAAAATTTTAAATTTACAAAGTTTGGAACAATTGCTTTGCAATTTTTTGGCAAACCAAGTGATAAGAGTCACATGATGATCAGGTGGGAATTTCGGACTATTGTTCCGCACGATTGATAGGTCAGTGGTCGACTGACATGCAAATGGGTGTGTAGTCAAATTTGGATAAATTATTGTGGAAACTGAAAGGGTAATTTCAATGTGACATCATAGGGGTTTTCTAAGAATAGACTTTTAGTCTATTTGTGTATTAACATTTAAATTTGATGGACAAATTTTATGAAATTGAAATAAAATTGAGACCCATCTTGATCTGTAAATAATGGTTCCAACGCAAACAAATATGCATAATGCATGTGTGTGTGTGTTTTTGTGTATCAATCTTACAAGATTGTTGACACCGACAGTGTGCCTTGTCTGAAAATAGATAGGTCCATGTGGATGGGATCACATATCGAGAGAATTCGTAAAATAAAATAGAAATATAATTTGATTATGAACATTATCATTTTTGTCAAGGGAGATGGAATATAAAATAATTTGATTTGCTGAGTTATGAGCAGCCATTCATTGATAGTAAATTCATTCATAGTAAAAATTGGGAGTAGTCTTGAGATTCCATTTTGATAGAATTTATATGAGAATCAAAGCTATTTATGGATATGAGCTTCATAAAAAATGTGGGAGTACAAAATTAGCCAAATTTGGGAGAGGTCTTACACTGACTTCCCAGAGTACTCTGCTCACAGATTTTTATATATATAAACTTGAATTTTATCAGCATATAAATTGTGCTGTATGTATGGATGTGTATAAGGCATAGATGATATGGGAAAATAGTAAAGGAAATTTTGCTGGTTTGAACTATTGTGAATTTTGAGTTCTGGAGTTCAAACAAAGTCACTGGTTAACAGATGAAAATGGATAGTAAATAAATTCTTCGATGCTGGGTAAATTAAGTACGATATTACTAAGACTTATGAGAGCTATTGTTCTTCCTTACAGCAGTGCGAAATTATTGGGAAAAAAAAAATTAGATCCAACATAATGAATCTATAAATGAATGTCAGAGGGATAATATCCTCAATTTGTACTAATTATTTGATTGTGGGTAAAGGAATTAATTTATCATAGTGGATTGTTAACAGCAGCCTGAAAATGTCCTGAGAGTGCATCCATGTAATTGGAAATCCCAGATTTGTTTTTACAAACAACATTTTGGTAGAGGTCTTGTGTGGACGAGCACTTCCTTGGTAGATAAAAAACGGTACTGCATGCTGGCAGCCACTTTTGCGGCCAGTTAGGCCAAACAAATTGAGAGGAAATTGTAGTTAAATACGTAAGTTACACATGGCTATTTGTAAAAAGGAAATTTGTTGAGATGGGAAACATTTTTCGAAGGTTTATTAAAGTGTTATAATATGACATGTGGCAAGGCAAACTATTGGATGGGAAAATTAGATCTGGTTATAGAATAAATTTATTGACCCCTTTAAGTTAATTCTTCGAATCATTGTTTCACTGGCATTTTTTGTTCACATTGGAAATAGTTTGGTAGAGCTTTGGTTAAAACCTTTGGTTGCGGTATCTTGGAACGAATTGATAAACCATAGGAGATTGATAAGAATAGAAACAAATATGGACCCAAAATAGAAAGTTGGATTCATGCCTCTCATTGCAAGCAAGCACATGGGGCTAAGGTGGACGATCCCACAGAAAATGAGGCTGCACCTAGCAGCCCAGCAGAACATTCAGTGGCAGATAAATGATAGTCGTGATTTACAGTCATTTGAATTACATTTTAACACCCCTTGCATTGATAAACATTACATTTTCAACATGTGATATTCCTACTTGGGATAGTGACATTTATTTGCCTACATGACATACAATTACCTACTGATATTAATACAACATGAGTGAAAAATGTATCACAACTACACTCATGATCAGGGGATTGAGTTCAACCCCGGGAGATAGGGGGATCAGGGTAAGACAAATAATCTGATTTATGTTACATATTAAGGGATTAATATTAAGGGATTAATTACATATTAATATTACATTACATATTACATATTACATTAATTACATATTAAGGGATTTTCTTTATTTACCTTTTAGGAAGCTTGTTAGTTTGGTATATAATGTTGAATGTCATCGACATATAATTATGTCATAGGTATGAATATATACAAGGAGTAGCAGACTTGTTTGTGGGTTTAGTAGTTATATTGGCAATTGTTTTAGTGGTGGCTTGCTTGAAAGCCTTAGTGACGGTGTGTTTGAATAAGGTAACCAACAACACGATGATAACGCATGAAGTGACAAATGAGGAAAGAAATGTGGAATCACAAGAGGAAGACTTTTATGGCGACATAAATACTGAGATTAAAAGATTAAATCAAGTGATGTTGCAAATGAATACAGTAGAATTAAGATAATGGCATAACGACAATGTTATGAGTTGTGTCAATTACAAGATCAGTGAACTCATATCACCACGAGTGACACACTGTTAGAAAAAAAAAAAAAAAGGGAAAAGTAAAAGTGGAGAGGAATTATGGTAATAATACATTATGCTTAATTTGTTGGTTTGGGAAAATTGTTGTTGGGAATTAGGTATTCCCGTTTGTGATTGTAATCATATACAATTTATTTTCTTAGAGTAGTGCTAAAATACCTGCATGAGTTAATTTTTGAACTATATTAACCTGAAAGCATTTGTGGATGCTATTCTTAGTTTAGTAGTGAAATACATACCTGATTGAATATTATTTGTGTGACGCATATAAATGAATATAACTTTTAAATGTTTTAAGGAAAAACAACAAATTGTTGAATGTGAAACTGTCGGAAGACATACATGATTATGCTGATTTCATGGTAGGATGTACCCTATCTGATTCAGTGTGTGTGGAAAGCAGATTTAGATGTGACTGAGCATAAGGATAAGACGAGATCACATTTGAAGGGGGTGCTAACGGAATTGGGAAGAAGTTCGAGAAAGAAAATTTGTGGCTAAAAAGGAAATTAATCGTGGCATACACCCTCTTTCTCAAAGAATGATGAAGACATTCTCCCGTGTAACTTGGAGATGGATGCTTACCTTCACCAAGGAAATTTATGTGACCATTTGCCTGGATCACACTGCAACATATGAAAGGAAGGCGATCACTTACTCTTGTTTGAAGGCTTCGAACATTCATCACATCAGAAGTTGCAGGACAACGACATTTTACCTGCAACCTCTGCGAAATGCGGGGACATATGTTATTACTTCACCAACTTCCGGGGAACCAGCATGGAGCTGCAAACAAACGGCTGTGCCCTTGTCACAACAGCTGTGCGCGATTCTGCTGGTTGCTCCTGGTATGGACCATGAATGACCTGAACACCATGGTCCCAACATCATTGTGGATGCATCCGGCATCCCTGTTCCACATCTTGCTGGCCAATCAACGTCACACCAATACTTGCTGCCCACTCACAAGGAGGGAGGAGGCAAGTCGACTACAACTGGGTGAAGGCCTTGTTCATGAATTACTATGCTACAGCAAGAGTGGCAAGAATGCTACATGGAGAGCAGGGTCAGTCTATGACTCCGTGCAGTTATTACAACAGCAAGACCCTACACGAAGTAGTGCAGGTGCTATGAAGACATTAGGAGAAAATGTTTCATACCTGGATTCAAACACAAGTGATCAGCCCTTCCTTTCAAACAAAGAGTCAACATTTGGGTAGAGGCAAACGTTTTTGCCAGATGTTGCAGATGCTTTACAAAACTTGAAATGAAGTGAAATTGTTGTGTCTTGGTGATGATGAAGTGTTGTTTTGCAAAGATATTTGTGATGCAAGTGAAATAGATTGAATTACCAATATGGAATGAGTCAATGACCAATGAAATGTTTTGTGATTCTTGCAGGAGGACGGTGTATGCCTAAGGAAATTGGATTACCAAAGTTATGGTTTGAATACTTGTATTGATGTTTACTTGTAGTGGTTGATTGTTTACTTATACTTGTATTGATGTTTACTTGTAGTGATTGATTGTTTACTTATACTTGTATTGATGTTTACTTGTAGTGATTGATTGTTTACTTATACTTGTATTGATGTTTACTTGTAGTGATTGATTGTTTACTTATACTTGTATTGATGCTTACTTGTAGTGATTGATTGTTTACTTAAACGTGTATTGATGTTTACTTGTAGTGATTGATTGTTTACTTAAATTGATGTTTAGATTAATGGTTAATATAAACATAAAACAAAAAGATGAGGGATTGTGGTAGAATAAATCTTTATACTATGTAACTAGTTATGAGATTGGTAGATCTCAAATGTGGTAGAATAAATGTTAGGAATGTATCTCACTCTGTTAAACATGGGAGTTCCTTTGTCCACCTGTATCAAGGCCCCGGGCTAACACACATTCCCAAGCCTTCACTATTGACTTGGGACATCGGGATGCAAAGAGGGTGAAGGAACTCCCCAGCAGGGGGGCGAGCATGCATGACCTCGGGGCATTTGCGGAGAAGGGATTAGCGCCACGAGGCCCATATAAACCAGAGCAAACTTTGAGTCATGATCACTTGCCATCAGAAGCCCTGCCCGATGGAATGAACGAGTACGGCGCTGCAGAGGAACATCGGCTGAGAAAGAGGGACTATGCGGATAGAGTTATCTGGTCCATTGAGTTAACGGTAGTTATTAGTATTTGAATGAAGTGAACAACTAGTTAATAAAGTCATGACCTTTTGTAAAACCTGTTTCCGATTATTGGAGTCTTGAGTCCCAAACCACTTCCACGACAGTGCTGACGGGGCCCCCGCAGCCGTGATGCCCCCCCCCCCCAGAATTTCCATGTTTTAAACGTTTCCCAGTGTGTACCCTGGATGAGAATAAGTACACCGTATCCCTGCGTGTCGTAAGAGACAACTACGAGGGTTGGCGTCAGGAAGGGCATCCGGCCATAAAAACATTGCCTCAAAAAGAGAACCATGACAATTACAACTACATATGGGCAGGGTACAGCCCCAAAGTGGAGATCGGTTTCTGAGGTTTGGGACATGGAATGCAGGGACAATGACAGGGAGATCAGGAGAAGTGGTGGAAGTATTGGTCAGAAGAAGAGTGGACATATGTTGTGTGCCAGAGACGAGATGGTAGGGAAGTGGTGTGAGAATGGTGAAGGGTAGGCAGGGACCGAAATACAAGTTTGTGTGGCAAGGGTGCCTGGAGGGCATGAATGGTGTTGGTGTCCTGTTTTCTGAGGAGTTTGTAGACAGTGTGGTGAGTGTGCCGAGAGTGAGTGATAGGTTGATGATGGTGAAAATGATTGGAAAGCTCTTGGTGAACGTCATCTCGGGATATGCTCCACAGGTTGGTCGGAGCGATGAAGAGAAGGACAAGTTCTGGTGTGCGATAGAGAAGCTGATGGAAAACGTGAAAGATGAGGAAGTTGTTGTGTTAGGAGGAGACCTAAATGGACATGTGGGAAGGAATATGGATGGTTTTGAGGGAGTTCATGGGGGTTACGGATATGGTGTGAGAAATGGAGAAGGTGAAAGGATTTTGGAGTTTGCTGATGTAATGTTTTAAAAATCACACAGGAATAATGATACAACAATGATAGCAAGCCACCATACAATCAATATCTTAAGATGGTACCATCTGTTAAAGTAACTGAACTCACTGCTCCCAGTGCATGGAAAGAACACTCCTCAATGTCTCTATAACCATCTCCAAGGTGAAGTTGATTCGCTCCAGCGATCGCTAGAACAATGTACGATCGAGGCGTAGGTGGTCGAAGCGACACAAAAAGTCATGTGGTCCAACACCCCGCAAACTCGCGGCGGAATCGAAAATCCCAAAGACGCACGCCAGACATGCACATTCACCGTTCAATCAGTGAACCGCAGTGTAATCTTCAAACGCCTCTTTAGTGCACACCCATCCCCGGCAGACCACCGGAGGGTAAGACCAGCTGATGCGGCAAAAACCTTTTTCGGTGAACGCAGGGCAAAATGGCGGACGGCTCTTACTCGAGCCGGAGCCTCCAGGCAAGGATTCTCCAGAACCTCAATGCCTTTACCTGACTACGCAAGTTCCTCAATACTCCGGCGATAACACCTATCGCACGAACTTCCTTTCAAGGTCTCAAAGTTCACTCGCGACGTTTGCTCGACCACGCTCGCTATGGAGCTTGGACACGCGTCTTCCCCGACTTTTGCCTCACGCCCTCTTCTTCTTCTCTCGTCGTCTTCCGGTGCTCGATCCGATTTCCTGTCTCATTTTTACCATGAGCGCTTTTAACCTTTTAACCACAATAACCATTTCCCTTAAACAACAATAATCGCCTTTTCCTTCCAACCCCGATAAGAATAATAATACCTAACCAGAAATGTTTCAAGTGGATGAAAACCACAACCACGGAAGTGCTGAATCCGTAACAACATCCCACATGTGGATTGTGCAGATCAACGCATTTTATGTTATATTTGAGTATAAATTGGAGGGGGATAATCAAATGGGTCAAAAGGTACACAGGTCTAACGGGTCTCAGGCGTCCAAAGGGTGTGAAGGATCTAAGAGGTTGAAGGGGTCGACTTGATTTGACCGTTGAAGCGGTCGTAAAATGAGGTAAAGATGAACTGATTCGATTTCGGCATCACGCGATGAAAGGCCAGAGGTCATGTGAGGTAAAAATCCTGTTGCCATGATCAATTGTGAACCAGTGATGGGATTCTGATCAAATTTGGTCCATTTATGTAGAATGATGTAAAGAAGAACTGATTAGATTGTGGGGTGAAGAGGTCAAAGTTCAACTTACGTAATAGGTGTATAACTTGAGAATGGCTGAAGGGATCTAATTCAAACTTGCTACAGATAATATGTATAATGGTGTAAAGATTAACTGATTTAATTTTGGGGGCCTGAGGTCAAAGGTCAGAGTTCATGTCAGGTAAAAATGTGATAACTTGAGAACAGCTGTATGGATTTTAATTAAAACTTGGTGCAGGTGTATGTATAAGGTCAGAGGTCATGTCAGGCAAAAATGTGAACATGAGAACAGCTATATGGATTTAAAGCAAACTTGGACAAGTATTCTAATGGTGTTAAAATGTTGGCGGAGGCATAATCGGTCGACATCGTGACGTCGAAGAGTATCGTTCTCGTTCTTTATAGGAGCGAGGCTCAGCGCAGAGCAAGGGAGAACTGAGAGTGAGGCAAACTTCAACAGAATAAACCATCAAGAAGAGAGCAGAAGGAGGAGGGGAGGAAATTCTGAAAATGCAAGTAAGAGGGTTGAGCTAAGAAGTGTTAAATAGGGATAATAAAGATCATGGGTCAGAAATTGTTATGACAAGAGGTGACTGTGCACTGCTTGTTTCCTGCCTTGGAATTGGAGGAGTGAGATGGATGGGAGGGGCGAGGAACGAAAGAGTTGGGGTGCGCACTCAACCTGGATTTTGGAACTTCATATTCTTCTTCCATAATTGTTTCAGCACCTGAAAAGAAAATGAAATACAATATAACACCCAGCACAATTACATGACAGGATAAATGCATCATCATAGTATATAAAAATCTGAAATGCATCATCAAAGTATATAAAAATCAGAAATGCTGAAGTTGTGTAATGAGACAATCGATTTGAAAAAGTCAAAATATTATGAAATTTGTGCAATCGCGGTGTTTTGTTATCTACCATATAAAACACAATGTGTGTGTGTGTGTGTGTGTGTGTGTGTATGTGTATGTGTATGTGTGTGTGTGTGTGTGTGTGTGTGTGTGTGTTTGTGTGTGTGTGTGTGTGTGTGTGTGTCCTCCCGTCCATAAGGCTCGGTTTTAAAGGCTTTCAGTAGTGCTTTCAAAGGGATTTGAGTGGGGGGCTTAAGGGGCAATCCTTGAACATGACTGTGTGTCACCCATTTAAAGACCTAAAAGACCGAGGACCCAAAAGACCCCAAGTACCCAGAAGACCCAATGGACCCCAAACACCCAAAATACTCTGCAGACTGTTAAAGACACTAAAGACACAAAAGACCATGAAGACCCAACGGACCCAGAAGATCCCAAGCATTGAAGTCCCAAATACAACGAAGACCCAAAATACTGAAAAGACCCAATGGACCCCAAAAACCCAAAAGACCCTGAGGATCCAAAAGACCCAAACAACCCCAAGGACCCAATTGACAGAGGACCCAAAATACCCCAAGGACTCAGAAGACCCCCAAGGACTCTGAAGATCCAAAATACCCCAAAGACCCAAAACACCCTGAAGACTGTTAAAGACGCAAAAGACCATGAAGACCCAAAATACCCTGAGGACCCGAAAGACCCAAAAGACTGAAAAGATCCTGATGACCCAATGGACTCCAAAGACCCAAAATATCCCAAAGACCCAATGGACCCCAAACACCCAAAATATCTGGAAGACCCAAAAGATCCTGGATACCCAAAAGACCCCAACTATCCAACAGACCCAAACAATCCCCAGGACCAAAATAACCCAGAGGACCCAAAATACCCCAAGCACCCAGAAGATCCCAAGGACTCTGAACATGCAAAATACCCCAAAGACATAAAAGACCCTGAAGACCCAATGGGCCCCAAACACCCAAAATATCCTGAAGACCCCAATGACACTGAAGACTGTTAAAAATACAAAAGACCCAAAATACTCAAAAGACCCAAAAACCCCAAAAGGCCCCAAATCCTTGAAGACCCAAAAGACCATGAAGACTCCCAAGACCCCAAAGACCCTTAAAGACCCAGAAAATCCTTAAAGACCCAGAAAACCCATAAACACCCCGAAGGCCCAAAATACCCCAAAGGCCCTTAAATACCTAGAAGACCCAAAAAGTCCCAGAAGACTGTAAAACACCCAAAATACCACGAAGACCAAAAATACCCTAAAGACCCAAAATACACCAAAGACCCAAAATACACCAAAGACCCTTAAATACCCTGAAGACCCAAAATACCCCAATGACCCTGAAGACCCTGAAGACCCCAAGGACCAAAATGAACCAGAGGATTTAAAAGATCAAAAAGTCCCTGAAAACCCAAAATACCCCAAAGACACCAAGACCCTTAAAGATCCAAAATACCACAAAACCCAAAAGACGCTGAAGACGCAAAATTCCCCAAAGACCCATAAAGACCACAAAGACCCTGATGACCCAAAATACTCTGACTGTTAAAGACCCAAACAACCACGAAGACCCAAAATAATCCAAAGATCCAAAATACCCCCAAAGACCTTTAAATACCCTGAAGAACAAAAAAAATCGAAAAGTTGACAACAGTGACATCATTGGAGGTCAACATTCACGTTATTATACCCGATGAAGGTTCGTGGAGGTACTATTTTCGGGTGAGTTTAGGGCAGAAAAGTGATTAAAGGAACATGTTGTGCAGCTATATTTCAAAGTAAAACGTGATTTCTGGAAACTAGAGAGCCGAAGCTTCAATTTGATACCACTTTCAACTTGTTATACCTCCGGTAGGGGTGTGTCCATTTTTCGAGCACTTTTCTGCTCCCTGCCACTTGTCTATATGTCGGGGTTAAACTATCCGAATTTCTAGAAGCAGGGAACTGTGATAAACCAAGAATAGACTTTCGTCCTGTTTTCGCAGAGTATTCATAGTGAAGGAAGTACCTATATAAGGTAGTCATCTTGTTGGTCTACCAGTGACAATGCCTTCAAGGACGAGTTTGTCCGTTTCCTCATGCAGGAATGGAGGAACCGACAAAAAGGTTCAATCATTGGGAACAAAACTTTGGATGTTGCGCACGATGGAAATTGTATGGAGATGAAGAATGATGAGGGACTTGCTGCAAGTCGACAAACCAGATCACCTTCAAGTTCGGCGAAGGAAAATGGTGACAGCCAAGAAAGAGAAAACATTGTTTGGAAAACTCGAGTTATTAACCTTTCTTCATTCCCATTGATCCGACACATCACTCGCCTATGATGTAGAAAGATTCAAAATAACCAGTTGGATGACATCATACAATCTATTACTTTACGTCATCATGTGGTCACTCACAGCTTTCAAAATAGTTTCACTGTAAACTTTCGGTACCGTTTCATATTGGTTTATAATTCATTATTATTCTCTACATGGTTTAGTTTCTGCAGAAAACGAATGTCAAAGTGAAACTTTGTACGAGTCAGGTTCACTATGTTAACAAATATAATTTCGTTCAAAATTTTGGGAGATGAGCAAACCTGTATATTTTTGGAATCCTCAGAGCATGGAGAATCCGAAAATCAATGTTGGCATTTGCACACACACCTGCATGGCCGCCATTTTGGATTTTAAAAATGGCCGCCATAAAATACATATTTTGCGCAAATACATCTCGGCTTCTAGTCAACCAAGAAACTTAATGAAATATGCTAATCCTATGTTTTCTGGGTCAAGGAATCCAATAAAGGCCTCAAAATAGTGCTCAGGATTATAGAAAAGCAACAAACAAAGGTAATTGAAAACCATTGTCTTTATATTTGTGATATAACTGTATTACATAATACATGATATTGCAAGTCCTTTGAAGTTATAGGTATGGGTTTATAAAGCAAGAAAGCAGCCTTGTTAGTATCAGATTGAACTATAAGTCCTATACACAGGATCTACTGGGTCGATACTGTTCAGGAATATGCTTTTACAGATCTTCATCACTGTCCTGAGTGTCATTTTCGCAAAGGTGTCTACGCAAATGCCAACATAAATTTTTGGATTCCTCCTGCTCTGAATATTCCAAAAATGTATAGTTTTGCTAATCTCCAAAATTTTTGAACGAAAAAACATAGAGAACCTCACGATACATTCTGAGGGAGGATGACGTCACATTTGGGAGTTGTTGTCATGATCAAGGCCGCTCTCAAAATATTTGGAGGACCCCAACGGAAGATTTGAGATCGGTTTACCCTTGCCATCTTCCACATAAATGAATGTCATTTTTCTGGCCCCTTTAATGGTGTTTTATGGGGTTGAAGGGGTTGAATGCACATGGAAGACGTTGCAGGTGGTGGGGATGGAGGTGTTCCCATGCATCTACGAGGTGAAACCTTTTGCCGTCTTTCACTTGAATAAATCGTCTGGGCTCCAATTCTTAGAGTAGTACTCCATCAAGTTGCGGTTGAAGGCCTTTAAGGTGGATAGGAGTTCAGGTGTACAAAGGAAAGACTTCGTATGATGGAGGATGCCCAGTCGTGGGTTGTGGAGGCCAACCTTGAAATGTGTTTTTTCTGTGTGTGAACATAAAGTTTAGCAAATCCCTCTGGCAGAGGATATTGTTCATCCTCCACAACAAACCTCCACAACTAGGATATTAGTGATAATGATTGTACGCACAGAGAATTTAAACCACGAGAGGACTAAACTGTCATCTGATACAGTATGTTCCAGGGATGTGAAGTGGGAGTTTATGTTTTTATTTCCCTTAGAGGATTTTATATTATATATAAATACCAGTTATTGATAAACCAAACAGAATGTGAAGTCGACATTAACAGTGAGTACAATGAAATTGTTGTTGATGTTTAATAATATGAAAGTGAATTTTTGTCTTGAAATAAATAAATAAATAATGTAACAATAATCCGAATGCGATTCAGTAAATAATTATTTTATTTTTGTGGTAGAGTGGGTTAGTGTGTAATTAACCTCAAATTGTATCAAGTAATTACTTTCACATAAATTCTTTAAAAACCGACTTTGGATACCGTTTAACTTTATCATCAGAACTCTCTCTCCGCAAGGTGAAATGCTTCTTAACTTGCAATGTAAGGGTTACTTTGATGCTTCCCACGATAAAAACCAGACGATTGTTAATTTTCAGTTAATTAACCTGTTACTTGATTCATCTGTTCACGGAACCACACTTGGCTCGGCAAAGTCGATTATTCCTCCTTATAATTTTAATCAACTTTTAGGTTAAACGAACTTACTTTCTGAACTCTGTTCCATGGATCTTAAATGTCAAGATTCAAAATTGTCTTTGTAACGGTTTATTCAGTTTATTTATATATATGTTTTGATGTCAAAAGAACAAACAGAATAATAGACAAAAAATAACCGTTGCAGCAAAACAATCGAAACTATATCCATAATAATCTAAATAACATTGTACAGGAATGCTGCTTACACAAATACAACGGGACCCGAGGTGAGCTGTCACACAGGTGTGGTCCAAAATTGATGAGATTTTGACTTTTTGTTGCAAAACATGAAAATTAAAATTTTAATTTAATTTGATAATATTGTATTGTCAGTGAATTCTCCATTATTCCTCCACCAAATATTATCTGTACTGTGCGCTTTCATTAAATCGAAGCAGCTTCAGGTGTGACCCCGTGAGAGGTTTTTACTGCTGGAGTGGAACCGCACGGAGTTTAATGATGGGAATTGTGAGTGAGACAAACATGAAAGTTAAAATTTTAATTTAATTTGATAATATTGTATTGGCAGTGAATTCTCCATTATTCCTCCACCAAATATTATCTGTACTGTGAGCTTTCATTAAATCGAAGCAGCTTCAGGTGTGACCCCATGAGAGGTTTTTACTTGTCGGAGAGGAACCGCACGGAGTTTAATGATGGGAATTGTGAGTGAGACAAACATGAAAGTTAAAATTAAAATTTGTATTTGATAATATTGTATTGTTGGTGAATTCTCCATTATTCCTCCACCAAATATTATCTGTACTGTGAGCTTTCATTAAATCGAAGCAGCTTCAGGTGTGACATCGTGAGAGGTTTTTACTGCTGGAGAGGAACCGCATGGAGTTTCATGATGGGAATTGTGAGTGAGACGAAAACATTTCTCTTTGCTGTTATTCAATCCAAAATTTTATCAAAATCGTCAACACTTGCAATGGTTGTTTACAAATGTCTATCAAACAAATTAATCAACACAATATTTTCTACCCTGATGATGGAGTTAAATTCCTTTGGCAGTGCAGGCTCATGGAAGAGGGAAAGAGGCATTTATGGAATGAGGTAAATGCTGTTTCTCCTATTATTGGGTTATTCATATTTTAGTTACTTTTTCTATTATTTTCAAATTGGTGGCAGAATGTGCGAAATGGGTCCTTCAATAGGAATGACTGCATCGCATTCAGATGTTGTGGGTGGAGGGGATCAGGGGGTGTGTGGGTGCTGCGGAAGGGTCAAACAGGGTGTTTGTGCTTATTCCCATCTTATACATGTGAAAACTTTACTAAAGAGGGTAAAATTTCAGGAAGTAACTACAAAATATTTTCATTAGGGCGCATTTTGTGGACAAAATTAACATCGCACATTATCAATTGTGAATGTTTGTAAATTATCATAGCGCTGTATAACTAAGTCTCTTATCTTCCATAATGAACTTTCAAATAAACTTACTGATTTGCACTTTGATTCATGGTAAACTGGAATGGTACTCGATAGAGAGTGTACCTCCACCAGGTTGAACAGTTTACGTTTTGTATCCCACTGATCGGTTACATCCCATTTTGTATCCCACTGAAATATAATCGGCTTGTTGTTGTCACTCATCCAACTAATCCATCAAGTTTTGTCACTCGTCCAAAACTTTTTAAAAACATGTAATTTATCGTTTTTTGGCCCCATCATTCAACGGTGAAGAATCACTTAAAAATTTATCTGATCGGGATCCAGATCCGGATCCGGATTTTAACCAAAATGTAATCAGTTCATCCACGTCACATGCCCAACCTCGCCACGAAATTTCGTCAGAATCCATCACGACTTTTTGAAACATGCTGTTCACTGACAGACAAACAAACAGACAGGGAGTGAAAACATAACCTCGATCCACCTTTGCAAAGGTTGAAAATATCGTGATAATCGTAAATGGTAAATCTTATGGATCATATATGAAAGGCAATCAGTGTAGAGACAAAACTTATTGATTAATTGCTTCACAATTTACACATTTTTCCCCCTGGGTGATTAACAAGGAGTCAAGATAATATATCTTCTTCATTAAAAGCGTACATGAGCTTCTTCCTTTCCCGAGTGCCACCGCAGGTGAGCATTTACACATCGATTGAAGTAATCTATTGATTCAGCATGTCAAACATCTAATGGCCTCAATGGCCTGGGCCGAGGACAAAATGAAGTGTATTTTATTTGGAAGTAAAGGGTCGTGCAGCACAACGTACAGTGCATTCAGAAAGTATTCAGACCCCTTCACTTTTTTCACATTTTGTTATGTTGCAGCCTTATGCTGAAATCGTTTAAATTCATGGTTTCCCTCATCAATTTACACTCAATACCCCATAATGACAAAGACAAAACAGGCTTTTAGAAAGTTTTGCAAATTTATTTAAAATGAAAAAAACGGAAATATCACATTTACATAAGTATTCAGACCCTTTGCTATGACACTTGAAATTTAGCTCAGGTGCCTCCCATTTCTCTTGATCATCTTTGGGATGTTTCTACACCTTGATTGGAGTCCACCTGTGGTGAATTCAATTGATTAGACATGATTTGGAAAGGCACAAACCTGTCTATATAAGGTCTCACAGCTGACAATGCATATCAGAGCAAAAACCAAGCCATGAGGTGGAAGGAACTGCCTGCAGAGCTCAGAGACAGGATTGTGTCGAGGCACAGATCTGGGGAAGCCTACAAAAAAAATTCTGCTGCATTGAAGGTTCCCAAGAACACATTGGCCTCCATAATTCTTAAATGGAAGAAGTTTGGAACAACCAGGACTCTTCCTAGAGCTGGCCGCCCGGCCAAACTGAGCAATCTGGGGAGAAGGGCCTTGGTAAGAGAGGTGACCAAGAACCCGATGGTCACTCTGGCTGAGCTCCAGAGATCCTGTGTGGAGATGGGAGAAACTTCCAGAAGGACAACCATCACTGCAACACTCCACCGATCTGGGCTTTATGGCAGAGTGGCCAGACGGAAGCCTCTCCTCAGTGAAAGACACATGAAAACCCGCTTGGAGTTTGCAAGAAAGCACCTGAAGGAATCTCAGAGTGTGAGAAACAAGAATCTGTGGGCTGATGAAACCAAGATTGAACTGATTGAAACCAATGGAATAATCTTGTTGCTGTTGCCCAATCAACTCATCCACCTAGTTTTATCATAAGTCCTCCACAACTTTTTGAAATATCATCCGATATATCGTTTTGGGGCCGATGACTCAATGGTGAAGAATCACTTTGCAATTTTACAAACTCTTGTATCTGGATCCGGATTCAAATCTTCACCAAAATTGAATCAATTCTCGCTCAGTTCGCACTTTCTCCAATGTAACAACAACTAAATAAACTTTTCTTACCGAACAATTTCACTATAGATGAGCAAAGAAGCTCCTTCGTATCACAATTTTGAGAAATCAAAAATCACGTGATACATTTTTGCGCATGCACGCATCGTGCACTCCGTGCTTGGACCAATGAAATCCAGCACGACATGCACGAGCCGATGCCGTTCTCTGGTAGTAAATAATGCCGACCAGCGCAGTCATGATTTAAGAGATAACATATTTGGGGAAAGTAAATATTGATTTATACATCCTCAGGTTATGTATTCGGAGAACATCCCACCTGTGGAGTGTGCAGATCAACGCATTTCATGTTATATTCGAGTACAAATTGGGGGAATAATCTCGCCTTGTCAAAAAAGTGTGGGGGTGGGGGTGTTTCCCCCCACGCAGTGGGGGGGGGGGGGAATATGTCCCTCACCCATCGACGCCCAATCAGGTATGAACAAAACCGGATGATGCATGTTCAAGAAATGGTTGGAGACCCATTTAAGCAACAAAATGGCTGCCATTCGGCCATACGTGATCGGATCTCGAAAACACTTGACGTGCACATGTAAGACATCATTCGTTATCTGTGTGCCAAGTTTGAACAACATTGGTGAATGCATGTTCGAAAAATGGTTGAGGACGTTTTCAACATCGGGTTTTTTAAAAAGTAAATGGCCGCCAGTGGGTCATCTTTGACCACATTGCGAAACAAAATCATGTGGATATGGACACCATCATGTTCTGTCTTTTTGCCAAGTATGAACAAAATCAGTCCATACACATCCAAGATGTGGGTGCAGACGAGAGACCCAATCGAAAGCCCCCGTTTTGGACTAAGTCCTACGGAGGCTAATACTGTGGGTGAAGGCATCTCGGTCGACGTTGCGACATTGAAGAGTGCCGTTCTAGTTTTGAGCTCTTTCAACTGGTGCAAAAATCTTTTCCCCTTTTTAGTTCATTTGGAACGTCGTTCTCGGGAGTCAGTCCGCAAACACTTCCAACTTCTTTTCCGAAACTACTCATGGGATTGTGACCAAACTTCGCACAAATTACATTTCGTATGTTGCAACTCAAGTTTGTTCATGGCATGAAAATAAAAATCTAGGTTTAAGGGGTCTGCCGGGGGTCAAAGTGGATCCATGTTTGACCCCCCAAAATAGGTATTTGCTTTCTTCTTAGAAATGACACACACAATTCCGATGAAACTTGACCACAATGTTCCGTTCATCACTCATAATGTACCGACCTTTGTTCACAGCATTTTAAAAAGTTTTGGGGTCTAAGACGGCGAACCCGAGGGGTGGGTGGTTCCCCCCAAAATAGGCATTTGATCTTTTTCTCAAAAACTGAACACACAATTTTGATGAAACTTGATCACAACCTTCATCACCGGTGATATACCATGATAATGTTTCAAATACCTTTAGTCGGTGTAGTATACTGCTTTATTCTACCAGGTGAGTGCCGAGGGGTATTGACCCTATTTTTTTATTTTCTATCGTGTTATTTTCAACATGGGCTTCCAGCTCGTATTTCCAAAAGCCCTTGTATTTCCTGATTAACCAAGGTGATGTGTCCTCAGACATCCATGATGTCATGTATGTACAACATTGTGTCCGAGCCTCAGACTGAAAAGATGCTTGATCAAAATTAAAGCAGGTAACACGATTATTTAGGATGAATAGTTTTGGATCAACCTGCATGTTTGCAGATATCGAATTACACAGCAGTCACATGATTACAAAGAAACAAGTTCAATCACCATATGATCTGTTATTCCTCCATTATCAGGGAATTAAAACGATAAAAACCCACAAATCATTCTGCATCATCACCACAGATATACTCAAATTAATAAAAAGAGAGGACATGATACAAATCAAGAAAACAATTTCAGTGGAGAAATACAAAGGTGTGCTCACGTGTGTAAACATTGAACAACCTCCACCTTTGAGAATTTCCCACTCGTTTTTGTTCCCAAATATTTTGGATGTATTTTTCCAATCAGAATTACGTCATCGCAAAGCGCTAATGTTGGTGTTATTTTTTCTCCAGCAGAGTTAACAAACCTTTTCTCGGAGATGAATCAGTCACTGAAGCACGTGTTCTTCCTCCAAGCGATTTTCAATGAGCCACCTCAGGTTCGGCCCTGGACTTTCAGTGTCTTCTTCTTCATCTACATTGTAACTGTCATTCTCAATCTGGTGTTGATCCTGCTCATTATCCTGAGAAAGCAGTTACACAAACCTGTCTACATCTTCCTTGCTTATTTATTATTCATAGACATTATATGTTCAACAACTGTGCTTCCTCGACTCATGTACAGTATCATCGTAAATAGCGAAACTCGGATAAATCTTTGTTTCATTCAGGCTTTTTACATTTCATTTTATGCTGTAATGGAGCCTTACATACTCGCAATCATGGCTATCGATCGTTACCTGGCCGTCTGCCATCCGCTCCGTTACGGTGTCCTGATCACGAACAGCAAAGCTCACAGAGTGATGTGGGCGACACTGTGCTGGTGTTTCCTCATAATAGGTGTTCATTACTTGTTATTCTTGCGATTGATCTTCTGCAAGGATGTACTTCCAAATGTCACATGTATTTTCATTGCTGTCGCGAAACTATCATGTGATGATATCACTGTTCAAAGTATTTATGGGCTTGTCATATCTTTTATCACAATCACCTTTGTCATCACAGTTGTCATCATCACATATGGTTTAATTCTGTACGAATGTCTATGTTCAACCAAGAACTCCGAGGGAAGTAGTAAGGCTCTACACACATGTGTCACCCATTGCATGGTACTTTCTCTCTTCCTTTTCTCCTTTCTTTTTGCGATCATCTCTCTGCGTCTGTCAGCGAGCAAATCTTCCTCTCACGTTTTTAAACACCTGAGTGATTCATTGTTCTATTTGCTGCAGCCTCTTGCAAATCCGATCGTTTATGGATTCCGTATGGCTGAGATCCGCCGCAGCTTTCAGATTCTCCCTCAGATGATAATGCAGAAATTAATGAAACGGTATCCTGTGAAAGATACATGACCATTACACCATTGGTATTCATAAAAGTTCTCTTCACAACAGTTCACAACGACCCTTTTTGTTTACTCCGTCAGTCAAGGCTCGTGGAAGAGCGAACACACAGAACATATAATAAAGTGAGTGGGAGACAATAGGGGGAGAGAGAGGGAAGTAGAACAACAGTCGTGAACAGCGACATCGGAAGATCTGTGGAAGGCAGAGGAATGGGGCGGAGTACACATCATAAACAAGATGGACACTACAAGGACTTGCATGAAAGAAAACGGAATTTGAAGGCGTTTGATTTGTGGTGTATTAACGGGGTTAGAAAAGATCTATGTTTTGGATGGGGGAAGATAAGAGATGGTGGTGAACAGCTGTTTTGAAGATCTGGAGGGAGAAATGCGATTGAAGAGAGGGTGGGAGTTGGTTCCAGAACCGGAAAAAAGAGGAATGAAAGAGTGAAGGTGAGCAGAGAGTCTTGATTTTGGCAGTTTCACGAGAAGGGGGATGCTGACAGATCTTGTGCGTCCTGCAGGAATATTTAGGGGACAGAGCTGGGGGTGCTGAGCTGGAGAGGAGTCGGTAGAAGATAGAAAGACCACCAACCTGCCTGCAGTGAGAGTGAAAGACCATCAGCATCAGCTTCATCACGGGAGATACCAATGATTCTGAACGCTTTGGTTTCCACAGCGTGAAGCCAACCTCGTTGTGTGGCAGGAGCACCAGCCCAGAGGGGAGAGTAGTACTCCATCAAGCTGTGGATGAAAGCTTTGTATGTGGTTGAAGCTCAGTAGTACCAATAAAATAACTTCACACGATGGTAGATGCCCAGTCGGTGACTGGCTTTGGAGTCCAGCTTGGAAATGTGTTTTCCCCAAGAAAGATCATGGCTGATCGTGAGACGCAACAGGTTGAGTGACAGAACTTCTTCGAGATGATTGTTGAGAAAGTTGATGGGAAGGTTTTCCAGATGGTCCTTTTTGGAGAGACAAAGTGAGAGTGTGAGATTTGTCAGGATTGAAAAACATGTTCCACCCATTTGGCCAGTTTGTGATTTTATCCAGGTCTGCAGAGAGTGAAGAGGCTGCTGCTTGCCGATCTGAGGGTTGCAATATAGAGCGACAGTGTGTGGAGCTATCAGAAAAAAGACAAAGACAATTTTCCAGAGAGTTGGAAAGATCATTCATGAAGACCAGGAAAAGAACAGGGCCCAGAACACTGCCTTGAAGTACTTCAGCCTGGACAGGAAGGGGAGATGAGAGAATTCCATTCAGGGCCACATGTTGACTGCGACCGGAGATGAAGTCCACAAGCCCTGTGTGGAGGGTTACCATGGATAACATAAGAGGAGAGTTTGATGAGCAGGGCGGGGTGCCAGACCATATCGAAGGCACAAGATATGTCAAGAGAGACTGCTCTGATTTCCTATCTGGCGTTGAGGACCTCCATCCATTGTTAAGACAGCAGAAGCAGCAAGTCCAGGGTGGAGGGGCCTGGTCTGAATCCAAATTGATGATCAGCGATCAAGCCATTGGAGAAATTGTCAAATTGTGTCAGTCCCAATGAGTCACAGATGTCCTTTGCCGAGGTGCCATGGCTGGTGCGAGAGGGAAACACACCCAGCCAGATGGCATGATAATCATTTAAATTGCCACATATGCGGAAGAGAAAGTTGGGATGAGTGGATATAAGTTCGTCCATGTTGTCAGAAAGCGAGATGTAAATGTAGCCATCCCTGTTTGGTGAATGGTACAACACATATAAGCAAAAGGTGGGAGCGGAGGGGAGACGTCGCCCGAGGTACTCATGGGGTTTGGGAGGTATAAGAGCAGTACACGGAGAGTGAGAAATGTAGTTTTTATGTGCAGAGTAACTCTGCCACCAGGATGAGGCTCGGGTCTATCATACCAAACGACGGAATAACCAGGGAGAGAGTCAGGGACATCTTGAAGGAGGAAAGTTTCTGTTAAGCAGAACAATTCTGTTTTGTGTGGAAACCTGCATAGAGAGATCAGTCAGGTTTGAGCAGAGGCCCCAGATGTTTGGTGTCTGTAGTGAAATTATACCAAGGTGAACCCAGGGGTGCTCGCTACGGAAGGGGGCGTCTATAAGACCCGGGACAACCGGGGCGCGCAGACACTTCAGCGGAACTCACTGTGACATTATCCAGTAGTTTGAATGGTATGTACGCCCCAAATGCTGCGCTGACAATGCGCTGCGCTAACCATTGTTATATTGAATCAACCATTGCTGCTCATGAAATGCTCTGATTTAATGCCTGTTGCATGCATGTATTCTTACAGGATGTACTGCAGATCTAAATGATATTAAACCTACCCAGAGGTCAAGTCGTGTCTGAGCTTGATTTTCACGACATTTAATATCATTTAGATCGCCGGAATGGCTGACCACAAGATGATCGTGGTACCGATTCTCGGAGCCGACCCTCAAGCTGAGGGATCTGCATCGGAGTTTGCTCATTGGCTCAACACGCTGCAGAATTACTTTGCGGCTCACGAGACAGAGCCCACCGCTGCGATAAAGCTGTCCGTGTTACAGTCCAAGGTCCATCACACTGTTTTCAAGAACATTTCTCGATTTGGGACGTACGCTACGGCCCTAGCCGAGCTGAAGCGCCTCTACGTAAAGACACAGAGCGCTGTACACGGCCGGCATCAACTCTCTCAGCGGCGACAGCAACCGTCTGAATTGATCGATCGCTTCGCGCAGGAGTTGCGCTACCTATTGGCAGACTGCGTGCAGGACGTCCGGACCCACGAGCAAGTGCAGGACGATTTGCTCCGAGATTCATTCATCTCCGGAATTAGTTCTGGAGTCTTGCGGCTCCGTCTCTTGGAGGTCGCGGAGCTGACATTTACAGAAGCACTACGGCTGGCACGCGTATACACAGATGCCCGAGAACAATTGACCGCATATGATCACCCACGAGTCGTGGCGGGGACCTCGCAACTCGCGCGACCTGAGAAGAGGGCTACCGCCGAGGATACGGAGGAGGACCCGACCACCACGACGGCCGAGTCTCTGGGAGCTCCGGAAGCGGACTCCGCTTCCGGCCTCACTGCTGCCGCCGCTGCCCGGCCACGGCCTGCCCGGTATGCAAAATGTTATTTTTGTGGAAATCGGCAGCATCCTCGCTCTGAATGCCCGGCCCGAGAGGCGACATGTCACCTGTGCTCCACCAAGGGCCATTTTGCAAAGGTCTGCAGAAAGGCCGCTCGGGGGCACGCATTCCCGAGCGACCTTGAATGGGCTCATCGCGGAGCCAACGGATCGAGCGCCGGACGGGGCGCCTCGCTCAGCTTTGAAGAGCCGCTCTCCTCCTCGCGGGCCTCTGGCTACCCGCCCGACCTTGGTGAGATACCTCGGGCCGCCGAAACAAATGGCGCGAACGCGACCGGTCACAGCGCGTCCGACCTTGACTGGCGTTCGAACGCCTACTTCAAACAAGCGACATGCTCCTGCTTTGGAAATTCCTCTCGAAGTGCAGCAAACGCAGCACGTGACACGAGCCCCATCTGACGGCAGCTTTTGCGAATTACATGCACCCACTTTGGCATGTGAATCTGCAGACGGCAGAAATCTTTCTCACGTGACTCGAGCCCCATCTGACGGCAGCTTTTATGAATTACATGCACCCACTTTGGCATATGACTCCGCAGATGGCGGAGACCTTTCTCACGTGGCTCGAGCGCCATCTGGCGGCTGCTCTTACGACCAACCCACACCCACTCTGGCAAATGAAACTGCTGATGAGCCAACTGACTTCAATGCTCCTGCTGAGGCCCGACCTGCCGACGCTGCCCGAAGGATTGCAGCCGGCGTGGGATCCACCCGCGAGGCGCGATCTTCTCGCCCGGCCGGAACTATACCTGCCGGGTCTGCCGGCCTAGCGCAGGCCTTCATTCCGCTCACGGTCGCGGGCGTTTTTGCGCAAGCTTTGATTGACACGGGGTCCACGGATAGTTTTATTGATCAGCGACTCGTGCATCAACATGGGTGGCCAGTTCTCGGGACAACCCGCCGGATCTTCATGGCCTCTCAGGGACTTCGGTTGAGCACAAAAGGGGCGTGTCGATTGAAACTTGTGATAAACGGACGACGTTCCCGGACGTGTATCTCATGGTATTAACGGCCTTATGCGCTGACGTTCTGTTAGGACTTGATTTCCTTAAGCGGCATGGACGTTTGGAAATAGACTTCGGAGGGCCGGACACGCTCGCTGTGTGCGCCCTCGCTCAAATGGACATGGAGCCACTCTCACTGTTCCCCAACCTGACCACTGATTGTACCCCTGTAGCCGTCAAATCGCGGCGCTACTCTCGCGCGGACGCGCAATTCATTGCGGAAGAAACGGCCCTGCTCTTGAAGGACGGTATCATAGAACACAGTAGGTCACCGTGGCGGGCCCAAGTCTTAGTGGTGCGGAGTGAGGCCCACCGCCGGCGTATGGTAATCGACTATTCGCAGACGATTAATCGTTTTACACAGCTGGATGCCTACCCCTTACCGGGGATGGATGCCCTGGTACGCCAGGTGGCCCTGTATTCCGTTTATAGCACTCTCGATCTGCGTAGTGCGTATCATCAAGTCCCCATCTCTAGGGCTGATCGCGTCTTTACAGCCTTTGAATCGGGTCAGCGGTTGTACCAGTTCACGAGACTTCCCTTTGGGGTAACGAACGGCGTCGCTTGTTTTCAGAGAGCTATGGATGACCTCGTTGCGAAGGAGAATTTGACCGATGTCTTTGTCTATCTGGACAATTTTACGGTTTGTGGGTATGACCAGGAGCATCACGACGCTAATCTGAAACGCTTCCTCGAGGTCGCGCAGAAATATCGCTTAACCATGAATGCGGCGAAGTGTCAATACTCTCTACGCACGGTAGACCTTTTGGGGTACACCGTGACCCATGGCTCCGTCTCTCCGGATAAGGAGCGTCTGCGCCCTTTGCTCGATATGGCTCCGCCTAGCGATCGGGCTTCGCTGAAACGCGCTCTAGGGCTGTTCGCCCACTACTCAAAGTGGGTGCAAAATTTCTCCGCAAAGCTCCGCCCCCTCGTGGCCTGCGACACTTTCCCCATGGGCCCGGCCGCCCTGGCGGCCTTCGAGGGCCTTAAAGTCGACATTGCTGGCGCCGCTGTCGCGACGATTGACGAGAGTGCCTCTTTCGTTTTGGAGAGTGATGCCTCGGATCATGCGATAGCGGCGACTCTCTCCCAAGGAGGCCGCCCTGTGGCTTTCTTCTCGCGGACTCTCACCTCCGCCGAGCGGAGGCATTCGTCTGTCGAAAAGGAAGCGTACGCGATCGTCGAATCAATTCGGCGATGGCGTCCGTATCTGCTTGGGCGGAGTTTCCAAATCATCACGGACCAACAGAGTGTTGCGTTTATGTACGACACCTTACATGCTCAGCGCATTAAGAATGAGAAAATCACCCGTTCGCGTATCGAACTCGCCGACTTCTGCTACACCATCAAATACCGCCCGGGGAAGGATAACCTGGTCGCTGACGCCTTATCGAGGCCGGCCACTTGCGCGGGGGTTGTAACTTTGGAGGGGCTGCGCACTTTGCACAGCACTATGTGTCATCCCGGGGTAACGCGCTTCGCGCATTTTGTGCACGCGGGCAATCTGCCGTACTCGATGGAGGACATCTGCCGCATCTGCCGTGATTGCGCGATCTGTGCGGAACTCAAACCGAGTTTTTATAGCCCCCCTCTGGGGACACTCGTTAGGGCTACTAGACCGTGGGAGCGCTTGGCGATGGACTTCAAAGGGCCGCTGCCGATGTCGAGCAACTCTCGCTATCTGCTCACTATCGTCGATGAGTATTCCCGATTCCCCTTTGCTTACACGTGCGGGGATATGTCGGCTGCCACGGTTATTCGGTGCCTGCAGAATTTGTTTTCTATGTTCGGGTATCCGGCCTACGTGCATACCGATCGGGGTGCGGTGTTCCTGTCCCAGGAGGTGAGGGGCTACTTGCTCCAGCATAATGTCGCTTCGAGCTACACCACCCCGTACCGGCCCCAAGCGAATGGACAGATCGAACGCTTTAATGGGATTATATGGCGGGCCGTCATGCTAAGCCTTCGGACCCTCGGCCGAGGCCTCGATAAATGGGCGTGGTCACTGCCTGCCACTCTAAACTCGATCCGGGCTCTCCTATGTACTGCCACCAACCAGACTCCTCACGAACGACTGTTCCACCACCCTAGAAGCTCCGGCAGTATCCAATCTTTACCCAGCTGGCTCGCTGAACCGGGGCCCGCCTATCTCAAACGAGCAGTTCGCGCTAGCAAGTATCACCCCCTTGTTGACAAGGTGCAGGTCCTCCAGGCTAATCCCAAGCATGCTCGCGTGTTAACGGCGGATGGCCGCGAGTCTACTGTCTCCGTACGCCATCTCGCCCCATGTGGGGACGATGACAGGGATATCGACGAACCCGTCTACGAGTCTATGGACTCTATCGAAGCTTCCCCTATGGAACTACCACTGTTACTCCCGTCGTCCCCCGCTCCCGTGCCCGAAGGCGCAGGGGCGCCCCCTCCGACTCCAACCTCCGGCGGCTATTCCGACGCGGGGGACTCCGGGCTAGGGGACGCCGTGCCCGGTAGATTCCGAACACGAACTGGCAGGGAGGTTCGCCGCCCCGACCGCTACGGGTGGACCGACTGACGTGGATTGACGTGACCCATTCGTTTATTGCTGATGCTTGCTTGCAACCTGCCGAGCGGCAGTATAGTTCTAACGGCGGGGAGAATGTAATGAAATTATACCAAGGTGAACCCAGGGGTGCTCGCTATGGAAGGGGGCGTCTATAAGACCCGGGACGACCGGGGCGCGCAGACACTTCAGCGGAACTCACTGTGACATTATCCAGTAGTTTGAATGGTATGTACGCCCCAAATGCTGCGCTGACAATGCGCTGCGCTAACCATTGTTATATTGAATCAACCATTGCTGCTCATGAAATGCTCTGATTTAATGCCTGTTGCATGCATGTATTCTTACAGGATGTACTGCAGATCTAAATGATATTAAACCTACCCAGAGGTCAAGTCGTGTCTGAGCTTGATTTTCACGACAGTGTCTATGAAGGTTAAGGAAGAGATTAAGGTAGGTTAAGGAAGAAGGATGAGGAGCATCAGGTACAAGAAGGGGGAGGGGTGGGAGAGAGTAAGATGGGGGAGTAAAGGAGTAGGTAGGGAGAGCAGTTGACAGTGTTTTGGAGATTGCAGAAGAGCAAGCAGAGAGGGCAAGATGAGAAGAAGGAGGACAAAGGCTCGGTGGTGATGGGATAAGGCACAGCGAGAGGTAATATGAGGGGAGCAGAGGGAAGTAGATGATTGGGGGGGGGGGGTGGATGAATGAGTTGGAAGAGAGAGGAAGTGGAGTTTTGAGGGGAGGTATAAGGGGGGAGTTTTGAAGGGGAGGGTTGATGGGGGTAGTTTTGAAAGGGAGGAATGAGGGGGAGTGGTGAAGGGGTTAGTTTTGAAGGGGAGGAATGAGGTGGGGGTTTTGAAGGGGAGTGGTGATGGGGGTAGTTTTGAAGGGGAGGGGTGAGGAGGAGTTTTGAAAGGGAGGAGTGATGAGGGTCGTTTTTAAGGGAGGGGTGAGGAGTAGTTTTGAACGTTTTGAACGTTTTGAACAATTAATGAAATTCAAACATCCAAAATAAAATGGGTTTGTTGAGATTTTCAAGTCAGAGATACATTTGAAAACATTTTCGGGTTGAATGAAGGCGAGTTTAGAGATTGGAGAAAGGAAGAACTGTAAAAGATTGAATTTTTTGAATCAGACTGAAAGAGCAATTTGAAGACAGACTTTTCAAAAGGAAAAAGAGAAGCGAGTTGTAATAGAAGAGTGTGCAACATGGGAGAAGGAAGTTTCAACATTTTAAAACAAAACTGTGGGCACTGTCTGGGAATTCAGTGAAATGAGGGCAGGGAGGCTTAGGGGGGGGGGGGGGGGTAATTAAATGCAGAACATGTTCAGATGGAATGGAGGTTGAGGTGTATATAAGCACTTTGTTAGTACGGGAGGAGGGACCTCCTTTTTAGTTTCTTTATTGCTATTTTTAAAATGTTTGTTCGCAGCAGATTTGAGTAAAAAAAGAGAAAGGTTGAAAGATTGTGAAGGAGTTTGGTGAATTACAGAATGGGGATAGAAAGGTAAAATCGACGAGGAAAGAGAATGGGAGGGGCGAGACAGGATTTGCTCGCAGGAAGGGGTTAAGGGCGTTGGTGTGAGGGGAGGAGAAGGTTGGTGTGAGGTGAGGTGGGGGGAGGAGGAGGGGGAGGGAGGGGAGGAGGAGGGGGAGGGAGGGGAGGAGGAGGGGGAGGGAGGGGAGGAGGGCGAGCAGGAGGGAGGGGGGAGGAGGGGGAGGGAGGGCTGGAGGAGGGGGAGGGAGGGGAGGAGGAGGGGGAGGGAGGGGAGGAGGAGGAGGAGGGGGAGGAGAAGGGTTGGTGTGAGATGAGGGGGAGGAGAGGGTTGGTGTGAGGTGAGGAAAATAAAAGGTTGTGAAAATAAAAGGTAGGAAAGAGAAAGGACGTTCATAGACACAACGACGAATGAAGGAACTGAGTAGGCCTCAAAAGACACGGTAAGCAAAATCCACCTACTCGAACTAGAACAAAATCGAACTCGAAGCACACCAACAGTAAACACAAAGACAGCAAAATAAACTGGAAATTCGACAAAAACGATCAGGAAACACTTATCTTTGAGGACACTGGGGGAGCCAGAAGTCCAGGTGCAGTGAGTGTATGGTGGGAGCCAGTACAGTGTATGTTCGATCTGTACCGGTTTACTCTACCCTGGTACAGTAGACCAAGTGCTTTCCCGCAATTACCATTTTATTAATTTGCAAATGAAGAGGTGGTGGAAGGGATTTGATGATCAGCGATCTTTGCGTTTAAGACTCGGTGGTGATGAAATGAAGAGCATCAATTGTTCCACCTAACTTCTGATACATAACACCACGAGCCTCCACCAGCAAGACTAGTTCTTCATTCTAGACTAGAAATTTAAACCTGGGTTTGATGTGTGCTCAGCCTGGGTTTCAGATGGGCACACTCACAGGCCCCAAGAGGCATAAATGGCAAAGAGAGTTTTGATGGAAAAAAATGTTGTGAGTTATTATTTTCTTAAATTAGGGTCATGTTCGTATTTCCCAATTAAGTGATGTAATGCCTCAACGTTTTTGATAATTCACAACTGCTCAGTGGTTAAAAAAATTGCTTCTTCCATTTTGAATGGCAATTCAACAGAGACCATCTTCTCAAGGCTCAGGTCAACAGTCAGTTTGACAAGCCAAACATCCGGCCTATAATAATTTCGTATCCGCTGATTGTAGTGAAGAATGTAGTGAAGGAATTCACACAAATGTTATTTACACAAGATCTTGAAATTTATTTGAGTAAATACACCAATTGCCTCATTGTCGATTGCTTCACTCGGTCATATTTCCAGGGATCTTTCGGAATCAAACTAACACAACTGAGGGTAAAACAAGACTTTATCCACTCCACACTAATCCTCCAACATGTCTAATTCCATGATAATCTCATTTGATGAATAAAGTTTTCTTGCTGACAGTGAATTACTATTTATTAATTTATTTTTCATTTTGCCTCTGAATTCAGCTGGAAGTTATTTAACCTGATGCTGTCAGATCTCAGTTTGTGTGTCAGAAAGCAATCAAAGGGGAACCCAAACATATATGGAATTGTACTTTCAAAAACAAAAACAACAAAAACTTCTCCTCATGTTCTGATATGAAAGAAAAAAAGGTTTTCAGTGACTTCCTTTTCGTGAAAAAAACTCAATAAATGGACACATCCCTTCCTTGTTCTCTCTTCTGCCACTCCACCCTGCCTCCATCACTCCCCGGACCCCTGCACCTTGAAACCCCTTTTAGAGAGAACATCCAATGTCCGTGGAGATTCCCAGCAGCTTGTGCTTTTTTGCCATTTCTAACCAGAAGTTACCAGAAAATTATCGCACCATTTCGGGCATTCTCTACTTATAAACTAAATAAAGGATTGATTCGTCCTTGTGTGGAGTACTGCTCTCACATCTGGGGAGGTCCGAGCTCCACATAATGACGGGACAGAATTGAATCCAAAGTAATCCGACTTATCAACTCTCTATCAACCAACCTGACATACGAACTCGACCCTCTCGATTTACATCACAAAGTTGGCTCTCTTTCTCTTTTCTAAAGATTTTACTTCTGTTTCTGCTCCCATGAACTTGCTCCTCGTGTATCTCCACCATTAGTGCGACCACGGAATACTCCGTGTTATGCTCCCACCATACAAGCCACGACATCTCATGATTACTGTGTGGACATTGGCAACTCAAGGGTGGGCCGTGATGATGTTTGTTTCTTCCCCACCACTGCCAAACTATGGACCCTTTACCTTCCCATGTATTTACAAACACTTACCACCTTCCCCTTTTCAAAAAGCAGATTTTTTACTTCCTCAACAACTCTTCGACTATTCTCTCTTTCTTCACTTTTCTATCAATGCAGCTGTTTTATTTAAGGCCTGGCCTCGATGAGGACAAAAGTCCATGACTGGAGCCTTCAAAATAAAAACATAATACAGGTCAAAGGCACACCCCAATGATAACCTGTTCCCCTTTCACACCAAACAACCTTTTGAATGTGCAACTCATCTCCACAAAAGTCACACAATCATACCATACAACAAGGACATTTTGTTTAAATGTTCGGCAAAAGAACATTCATCTCCTGCTGTGCCCATGTACCGCCAAATTTTCCTGCAAAACATGTTACAGAAAAAGGCTTCGTTTCAAATAACTTCGTAAAAGCAGGAGGCCAATCGGTCCATCATCAGACACCATTCGAGGTGTTGGTGCGAGATGATAACAGAATATTGGATGAGGTCTTGTCGGGTCATGGTGGAGGGACATTGCATGAGTTGTGGTGCAAGTGGGTGTTAATGATGTGGGGACAGTTTATTTTGGGACCTTGAATGTTCCGGACAAGTTGCGTGATAGATTGAGGGAAAGGGGTTGCGATGTGATTTTGTCCCACCACCCTGCCCCCCACTCCAAGATTCTCCTAATAATGGGTGGAGGTGTTCATCAGAAGACAAATGGATGTTCATCTGTGGTTTGAGGTGGAGGTCAGGGAGGAGTGCAGGAAACATTATTTGGGTTGAGGAAACTGTGGAATTCCTTCCAATGTAATTGTGAATCTTTCCTAACCAATGTGCCCATACTCAACGGAAAGGGGATGGCAAAGTTTGCGGTGGGTATTGAGAAGGAAATCAAGTCTTTTTTGGGATAGAGTGGAATGGAGTGGAGAGGATGTTGAAGAGGGAATTTTGGCAGAATATATTATTGGAACGTCAAATCGGACATAAATAATTTAAGGGAGTGAAAGGTTAAAAAATATTTTATACTCATGCGCGGAGTTTGAATAATAATATGAAAGAGCTTGAAGCTAAAGTTGATAACGATATGAGGCATGAACAGGAGAGAGGGTTTTTTGAAGGATTCAGAAAGGCCTGTCGAAAGGGAAGAGGGTTGATTGTGGGGGATTTTTTTTCCAGGGATGGATTGGATCCAGGAATGGGGAAAGAGCAGAGACAGGAAGGATATTCTCGCTCTTATCCAGGTTTGCTTTTTAAGTCAGTTTGTGGAAACGCAGAGAATGGTGAATGCAGGGTGAGATCTTTTTGAAGCAATGATCCCAACATGGTGTATGAGGTGGAGGTGGGGGAGCGTTTGGGGCAAATTCCCATAACACAGAGCGTGCAAGTCTATTGTTTCGTTTTGGAGTTGGGTAAAGTAAAGCTGTTAGATATTTTGAGAAGGCAAACTTTGCTTGTACAAGGATTGTATTCTATATTGGGAAAAATAAAACAGTGTGCAGTCTGGCTCAGAGAAATGGGCAACGTTCAAGGAGCAAATGTGTGGAGTGCATCGGTGGAATATTGGAGTGAGGTGCAACGGTCGGGGCAGAAAGAGAGCAGGGTGGACGCAAAGGTCGGGGCAGAAAGAGAGCAGGGTGGATGCAAAGGTCGGGGCAGAAAGAGAGCAGGGTGGACGCAAAGGTCGGGGCAGAAAGAGAGCAGGGTGGACGCAAAGGTCGGGGCAGAAAGAGAGCAGGGTGGACGCAAAGGTCGGGGCAGAAAGAGAGCAGGGTGGACGCAAAGGTCGGGGCAGAAAGAGAGCAGGGTGGATGCAAAGGTCGGGGCAGAAAGAGAGCAGGGTGGACGCAAAGGTCGGGGCAGAAAGAGAGCAGGGTGGACGCAAAGGTCAGGGCAGAAAGAGAGCAGGGTGGACGCAAAGGTCGGGGCAGAAAGAGAGCAGGGTGGATGCAAAGGTCGGGGCAGAAAGAGAGCAGGGTGGACGCAAAGGTCGGGGCAGAAAGAGAGCAGGGTGGACAGCAGTTTTATTAAGGATAGGTCGAAGGCATTCATTTCCGTAATTTAAAATAACAGCCCTTGAATCCAACACACATGGGCATAAGAGCAAACAACGGCTTGGGAAGAAAATATCTGGGCAAACCAAAAGATAATATGAAAAGGATATGACCAAATATATTATCACAAAAGCAAGCCATGCTCGAAATGCAAAGGGGACAAAGAACAGATGAACATAAGTGTGAGCGCATTAAGGACAAGAAGAGAAAATTGGTGGAAGGTGAAGGTGAGATGGCAGATAATGAAACATAGTTTTTTGCTTCTACATTTGCGCAAAAGCACTTGTGGGAATCCATGTTTTCCCCTGCCGTGCGTGCAGCGCAGGACACCAGCTGACCTCTGGCAGGTCGTGGTCTGGATGATCAACTGTTTAAAACCTTAAACTCTCATCTTTGCTGCGGATTGCCTTGCTTTGCTGGATGTTATTTCTTGATGTTATGTCTGTGTTGATGCTTGCCACATGTACATGTTTTTCTATTTCCTAAGAAATATTTTCCTATTTCCCTTAAAAACAACAAAAGAGCCACTAAAAATGTGATGGTGCATAGTATGGTTATACTAATAAAACTATGTGCTGTAATTGCACTGTAACCTGGGAAAGCCATATTTCCAAGCTGGTCTCCAAAGCCAGTCGTTGATTCAGCATCCTCGGTCATGCGAAGTCTTTCCTTGGCACAACTGAGCTACTCACCACTTTCAGATATTTCATCTGCAGCTTGATGGAGTATTGCTCTTCCCTCTGGGCTGGTGCTCCTGCCTCACACCTAGCTCGGCTTTACGCTGCAGAAACAAAGGCCATTAGAATAATTGGTATCTCTTGCGATGAAGCAGATTCTGAGGGCCTTTCACTCTCTCACCACAGGCAGGTTGGCGGTCTTTCTACCTTCTACAGACTCCTCTCTGGCCTTGAAACCCCCTGCTCTGTCTGTGCTCTATCCCCCAATTATTCATGCAGGATGCACAATATCTGCAAGAAACCATATTCTGGAGAAATTGCCAAAATAAAGACTCACTGCTCACCTTCACTATTTTTTCCTCTTTTTTCCGGCTCTGCAACAAACTCCCCCACTCTCTTCAATCCCACTCCTCCCTCCAGGTCTTTAAAACAGCTGTTCACCACCATCTCTTATCTTCCCCCCATCCAAAACCTTGATCTTTTCTACCCCCGTTCATTCATCCCAAATCCACATCCTCCATATTCCCTGTTTTGTTGCCTGAAAGCCCCTGTGGTGTCCATCTGGTTTATCCTGTGTATCCCACCCCAGCCCTCTTCCACAGATCTCCTGATGTCCCTGTTCCCTGCTGTTGTTGTATTTCCATCTCTCTCCCCCTCTTGTACCCCGCTCACTTTATTATATGTTATGCCCCCATTCCACTTATGCCGATTGGCCCCGATTAGCCCCAATCTCCAGGTCGGGAGCGATCGGGACACTTTGGGAAAAAACTGGTCATCTACGCTGTATCTACGTCCTAAGTACGCTCCGATTACGATCACTACGCTGTAACCACGCTCATCGTGGGTAGATCGGGTCCCTGAAGACCCGATCGAAGCCGTTTAGAGCCGCTGTGTTCCCGCTCGCATACGCTGTAACCACGCTGCATTCGCGATTGCCGCCGCTCTGACACAATGCATTCCCGATCGCCGCCGATCTAAAACTGATCCAACGCCGATGCTGCCGATCTATTGCCGTTTCAACTACGTCATTCCCGACCAAACCGATCTAACTACGCTCTATTCCCGTCTTTAAGCCGACTAAAAAGCAGATTTCAGGTCCCGATCCGTATAAATAGGGCCCGATTTGCTTGCCGATCATCAGTATCGTCGAAGACAGCCATGGCTCAACATCAGAGAAATGGCCGTCTGCAGCTCGCTCTACTTCTCCAACAATATGCAATTAATGAAAGAAGAGCTGCTCAAGTGAGCAGAAGAATGAGAAGAAGAAGAAGAGAAACCAAAGCTTTCAGAATCATTGGAATCTCCTGTGATGAAGCTATCTCCGAGGGCCTTTCACTCACTCACCGCAGGCAGGTAGGTGGTCTTTCTGTCTTCTACCGACTCCTCTCCGGCCTTGCTCCCCCAGCTCTCTCTGTGCTTTGTCCCCCAAATATTCCTTCAGGTCGCACAAGATCTGCCAGCAACCCTCTGATGGTTAAACTGCCGAAATCTCGGCTCGCTGCTCACCTTCACTCTTTCATTCCGCTTTTCTCCCGCCTCTGGAACAAACTCCCTCACTCCCTTCAATCCCACTCCTCCCTCCAGGTCTTTAAAACAGCTGTTCACCACAATCTCTTATCTTTCCCCATCCAAAACCTTGATCTTTTCTACCCCCACGAATTCACCCCAGATCCACCTTGTTTGAAATTCCAACTTCTTTCCTGGAAGTCCTGGCAGTGTCCATATGTTTTATACCTCTCCCACCCCCTCCCCCCCCCTTTCCATGCCTCCTCCCCCAAAGCCCTCTCCCTCCCACAGATCTCTCGATGTCCCTGCTCTCAGATGTTGTGTTTGTGTTCCTCCCCCTCTCGCCCCATCTTGTCTACCGCTCCCCATGTTATATGTTTTATGTGTCGGTTTGTCTTTCTGTGTGATTAATGTTAGCTCTTTCACGAGCCTCGATCTTGTATACAAAAAAAAGAAAAAAAGAAAAAGAAAAAAAAAAGCCCCTCAGTTCTGGGTCCGGCCATGGTTGACAGAAGAAAGAAGATTGCAGTTTGGGCACTACGACCGCTTGATGAATGAACTGAGGCTGGAGGCCATCAACTCTTTCCAGAACTTTGTGAGGATGCCACCTGCTCTCTTTGATGAAATCCTCCACAGAATCACCCCGAGGATTGAGAAAGAAGATACCAGGCTGAGAAAGGCCCTACAACCTGGAATGAAGCTCGCCATCACCCTGAGGCATCTGGCTACAGGAGACCTCTACCCAACTCTCTCCTACGACTTCAGGGTCAGCAGAAACACCATCGTCAAGTTCATTCCGGAGGTGTGTCAAGCCATCGTTGCAGAGTTCAAAGAAGAAATGGTGAAGTGCCCTACCACCCCCAGAAGAATGGACAGAGGTCGCTGATGATTTCGAAAGTAAATGGAACATCCCTCATGTGCTCGGAGCTCTTGATGGCAAACACGTCGCCCTCAGATGCGCACCCAACTCAGGCAGCCTCTACCACAACTACAAGGCCTTCTTCTCGATCGTGTTGATGGCACTGGTGGACGCCGACTATAAGTTTTTGTGGGTGGATGTTGGTGGAATGGGACACATGTCAGATGCTCAGATTTTCAATGCTTCGGAGCTCAAAGAGTGCATAGAGAATGAAACCATTGGATTCCCCGACCCCCTGGCCATGCGGAACGATGATGAAGAGATGCCATTCTTCATCCTTGGAGATGATGCCTTTGCTCTCCGCACCTACTTGATGAAACCCTATGCCAGACGTGGACTCTCTCCTGAACAACTCGTCTACAACTACCGCATCTCAAGGGGTCGACGAGTGGTGGAGAACGCCTTTGGCATCTTGGCAAACCGTTGGCAATGCTTGCTCAAGACACTACAACAGTATCCTGAGGTGGTGCGTGACCTGGTCGAAACTGCTATCTGTCTGCACAACATGCTCCGCATCCGGTTGCCAAGTATTCAGCATGCCGAGGTGGACCAGGAGGATTATCGACACAACATCATCCCTGGTGAATGGAGAGATCAAGCCAACATGTTAGAGGTGGAGCAGGCAGTTAGAGGTAACAGGGACAGTGTAGAGGCCAAGCGTCAGAGGGAGGTACTGAGACGCTATTTTAACAGCCCTGCTGGTGCAGTTCCATGGCAGGAGAGGATGGTGAGACATCATTAGAGACACTATGGGAAGGAGTTGAAAGACATTTTGGAGGACATTGTTGTATTGTTATGTATTGCATTGATAATGATTTCTATTGATATTCATGTGACAATAAACATTATGAAACTTGATATTCAATATTTGCCTTGTGTTGGTTGGAAAGGGAGAAGTTATTATTGCTGGGTTGAGGGGATGAAAATGCATTGCAAAATGAAAGGTCTTCAAAATAAAAGCTAAAAATTTGACAAGTTTTTGCTGGGTAGAGGGGATCAAAGTTTGCATTCACTTAATTAAAAGGTCATAAAATTAAAAGCGGTAAAATTGATCATTAATAATATTTGTTTAACTTGTACCGCTTTTAATTTTAGACCATGGGGTTATTGGGCAATGCAATTTGGCTCATGCAGTTATCAATTCCACTTAACCGATTTATATACAGCGGCTTTGATCGGCATTGCAGCGGGACGGATAGGTAACGATCGTCGTCGAAACGGCACAAGATAATCCTCCCGCTGCAACGACGCTGTAATCACGATCAAGCCGTTCTAACTACGATCAAGCCGATGGACTACGTTGCATTCACGCTGTAATCACGATCAAGCCGTTCTAACTACGATCAAGCCGTTCTAACTACGATCATTCCGATGGACTACGTTGCATTCACGCTGTAATCACGATCAGTCCCGCTATTTCAGATCGGGATGGAAATTTTAAACATGTTTAAAAAATCGCCCCGATCTATTTTTTGTCCCGATCGACAAAGATCGAAGACGTTCCGTTTACGATCATGCCGATTGATCCCGTTCCAAATAGGATCGTTCCCGTTGTGCAGATCGGGGTCGATCGGCATAAGTGGATGGGGGTATTATATGTGTTGGCGCTCATAGGAGCCCGCACTATATACAAAAAATAATAATATAAAAACCTACAAAGTGACTTTTAAGGAAACACTTTGCATGATTGACTGAATCATTGAATAAATCTAAAGGGACAACATAATGGAAGGGGTTATCATGGAGCATGTGAAAAAGAAGGTTCTGGGTGGCTCATGTAAGCAGACAGCACAGTGCCAGGTAACCATCGGTAACGCTAATCGGGTTTCATGTTGTAGTCGCCGAGTGCTCACCCTCTGGGTGGGAAGTGTTTGCACATCACTAACTGAAAAAGTATCGTCTGCATATCGCAAGAAGACTCTTTTGATGTTGGTGTGGTGCATGTTCAAATGGGTCAAAAGGTACACAGGTCTAACGGGTCTCGGGCGTCTAAAGGGTGTGAAGGATCTAAGAGGTTGAAGGGGTCGACTTGATTTGACCGTTGAAGCGGTCGTAAAATGAGGTAAAGTTGAACTGATTCGATTTTGGCGTCACGCGGCGAAAGGCCAGAGGTCATGTGAGGTAAAAATCCTGTTGCCATGTTACATTGTGAACCAGTGATGGGATTATGATCAAATTTGGTACACTTATGTAGAATGATGTAAAGAAGAACTGATTAGATTGTGGGGTGAAGAGGTCAAAGGTCAACTTACATAATAGGTGTATAACTTGAGAATGGCTGAAGGGATCTAATTCAAACTTGGTACAGATATGTATAATGATGTTGTGGCGGACACGATGGCTCGCTGGAGCAGAGAAATAATTCCACGCACCAGCGGGTGGCGGCCACGCCCCAGGTACGGAGATATATATATATATATATATATATATATACACGGGCTCGCTGCCGCGCGCACTTTAGTGCGGATGAGTGAGCAAGTAATAAAGAGCTCGATAATAACCAAAGCGTTGTGGCCTACCTTTGTTCAACGTGTGTGCTCCCGCACCACACTGGTGACCTCCGACTGGTTCAACCGTAGTTGAACCCCCGAACGCGCAATGGCCATCAACGCGGTCGCGATCAAGCTACCGGAGTTCTGGGAAGCGCAGGCCGACACCTGGTTTCTTCAGACAGAGGCCCAATTCCAGCTCCGGGGCAACACGGCGGACGACACGAGGTACTTCTACGTGGTCGCTACCCTTGGCTCCGGCACGGCCGCGCGCGTCGTGTCCTTCCGCCGGCACCGCCGGACGAGGGCAAGTACGCGGCGCTCAAGCAGCTGCTCCTCGATACGTTTGGCCTCCCAGAGGCCGACCGCGCTGACCGTCTTTTGGACCTTCCCGCCCTCGGCGACACACGCCCGTCCGCCCGCTTGGATTACATGCTATCCCTGCTCGGCGACGGCCACGCGGATTTCCTGTTCCGTGCTCTCTTCCTCCGCGCGCTGCCTGTACAGGTATGGCTCGCGTTGGCCGGGTCGACCATTACGGAACCGCGGGCCCTGGCCAGGGAGACGGACAAGTACTTCGCAGCCCACGACGCACGGCCGGCATATAGCACAGCCGTCGTGGGTCCCGGCGCCGCGCACGGCGCGTGTGGTTCGGATCCTTCCGATCACGGCGTAGGTTTGGCGGATCGCCACGTGGCATGGCGTTCGGTTCCTTCCGAGCGCAGCGTAGGTTTGGCGGATCCGTGCGTGGCCGCCGCCACGCCCCGCCCACCACCGTCGTCGCAACCGGCGCGGCAACCACCACCGGGCCAGACCTGGTGCCGTTTCCATGCCAGGTTCGGCCACAAGGCCAGGTCCTGTCGCCCGCCTTGTACTTTTGGCAGGTCGGGAAATGACCAGGCCAGCGCTCACTTCCTGCCATGAGCGTCGGCCATAGTGGCAGCCTGTTGTTCATAACGGACACCTCCTCGGGTCGTCGCTTCCTGTGCGACACGGGAGCGCAGGTGAGCGTACTCCCTGCTTCCGCGTCCGACCGACAAGCTGCGGGCCGGGGCCCCGCTTTGCTTGCCGCCAACGGCACGCCCATCCGCACGTTCGGGATGCGTTGCCTCTCGCTGCGGTTCGGGGGGCAGCGCTTTCAGTGGTCGTTCGTTACCGCTAGTGTCCCCATGGGACTACGAGCGGACTTCCTCTGTGCGCATGGGTTGCTGGTGGACGTGAGGCACAGACGCCTTGTCCAGGCCGAAACCTTCAGCTCACTCGCTTGTTCGCTGAGTGGCTCGTTGAGCAGCTCGCTGAGCGTCTCACCGAGCGGCTCGCCAAGCGGCTTGCTGAGCGGTTCGGTTCCGGCAAGGTTGGTCTGCACGCTTCCGGCAGCGGACGAGTTCACCCGCCTCCTCGCCAGTTTCCCGGCCCTCACGCAGCCCACTTTCTCGGCGGTGGCCATCAAGCACGGGGTGGAGCATCACATCCCCACCGTCGGGCCACCGGGCTATGCCCGGGCGCACCGCCTCGGGCCGGTGAAGCTCGCCGTGGCGCAGGGGGAGTTTGCCATGCTGGAGCGATTGGGCATCGTCCGGCGCTCCAACAGCGCATGGGCATCGCGGTTGCACATCATGCCCAAGCCCGGCGGCGGGTGGCGGCCGTGCGGCGACTACCGCCGCCTCAACGATGCTACCACCCCTGACCGCTACCCGGTCCCTCACATCCAAGACTTTTCTGCCCGGTTGGTGAACATGTCCCTCTTCTCCAAGGTGGACCTCATCCACGGATACCACCAGGTCCCCGTCAGGCCGGAGGACATACCGAAGACGGCCGTCATTACACCATTCGGCCTCTTCGAGTTTCTGCGGATGCCCTTCGGGTTGAAGAATGCGGCCCAGGCGTTCCAGCGGCTGATGGACAGCGTCTTGCGCGACTTGGATTTCGTTTATGTCTACCTGGACGACATCCTCGTCGCAAGCGCGTACCGTGAGGAGCACCTCCGCCATCTCCGCACACTCTTCGAACGCCTGGACCGGCATGGCCTGATCGTCAACCCCGCCAAGTGCCGGTTCGGCATCACCGAGATCGACTTTTTGGGGCACCGCGTCACCAGGCACGGGGCCATCCCCTTGCCGGCCAAGGTGGAGGCGGTCAGGGGTTTTCCACGCCCCCGCACCATCAAGGGGCTCCAGGAGTTCCTGGGCATGGTGAACTTTTATCACCGTTTCCTGCCACGCATCGCCCAGCTCCTGCGCCCCCTGCACGAGGCCCTCCGGGGGAAGCCGGGCAAAGGCGACGTTGCCTGGACCGAGCCGATGGACGCGGCGTTCGCGGGCACGAAGCTCGCCTTGGCTAACGCCACCATGCTCGCGCACACGGCGCCCGATGCACCGATCGCCCTCACCACCGATGCGTCGGACTACGCGGTGGGCGCGGTGCACAAGCAATGAGTGAAGGGGGCTTGGCAGCCGCTGGCGTTCTTTAACCGGCAGCTCCACCCGCACGAACGGCGGTACAGTACCTTCGACCATGAGCTGCTCGGGCTCCACCTGGCAGTCCGGCACTTCCGCCATCTGCTCGAGGGCCGCCCGTTCGCGGCCTTCGTCGACCATAAGCCCCTGGTTTTCACGATGGCCAAGGTCGCCAAGCCATGGTCGGCCCGGCAGCAGCATCACCTCCCGGCCGTGTCCGAGTACACAACGGACATCCGGCACGTCGCGGGGAAGGCCAACCCACTGGCGGATTGCCTTTCCCGGGCCCTCGCCCATGCGGTCCACCTCGGGATCGACTATGCCCGGATGGCGGTGGACCAGTCCGCCGACCCCGCCGTCCAGGCTTTTTGGACCGCCGTCACGGGCCTCCGTGTCGCCGAGGTACCGTTCGACGGTGCGGGCGCGGCCCTCTTGTGCGACGTCTCCCTCGGCCGGTCTCGCCCCATCGTGCCCGCTGGCTGGCAGCGCCGGGTTTTTGACGCCATCCACGGACTGTCCCACCCAGGCATGAAGGCCTCCCAAAAGCTGGTCGCCGACAAGTTCGTCTGGCATGGCCTCCGGAAGGCCGTCCGCGATTGGGCCAGGACGTGCCTCGCGTGCCAGCGCGCGAAGGTCCACCGCCACAACCGGGCCCCGCTGGCCCCGTTTACGGTGCCCGAACATCGGTTCGACCACGTTCACGTGGACTTGGTGGGACCTCTGCCCCCCTCACGGGGTTTCACCCATGTCCTCACCATGGTGGACCGCACCACCCGGTGGCCGGAGGCCGTGCCTTTGGCAGCAACGACGGCGGCGGACGTCGCGCAGGCGTTTATCGCCACTTGGGTTGCCCGTTTCGGCGCCCCCTCAGACATCTCGTCCGACTGCGGCCCCCAGTTCACCTCGGAGCTCTGGGGGGCGGTGGTGCGGGGGCTCGGCGTCCAGCTGCATCGCACCACGGCCTACCACCCACAGGCCAACGGCCTGTGCGAGCGTTTCCATCGCGCCATGAAGGCCACGCTCCGCGCCAGCCTCCGCGACGGCGGCTGGGTCAACAGGCTCCCCTGGGTCCTGCTTGGCCTCAAGACGGCGCCCAAGGACGACCTGCGTGCATCCGCGGCAGAGCTGGTCTTTGGAAAACCGCTGCGGGTGCCGGGCGAATTCCTCCCCGACTCCACAGCACCATGGTCCGCGGCACAACAGCGCTCCGCCCTGCAGGAGGCCGCCCGGAGGTTCGCCCCGGTGCCGACGGCGCACCACGGTTGCCCGCCAACGCACGTCACCCCGGAGCTTCGCACGGCGGAGTACGTTTTTGTCCGCCACGACGCCCACCGGACACCGCTGCGGCCCCCGTATGACCGGCCCTTCCACGTGCTGGAGACCGGGGCAAAGCATTTCACCCTGGACATCGGCGGTGCTCCGGACCGCGTCTCCGTGGAGCGACTCAAGCTGGCCCACCTCGACTTGGACCACCCCCCGCCAGCGGCTCTGCCTCCGCGTCGGGGCCGCCCCCCGGCGGGCGGACCCCCGGCTCCGCCCAGCCCCGCCGTCACGCCACCCCCCTGTCCTGCACCCATCCCAGATGCTGCCGGAGGCATCCTCGATGGCATCCCGGCATCACAGATACCGCCAGCTGCCCGTGGGCGCTTCAGCCGGGTCATCCGGTTGCCCCGCAAGCTGACCCTTCAGGTGCGCGGGAATTCTGGGGGGGGGGGGGGCGTGTGGCGGACACGATGGCTCGCTGGCGCAGAGACATAATTCCGCGCACCAGCGGGTGGCGGCCACGCCCCAGGTAGGGCGTGGCCTGGAGATATATACGCGGGCTCGCTGCCGCGTGCATGTTACTGCGGATGAGTGAGCAAGTAATAAAGAGCTCGATAATAACCAAAGCGTTGTGGCCTACCTTTGTTCAACGTGTGTGCTCCCGCACCACAATGTAAAGATTAACTGATAAATTTTTGGGGTCAGGATGTCAAAGGTCAGAGGTCATGTCAGGTAAAAATGTGATAACTTGAGAACAGCTGTATGGATTTTAATTAAAACTTGGTGCAGGTATGTATAATGATGTAAACATTAACGGTTTAAATTTTTGGGGTCAGGATGTCAAAGGTCAGAGGTCATGTCAGGCAAAAATGTGAACATGAGAACAGCTATATGGATTTAAAGCAAACTTGTACAAGTATTCTCATGGTGTTAAAATGTGGGTGGAGGCATAATCGGTCGACATCGTAACGTCGAAGAATGTCGTTCTAGTTCTTTATAGGAGTGAGGCTCAGCGCAGAGCAAGGGAGAACTGAGAGTGAGGCAAACTTCAACAGAATAAACCATCAAGAAGAGAGTAGGAGGAGGGGAGGAAATTCTGAAAATACAAGTAAGAGGGTTGAGTTAAGAAGTGTTAAATAGGGATAATAAAGGTCATGGGTCAGAAATTGTAATGACAAGAGATGACTGTGCACTGCTTGTTTCCTGCCTTGGAATTGGAAGAGTGAGATGGATGGGAGGGCGAGGAAGGAAAGAGTTGAGGTGCGCACTCAACCTGGATTTTGGAACTTCATATTCTTCTTCCATAATTGTTTCAGCACCTGAAAAGAAAATGAAATAGAATATAACACCCAGCACAATTACATAACAGGAGAAATGCATCATCAAAGTATATAAAAATCAGAAATGCTGAATTTGTGTAATGAGACAATCGATTTGAAAAAGTCAAAATATGATGAAATTTGTGCAATCGCGGTGTTTTGTTATCTACCGTATAAAACACTGTGTGTGTGTGTGTGTGTGTGTGTGTGTGTGTGTGTGTGTGTATGTGTGTGTGTGTGTGTATGTATGTGTGTGTGTGTGTGTGTGTGTGTGTGTGTGTGTGTGTGTCCTCCCCTCCATAAGGCTCGGTTTTAAAGGCTTTCAGTAGTGCTTTAGAAGAGATTTGAGTGGGGGGCTCAAGGGGCAAACCTTGGACACGACTGTGTGTCAACCATTTAAAGACCTAAAAGACTGAGGACCCAAAATACCCCATGTACCCAGAAGACCCAATGGACCCCAAACACCCAAAATACCCTGCAGACTATCAAAGACACAAAAGACCATGAAGACCCAAAAGACCCAGAAGATCCCAAGCATTGAAGTCCCAAATACAACGAAGACCCAAAATACTGAAAAGACCCAATGGACCCCAAAAACCCAAAAGAGCCTGAGGACCCAAAAGACCCAAACAACCCCAAGGACCCAATTGACAGAGGACCCAAAATACCACAAGGACTCAGAAGACCCCCAAGGACTCTGAAGATCCAAAATACCCCAAAGACCCAAAACACCCTGAAGACTGTTAAAGACCCAAAAGACCATGAAGACCCAAAATACCCTGAGGACCCGAAAGACCCAAAAGACTGAAAAGACCCTGACGACCCAATGGTCTCCAAAGACCCAAAATATCCCAAAGACCCAATGGACCCCAAACACCCAAAATATCTGGAAGACCCAAAAGATCCTGGATACCCAAAAGACCCCGCGTATCCAACAGACCCAAACAATCCCCAGGACCAAAATAACCCAGAGGACCCAAAATACCCCCAAGCACCCAGAAGATCCCAAGGACTCCGAACACGCAAAATACCCCAGAGACATAAAAGACCCTGAAGACCCAATGGGCCCCAAACGCCCAAAATATCCTGAAGACCCCAATGACACTGAAGACTGTTAAAAATACAAAAGACCCAAAATACTCAAAAACCCCAAAAGGCCCCAAATCCTTGAAGACCCAAAAGACCATGAAGACTCCCAAGACCCCAAAGACCCTTAAAGACCCAGAAAATCCTTAAAGACCCAGAAAACCCATAAACACCCCGAAGGCCCAAAATACCCCAAAGGCCCATAAATACCTAGAAGACCCAAAAAGTCCCAGAAGACTGTAAAACACCCAAAATACCACGAAGACCAAAAATACCCCAAAGACCCAAAATACACCAAAGACCCTTAAATATCCTGAAGACCCAAAATACCCCAAAGACCCTTAAAGACCCTGAAGACCCTTAAAGACCCTGAAGACCCCAAGGACCTAAATGAACCAGAGGATTTAAAAGATCAAAAAGGCCCTGAAAACCCCAAATACCCCAAAGACACCAAGACCCTTAAAGATCCAAAAGACCACAAAAACCCAAAAGACCCTGAAGATGCAAAATTCCCCAAAGACCCATAAAGACCACAAAGACCCTGATGACACAAAATACTCTGAAGACTGTTAAAGACCCAAACGACCACGAAAACCCAAAATACCCCAAAGACACCAAGACCCTTAAAGATCCAAAAGACCACAAAAACCCAAAATACCCTGAAGATGCAAAATTCCCCAAAGACCCATAAAGACCACAAAGACCCTGATGACCCAAAATACTCTGAAGACTGTTGAAGACCCAAACAACCACAAAGACCCAAAATAATCCAAAGATCCAAAATACCCCCAAAGACCTTTAAATACCCTGAAGAACAAAAAAATCGAAAAGTTGACAACAGTGACATCATTTGAGGTCAACATTCACGTTATTATACCCGTTGAAGGTTCGTGGAGGTACTATTTTCGGGTGAGTTTAGGGCAGAAAAGTGATTAAAGGAACATGTTGTGTAGCTATATTGCAAAGTACAACGTCATTTCTGGAAACTAGAGAGCCTAACCTTCAATTTGATACCACTTTCAACTTGTTATACCTCCGGTAGGGGTATGTCCATTTTTAGAGCACTTTTCTGCTCCCTGCCACTTGTCTATATGTCGGGGGTAAACTATCCGAGTTTCGAGAAGCAGGGAACTGTGATAAACCAATAATAGACTTTCATCCTGTT